>NC_087107.1:13440405-14128487 GCF_963855985.1 Ostrinia nubilalis | reverse complement strand
GCTACGCTGCAGCGAGGAGCTGCAGCGCATCAAGCGCTCGCTGGCCGCGCAGCAGGACGCGCTGGCCGCGCACTACGACGCCGTGCAGGCGCTGCTCGCCGACCACGCAGGTACCACTATAGCGCTACGCTGCATCGAGGAGCTGCAGCGCATCAAGCGCTCGCTGGGCCGCGCAGCAGGACGCGCTGGCCGCGCACTACGACGCCGTGCAGGCCGCTGCTCGCCGACCACGCAGGTACCACTATAGCGCTACGCTGCAAGCGAGGAGCTGCAGCGCATCCAGCGCTCGCTGGCCGCGCAGCAGGACGCGCTGGCCGCGCACTACGACGCCGTGCAGGCGCTGCTCGCCGACCACGCAGGTACCACTTTAGCGCTACGCTGCAGCGAGGAGCTGCAGCGCATCAAGCGCTCGCTGGCCGCGCAGCAGGACGCGCTGGCCGCGCACTACGACGCCGTGCAGGCGCTGCTCGCCGACCACGCAGGTACCACTATAGCGCTACGCTGCAGCGAGGAGCTGCAGCGCATCAAGCGCTCGCTGGCCGGCGCAGCAGGACGCGCTGGCCGCGCACTACGACGCCGTGCAGGCGCTGCTCGCCGACCACGCAGGTACCACTATAGCGCTACGCTGCAGCGAGGAGCTGCAGCGCATCAAGCGCTCGCTGGCCGCGCAGCAGGACGCGCTGGCCGCGCACTACGACGCCGTGCAGGCGCTGCTCGCCGACCACGCAGGTACCACTATAGCGCTACGCTGCAGCGAGGAGCTGCAGCGCATCAAGCGCTCGCTGGCGCGCAGCAGGACGCGCTGGCCGCGCACTACGACGCCGTGCAGGCGCTGCTCGCCGACCACGCAGGTACCACTATAGCGCTACGCTGCAGCGAGGAGCTGCAGCGCATCAAGCGCTCGCTGGCCGCGCAGCAGGACGCGCTGGCCGCGCACTACGACGCCGTGCAGGCGCTGCTCGCCGACCACGCAGGTACCACTATAGCGCTACGCTGCAGCGAGGAGCTGCAGCGCATCAAGCGCTCGCTGGCCGCGCAGCAGGACGCGCTGGCCGCGCACTACGACGCCGTGCAGGCGCTGCTCGCCGACCACGCAGGTACCACTATAGCGCTACGCTGCAGCGAGGAGCTGCAGCGCATCAAGCGCTCGCTGGCCGCGCAGCAGGACGCGCTGGCCGCGCACTACGACGCCGTGCAGGCGCTGCTCGCCGACCACGCAGGTACCACTATAGCGCTACGCTGCAGCGAGGAGCTGCAGCGCATCAAGCGCTCGCTGGCGCGCAGCAGGACGCGCTGGCCGCGCACTACGACGCCGTGCAGGCGCTGCTCGCCGACCACGCAGGTACCACTATAGCGCTACGCTGCAGCGAGGAGCTGCAGCGCATCAAGCGCTCGCTGGCCGCGCAGCAGGACGCGCTGGCCGCGCACTACGACGCCGTGCAGGCGCTGCTCGCCGACCACGCAGGTACCACTATAGCGCTACGCTGCAGCGAGGAGCTGCAGCGCATCAAGCGCTCGCTGGCCGCGCAGCAGGACGCGCTGGCCGCGCACTACGACGCCGTGCAGGCGCTGCTCGCCGACCACGCAGGTACCACTATAGCGCTACGCTGCAGCGAGGAGCTGCAGCGCATCAAGCGCTCGCTGGCCGCGCAGCAGGACGCGCTGGCCGCGCACTACGACGCCGTGCAGGCGCTGCTCGCCGACCACGCAGGTACCACTATAGCGCTACGCTGCAGCGAGGAGCTGCAGCGCATCAAGCGCTCGCTGGCCGCGCAGCAGGACGCGCTGGCCGCGCACTACGACGCCGTGCAGGCGCTGCTCGCCGACCACGCAGGTACCACTATAGCGCTACGCTGCAGCGAGGAGCTGCAGCGCATCAAGCGCTCGCTGGCCGCGCAGCAGGACGCGCTGGCCGCGCACTACGACGCCGTGCAGGCGCTGCTCGCCGACCACGCAGGTACCACTATAGCGCTACGCTGCAGCGAGGAGCTGCAGCGCATCAAGCGCTCGCTGGCCGCGCAGCAGGACGCGCTGGCCGCGCACTACGACGCCGTGCAGGCGCTGCTCGCCGACCACGCAGGTACCACTATAGCGCTACGCTGCAGCGAGGAGCTGCAGCGCATCAAGCGCTCGCTGGCCGCGCAGCAGGACGCGCTGGCCGCGCACTACGACGCCGTGCAGGCGCTGCTCGCCGACCACGCAGGTACCACTATAGCGCTACGCTGCAGCGAGGAGCTGCAGCGCATCAAGCGCTCGCTGGCCGCGCAGCAGGACGCGCTGGCCGCGCACTACGACGCCGTGCAGGCGCTGCTCGCCGACCACGCAGGTACCACTATAGCGCTACGCTGCAGCGAGGAGCTGCAGCGCATCAAGCGCTCGCTGGCCGCGCAGCAGGACGCGCTGGCCGCGCACTACGACGCCGTGCAGGCGCTGCTCGCCGACCACGCAGGTACCACTATAGCGCTACGCTGCAGCGAGGAGCTGCAGCGCATCAAGCGCTCGCTGGCCGCGCAGCAGGACGCGCTGGCCGCGCACTACGACGCCGTGCAGGCGCTGCTCGCCGACCACGCAGGTACCACTATAGCGCTACGCTGCATCGAGGAGCTGCAGCGCATCAAGCGCTCGCTGGCCGCGCAGCAGGACGCGCTGGCCGCGCACTACGACGCCGTGCAGGCGCTGCTCGCCGACCACGCAGGTACCACTATAGCGCTACGCTGCAGCGAGGAGCTGCAGCGCATCAAGCGCTCGCTGGCCGCGCAGCAGGACGCGCTGGCCGCGCACTACGACGCCGTGCAGGCGCTGCTCGCCGACCACGCAGGTACCACTATAGCGCTACGCTGCAGCGAGGAGCTGCAGCGCATCAAGCGCTCGCTGGCCGCGCAGCAGGACGCGCTGGCCGCGCACTACGACGCCGTGCAGGCGCTGCTCGCCGACCACGCAGGTACCACTATAGCGCTACGCTGCCAGCGAGGAGCTGCAGCGCATCAAGCGCTCGCTGGCCGCGCAGCAGGACGCGCTGGCCGCGCACTACGACGCCGTGCAGGCGCTGCTCGCCGACCACGCAGGTACCACTATAGCGCTACGCTGCAGCGAGGAGCTGCAGCGCATCAAGCGCTCGCTGGCCGCGCAGCAGGACGCGCTGGCCGCGCACTACGACGCCGTGCAGGCGCTGCTCGCCGACCACGCAGGTACCACTATAGCGCTACGCTGCAGCGAGGAGCTGCAGCGCATCAAGCGCTCGCTGGCCGCGCAGCAGGACGCGCTGGCCGCGCACTACGACGCCGTGCAGGCGCTGCTCGCCGACCACGCAGGTACCACTATAGCGCTACGCTGCAGCGAGGAGCTGCAGCGCATCAAGCGCTCGCTGGCCGCGCAGCAGGACGCGCTGGCCGCGCACTACGACGCCGTGCAGGCGCTGCTCGCCGACCACGCAGGTACCACTATAGCGCTACGCTGCAGCGAGGAGCTGCAGCGCATCAAGCGCTCGCTGGCGCGCAGCAGGACGCGCTGGCCGCGCACTACGACGCCGTGCAGGCGCTGCTCGCCGACCACGCAGGTACCACTATAGCGCTACGCTGCAGCGAGGAGCTGCAGCGCATCAAGCGCTCGCTGGCCGCGCAGCAGGACGCGCTGGCCGCGCACTACGACGCCGTGCAGGCGCTGCTCGCCGACCACGCAGGTACCACTATAGCGCTACGCTGCAGCGAGGAGCTGCAGCGCATCAAGCGCTCGCTGGCGGCGCAGCAGGACGCGCTGGCCGCGCACTACGACGCCGTGCAGGCGCTGCTCGCCGACCACGCAGGTACCACTATAGCGCTACGCTGCAGCGAGGAGCTGCAGCGCATCAAGCGCTCGCTGGCGGCGCAGCAGGACGCGCTGGCCGCGCACTACGACGCCGTGCAGGCGCTGCTCGCCGACCACGCAGGTACCACTATAGCGCTACGCTGCAGCGAGGAGCTGCAGCGCATCAAGCGCTCGCTGGCCGCGCAGCAGGACGCGCTGGCCGCGCACTACGACGCCGTGCAGGCGCTGCTCGCCGACCACGCAGGTACCACTATAGCGCTACGCTGCAGCGAGGAGCTGCAGCGCATCAAGCGCTCGCTGGCCGCGCAGCAGGACGCGCTGGCCGCGCACTACGACGCCGTGCAGGCGCTGCTCGCCGACCACGCAGGTACCACTATAGCGCTACGCTGCAGCGAGGAGCTGCAGCGCATCAAGCGCTCGCTGGCCGCGCAGCAGGACGCGCTGGCCGCGCACTACGACGCCGTGCAGGCGCTGCTCGCCGACCACGCAGGTACCACTATAGCGCTACGCTGCAGCGAGGAGCTGCAGCGCATCAAGCGCTCGCTGGCCGCGCAGCAGGACGCGCTGGCCGCGCACTACGACGCCGTGCAGGCGCTGCTCGCCGACCACGCAGGTACCACTATAGCGCTACGCTGCAGCGAGGAGCTGCAGCGCATCAAGCGCTCGCTGGCCGCGCAGCAGGACGCGCTGGCCGCGCACTACGACGCCGTGCAGGCGCTGCTCGCCGACCACGCAGGTACCACTATAGCGCTACGCTGCAGCGAGGAGCTGCAGCGCATCAAGCGCTCGCTGGCGGCGCAGCAGGACGCGCTGGCCGCGCACTACGACGCCGTGCAGGCGCTGCTCGCCGACCACGCAGGTACCACTATAGCGCTACGCTGCAGCGAGGAGCTGCAGCGCACCAAGCGCTCGCTGGCCGCGCAGCAGGACGCGCTGGCCGCGCACTACGACGCCGTGCAGGCGCTGCTCGCCGACCACGCAGGTAAAGTCAGCGTTCAATACCTCGTGACATCCAAAATTGACAAAAAGTTCGTAACACGTCTTTGTGTTGTCAACTTTTTTGACGCTTTGGATGTCACGAACTATTTGAAGTGGACTACCACACATACACTATAACGCCGCGCTGCAGATTTTCTTTATTATTTATGTAATGACTGTATTTTCATTACAGGTTCAGGTGAACGTGGACTAGTGGAGCGCGCAGAAGCTTTACAAGACAGATTAGACGCCCTCAACATGATACTAGACGTCCAAGCGCAACGGGTATGTCGAACGATTGAAGACCTCTGTATATTTTTAATGTAAAAAATGCGCGCTTAAAAAGTATTGTTGACTGTTAAGGTTTCACTTGTAAATTATTTAAATGTCTGGCTATGGCATATGGTCTATTTGCATCTTGACTTCCATTTGCGATTACCTATAAATGGCTAAGCAGATACATAATTTAAGATCCCATTATTTGTATTGTATTGCTGTTGGTTTTCCGAATAAAATAAAATAAATAAAATATAGATGAAGCAATGTTTTGTGTTCGTTTGCCTCAGATCAAAGAGCTCGGCTTCGAGTTTGACGTGGTGACGTCGGAGGAGCGCGCGGAAGCGTCGACGCCGATGGACACGAGCCCGGCGGTGACGTCACCGGGCGTGGCGGTGGCGGACGGCGCCAAGAAGCCGCGCCTGAGCGACCCGCCGTCCGCGCCCGCCGACTTCCAGATCGGCTTTCATGTGTTCGACACGTGGGCCGACAACGCAGAGAAGACACTTGAGGAGGTAAGGACTTATTTGGACCTTTTGGTTTTTGTGATTTTTTTGATATTTTTTTAATGAGACTGAATGTCATAAGTTATCCGTGATGCCTAATTCTCTGCGCAAAGACAGCTGTCAAAGGTTTAACTTGTGCGATTCCGTTATATGTTGACGTCAGACGCGCGGACGACTATGCATCGAGTGTGTGACGTATTAAATAGCGTCGCTGACGTAGCACGCCTAATAAATGATGCCTGCAGGTGGCAGGATCGGGAACGCAAGTGTCAATGACCCCGCTGAATACGTGCGCTCCCGTTGCATGGGTCAATGACCCGCTGATTATATTGCGTGCGTTTACTTTACAGTGTGCGGACGAGCTGGAGCGGCGCGGCGGTCGGCGCCGCTCGCTGGGCGCGGCGCTGGAGCGCGTGGCGCAGGAGAGCGAGCTGCAGCGCGCCGACTTCGCCAACGTCGAGGAGATCCAGCGCCGCCTCGCCGCCTCGCCCGGCCTCGCAGGTCAGTGTGTGAGCTCGCTGGAGCGCGGCGGTCGGCGCCGCTCGCTGGGCGCGGCGCTGGAGCGCGTGGCGCAGGAGAGCGAGCTGCAGCGCGCCGACTTCGCCAACGTCGAGGAGATCCAGCGCCGCCTCGCCGCCTCGCCCGGCCTCGCAGGTCAGTGTGTGAGCTCGCTGGAGCGCGGCGGTCGGCGCCGCTCGCTGGGCGCGGCGCTGGAGCGCGTGGCGCAGGAGAGCGAGCTGCAGCGCGCCGACTTCGCCAACGTCGAGGAGATCCAGCGCCGCCTCGCCGCCTCGCCCGGCCTCGCAGGTCAGTGTGTGAGCTCGCTGGAGCGCGGCGGTCGGCGCCGCTCGCTGGGCGCGGCGCTGGAGCGCGTGGCGCAGGAGAGCGAGCTGCAGCGCGCCGACTTCGCCAACGTCGAGGAGATCCAGCGCCGCCTCGCCGCCTCGCCCGGCCTCGCAGGTCAGTGTGTGAGCTCGCTGGAGCGCGGCGGTCGGCGCCGCTCGCTGGGCGCGGCGCTGGAGCGCGTGGCGCAGGAGAGCGAGCTGCAGCGCGCCGACTTCGCCAACGTCGAGGAGATCCAGCGCCGCCTCGCCGCCTCGCCCGGCCTCGCAGGTCAGTGTGTGAGCTCGCTGGAGCGCGGCGGTCGGCGCCGCTCGCTGGGCGCGGCGCTGGAGCGCGTGGCGCAGGAGAGCGAGCTGCAGCGCGCCGACTTCGCCAACGTCGAGGAGATCCAGCGCCGCCTCGCCGCCTCGCCCGGCCTCGCAGGTCAGTGTGTGAGCTCGCTGGAGCGCGGCGGTCGGCGCCGCTCGCTGGGCGCGGCGCTGGAGCGCGTGGCGCAGGAGAGCGAGCTGCAGCGCGCCGACTTCGCCAACGTCGAGGAGATCCAGCGCCGCCTCGCCGCCTCGCCCGGCCTCGCAGGTCAGTGTGTGAGCTCGCTGGAGCGCGGCGGTCGGCGCCGCTCGCTGGGCGCGGCGCTGGAGCGCGTGGCGCAGGAGAGCGAGCTGCAGCGCGCCGACTTCGCCAACGTCGAGGAGATCCAGCGCCGCCTCGCCGCTGAGCCCGGCCTCGCAGGTCAGTGTGTGAGCTCGCTGGAGCGCGGCGGTCGGCGCCGCTCGCTGGGCGCGGCGCTGGAGCGCGTGGCGCAGGAGAGCGAGCTGCAGCGCGCCGACTTCGCCAACGTCGAGGAGATCCAGCGCCGCCTCGCCGCCTCGCCCGGCCTCGCAGGTCAGTGTGTGAGCTCGCTGGAGCGCGGCGGTCGGCGCCGCTCGCTGGGCGCGGCGCTGGAGCGCGTGGCGCAGGAGAGCGAGCTGCAGCGCGCCGACTTCGCCAACGTCGAGGAGATCCAGCGCCGCCTCGCCGCCTCGCCCGGCCTCGCAGGTCAGTGTGTGAGCTCGCTGGAGCGCGGCGGTCGGCGCCGCTCGCTGGGCGCGGCGCTGGAGCGCGTGGCGCAGGAGAGCGAGCTGCAGCGCGCCGACTTCGCCAACGTCGAGGAGATCCAGCGCCGCCTCGCCGCCTCGCCCGGCCTCGCAGGTCAGTGTGTGAGCTCGCTGGAGCGCGGCGGTCGGCGCCGCTCGCTGGGCGCGGCGCTGGAGCGCGTGGCGCAGGAGAGCGAGCTGCAGCGCGCCGACTTCGCCAACGTCGAGGAGATCCAGCGCCGCCTCGCCGCCTCGCCCGGCCTCGCAGGTCAGTGTGTGAGCTCGCTGGAGCGCGGCGGTCGGCGCCGCTCGCTGGGCGCGGCGCTGGAGCGCGTGGCGCAGGAGAGCGAGCTGCAGCGCGCCGACTTCGCCAACGTCGAGGAGATCCAGCGCCGCCTCGCCGCCTCGCCCGGCCTCGCAGGTCAGTGTGTGAGCTCGCTGGAGCGCGGCGGTCGGCGCCGCTCGCTGGGCGCGGCGCTGGAGCGCGTGGCGCAGGAGAGCGAGCTGCAGCGCGCCGACTTCGCCAACGTCGAGGAGATCCAGCGCCGCCTCGCCGCCTCGCCCGGCCTCGCAGGTCAGTGTGTGAGCTCGCTGGAGCGCGGCGGTCGGCGCCGCTCGCTGGGCGCGGCGCTGGAGCGCGTGGCGCAGGAGAGCGAGCTGCAGCGCGCCGACTTCGCCAACGTCGAGGAGATCCAGCGCCGCCTCGCCGCCTCGCCCGGCCTCGCAGGTCAGTGTGTGAGCTCGCTGGAGCGCGGCGGTCGGCGCCGCTCGCTGGGCGCGGCGCTGGAGCGCGTGGCGCAGGAGAGCGAGCTGCAGCGCGCCGACTTCGCCAACGTCGAGGAGATCCAGCGCCGCCTCGCCGCTGAGCCCGGCCTCGCAGGTCAGTGTGTGAGCTCGCTGGAGCGCGGCGGTCGGCGCCGCTCGCTGGGCGCGGCGCTGGAGCGCGTGGCGCAGGAGAGCGAGCTGCAGCGCGCCGACTTCGCCAACGTCGAGGAGATCCAGCGCCGCCTCGCCGCCTCGCCCGGCCTCGCAGGTCAGTGTGTGAGCTCGCTGGAGCGCGGCGGTCGGCGCCGCTCGCTGGGCGCGGCGCTGGAGCGCGTGGCGCAGGAGAGCGAGCTGCAGCGCGCCGACTTCGCCAACGTCGAGGAGATCCAGCGCCGCCTCGCCGCCTCGCCCGGCCTCGCAGGTCAGTGTGTGAGCTCGCTGGAGCGCGGCGGTCGGCGCCGCTCGCTGGGCGCGGCGCTGGAGCGCGTGGCGCAGGAGAGCGAGCTGCAGCGCGCCGACTTCGCCAACGTCGAGGAGATCCAGCGCCGCCTCGCCGCCTCGCCCGGCCTCGCAGGTCAGTGTGTGAGCTCGCTGGAGCGCGGCGGTCGGCGCCGCTCGCTGGGCGCGGCGCTGGAGCGCGTGGCGCAGGAGAGCGAGCTGCAGCGCGCCGACTTCGCCAACGTCGAGGAGATCCAGCGCCGCCTCGCCGCCTCGCCCGGCCTCGCAGGTCAGTGTGTGAGCTCGCTGGAGCGCGGCGGTCGGCGCCGCTCGCTGGGCGCGGCGCTGGAGCGCGTGGCGCAGGAGAGCGAGCTGCAGCGCGCCGACTTCGCCAACGTCGAGGAGATCCAGCGCCGCCTCGCCGCTGAGCCCGGCCTCGCAGGTCAGTGTGTGAGCGGCAAAAATAACATCGAACTGACTGACAGTTCTTTTATTTATTTATTTAAATAAAATACTCTCGGTCCGGAGACGTGGGCGTGCGGCACTCCGCAGCGATCGGCTGACGGCTGCCACTTCATCTCACGTCACCGACGACACCGCGCGCGCTCCTCTATATTATTTGATTGCCTACCAGACTGTTTAACGTTGAATAAAGTCCAACAATGTATTTGATAATAAAATATCCTTTATTTTGCTTTAGTTTCACAAAAAACAATTCTCCCGTGACACTGTTGATGACATGACATTTTCTTCTTTTTTATTACTTTATGGTATTAAACATTCCGCCCACCATGACCGGAATGGTCATAATTCCGCCCACCATGATTAACCACCAACGAAAGAGTGGACTGTATAGTTAGGTAAAAACAAAACATTATAAGAAATTTAAATTGGTTAAATCATGGTGACTAGATAACAAAACAATAGTTAGAGTTTAACCTTATAAATGCATAGGTATACAAAAATATTGTTATAAGATAACTTAACAACGTAACTTACTTGTTCACAAAAGTGGTTAAACAAAACGAAAACAACAAAACTCATTAAGTACTTAAACATGATATAAAAAATAAAATAGCTCTATTCAGCCACTGGCAAAACACACAATTTTACAACAGGCCTTTTAATAATGGTATCTCTACATTTTATACTAACAACTCTCGTAAGGTTGTCCAAACCTTTGTGCTTTTCGGTAATTATGCCCATTAACCACTTCGCAGGAGGAAGATCGTCTTCTTTAACTAAAACTACATCCCCAATTCTAGGCTCTGGTGTTTTATTTGCCCATTTGTACCGCTGCAAAAACTGAGTTAAATATTCGTTTGACCACCTACGCCAAAAGACCTGGAGCATTTGTTGAGTTAGCTGCCAGCGTTTCAAAGATGATATTGTTGACGTTTCATAATTGTTATCGGGCACAAGTACTAACGGTTCACCGATGATAAAATGACCTGGTGTGAGAGGTGTTGAATCTTGTGAATTGGTACTGATCTGTGATAACGGCCTTGAGTTGAGACACGCTTCAATCTGGTATAACAGCGTGGATATTTCCTCATAAGTAAGGGTTGCTGTGCCAATCACTCGCTTCAAATGGTGTTTTGTCGATTTTATTCCACTCTCCCATATTCCACCGAAATGAGGAGCTCTTGGTGGGATAAAATGCCACGTGGTTCCAGCTGTGGCCAAACTCTCTGCGATTTCTCTAGCCATGGTTGAGTGCTCTTGGGCCACCAAGGTCTTCAACTCTCGAGCGGCGCCCACAAAGTTCGTTCCATTATCGCTGTAGAGATCAGCGCAATGTCCACGTCTCGAAACAAATCGTTTAAAAGCTGCTAGAAATCCCTGTGAAGTGAGATCGGTTACAGCCTCTAGATGCACAGCCCTTGTGGCCATGCATACAAATAGGCAAATGTAGCCTTTGTATGCTCGGTAACCTCTACCTTTAGAAGCTCTGATCTGGATGGGTCCAGCATAATCAACTCCACTCTGATAAAATGGGCGTATCGGCGTGATGCGTGCTGGAGGTAGCTGTCCCATGAGTTGATGTCTAAATTGTGCTGCATGTCGTACACATGTGACACATTTGCGCACAAACAATTTTGTGCGGTTTTTTACATCAAGAATCCAATATTTCGATCGTAGATAATTTACCATCAATTGAGGTCCTCCGTGAAGGGTTCGTTGGTGAGCATCGGCAATGACAAGATCTGTGAAGTGAGATTTTGATGGTAAAACAATCGGGTGTTTTTTGTTATCACTGATGTTAGCTCTCTCAAGACGACCACCAACTCTCAAAATGCCTTCACGATCCAGAAAAGGAGTCAAAGTGGTAAGTTTGCTCTTCTTGTTAACTGTACCTGTAGTCTCGATATCTTTGATTTCTTGTGCAAAATGAGCAGCTTGACACGCTCTTATGCTAACTAGAATTGCTTCTGAAAGTTCTTTGCTAGTTAACCATATCGGAAACGTCGTTGCTTCAATAGATTTCTTTGCCTTTGATGCAAATCTCCTACAATAAGCTATAACTCTTATTAGTTTTTGTAAAGACGAATACTTGGTCCACAATTCAAATTCATCTTCTTTGGTTACATGGTAAGCTTTCTTTTCTTTCTCTTCTAGGTTCGTGTCCTTTATGTCCGTTCTGTCGTGTTCTATGGTTATGTTTTTTAACCATGCAGGTCCACTTTTCCAGAGAGGAAGTGTATCATATTCAGATGGGTTGACTCCACGGGAAGCGCAATCTGCAGGGTTATCAGAGGATACCACATGTGACCACTGTTCTCGGTCTAAAATAGCTAAAATCTCTGACACTCGATTTGCTATGAACGTCTTCCAGCGACTTGGATGACTGCTCA
The DNA here is from genome assembly GCF_963855985.1 of Ostrinia nubilalis. Classification (NCBI taxonomy): domain Eukaryota; kingdom Metazoa; phylum Arthropoda; class Insecta; order Lepidoptera; family Crambidae; genus Ostrinia; species Ostrinia nubilalis. The sequence continues at coordinate 14,116,949 of NC_087107.1, read as the reverse complement.
GCCAAGCTAAAACGATCGTTGAATCCGTCCATGCATGTAAGTTTGACTTTGGTACCTTCAAAATTTCTGAGACTTCCTTTAACAACTTCGCTAGTAGAACAGCGCCGCACAACTCAAGCTTTGGGATGGAAATTTGCTTTATTGGAGCTACTTTTGTTTTGCAGGTGATAAGAGTGACCATAACATTTCCAGTTTCATCTACCACGCGCGCATAGACCACAGCAGCATATGCATCAGACGAAGCGTCGCTGAAGCCGTGTAACTCAACTGTGATACACTTTGAATTCGTACCAATCCAGCGCGGCAGGCGAAATTGAGTAAGTGCAGTAAGTTCACCTCGGTAAGTACTCCAATCTTTAAAAAGCTTTGCTGGTAACTCCTCATCCCAACCGATTCCTGCTAACCATAGCTTTTGTATGAACATTTTTGCTTTTACGATGACTGGAGCAAGCCATCCCAAAGGGTCATACAACTTTGAAATATCTGAAATAACTTTTCTCTTTGTTACAGGTTCACTGATAGGTGGTAGCTGCACGGAGTATTCGAAGACGTCAGTTCGTCGGTTCCAGGTAAGTCCAAGAATTTTGATAATTTCATCTACTTTGAGTTCCAAATTGCTTGTTGTTGTTTCTGAATCCTTGCTTATTTCGTTCAACAGTGTTTCATTATTGCTTGACCATTTTTGAAGTTCAAATCCCCCTTTGCTTAGTAACTCATTCATTTGTTGAAATATTTGTTTTCCTTCCAGAACTGTGTCACATCCAGTAAGTAGATCATCCACATAAAAATCATTTAGGACTCTTTCTGCTGCCAATGGAAACTGTTCACCTTCATCATACGCGACTTGATGCAGTGCTCTGACTGCAAGATATGGGGCTGAGGCAGTGCCAAAGGTGACTCGCAACAATCGCAGATGTTCTATCTCTTCTTGCGGCTTGGTTCGCCAGACTAATCGTTGATAATCTACATCTTCGTTAGCTACTTTTATTTGGCGATACATTTTGACTATATCGGCCACCAAGCAAATAGGATGCAGTCTCCACCTCATCGCCAAATGACGAAGATCCGATTGAAGCCTTGGGCCTACCAACAATTCGCTGTTGAGAGATACACCATTCTTGTCTCGACATGAAGCGTCAAAAACGACTCTCAGTTTGGTTGTTGTTCTATTGAGCTTCACTACTGCGTGATGAGGTAAGTACACACTTTCTGATTTGTCGATCTCGTCGTTTGGTACTTTTTCCATGTGACCCAGCTCCAGATACTCTGCAATAACATCGGAATAGAGATCCTTGAGATTTGGTGATTTTGATATACGTCTTTCTTGCATTAAAAATCTGCTTACAGCTATTTCTCGCGAGTTGCCTGATTTACAGTTCGGGTTTTCTTCTTTAAATGGCAGTTTCACAATATAACGTCCAGAAGGGTCTCTTGTGGTTGTTTGTTTGAAAAATTCTTCGCATTTTTGTTCTTCAGGTGTGTGGTGACGTTTATCGAGAAGACACTGATCAGATTCTATTTCCCAAAAGCGTTTAAGATCAAACTCTTCTTCAACAACTTGAGTGTGTAATGTTGTTATGATGTTTCTACAGCTTGGTTCAGTTTTACTACTTTCAGATACTTGACCAGATAATATCCAGCCGAGTCTGGTGTTTTGAGCTATAGGACACCCTATTGGACCCTTAACTAGTCCCTCAGATAATATCTGACAATACACCTCTGCACCTAACAGCAAGTCTATTTTGTTTGGAACATTAAACTTTGGATCAGCCAACTTCATTTCAGGCATGTGTGACCAAAGTTTCAAATCAACCTGTCGTTCAGGAAGAAATGTGGTAAGTTTGGTAAGAACGTGAGCTTTCACCCTAATTGTGAAGTTCGGATCGTAGATAGATTGCAGTTTGATGTTAACTACATGTTTAGAGTTGACTGATGAGCTACAATCACTCCCTACCCCAGTTATAACACTTCTGCTTGCTACTTTCTTCAGCCCAAGTAATTGGACTGCAGACTCCGTCACGAACGAGGCCTGTGATCCCTGGTCCAATAAAGACCTAAGTGTTATGAACGATCCATTATTTGTTTCCGCTTTTACTAACGCGGTTGCTAAAAGAACTTGACTCTTGTTGTTAGAGAAGCAAGTGGTAATGTTGGTTTGCTGGTCAATGTCATCAGATGTTGTTGCTGTTGTCGCAACGACATGATTGGTTCTTGATGGGTTAATCGATTGTGTTGTTTGAACATTGTTGGATGGTACGTTGGTATTAGTTGAATGCAATAAAGAGTGATGCTTCTTATTGCAGATTCTACATCTAGTAGGCAAACGACAAGTCATAACCGAATGATTCGCGCCTAAGCAGTTAAAACAAAAATTGTTGGTTTGGACAAAGTTACCGCGAGCTGATAGTGTTTCATTTGCGAATTTCTTACAATTGCCAAGTTTATGGTTGTTGTCAGAACAATAAGAACAAGAAACCGATATTTTGCTAGGGCTGCTCTCTACTACATGATGAGACTGGGTACTTTTCATAACTTTGGGATCCAAAAATTCGAGAGACCTAAAGCGATGTTCTATGAAATCTAAAAATTGCTTTAATGTTGGTAAATCATTGGTAAGATCACAAATTTTTGCTTCCCACAGTTTGCGAGATTCATTATCTAATTTTGAAGACAAAATATAAATAAGAATGATGTCCCAATTTTCAGTTTTTACACCTGTGTTAGCTAATGCATTTAGACATTCATTTGTAGTATCAAACAGATCTTTAAGCGCAGTTGAATTTTCTTGAGCAATGTTCTTTTGACTGAAAAACCTTTTTAAAATACAATTAGTTACATACTTCTTATTGTTAAATCTACTTTCCAAAAGGCTCCAACACACAGAATAATTGTCACTTGTAATTGGTAGATGACGCACCAACTGCTCCGCTTCACCAGTTAGGTAGCTTTTCAGGTAATGAAGTTTCTGTACCTTTTGTAAGGAGTTGTTGTTGTGGACAAGTGACAAGAAAAGATCTCGAAATGTGATCCATTCGGCATATTTCCCAGAAAAGCAGGGTATGGAGATCTTGGGCAGCTGCACTCTGACTTGCTCCCCCTCACTTTGTGATGTTTCCTGATGTCTGACTTCTACCTGAATGCACCTTTTCAATTTTTCTTTTAGTTCGGTCTTATATTCGGTGTATGATTCCTCGGTCTTGCTGAAAAAGTCTTCAGTGAAATATTCCGATTCTTGGTACTCAGCATCGCTTACTTCACAAATAATTGTATCGTGAGTTTTGTTGAAGTTTTGCCACAATTCCGATAAATTTTCTAATTTTGTTTCGATGTAACTAGTTGTTATTCTGACACTTGGAGACTTGGCAAAATTTATTTTGTATTTGTTAATTCGGTTGAAGATTTCGTTTTGACTTCTCACTAGTTTCTTCATCATTATCGGCTCGAATGACCATGAATAAAGTCCAACAATGTATTTGATGATAAAATATCATTTATTTTGCTTTAGTTTCACAAAAAACAATTCTTCCGTGACACTGTTGATGACATGACATTTTCTTCTTTTTTATTACTTTATGGTATTAAACAAACGTAGTTTACCAATAAACCTTCATAATACAGTTCACTGTTGTCATTTTATTGATTCCCGGTCGAGACCCCCACAGATTATAATATGGTCTTTCAAGTATGAACACGAAACGAAAAAAAAAATTTCCTTCGTCGTGGCATTTAAAGTTATGTAACATATTCGTATATGTTTACAGAGGACGCCAAACAACACGCGGCGAGTATAGAGGAACTCAAACGGCGATGGGATAACATCCAGCGGAAACTACTCGAGATACGAAACACGATGAACCTTCTGGAGGACAAGGACAACTTCTACAAGAACCTGGAAGCGTTCCAGAGGGAGCTCGACGAGATTCACGAGTGGAAGGAGAAAATGCTGACCGACAAGGCGACGAACAACCAACTGATACACCTCCGAAACAAGATACGCGCCCTCAAGCAATCGGAGATGAAGCTGAAGGAGCTGAACGCGCAGTCGATAATACTGCTGACGAAATCGATATCGAAATCGCACAAGGACGAAATCGAAGCGGACTCGAAGCGAGTCAACGACGCGTACGAGCGGCTGCTCACGCTGCTGAGCACGCGCGAGGTGGAGCTCAAGCTGGCGCTCAGCAAGGGCCCGGGACAAGCGCACGAGGACGATTTCAAGGGGCTGCAGGCCCGGATCGAACGCATCGAGGGCCAGATCATAGCGGAGCACGCCATCATCTGCGACAAGCACAAGATGGAGGACAAGCTCAAGGAGCTGGCGCAGCTCAGGAAAGAGTTGGAGGAGCTGCAGAACACGTACGACGCCGTGGTCAAGGAGCGCCGCGAGAAGTACGCGAAGGGCAGCATGGAGGAGCTCAACTTCAGGAGCAGCCTCGAGAACCTGGTCATGAGATACGGGGATTCAAAAGCCATATTGGACCAGAAGATTGGCAAAATTGAGAAAGGTTTTTGTTTTCTTTTTTTTTATTTCGCTTTTTTAAAGTTTTTTTTTTGTTATGATTTTTATGTTATCTTTTTATTTTGTTAGGGCTGAACCTTCTGAACCAACTCGAAGAAGACACGCAGGAGCTGAGTAAATGGCTCGCCAACGTAGAGGAATTCTTGTCAGAAAACAGTTCGATACCCGTGGGAGAGGTCGAGCAATTGGAAAAATTACTCGACATTAGCAATGTAAGTATTTTTTGGGATTTTTAACACAGTGTAATTTTGCCAGTTTAGTCTACAACTGTGGTCTTTTTTCCAGAAATACGACGAAGATAAGAAGAAATACTTATCCAAACTGGACTCTATCCAAACCGCAAAGGACACGATCCTCGAGGACTGTGATGACAGCCTTTCCAAGAGCATCCAGGCGAGCACCAAAGACCTGAAGGCGCGCTTCGACGCCGCCACCGACAAGGCCTTCAAACTGAACGAGGGCCTCCGTAGAGCTCTAGAAAAGACCGAGGGGGTCTTCAGAAAGATCGAGGAGATGGAGCAGTGGCTCCAGGACATCGAGGAGCAGAGCCCGAAGGAGGACGAGTGCGAGATCAAGGACTCCGCCGATTTGTACCAAATGAAGGTCCGGTTCCAGACCTTGAAGGAAAAGTGTGACGACAAAACTCCCGAGTTCAGGAATTTGAATGAAGCAAGTGAGTACATGACTTTGAATTATTTACTTATCAGTTCAGATTTCCTTATTTATAGCTCTTTATCTTCTGAAAGATATCAGGTTACTTTCGATATTCTTTCGTACAGCTTTTGTGCAAACTATAACCACAAACTGTTGTAGAACTACCCATTCATAAATTCAAAGCACATATTAAAAGTACCTTAATGAAAAAGGGCTACTATAAAGTCGATGATTATTTAAAAGATAAAAATGTTTGGGATGCGTAACTGCCTAGCTTGCATAAATATTTATAACTATGTATTTTGAAAACCTGTAAACCTTTGAAAAAGAGGCTGACAATAGTGTCTGAGTTTCTTGCGCTGCTTCTTCTCAGCACTGGCCCATTTATTGTCCTGAAGCAGTGGTAGGGTTAATACTGGGACGTGTAAAAGTGATTTTTTAAAGCCTACTTACAGAAATAAATTAGTTTTTTACAGAGTTTTTATAAGCCTAGGCGTAGGCGCAGACCATCGACTTTGTTGACCGATTGTTGGACCCGATTCTAATTTCTATGAAGAATCGACCGATAACAAATCGGTGTAATCAATCAATCGATCGACAAATAATCGGTAGTCTGCGCCTAGGCTAACAATTCGTTTTCTATTGCGCAGGCAACGACATCCTGCTGCAGTCGGAGGCGGCGCCGCCGGCCGCGCTCACTAAACGCGTCACGCACATCAACGCGCGTTGGACGCAAGTTACGCACGGCGTCTACGAGCGATACAAGTGAGTGCACGGTTAACTTGGCCACAGAATAATAATAAGTACTACGTTTTACTTCGCGAAGGTATTTAAAACAATGTATGCTCAATGTCATTAACAATATGGTGTAATTTAGCCTGTCTCAAGAGTCAAGCACCATTTTGTTGACAAACGTCAGTGATCGGCACTGCGCCGAAGCTATAGGGCTGACTTCGGTAAAATGATGTGACGTGAGGTGCCAAACTGCGGAAAATAGCGGAGGAAATACATGATTTAGCATGAATTATTATCATGAATAATATTAACTACTTATTTACCTCTCAGTGTCTTGAGGCAACTTAAAAAAGTACATTCTGTGTTTTTATTATTATTTAGGCAGTTAAATACTGCACAGTATTTAGTACACCATTTTCTTTATTTTCTTCCATCATACACAAGAATACGCGTGCGTGAGTCAATGTTCGCTCGTATGTGAGGCTTTGTCGAATAGTATCCTGTAGGTGGGCCATCGTGCGTGTTTTGTTTACGATGTAAACTCGCGGAGATGAACAGGCCTGATTAAACCCGCTGCGGATACGCCGCGCGTGTTTTGTTTTATTGCTTATTGAGCAAGTGTATGACCGTGTGTTGTGTGCGCAGGGTGCTGGCGGAGGCGTGGCACGAGACGGGCGAGCTGCGCGCGTGGCTGACGCAGGAGGCGGCGTGGCTGGACGGGCTGCAGCGCCGCCTGCGCCGCTCGCCCAACGCGCCCGCCGACGCCGAGGAGATCACCGACGACCTCTACGTGAGCTCATCCCCCCTCTCTCCCCTGCTAAAAGATTGTCGTTGTAATACCACTTCACAGAGTTCATATTCCTAGGGACTTATTACAAATAGTACTGCAAGAGAAAATGGTGGACCGACGGCCTCATAAAGGTAGCAAGAAGGCGCTGGATGCAGGTCGCTACCAACCGGGCGATATGGAAATCATTGGGCGAAATGATGATTGCAAAAAGTTAGATACACGTTGAACACTTGTTTAGCCACACCACGATAGACAAACGGTGAAGCAGTCGGATTATTCGACTCGTTATCCGAGCCCCGCTGGCGCTCGACTATTGTTGTGAACTCACTCGTGACACTAGCTTTTAGCTTAGTACAAGTTAGGGATTATTAGTATTTGGTGCAAAAATAAATAACTATTGTTCATAAAAAAATTCATTATCGTCAGGCAGGTTTAACTGAGAACGTAATGTTCATGTTTTTTTCCTTCACCCAGGACTTGGAGAACTACCTGCAGAACCACAGCGACGAGCGGCTGGCGCGCATCCAGGACATCGGCAAGCAGCTGATGGACGCGCACATCATGCCGGCCTGGATCCGCGCGCAGGTCCGCGCCGTCACCGACGCCTGGGACACGCACCGCGCGCAGGTACCACCACAGCGACGAGCGGCTGGGACACGCACCGCGCGCAGGTACCACCACAGCGACGAGCGGCTGGGACACGCACCGCGCGCAGGTACCACCACAGCGACGAGCGGCTGGCGCGCATCCAGGACATCGTACCACCACAGCGACGAGCGGCTGGCGCGCATCCAGGACATCGGCAAGCAGCTGATGGACGCGCACATCATGCCGGCCTGGATCCGCGCGCAGGTCCGCGCCGTCACCGACGCCTGGGACACGCACCGCGCGCAGGTACCACCACAGCGACGAGCGGCTGGGACACGCACCGCGCGCAGGTACCACCACAGCGACGAGCGGCTGGGACACGCACCGCGCGCAGGTACCACCACAGCGACGAGCGGCTGGCGCGCATCCAGGACATCGTACCACCACAGCGACGAGCGGCTGGCGCGCATCCAGGACATCGGCAAGCAGCTGATGGACGCGCACATCATGCCGGCCTGGATCCGCGCGCAGGTCCGCGCCGTCACCGACGCCTGGGACACGCACCGCGCGCAGGTACCACCACAGCGACGAGCGGCTGGGACACGCACCGCGCGCAGGTACCACCACAGCGACGAGCGGCTGGGACACGCACCGCGCGCAGGTACCACCACAGCGACGAGCGGCTGGCGCGCATCCAGGACATCGTACCACCACAGCGACGAGCGGCTGGCGCGCATCCAGGACATCGGCAAGCAGCTGATGGACGCGCACATCATGCCGGCCTGGATCCGGGCGCAGGTCCGCGCCGTCACCGACGCCTGGGACACGCACCGCGCGCAGGTACCACCACAGCGACGAGCGGCTGGGACACGCACCGCGCGCAGGTACCACCACAGCGACGAGCGGCTGGGACACGCACCGCGCGCAGGTACCACCACAGCGACGAGCGGCTGGCGCGCATCCAGGACATCGTACCACCACAGCGACGAGCGGCTGGCGCGCATCCAGGACATCGGCAAGCAGCTGATGGACGCGCACATCATGCCGGCCTGGATCCGCGCGCAGGTCCGCGCCGTCACCGACGCCTGGGACACGCACCGCGCGCAGGTACCACCACAGCGACGAGCGGCTGGGACACGCACCGCGCGCAGGTACCACCACAGCGACGAGCGGCTGGGACACGCACCGCGCGCAGGTACCACCACAGCGACGAGCGGCTGGCGCGCATCCAGGACATCGTACCACCACAGCGACGAGCGGCTGGCGCGCATCCAGGACATCGTACCACCACAGCGACGAGCGGCTGGCGCGCATCCAGGACATCGTACCACCACAGCGACGAGCGGCTGGCGCGCATCCAGGACATCGTACCACCACAGCGACGAGCGGCTGGCGCGCATCCAGGACATCGTACCACCACAGCGACGAGCGGCTGGCGCGCATCCAGGACATCGTACCACCACAGCGACGAGCGGCTGGCGCGCATCCAGGACATCGTACCACCACAGCGACGAGCGGCTGGCGCGCATCCAGGACATCGTACCACCACAGCGACGAGCGGCTGGCGCGCATCCAGGACATCGTACCACCACAGCGACGAGCGGCTGGCGCGCATCCAGGACATCGTACCACCACAGCGACGAGCGGCTGGCGCGCATCCAGGACATCGTACCACCACAGCGACGAGCGGCTGGCGCGCATCCAGGACATCGTACCACCACAGCGACGAGCGGCTGGCGCGCATCCAGGACATCGTACCACCACAGCGACGAGCGGCTGGCGCGCATCCAGGACATCGGCGAGCAGCTGATGGACGCGCACATCATGCCGGCCTGGATCCGCGCGCAGGTCCGCGCCGTCACCGACGCCTGGGACACGCACCGCGCGCAGGTACCACCACAGCGACGAGCGGCTGGGACACGCACCGCGCGCAGGTACCACCACAGCGACGAGCGGCTGGGACACGCACCGCGCGCAGGTACCACCACAGCGACGAGCGGCTGGCGCGCATCCAGGACATCGTACCACCACAGCGACGAGCGGCTGGCGCGCATCCAGGACATCGTACCACCACAGCGACGAGCGGCTGGCGCGCATCCAGGACATCGTACCACCACAGCGACGAGCGGCTGGCGCGCATCCAGGACATCGTACCACCACAGCGACGAGCGGCTGGCGCGCATCCAGGACATCGTACCACCACAGCGACGAGCGGCTGGCGCGCATCCAGGACATCGTACCACCACAGCGACGAGCGGCTGGCGCGCATCCAGGACATCGTACCACCACAGCGACGAGCGGCTGGCGCGCATCCAGGACATCGTACCACCACAGCGACGAGCGGCTGGCGCGCATCCAGGACATCGTACCACCACAGCGACGAGCGGCTGGCGCGCATCCAGGACATCGGCGAGCAGCTGATGGACGCGCACATCATGCCGGCCTGGATCCGCGCGCAGGTCCGCGCCGTCACCGACGCCTGGGACAAGCACCGCGCGCAGGTATTGGTGGACGAGGTTCTACATGCTGGCAGACCAAAAACACCGATCATCCCTAGCCATATACCAACCTTTCAGTTTTTGGCTTCTGAGCAGGGAGACGACAAATGAAACAGCTGGATGCGTGGGTGATAATCAAGAGCCCAGTTTATTAATTATTAACAAGTAACTGTATTGTGTCTATTAAACAAATGCAGTATACGCTGACACTACAAATTGTACGGCCGAATCGCGGAAGATGTACGCGGACTTGCAGCTGCATAGGGCAGATCGCAATCCACCGCGTCACACTGATTCCCTACCAATTCTTTAACTATCTATCCTTTGTTCTTAAGTTCTCTGAGGCATGGACGCTACAAAAAGGTTGTTCTGTTAGTCTGTTACTGAGTAACACGAAAATAATTTTCCTCCTCCGAGTTCGATTCTTTGCAGCAGAACGCCAGAACCTGATGTAGGTCTACGTATAAAAGGTAGAATCACCTGCGTCTCCTCCTTGACAAGTTACCTGCACCATTTGCCCATCTCGTCCCAGCGCGTACAGTCAGCGTCAAATAGTTCGTGACACCCAAAATGGCCAAAAAGTTGACAACACAACCTTATTTCAATTGTAACAAAGACGTGTTGCGAACTTTTTGATTACTTGAGTGTCACGAACTATTTGACGCTGACTGTACCTCCTGCCGGCTGCCGGCGAGGCAGTCGCGTCAGTGAATTATAATGTGTATAATGCGCAGGCGGCGGCGCGGCTGCAGCTGCTGGAGCGCTCGGCGCGCGAGGCGGCGCAGTCGGAGCTGGCGCTGGACCGCCTGCAGCAGTGGCTCGACCGCCTGCTGGCCGCGCCCCCGGACCAGACGGAAGACAAGGAGGTAACGAGATTCCGCTCTATACAGGGTGGAATTTTGTAATGCCACCTGGAGGGAAAGTACTCTTAATATTGTAGATAGAAAATTTTTCTCAAAGAAAACATTCCTTTATTTTTAAAAAGAAATAGAACTGCATTCAAAGATTTCCAAAAAATTGCTTGATACACCCGGGAATCGAACCAACTAAAATCTGTAAAAAATTACAGCCTGTATTTTTATTGCATCGATCGTTAGGGTCAAGTATAAGGATGAAGTCTCTCTAACAAACTTGATAAATCAAATGAAAGGAAATCCATAAAATCTTAAATTATTTTAATCATGTACAGAAAATTGTATGGTATGGTAGTGAATTTTCAAAAATTTTTCGAATATCTATGAATGCAGTTCTCTTTCTTTTCAAAAATAAAGGAATGTTTTCTTTCAGTAAAATTTTCTATCTGCAGTATTAAGAGTACTTTCCCTCCAGGTGGCATTACAAAATTCCACCCTGTATATCGCTTGAGTTATTTTTTTACCGAACTTACTGTTTTGTCGGACACTATTAAGTCGACTCGGGTTGATAAATAAACGTTAAAATGGCCGTCGATTCCGTAGAGTCTGATGGAGGAGTTCCCGCGCCAGCGCCAAGTGGTGGAGGAAGTGCGAGCGCAAGTGCGCGCCTACCGCGACGCCGGCAAGCACGAGGCCGCCGCGCGCCTCGACGAGCAGCTCGAATTGGTCCTGGTATGTTCAACTCTGTTCAGATGTTGTTTACAGTTCCCGTTTCTACTTAATGTTAAAAGTTTTGTATAAAACGTGTGTCGTTATGTTTAGCGCAAGTTCACCGCAGCGGAGGAACGGCTGGCGGCCATGGGCGGCGGCAAAGCGGCAGACGACGGGGACGACCTGAGCGCGCGGCTGACGCGAGCCACCAACACGCTGCGAGAGGTGCAGCGAGCAGCCGCCGCCGGCCTGCAGCTGGCCGGCGCCGGCCCCGACGCCGTGCGCCACCAGCTGCGCCGCTGCCTGGTGAGTACCCGGCGGGGACACTGCCGGCCTGCAGCTGGCCGGCGCCGGGCCCGACGCCGTGCGCCACCAGCTGCGCCGCTGCCTGGTGAGTACCCGGCGGGGACACTGCCGGCCTGCAGCTGGCCGGCGCCGGGCCCGACGCCGTGCGCCACCAGCTGCGCCGCTGCCTGGTGAGTACCCGGCGGGGACACTGCCGGCCTGCAGCTGGCCGGCGCCGGCCCCGACGCCGTGCGCCACCAGCTGCGCCGCTGCCTGGTGAGTACCCGGCGGGGACACTGCCGGCCTGCAGCTGGCCGGCGCCGGCCCCGACGCCGTGCGCCACCAGCTGCGCCGCTGCCTGGTGAGTACCCGGCGGGGACACTGCCGGCCTGCAGCTGGCCGGCGCCGGCCCCGACGCCGTGCGCCACCAGCTGCGCCGCTGCCTGGTGAGTACCCGGCGGGGACACTGCCGGCCTGCAGCTGGCCGGCGCCGGCCCCGACGCCGTGCGCCACCAGCTGCGCCGCTGCCTGGTGAGTACCCGGCGGGGACACTGCCGGCCTGCAGCTGGCCGGCGCCGGGCCCGACGCCGTGCGCCACCAGCTGCGCCGCTGCCTGGTGAGTACCCGGCGGGGACACTGCCGGCCTGCAGCTGGCCGGCGCCGGGCCCGACGCCGTGCGCCACCAGCTGCGCCGCTGCCTGGTGAGTACCCGGCGGGGACACTGCCGGCCTGCAGCTGGCCGGCGCCGGGCCCGACGCCGTGCGCCACCAGCTGCGCCGCTGCCTGGTGAGTACCCGGCGGGGACACTGCCGGCCTGCAGCTGGCCGGCGCCGGGCCCGACGCCGTGCGCCACCAGCTGCGCCGCTGCCTGGTGAGTACCCGGCGGGGACACTGCCGGCCTGCAGCTGGCCGGCGCCGGGCCCGACGCCGTGCGCCACCAGCTGCGCCGCTGCCTGGTGAGTACCCGGCGGGGACACTGCCGGCCTGCAGCTGGCCTGACTCACCTCTAGCTGAGACAACTACTACTTTGAGTGAATGCTTCTGACGACGAATAGATATCGATACAAGTTGCATCACTAAACGCTAATACCCTGATATAATACCCTAAATGCTCAGTAATATGTTGCTAATCATAGTATATCCTAGCGAGTGTATTAGGATTACTTTATGAATGGTGCTGTGTCCCCTCGCGCGACAGTGACCTACATAGCTCTGCGCCGCCACGCTCCATCGGCCGCGACACGTGACTCGCGCGTGGCACCCACTTCCGCATTTTGCGAAAAGAAAAAAACTAAATCCCATACATGTAGTAATGTAGCTAAAGAATTACATAGATATTAAAAAGTTTATAAAGTTGCGATTAATGAAAAAAGTTTTAAAATTGAAAATCTAACACAGTTTATCATGCCACAGTGGGCGCACACAGTTGTTTGTATGCATTTAAATCCGCCGCGGGGTGACGTAACTGCGATTTATCAGAGTGCATGACCGCCGGCTATTATCAAACAGCTTCCGGCATCCACCGCACTGACATTCAATAGGCCATCTTCATGTAGGTATAATGTAGGTTACAGTTTTGGAGATTTCAGATTTTCGATCTAAAACAAAACATTTTTGATCATCGATAAGGTTGAATTCATCTAAAGAAACTCAGGAACTTCTGCACTCTGTTTGTCTATGGTCTAAACTTGTTTATGTACTTTTACGATCAGATAAATCTTTATGCTTAGTTCTCATGCAACCTAAAATTGAAACCGTATCGCAAATCGTTATCGACTTCCTGAAACAATAGTGTCCATAGAAGGTTATTATTATTTACGCTAAAGGTAAGGGGCCTGAATGATTGATCACTTAATTAGCCCGAGTCCGCTTGTGTTCGGGTGTTGCAATCGATACGGGCGATGCAGCGCGCGTAATGCCTCGCGTGCGCCGCGTTGAAAGGATTCGGATCAAGCGCCGTGATTGCCGCGCAGCTAGGAGACGGGCGATGTGGCATCGTTATTTTAAAGATGTGCGGGATAAAAGTTAAATCTAAGATGTTAGTTATGGGTTGCATCATGTTGCATGATGCTTTAATGCAATTCATGTTTGTTAATCTTTCACGCAAAAAGTACTGAACGGATTTTGATGAAACTTTACAGTGTTATTGTTTATAACCCAAAATAACACATCGGCTATAATTTATGACGATCTGTGACAAACTAAATTTCACGCGGGTGAATCCGCGGGCAAAAGCTAGTAAATCATATAAATGTCATCTCTCAAGCAAGATGAAATAAAATTTGATTAGTTAGGTCAACGTATGATTCGTTGCATTTGCATTACAGGGAAATTATAAATTACGAGTATAAAAAATAAAATAGTACCCAAAGTACACTCGTTACACCAATTAACTACTAACGGTCTTATTCATAATCATTTTTCACATTTTATCAAATGCTTATTAGAGGTTTATAAAACGTTTGATAAAAATTGTTATTCATAATCGTCATTTAGCGCTAAAATCCTCTTATAACTGTGTGATAAGTTATCGAGAGCTCGGGCCTTGTTTAAAGCTCTAATAAACCTATTTTAACCTAACTTTTATAAATGTCATTTCATATGAATGTCACTTCGTTGGTTTATTTATTCAAAATATCCTTGCTGTGATCCTTGCTTGTGAAAATGAATGCTATAAATGCAATTGTGCATTTAGCCAATAATGCCGACCCAGCGCGACGTAGAAAGCTCTACCGCCAACGAAGCAACCCATTCGATTTGCGGGACCTAAATTTTAAAATAAAATATAGGTTCAATAAGGACACAGTGCGCACCATCATAGATTTGGTGGAAGATGATCTGGTTCAGAGCGCTAGAGGTGGTGGCACGTGTCCTGAACTGCAAGTTTTAGTGGCCATAAGATGTTGGGGACGTCGTGAGGTAAGCACAAAAAAGTGTTTTATTTTATCCCTTTGTCGTGGCTGCTATAATTATTTTCATACATTTTCAGGTACAAGATGATGCTGGTGACCTCCATGGCCTAAGTCAGCCGACAGTGAGCCGGATATGCGCCAGAGTCGCGCATGCAATCGCGAATAAGGCAAATTCCTTCATCAAAATGCCTATCACTATAGGAGAGCAGGAAAGAATTAGTGCCAAATTTAGAGCAATTAAAAATTTTCCTGGGGTGATAGGAGCCATAGATTGCACCCACATTAAAATTAAAAAAACCGGAGGTGACATGGCCCAGTACTATATTAATAGAAAAGGCTATTATTCCCTGAATGTTCAGGTAAAATATATTTTGATTTTATACAGTTTACAACAGAGAAAGATTTGTTTTAATAATGTCTATAATTTTTACTTTGTATGATCTAAATTTTAGCAACATTCAACACTATATTATTGGATGGATTACCTACAGGATACTGTTTTTTTTATTTTAGGTTGTCTGTGATGCTGACCTCAAAATAATGGATATAGTGGCTAGATGGCGAGGCAGTACACATGACAGTCGAATTTTTATGGAGAGCAATATAAAACAACGATTTGAGGATAGGCAGTTTAGAGGACGCCTTATTGGCGATTCGGGCTACCCTCTTCTGCCATATCTATTTACACCTATTTTAAGGCCTAGTCGTCCAGAAGAAGAAGCATACAATAATGCTCACATCTCAACTAGGAACACTGTTGAAAGGTGTTTTGGGGTGTGGAAGCAGCGGTTCCAATGCCTACTCCATGGCTTACCAGTAAGCCTCCAAAATGGAAAAGCTGTGATCATAGCATTGGCTGTATTACATAATATAGCCATTGATATGAATGACACATTGTTAGGTAAATGTTATCAATTTGACTGTACATAAGGAATACAAATCTTTATGACAAAATGTTGACAAATTCATAATATTTTTCAGAACAACATATGGAGCAGGTCCCTGTAACTCCGCAACTTTCGACGGAGAACAGTGTTCACGACAACCGACCTTCATTGTTGAGGCGTAGGTCGCAGTTGATACTACAAAATTTTATAAATCAACATTTTTGAATGGTACTAAAATACATTTTGATAAATTCCAACGATTTACTTTTATGTAATGTCATTTGAGTTCATGAAAATGTTGTATTTTAATTTTTCAGATACTGTTCCTGGCATCTTAATGAAAATAAAAAGAATATTTGATTGAAAAATACCTGTATTTCAATTTTCAGTCCAATTTGTTACTATCACAAAAACAAAACCTGTAGTTCTCTTTAAAAAAGCAATTATTCTGCAAAAATTCAAAACAAATTACTTTATATCACTAATTTAAGTACAATTAGTTTCAACAAACTTACTTATTAAAAATCACAGTTCAATTCTTTAAAACAAAGAAATTGCTTAAGTATAAACGTTTCTATTCGGAGGTTATCAACCTTCTACATTTAAAACAAAATAACCATAATTTACACTATTATTATAAAGGCGAATGTTTGTGACTAGGCATATGTGTATTTACTTTATATCACTAATTTAAGTACAATTATTAAACTTACTTACTAAAAATCACAGTTCAATTCTTATAAACAAATAAATTGCTAAAACAGATAGATTATATAGTCTCGAATAACATATAGGCTTCTTTTTATCCTGGAAAAATGCACAGATCCTGTAGGTTACAGAAATAGTAGTCTACGCAGGCGGAGTCGTGGGCAACAGCTAGTTAATAGTAATCTCAAACTCTTATTAAGTTATGACTAGTAAACATATTCATAGCCGTCTAAATATATTGCAGAAACACAATCAAAATGCGGATTGGAACTGCATAAAATACAAATTAAAAACAAACAGAAGTAAGGGAGGAACTAACTTATTATTTAGAATCTGTTAGTACTTGAAAAACTTTAACATCAAAAGACTTATTATTCTTTATTAATGTGAGTGTAATATTTAAGTTTTTCCTGTAATAATTGATGCTCAAGATCCAAGTTTCTCCCTTTCTTCCGTTCGTTTTCCATTTGAACTTCATGCAGTTCAATCCGGCATTTTGATTCTGTTTCTGCAATTTCGGAAATCCTAACTTTGCTTAAATCAATTAAGCCTTCTTTGTTTAACAGTTTCCTTTTTTTTTTGATTGCTGGTGCTTTAAAATTAGGTTTTGCTTTATTTTCTTTTGCCTCTACTTTTTTATTTTCTTTATCTTCCAATATGCCTCTAGTAGTACAAGCATGTGTATCTTCTATTTCTTCATCAAGTACCACCAATTCATATTGGATTTCTTCATTATTTATCAATTCCTGATCTTGCGTATTTTGAGTTGATTCCTCCTCTTGAATGTTAATTAATTCACTTTTATTTGAGTCCGAGTCAAATCTGTTAACATCGACTACAAATTCATTGGGCAACCAAGATGCTATATCATCAGCCCTATCGTCAGGCACTGATAATGGTGGACCACCGCCAGTTTTAATTTGAGCCTGCCTAGCAATGGTCTTGTCTTTCTTCGCACTGATTTTTATGAGGCTCCATTGCGATTTTAACTGGGTAATGGAGCGGTTCATACCAGCGCACATTGAATTAAACCTGAAAAAGAAATGACAGGATTTTGAATTACAGGTAAAGGCAAAATTTTATATTGAAGGCAGAAATCAAAAGATGTACCAACGTTGTTTGTAAATCAGCCCAAGCCGCAACCTTCCGTTTATTCGTGTTAGTGTCTGTATTTTTATTTTCGATTGCATTTACTCTTTCTTTCACCAACTCTTTCAGCAAATACTGAAAAGCAAACACTAGGCGTCAAACATAAATAAAACCATGCTACAAAAATTAGTAGGCACTTTATCAGGCTAAAAATAAGTACTACCTTATCTTCCTCCAACCAGTTTTCTGATCGTTGCCTTTTAGGCGGTCTGTTCTCCTTCGTCATGGACATAATTAGTATCCGATGTAACTAGCCGGGTCGTCGTAAGAGCTTATTGCAGAGTACAGGGTAAGAGGTACAGAATCCAGAACATACAATCCCAAGTTTTATAAAAGTTTGATAAAACTTGGGAGTTGATCGAAAAAACCGAAAACTTTATTAAATTTTCGTGCCAAATGTCAATGTCAGTAAGTAAAACGTCACAGCTGCCAATTTTTTGTTTTTTTTTTCTGCGATTTGTCTATGATTTTACATGGTCCACCAAGTTAAATCACCAAAAAAGCTGTTTTCGTTCATTCTTTTTGTATAGTCTGTGGAAAGAAAATATTAAACTCTGTTTTAGCTATCAAAGGTTTATAAACGATTATGAATAACGTTTTTTATCAGAGGTTTATAAGAGTGTTTTAAGCCTATCAAACGTTTTAGCTAATGTAGGTTTTAAACCTATATTAGCATTTTATTATGAATAAGACCGTAAGTATTTTTACATTTATTTATTAGAGAAACTTACATCGAGTGACAAACGCAGTGTTGAAAGAAAGTGACTTATAAACAAATACGCGCCGTTTAATAACAACACTCGCTACGCGTAAATAGTAACATAAAGTCTACGCTCCACTCCTAGAGTGACTTCTTATAAAAACTATATCGCTTCGGAATTCAGTAGCGTCAGAATTTTGAAATCGTGAGACGTGAGAAATTATGGCATTGTGGCGCTGGTCTCATAATTGGGACCCATGGATAGAGCCAGATTTTAATTATTATGTAATCACAGAATTCACAGTTTTTATTACTATTTGAATGAACTTACTAAAGTTACATCAGCAATAAAGGATCTATTTTTGTTCTAAATGATGCAATGAAGGTGATGAAGGCAAAAAATATGCTTGATTGAAATAGGGAAACACGGGCACAAAATATAACAGAAGACAAACTCCATACTAAACGCGCTCGAGCCACGCACACATAGACACCGCTCTAGCAAGACTGTCTTGGACGAATGCGAGCGCGACGTGGCGCGACAGACGTTCGCCACACGTTCGCTGTGGTTCGCATTTTGTGGCTTGAGTCACGCGCCGGTCAACCGCCTGTGATATTATTTTGTTTTGCGAAATTGACGAAAATGTGTGAACAGAAAAAGTCGTATTATAATTGTTCGGTATTTGGTTGCTTAAACTCATCATTAAATACCGAATTTTCATTTTTTAAATTACCAGTTGATTCGGGGAGGTAAGTAAGTTATTTATTTGAATTTCAATTGAAATTGAAAGCCAACTCAAATAAATTTAGGAATATCGAATTGTTTTAGAGAGGTTTTAGGAATTATTGGATAACTAGCTTTTGCCCGCGGCTTCACCCGCGTGCAGATCGTCATAAATTATAGCCTATATGTTATTCAGGGTTATAAACAATAATACTGTAAAGTTACATCAAAAGCCGTTCAGTAGTTTTTGCGTGAAAGAGCAACAAACATCCAGACATCCAAACTTTCGCATTTATAATATTAGTTGGATAATAGTGTCAATAACTCAACTAAATACTACTTCCTTCTCGTGTATGTATTTGTTTGCAAACTATTACTATAATAACGTACTAAATATAAATAAGTATACGTGGATATCTGTTATTGTCTTTCTTGCATAGTATTAAGAGTAACATTTTTCTATCATAACGAAATAAACGCAACACATGACAAGACAACCCTAGCGCGACGGCCGAGCGTGCGAGCGAGAGAGGTATGCAAAGCGAGGTACATACATGAGTTTACCTTCTGTTGTATTTTGTGACACGGGTCTTAACGCGGCTTTTTTATTTTAATTGTAATGGGACGAAAAAGTGATTGATTGAGCTGGGAGTTTAAAATCTTATAATTTAGTAGGTACTTTTACCGTAGTGTGCACACATATTTATTTATTTATTTATTTATTTATTTATTTATTTCCAAGCTTAAACCTATTTTTACAGAAATCCAATACAATAGCCAACGAAATATGACAGAAACGTAACAATAGATATGGTATATTATATCCGGCAGTGTGTGTAGGCCTTACGGGCGCGTCGCGGCCAGCGCAGGCCGGGCTCACAGCGTGAGTCCTTCAGACTCGCGCGGCCCGCCATACGCCAAGTACCAGCTACATAACTATTTTATTCATTATAATAAACCTAATTTTTTTTAGTGCGGCGAATCTTTCGGTCTAATTTGATAGTAAAAAGTTTTCATGCGTTACCCAAAACCCGATATGAGCTGGGACTCTATTTACATACTGTTGGTGTTCACCATGGCGGTTTATAAGTGGCTAGTGAGTGTGGTTTTTTTTGTTTGAAACATTGTTCATCTTAATCCATTTTATTTGACAAAAATTACAAAAAGTGCCATATTTGTGTGAATAAAGTGGGTTGTCCTATAAGTTACCCAATTTATTTTGGTTTTAAATAAAGAAAATGGAAGTTGGTTTTAAGTAAGAACTTTTTGGCCGTCTCTCAGTACCTAGACGTGAACAGTACATACCACTTAACTAAAAAAATAATAACAATAATATTATGCAATTTTCCTGGATATCGTCATTATCAACCATCCATCGGCATTGACTTTGAATGTCAAGGTCGAAACGGCTATTCAGCTAACCGTGTTTTGATATCATTTTGATTGAAGTGCACACAAAAGGCCCAGAACACACGGTGAAACGCAACTGCAACAAAACTGCAACTTCTAGTTACTTTTCAGTTGCATATAAGTTTCAGCCATAGATTCCGTTGTAAGACCACACATGACGCGACCAGTTTGAAACCGGTTTGAAACGGTCAAAAGTAACTAGAAGTTGCAGTTTCGTTGCAATGAGGGCTATCGTTTTTATACTTAACAGTTGGCACCCCTGGCGATTGACAGGACCTTACTCTACAGTGGCGCCATCTTGATGAGTGCAAATGCGATAGTCCTCCTACCACTTTAGCGCTCACCAGTTGGCGCCACTGTCTTCGCTACTAGCAAGTGACAGGACCTTACTCTACAGTGGCGCTAACTGGTGAGCGCTGAAACGATAGCCCTCATTGCGTTTCACCGTGTGTTCTGGGCCAAAGTGTATCAAGTAGAGATTTGCTGATTGAGGTTGGTGGTGTTTCAGAAATTCTACCGAACGCTGAGCGAGATCAAGGCAGAGGTGGAGGCGGTGATCAAGAGCGGGCGGCGCGCGGCCGACGGCGCGCCCGACCTGTCGCGCCGCGTCGACCAGCTCAAGGAGCTCTACAACCGGCTCGGCGCACAGGTTACCCTTCTGTCTACTTAAACCTTCCTGGTTTATTTATTTATTTATTAGGTCTACCAACATTGTTACATAACAACATGTAAACATAAAAATAACAATTATGAACTTACAATGCAACAACAATTATAGGCTGACACAACATGCAATATAGATTCAATGCAGTTTGTTCCGAACCGTTCCATGCACACAAAAAACATTTAATCATATCAATAATAGTAGAATTTTGATTTAAACATGACTCATCTTATAAGTAGGTACTTACTTACTTACTACAAATGCAAATTATGTTTCATTTACTAAAGAAAAAACGGTTACCATAGCTCAATCTGAGACAAACAGTTGAGACGCCACATAGGAGTATAGTTTCCTTTTATACTGGTTACAAGACTAGCAATACGCTGTTCATTCGAATCGTGTAGAATCAATTCAAAGAAAATTTCTGAAAATCCTTTCCTTCAGACAAGGTTTTCATAGAAAACTGTCGTCTTACAGAGACAGATTGGAAAAATATAATATTATGTCCTTAGAGACTAGACGCAAACAGGCTGACTTAATATATTTACATAAAATCCTGCATTCCAATATCGACTCACCACCGCTTCTCTCTTCCATTAACTTCAACACTGTGTTTAGAACTCGTAACCCTAAGTTGTTTTCCCTGCAGGTGTATCACAATAATACATCCTTCTTTAATCCCATAGTCCGTATGTGTCGCCAATATAATGACTTAACACAGCGGTCGTCGGATATCGATATCGATATTGATATATTCGTTGCTAGTCTGAATGTCTTCAGGAGGAGTCTCACAACAGCGTTTCTTAGTAGGTAGTTAATTTATCAATCTATCTTTATATGTATATCATAATCTAAATAACTTTAATGATTGAAGTAATACTTTTAACTTTTCTTTCTTCACTCTTCTAAATCTGATGCACTATGTAAGTATGCCTTGTCCGCACCAATTGTACAAAGTATGCAATTTTATTAAAATCCAATTTTATTAAACATACCTTGTTGAACATGTCAGAAACACTTTTTTGGATTACAATCTAGATTAAAACTGTATTTACTGTTGGTTGTAATGTAAATGTATCTTGTTGATTGTACTCTGTATGTGTTTTTTGTACAAATAAAATAAAAATAAAATAAAAATAACTTTTTGATAGCATTGTGAAGCTCTTATAGATCTAGAGAGATGCAAACTAATGCGCTGAGTTCGAAACCCAGTGTTGCATTTGAAATTCACACACATAAAGTAGTCAAAATAAAAACAATACGTCGCGAAGAGTGTGTGTCATGCACGCATTGCATTGGGTGCGATTCTTCGTTCGCATACCAGGTTGCAAGTAATGTACGTACAGCACCACTACATACGCAGTGACGTGCGATTTAATGTGTTCTGTTAGTTTGAATGTGCTCATTATCCACTGCGGTATCAGAACTCAACGATCGAATAATCTTTAGTACTACGCAAGCAATGTAAACTGTTTACACATATAACATCGCTGCTGCCATCATGGCTGTTGTAAACGATGTGTTCTGTAATCTGTTTTTGGGCATATTGTTGCGACATTGGCCCCGCCCCCTTTTCACATCTCTCTTTAGTGTCTGTGACCTGTGGTGAAGCTTGACTGTTACTGACGATTGGTCTTGTGCAGGTGACGGACGCCAAGGGCAAGCTGGAGGGCGCGCTGCTGCACGCGCGCGAGCTGCACGCCGACCTGGCCGAGCTGGCGCCGCGCCTCGACGCGCTCGTGGCCAGCCCCGCTCCTCGCGCTGTGAGTACACGCACGTCCACCTGTCATCGAGGGCGAGCTGGAGCGCTGCTGCAGGCGAGCTGCACGCCGACCTGGCCGAGCTGGCGCCGCGCCTCGACGCGCTCGTGGCCAGCCCCGCTCCTCGCGCTGTGAGTACACGCACGTCCACCTGTCATCGAGGGCGAGCTGGAGCGCTGCTGCAGGCGAGCTGCACGCCGACCTGGCCGAGCTGGCGCCGCGCCTCGACGCGCTCGTGGCCAGCCCCGCTCCTCGCGCTGTGAGTACACGCACGTCCACCTGTCATCGAGGGCGAGCTGGAGCGCTGCTGCAGGCGAGCTGCACGCCGACCTGGCCGAGCTGGCGCCGCGCCTCGACGCGCTCGTGGCCAGCCCCGCTCCTCGCGCTGTGAGTACACGCACGTCCACCTGTCATCGAGGGCGAGCTGGAGCGCTGCTGCAGGCGAGCTGCACGCCGACCTGGCCGAGCTGGCGCCGCGCCTCGACGCGCTCGTGGCCAGCCCCGCTCCTCGCGCTGTGAGTACACGCACGTCCACCTGTCATCGAGGGCGAGCTGGAGCGCTGCTGCAGGCGAGCTGCACGCCGACCTGGCCGAGCTGGCGCCGCGCCTCGACGCGCTCGTGGCCAGCCCCGCTCCTCGCGCTGTGAGTACACGCACGTCCACCTGTCATCGAGGGCGAGCTGGAGCGCTGCTGCAGGCGAGCTGCACGCCGACCTGGCCGAGCTGGCGCCGCGCCTCGACGCGCTCGTGGCCAGCCCCGCTCCTCGCGCTGTGAGTACACGCACGTCCACCTGTCATCGAGGGCGAGCTGGAGCGCTGCTGCAGGCGAGCTGCACGCCGACCTGGCCGAGCTGGCGCCGCGCCTCGACGCGCTCGTGGCCAGCCCCGCTCCTCGCGCTGTGAGTACACGCACGTCCACCTGTCATCGAGGGCGAGCTGGAGCGCTGCTGCAGGCGAGCTGCACGCCGACCTGGCCGAGCTGGCGCCGCGCCTCGACGCGCTCGTGGCCAGCCCCGCTCCTCGCGCTGTGAGTACACGCACGTCCACCTGTCATCGAGGGCGAGCTGGAGCGCTGCTGCAGGCGAGCTGCACGCCGACCTGGCCGAGCTGGCGCCGCGCCTCGACGCGCTCGTGGCCAGCCCCGCTCCTCGCGCTGTGAGTACACGCACGTCCACCTGTCATCGAGGGCGAGCTGGAGCGCTGCTGCAGGCGAGCTGCACGCCGACCTGGCCGAGCTGGCGCCGCGCCTCGACGCGCTCGTGGCCAGCCCCGCTCCTCGCGCTGTGAGTACACGCACGTCCACCTGTCATCGAGGGCGAGCTGGAGCGCTGCTGCAGGCGAGCTGCACGCCGACCTGGCCGAGCTGGCGCCGCGCCTCGACGCGCTCGTGGCCAGCCCCGCTCCTCGCGCTGTGAGTACACGCACGTCCACCTGTCATCGAGGGCGAGCTGGAGCGCTGCTGCAGGCGAGCTGCACGCCGACCTGGCCGAGCTGGCGCCGCGCCTCGACGCGCTCGTGGCCAGCCCCGCTCCTCGCGCTGTGAGTACACGCACGTCCACCTGTCATCGAGGGCGAGCTGGAGCGCTGCTGCAGGCGAGCTGCACGCCGACCTGGCCGAGCTGGCGCCGCGCCCCGACGCGCTCGTGGCCAGCCCCGCTCCTCGCGCTGTGAGTACACGCACGTCCACCTGTCATCGAGGGCGAGCTGGAGCGCTGCTGCAGGCGAGCTGCACGCCGACCTGGCCGAGCTGGCGCCGCGCCTCGACGCGCTCGTGGCCAGCCCCGCTCCTCGCGCTGTGAGTACACGCACGTCCACCTGTCATCGAGGGCGAGCTGGAGCGCTGCTGCAGGCGAGCTGCACGCCGACCTGGCCGAGCTGGCGCCGCGCCTCGACGCGCTCGTGGCCAGCCCCGCTCCTCGCGCTGTGAGTACACGCACGTCCACCTGTCATCGAGGGCGAGCTGGAGCGCTGCTGCAGGCGAGCTGCACGCCGACCTGGCCGAGCTGGCGCCGCGCCTCGACGCGCTCGTGGCCAGCCCCGCTCCTCGCGCTGTGAGTACACGCACGTCCACCTGTCATCGAGGGCGAGCTGGAGCGCTGCTGCAGGCGAGCTGCACGCCGACCTGGCCGAGCTGGCGCCGCGCCTCGACGCGCTCGTGGCCAGCCCCGCTCCTCGCGCTGTGAGTACACGCTGTCCACCTGTCATCGAGGGCGAGCTGGAGCGCTGCTGCAGGCGAGCTGCACGCCGACCTGGCCGAGCTGGCGCCGCGCCTCGACGCGCTCGTGGCCAGCCCCGCTCCTCGCGCTGTGAGTACACGCTGTCCACCTGTCATCGAGGGCGAGCTGGAGCGCTGCTGCAGGCGAGCTGCACGCCGACCTGGCCGAGCTGGCGCCGCGCCTAGACGCGCTCGTGGCCAGCCCCGCTCCTCGCGCTGTGAGTACACGCACGTCCACCTGTCATCGAGGGCGAGCTGAAGCGCTGCTGCAGGCGAGCTGCACGCCGACCTGGCCGAGCTGGCGCCGCGCCTCGACGCGCTCGTGGCCAGCCCCGCTCCTCGCGCTGTGAGTACACGCACGTCCACCTGTCATCGAGGGCGAGCTGGAGCGCTGCTGCAGGCGAGCTGCACGCCGACCTGGCCGAGCTGGCGCCGCGCCTCGACGCGCTCGTGGCCAGCCCCGCTCCTCGCGCTGTGAGTACACGCACGTCCACCTGTCATCGAGGGCGAGCTGGAGCGCTGCTGCAGGCGAGCTGCACGCCGACCTGGCCGAGCTGGCGCCGCGCCTCGACGCGCTCGTGGCCAGCCCCGCTCCTCGCGCTGTGAGTACACGCACGTCCACCTGTCATCGAGGGCGAGCTGGAGCGCTGCTGCAGGCGAGCTGCACGCCGACCTGGCCGAGCTGGCGCCGCGCCTCGACGCGCTCGTGGCCAGCCCCGCTCCTCGCGCTGTAAGCGTCTCGATTTTATGCTCACACCTACAGCTGCAAGACGTCCAGTAGAGGCACTGAGTCAAGTACTGGATTAGTATCTGACACCTCATAGATGACAAACACCCGTATTCACAAACGATGCTTTCTTAAGTGAAGCAGCAAATCGAACGCATAGCGTTGAATAGAGCTTTGCGATTGGTTCGCGTGTGACCTTGTGCGTCCACGTGGACTGTGAGACCTCATAGTAACGTTTGTTTTACGATCGATGTAATTAAGGTCTATTGAATTCTACAATTCCAATGACAAGATTAATCCCAGTTCGATGTCTTATATCATTAATTAACTTAAAAAAAATGCTATGTATGTATACCTGTAACTGGGGTCATATACGCATACGTCTTTGGGGAGGCCTTTGTCCAGCAGTGGACGTCATTTGACTGAAACGACGACGACGAACGACGACGCATCATGACGTGTTAATAATGTTAAAATGTATGAACTGTATGTGACTTTGTTGGTGTACCTAATCCCAACTTCCCAACTAATATTATAAATGCGAAAGTAACTCTGTCTGTCTGTCTGTCTGTTACGCTTTCCCGCTTAAACCTCGCAACCGATTTCGATGAAATTTGGCAGGGACATAGTTTGAGTCCCGGGAATGGACATAGGATAGTTTTTATCCCGGTTTTTGAAACAGGGACGCGCGCGATAAAGTTTTTCTGTGACAGACAAAATTCCACGCGGGCGAAGCCGCGGGCAGAAAGCTAGTAAATAAATAAATCTATCTTTTTTGCTCCAAAGGGTGCCTCCCCGGCCCGGCAAGCGCTGGAACTCGAACTTTCCCGACTGGAAGCCACACACGACCGCCTGAACGCCAACTACCGGCACTTCGCCGAGCTGTGCGAGCCCACCCAGCTGCAGGAGCTCAAGCAGCAGGTGGACGCCATCAACCAACGCTGGGACGAGGCGCGGCGCCGCGCGGGCGGCCCGAGGGAGCCGGCCCTGCGCCGCCTGGTAGCTGACGCTGATGCTGAGTTAGCTGCGAACACCGCGCCGTCAGCCGCTCGCTTGACCCAGCTTGAAAAAGAACTCCGAGGGAGAGCGGCCGAGGTGGCGGCGCTCGATGACGCGGCGCTCACGGCCACATACGACCGTCTGCTGCAGAAGATTGAGGTCAGTGTTTTTGTACTCGCTCATGACTCGACATTGCTGGGAACGTTCACGCGCTTGGAATATGGATAGGTTTGGGTTGTTAAAAGCGTCATAGTGAGGGTGACACGTTTTTACGTCTTTTGCGGCACCTTTAAAAACATAGTAAAGAAAGATTGTTATTCTGTTTGATGGTTATGTTGCGTAGATTTACCCAAGAACTTTTAACTGATCAAAACCATATCCAAAAGTTGCAGGTCGATCGGGACATTTTCATTGCATAATTACTATAAGACATCCTTCAAAATTGACATATTTAAAGATTCTGTTAAATCACCATGACATAATGCTCCGCCATGTCGATTCGTGCTTATATGCTCGTCGCTACTTCTTATTCGAGTCAGTACGATATTTTCTAACATTATGTATTTAACGTCTCAAAACACTCGAATAAGTTGTAGTGATGAACTGAAACACCCTTTAGCTTTTGGTATTTTTGTTCATTAGTCCTCGATCTCCATCGCACGCTTACGACTTGTTGAGGGTGCGAGTGAGACCGCCGCTTACTCGTTTTGTACGGGCAAGCACGTACATTACGCCGCATCATCAATATTTTGACCTACTTTTGTAAATACGCGTCAATTACTTTTTGTACAAATCACTTCAGTTCGTTCGCATACATCATACCATTAAGTCGCGCGTTCTCACCTTACCATCAAAATCCATATCTAGCGTATCAGTTTAGAATACAAGTTATTTTTACCTCACAAACACTTCTATCATTCCAAATCAACCCTATCAAATCATATATACGGCAACCCCGTACATTGGTCCTTCGAGCAACCGTGGCGGGACCTCTAACGCGTTCTTCAGTGACTTGAATACGTGTCAGTGAGTTTCCGTGTGCGGCCTATCACGTGTCCAAAACTTCATCACTGCGCTATCAAGTGTGCAGCAGATCAACACCATCAATACTGTGCAATCAAGCACAGCCTACTCGGTACCCGGCAATCAAATTTCGGCGTCCCGAGGCGATCAACGGCCGTGCGTGACGTAACAAGCAGCGTCCGCATAGCTACTACGGCAGGAGGAGCATCAGCATCTCCACTGCCACACCAGCCGCATCAGCATCGGCATACCAGAAACAACGGGCAGTATCTTCAATCCAAGTAAGATCAGTCCTTTATTACTTACATCTATCGACCAAAAATGTCTTCCATCAGCGATATTCTTACTACTCTACAACAACTATCATCAGCTATTGAAAACGTGTATACCAATTTCAAAAAAGACGGGTCAGATAGAAAAAATGCAGGATATATCAAGCGTAGATTGGATACTCTGGACAGTTATTGGTTCGAGTATGACAAAAACTACAGAATGTTATCACAGCTAGATTTAGATGAATCAAGTAGAAATCAAATAGATCAAGAGCATGTACAAGAAAAAGAGAGATTCGATATCATTAGAGCTGGAATCCAGAACTATCAGACATCAAAAGAGTCTCCTGTCGTCTCTCGACCTGAGACACCATTATTAAAACCTCCAACATTTGTGGCTCCTGATCCGAGTGAGTCACACATCAGTCTCAAAACCGCTACCAAAACATCCTCTTCTGCATCAAGTAGAACAGAAGAGGTGTTAAAGAAACAGCAGAGCAATTTTAAAGCACTTCAACGAACTATAAACAAAATAAACATAGCATCAATAACAGAAAAGTGGGAGTTTGAGGATCTACTACGCATTCTCAACACTCGTTGGGGCGTTATTGACGCTCTACATTGGGAGTTAGATAGCGAACTTAACGGGTCAAACAAGCAGTATGAGGAAGCCTTTGCGTATTATGAACAAGAATACGACAACATCAAAAAGGCCATAAACAAAAAAATGTGGTCTGTAGCACATCAAGAAAAATCCACTCCAAGATTAGAAGTACCATCTTTCAGTGGAAGCTACCTAAACTGGGTTTCTTTCAAAGACCTTTTTACTGAAACGATCCACAACAATCCTTCAATGTCAGCCGCGCAAAAGATGCAGTATCTAAAAACAAAAGTGAAAGGAGAAGCCGAAAAACTAATCCAACACTTACACGTCAGTTCTGACAACTACACCGTCTGTTGGGACATTCTCAATCAGAGATACAACAATAAAAAACTTATATTTACATCTCATGTAAATATCCTAATGAACATCCCAGTTGCGCATCAACAAACAGCAGCGCATCTTAAACGTATTCACGATAATACTCTGGAATGTCTCAACGCCATAAAAAATTTGGGAATTGACATCAGCTCGTGGGATCCTCTTCTTGTGCATATTTTAACACAAAAATTGGATACCCAATCATATACAGATTACGTGGAGTCTGTAAACGACCCTAGAGAGCTACCAACACTTGAGGAATTATTACATTTCTTAGAAACCAAATTTACCATACTGGAATCAGCGCGTAGAAAACAAGATAACGTCATACCAAAAAATCAAGCATCAAATCAGGGGTCAAAGTATCAAAGTAATAATCAATTCAAACATTCATTTTCTACAAACAGCAAAATAATTCCGCAACCTACCTACAACACTAAAGTAGTGTCATCAAAAAAAACACCAAGTGTTCGTTGTGCAATAACGAACACGGCATTTTTTTCTGTCCAAAATTTTTAGAAATGCCACCCTATAATAGACTCAAGACCGTAAACAGATTAAACCTGTGTCCTAATTGCCTCAATGGACACCATGGAAAACCATGTTTATCAGATTATGTTTGCCGCGAGTGCAATAAAGACCACAATAGCTTGCTACATGCCGCGTTTTCGCAATCGCCACGCTCGACAACAGACACCGGAACGGGGGCTGCGGGCGCGCGAGGGGGAAACGCCAGCAAAAGTGCTAACGCTGGAATTCAAGTCGGCGACAGCTCGCAAGCGACACATGCATGGGTTAATGAACCCGTCCAAGTTCTACTTCCAACTGCATTGATCAAAATACAAGCCAATGACGGTACAGATCACATCATGCGAGCCTTACTAGACCAAGGCTCACAAACATCTTTAATAACAGAACATGCAGCCCAGCTCCTTAAATTACCTAGAACGAGATGCAAGGGAATCGTTTCAGGTATAGGAGACAAGGAGAGCAACTGCAAGGGTGTCATCAGTGTAAGGTGTTCATCAATGGTCAGTGACTTTACATTTGAAACTGATGCTCTTATAATGAAACAACTTATCAAACACTTACCAAATCAAACATTCACCAAACCAGATTGGTCGTACCTACATCATATAAGACTGGCCGACCCTGAATTCCATTTAAGTCGGCCGGTAGATATTTTGCTAGGTGCCGACGTATACTCAACTATCCTAATGGATGGTATCTGCAGAGCAAGTTCATCCCTCCCGACAGCTCAACAGACACAGCTCGGGTGGATTCTGAGCGGCAACGCAAAAACTTTTCAATGCAACGTCGTTCTACAGAACATAGATGA
Organism: Ostrinia nubilalis; assembly: GCF_963855985.1. Lineage (NCBI taxonomy): Eukaryota > Metazoa > Arthropoda > Insecta > Lepidoptera > Crambidae > Ostrinia > Ostrinia nubilalis. The sequence continues at coordinate 14,086,844 of NC_087107.1, read as the reverse complement.
AATTCAGAAGTTTTGGGAGATAGAGGAGGTAGCTGAACAATCAGAGCTATCCTCCGAAGATCAGCAATGCATCGACTTCTATCAGTCAACCACACAAAGAAGGGAAGACGGAAGATACGAAGTTTGTTTACCATTAAAACCAAATTATCAGGAGAAATTAGGGCATTCAAGATCAAAAGCCATAGCGCAATTTTACAGATTAGAACAAAAGTTATCAAAAGACAAAAATATCGATCAAGAATATAAGTTATTCATAAACGAGTACATTTCGCTCGGACACATGATACCTGCTGACGACAACATTCCTCGCCTTACATGTCATTTACCTCACCATTGCGTCATACGCGAACAATCGACTACAACAAAATTACGAGTTGTATTCAATGCCTCCAATAAAACATCATCAGGACTAAGTTTGAATGACGTAATGTGCCGAGGACCAAATCTCCAACAGGACATTCAGAATCTCATCATCAAGTGGAGACAACATCGTTTCGCGTTTACAGCTGATCTCGAAAAGATGTTTAGACAAATCTGGCTGAGTGAAAAAGACCAAGACTTGCAGAGGATCATGTGGCGTGATCATCCTACAGATCAGCTTAGGGAGTACAAACTATCCACTGTTACTTACGGGACGAAAGCAGCGCCATTTCTTGCCATGATGACGCTTAAACAGTTGGCTCAGGATGAAAGGCCGAACTTTCAAAATAGTTCAGCTCCAAGCGTCCTCGAGGAGTCCTTCTACATGGATGACCTAATCCATGGTTCACATTCGCTAGAAGCAGCTAAGCAATTGCAAAACGATATGATCAATCTTTTAAAATCAGGAGGATTCCATCTACGAAAATGGAAGTCCAATGCACCTGAACTTCTGGAAGGTGTACATGCTGACCAGAAACCTCAAGATTTTGACTTTAAACAAGCAGAATCCACAAAAACTTTAGGACTCGGATGGAATCCCGAACAAGACCATTTCATCTTTCAATCACAGATTCCCATATCAGCATCAAAAATTACTAAGAGATCACTGTTGTCAGACATATCAAAGATATTTGATCCCTTAGGCTGGCTCGCGCCCCTCACAATAAAGCTGAAAATACTATTTCAAGATGTATGGAAGGCGAATGTTGAGTGGGACGAATCAGTATCATCAGATATCAGCGAAAAGTGGATAAAGATCAAATCAGAAATAGACATCATCAACCAATACCAAATACCGCGGTGGCTGCAAACGAAACACAGAGATCGCATTGAACTACATGGTTTTTGTGACGCAAGCAAGAAAGCTTACGCATGCGTCATTTATTGTAAAATAATAAAACCAAACAATGAATCATCAGTAACATTAGTTGCGGGGAAAACAAAATTAGTCCCACTCAACAAAACTACGTCACTGCCTCGTTTAGAGCTTTGTGGGGCAGTATTACTATCAAAACTTACTAATAAAGTCAAAGAATGCCTAAGTAATCACCTCATCACCGTCTATGGCTGGGTCGATTCCATGGTAGTACTAGGTTGGCTCAATGGTGACGCAGATAGATGGAAACCTTTTGTTGCCAACCGAGTTAAACAAGTCGTGTCGTCGATGGACCCCAGTTGTTGGCAATATATCAAATCAGAGGAGAACCCTGCCGACTGCGCCAGCAGAGGCCTGACCCCATCACAGCTCAAGGATCACTCTCTGTGGTGGCAAGGCCCTACGTGGCTTAAATCAATAAATACCTACAAACCAAAAGACGAAGAAAGCATAAAAACCATGAAAGAAAGTCCAGCTTTGTATGACGGAGTATCCTTTCATGACGTTCATCACTATGCGGCCATATACATATTGGTCGGCATCATCGGAGTCGCCGGCGTCGTGTGGGCGTGGCGGCGCTGCAGGCGCGCGGGAGCGAGCGCCGCGCCGGCCCCAGCGGCGGCGCCTGCGCCGCTCCCAGCTCCGCGAGACAGTGTGCAAAGTGTTCAGTGTAGTGCGTCTAATGATGTTTATAGTGTAGTGCGCGAAGTTCCTAATACAAGTGCGCGAGTGTTAAAACAAAACAAGTGCTCGTCCCCTGCAGTGCTTCGGTCCGTGTTCAGTATTTCGGATGAGCGCAAAAATTAGTATAGTATAGGAGTAAAATTGTCAATCACCTTGTAATTCATTACAACACTAACACTGGAAAACACATAGCATAATTAGCATAAGCAACAAATTGTCTCACCCTTGTAATCATATCAGCATCTCATTACTCCTACTAACCTCATCTTTCTCGCCCGGGAATATGTACGGGCAAGCACGTACATTACGCCGCATCATCAATATTTTGACCTACTTTTGTAAATACGCGTCAATTACTTTTTGTACAAATCACTTCAGTTCGTTCGCATACATCATACCATTAAGTCGCGCGTTCTCACCTTACCATCAAAATCCATATCTAGCGTATCAGTTTAGAATACAAGTTATTTTTACCTCACAAACACTTCTATCATTCCAAATCAACCCTATCAAATCATATATACGGCAACCCCGTACACGTTTAGTCCAGTCACTGTTTATAAATATTCGTGCACGTAGTGTAGTCGCTTCGACGAGACGATCGCCGAACTACTCGAGTGGTCAATAACACGTGTGTCGTCCTAAACCTAACCGAGAGTTCGAGTTCCACTCCCGACGCACCGGAGGCGGCACGTCATCCATCGAGCATTGCGAGGTGTACATTCACGACTGTAAATATCATCATCGACTACATGTAAATAGACTGACGTGGTGTTGGTGTGTGCTGTGTGGTGTGTCGACGCTTACTCACGGCATCTCATTCATTGAACCGGCTTTCACGGACTCACGCTGGGCTCACGCTTCACCGCGCATCGCCCGGGCCGACGGCGCGACCGGCGGAGTGGACTAACACTGTAAATAACCGCGCGGCCTAACGACCGACCTAACCTCCGAGTGACCGGTTTGTACTTTGCAGGCCGCCGCTCGCCCGGTCAAAGAGGAAGCGCTCGAATACGAGAAAGTGACGGACACGATCAAACGTCGGCTCGAAAGTCCCGTCGACACGCCCGACACCGAGAAACCTGAATTGAAAAAGTCAAAAATACCTCTGGCGTTGAACAGTCCGGTGCCGATCCGCCGCGAGGTCAAGGAGGGCGGCTGCCGGAGCCGCGGCTCCTCGCTCGAGCGGGTGAAGTCCAAGGCCGGTAGCCCCTGCGCCGACAGCCTGGTCAGCGGCATGTCCTTCGACTCCATAGAGCCTCCCCCGTCCCTCCCCTCCACGCCCGGGACGCCCAAGAAAGACAGCAGCACGTTTAATCTCTTGAAGGACAGCGACCTGTTCACTCAGATATCGAAAAATAAAATCGAGCCATCCGAACCTAAACCAGTTCTAGATGACAAACCGAAGGTATCTCCCTGTCACGTGGTGGCGATAAAGGAACACGAAATTGTAAAAGCGACCGTAAGTTCGCCCGAGCCGGCCAGCAACATTGAGACCGCGGTGGAATTTGTCCCGCAGAGAGTTGAGACCGTTGAAATAGTTGACGACACGGAGGGTGATTCGGCCAGTGCCTCCTCGGATTCGGAAGAGAAGCAGGAAGTCAATAGGCGCCCGTCGGTAGATTTGGGCTCGGAGCCGAAGACCTTCGTCGTTGAAGTGCGTACACTGGAGCAGCGCATGCGGCCCACCCTCGGAGTTATCATGCGAAAGAGCGCTGAAGATAATGCGAATGTTCCCGACTTGATCCCCTCGGTTGAGAAACGAAACGATCTCGACTTTTCCACCCAGACTCCTCCCTGTACTCCAATGGAAGAGGGAGATATGTCTCCACTGGACGACGCAGCTCTTAAACGTAACATTCAACACGTAAGAGAGGATGAAGCCAACGAATATCTGATTCTCGAGGATGCTGTGTCTGAGTCTATTCCATCAACTGGGGACTCCAGCCCATCGACTAAGGAATCTAGTCCGTCGATTAAGGAATCTATTCCATCGACTAAGAAACCTAGTCTTTCAACTAAGGAATCTTCTCCTTCGACTGAGGTGTCTAGTCCTTTGACTAAAGAGGTTGATACTGCTAAAGCGGAGGAGAAAGTGGACGTCCCAGAGTATACATACCCATCCGATTCTAGTGCTAAGTCGGCCGACAACGAAACGACATCGAACGATCACGAAGAGGAGGCGATTTATTCCGAAGTCGAAGAAACTGCTCAGGTAATTTTAGAATACTCGTAGTTGATTGTTTGCATAGCTAATACTCGTATGTGACATGCATTCGAATTATAATGCCAATTAGATTTTTTATTCCTGAAATCCCAACTAATATTATAAATGCGAAAGTAACTCTGTCTGTCTGTCTGTCTGTCTGTCTGTCTGTCTGTTACGCTTTCCCGCTTAAACCTCGCAACCGATTTTGATGAAATTTGGCATAGAGATAGTTTGAGTCCCGGGAAAGAACATAGGATAGTTTTTATCCCGGTTTTTGAAACAGGGACGCGCGCGATAAAGTTTTTCTGTGACAGACAAAATTCCACGCGGGCGAAGCCGCGGGCGGAAAGCTAGTCGTCTATAAATTTCAATGTCAGGTTATCTCGGGTAAGGAGTTCGCATTGTAACGAAACACGTACAATGGGCCACAGTTCCAGCTACCCATTTCTGTTACTGCTACTCATTTTCTCTCGATCTCATCAAATGGCGATTCTTTGCTATAGAACGAGACGACATGACCGGAAATGGGTAGCTGGAAGTGTAGCCCAAAACTAAGGTGCACCAAGATAAACACTGTGGTATTTTGTAATAGGTGGAATATCTGGTTATTTTAGTCAGTGTTCATAGAATATATAGATTGGTGGTATTAGACTGGATGCCACGTATCGGAAAGCGCAGCGTGTGACGTCGATCCACAAGGTAGACACACGACCTCATGAAGGTAGGAGGAAGACGTTGGATGCAGGCTGCTACCAAGCGGTCAATATGGAAATTATTGGGGGAGGCCTATGTTCAGCAGTATACGTCCGGTGGCTGAAATTATGATGATGATTATCGAATTTCTTTTCGTTTTACTTACGGTGTATAACATTTATGTTACTTTTTGTTGAGACGATGATTGAGATACGCAAACCATAGCGAAATCGCTTAAAGAATGTGTATTAAGGCTGGTTTTAGTGTCACGCGGACCGTCCGAGCTTCTAGGGAGCGTTTTAGAGCAGTGTTTTTCAACCTTTTTCATGACGCGACCCCCCTAGCATGAAAAAATTTTTTGCGACCCCCCGACTGATCGCTTTTTTTCATGCCTTTTACGAAGATGTTGTAGGCACCAAATTCTTCAATCTATACAACATTTATGCATTTGCATAATTAGACTTCGGATAGATCTAGCTTTAAACCTTTACTGTTTTTTTTACTGAGGTAGTTTTTACGACCTCTCGCGACCCCCCTATAGAGGCTTCGCGACCCCCCTATAGAGACTTCAAATGAATAACCTCATGCGGGATCATCCTCATGATCCTCGTGTCACACGTGCCCGCTTGCAGACGGCGGCGTCGCCGGGCGCGCCGCTGTGCGCGCCGCTGTGCGCGTCGACGCCGGTGCGGGCGGCCACGGTGGTGGGTGTGTCGCACAAGGCACCCGCTTCACCCGTGTCCCCGGTTCCGCCATCGCCTGTCGCCAGCCCCGTTGCTGAGAAGTACCAGAGGACTGACGACTTTGACGATGTGAGTAGCTTTTGATTATGTTCCACTTGAATAACTGCACTACCTACAACTATAACTGCTTAAACTGTAAGAATGTTAATGTGCTAATGTGGTTCAGCAATAAACAATTGAATATTATGTATTGAATATTATTACAATATTGTGTATTGAATACCTTTTAAAGTGGATACAATTTATTTTGCTGTTCCCGTTGTCATTTTAGTAGCAGTAATGTCTCTGAATGTCTTTGTCAGAAGGTGGAGCTCAATGCATTAGCATTGTTGTATGCCTTTGTAGATTGATTAGTATTTTCGAGGCCTTCTCTGGACTCTCACCGCTGCAAGTCTACATTAGCCAGGATCTATAGCTTAAAAGTCCAAACAGTTTGTCCGGGGGGAAAGTTAAACTGTCATTTGACCCGCATCGAAATTAATCAGAAGAACATAGTATTCTCCGAATCGTATTGTAAGCTTTATGATTTGTCAGAGCGTGGAGAGCGCCCCCACGCCGACTGCAGCAGAAGCTGCAGCGACAGCGGCGGAATCGGAGGCGGCGGCGGGCGCGCTGCGGGCGCGGTTCGGGCGCGGCGCGGACGCGGGCGCGTGCGCGTGGGCGGGCCGCGCGGCCGCCATGTGCCGCCGCATGGACGTCATGCTGCTCACGCTGGCCGCCGCCGCCGCCGAGCGCGACCCCGGCAAGCGGCTCGAGGTACTTCTCAATACTTATTTACTGACATTTTATAGGTCTAAAGCCCGGTCGCCGAGCACGTAGAGTTTGGTCCAATGACCCCAAGCTACCCATCCTTATCGCTCGCGCGTAATTATGTTGCTGTCACGCTTGCATACATACTGCGACCGCCCATCGCACAGTCGCGACAGCAATATAATTACACGCGAGCGATAAGGATGTGTAGTTTGGGGTCATTGGACGTAATTCTACGTGCTCGGCGACCGAACTACAACACTTAACTCAGTTAGTGCTTGATGTATGGGAGCGTCACGGGAGGGGTGACATTGACATATTACGGATGCGACAGGGCATAAAAATCTGAGGTCTTGCTGACGTTTGACCGTCATAAAATAACCCTCCCGTGCCACTTCCAATCCGTAGGCACTGATTGAGTTATGTGCTAGATCTATAATTACCATTTTATTGTCAAAAAGAAACAGTGAATTGTGTTAATATTTTTAAACTTTTTCATTGGACAACAACAGATCTTAAAGAACCAACTGGGAGCCATCGCCCCTGACGCGGCAGAGTTGATTTCCCATGGAGATTCACTGGTGTATGACAAGCACAAGGACGATCCTCTCCTCGCTGACTACATACAGACGCATTACCAGGTAATTATTTTCACTGTAACGTAACACCACGGTAATACTATCTATTACAGTATTCCAACTCGGCCATATTTTTGAAATAAATGTCAACAGCTCCGCGGTACGTCACGGTATGACAACATGCGATAGGGCTGCCCACCTACAGTACCCATTCTAATTACATCTGTCTACTTAGAATTTCTATCTAGTTTTGTGATTGTAATTTTTTTTATTTAGACAAACAAAATACTTTGTGAATGGAATAGGATAAAAATGCGTGTTGTTTTGTGTTAGTATATTTAATTTTAAAAAATATACTAAAATAATTTTGAATCTACTAATCATAATGAGTACTTAATGACCTGTTACTTTAATTTCAGGCGGATGAAGTCGTGGGCAAAAGCTGGTTTAATACAATATAATTTTTATTTCAAATCAAACTGACTGAAACTGACCATTTTTGACTGTTAATAACTTGTTTTTGACAAATTTGACCGTAAATGACGGTAGTCAAATTCAATCACTTTAGTCATTTTCAACACTAGCTAGGCCATCGACGTCCGTTCGGCACATTCGCGACACCCCTAACCCTAACTTTTGGATTTCGACCGCGTCCCGAGATTTGAAATTCGAAGGGGGTAGGGTAGGTAAAAAAAGTGGGTAGTGTCGCCCACGGTGAACATCGTCTCCGTAATAATTTTAATATTAAAAATACTGTGCGTCGTATTTGGTGACAATAAAGACATTACATTTGAAGAACCGTATCTAAGGAAGTGCTATAAACGTTATCAAAACAAAATTCCCAAAGACTACTGATTTGTGAGTGAAAACAGTTCTACGTCTAAAACAGTGTGTGCTAAATAACAACAGTACTGTTATGTTATGTGAAGTTGAAAACCATAATTAACTACTTTAATTAACAACGTATTTGACTTGTGAGTGACGGAAGATACGATCAAAAGTGAAAAACAATAATAATCGACTGTTATAATTATTTAAAATATGACTATGTAAACAAACATCAGCTGACGATTCCACATCAAGACTCGACTTCTCAACACTAGATGGCGCTACTTCCCATACAAAATTCCACATGTCAAACGCCATCTACCGAATAAACGTATTGATCGATTACCGTATTTATGGTTATGACAAGTGTCACGACTACTCGCCACTAGAGGTCACTACTTTTATCAGATGAAATAAACTTATCATATAGTTCTGCTACCCGTCAATAGAGGGGAGTATAATCAAGGAAAAGGCCCTAAAATACTCAACCAGCAACGACATCTAGCAAGACACCGCTGAACTGCCTGTCTTGTCACTTGTTCTGAGATTGATTTCTTAAAACTATGTCGCAATTACATACCACTAGCACACGAGGTGGCCGAAAGAGGGCATTACAGGTAACATGCTGTAAATGTAAGCGCAAAGTTAACTCGAACTGTACCATACAATGCTCATTATGTAAAAATAACTATGAGTTTGATTGCGCTGGCTACTCAGAAAAGTTATTCCGTTTGAAAGAGCCAAATTCAAGGAAGAATTGGAGGTGTAAGTTATGTGAACAAAAGGCAGCTGGTACTTCTACGCCCCATGATGACACCTCAACGCACATAACTACACGACGAAAGAAACACCACCTACCATGTTCCAGCAAAGAATCTTCGTCCAGCACACGGCCTTCGCCGTCTGCGAGGTCAATGTCAACAGAGGAAACCGAATCACAAGAGGAACTCTATAAGACACCAAGAGAAACAGAAATAGACTCGCCTCTAATAAACCCCGACATAAGGCTCTCTGCGTCCTCCGATGACGAAAATACATTCTCCTTATCCCAAAGAAGCCTACCTGACCTCTCTCCGTATGGCCGCGAAGATGAGTGTGACAGCCTTAAACAAGAAAATGAAGATTTAAAAAATAGATTGGATAGTGCACATGCTGAAATAGAAAACCTACACATGGAAAACAATGCATTACAAGAAAAAGTTAGACAGCAAGAATATAGGATACAGCAACTTACACGAATATGTACACCAAACCGGAAAAATCGGACAAATAAGCCAAAGCGAGACTCAATAATATTAAGACAAAATAAATCTCTTGACGAGCCTATGAATTCAAGCAAGTGCTGTATGGAAAACTCGATGCATAATTCAATAAATGAACAAACTGAAGTTTCAAACTCTGAAAATAAGGAGCAGGTTGTTGCACCTGAAAAGCCGAATAGTACTGAATCTCAATCAAAAGTATGTCTCGTCAACAGCACCTCACGTAGTATACTCAAAATGACAGACCATACCATTAGCGACGCGAAGATATCATGTCATTACTTTTATCCCGGCGGAAGGATTCAACAACTGTTCCAAGGATTACAGTCGAAAGTGAAGGACTTTACTCTCATGGACTATTGTATTGTATTTATTGGCGAAAACGATTTCCATTCGACAACCGACTTTTACGGGCTAATTGACCTAATAAGAGAAAATGTACAAAAATGTAATCATACAAATGTTGTGCTTTGTTTACCCACATATCGATTAAGTGTTAATGCTAATTTATTTAACTATAGAATAGAAACATTCAATAATCTATTATACCTTGACAATGTTAAGCACGAATATGCATACATATTGGATACAAATTTGAATTTGTCATACACGAAATCAATGTTTATGTCTGCTTATGGTAATGTAAATAGAAACGGACTAAGCGTTGTTTTTAGGGATTTAGTAGAGCTTATAGGAGCGATCTCGCATTATCATGGGGGGAGATTATCTGAAACTGTGTGCCATCAAGATTGTAACCGTAAGTCGAACCAACTTAGTAGAGGACCAAGTCAAAGTTTGCAGAAGAAAATAACACAGTACTTTAAAATATTATGTCCTAAAAAAAACCTAAAAAATTACAACAACAAAGAAAACTCTATTTTTTTTCGATCAAAATAATATAAAAATACTCCATCAAAATATCGCAGGCCTTTTAAATAAATCGGATCAGTTGACAGTACATATTGAGGAATTATCGAATAGGCAGGTAAATATAGATGTAATTTGTGTGACAGAACACTTTATAATATCGGGTCAGGAGTTTTTGTTGAACATCCCTCACTACCGTTTAGCGGCGTATTATTCAAGAAAAGGCAAAAAGCGCGGTGGAACCTGCATCTTAACTAAAAATGGCCTTACTTATAAAGAATTACCGAATGTTGCAAAACATTCGGTTTCAGGTGTCTTCGAATGTTGTGCATTAGAATTGACAACTTCTCAATTGACCATAGTGTGTATCTACAGACCCCCAATTCAGAGTAATATGAACATCTTCTATGATAAACTTGACATAGTCCTTAGAACATTGTGTAGTAATGCTGGAAAGAGGATTGTAGTTTGTGGGGATTTCAACATAGACACTTTAAAAAGAAATAGGTTAACTCTTGATTTTGAGTACTTCCTCTTAGGTTACAATCTCAATTTACAAATTAAAGAAGCTACTAGGTTGAGCAGTGGTTCATGTATTGACAATTTCGCGCATAATTTAGGACGTAAATGCAGGGTGGAAATGATTGACTTTGCCTTGTCTGACCACTCGGGTCAGATTCTTGAACTACCTATCAAAAATACACCCTATCTAAATGTATGGCGTATAAAAAAACGTGATCTTTCAATGGAAAACTTGAAATTGTTTCACAAACATCTGCAGAGTCTCTCGTTTTCAGACATATACGGTACAGATGATCCTAACATTGCCTATGATGTCTTTCTTGATCATTTCCGCATGCTCTACGACCTGTGTTTTCCATTCAAGACAATATACATAAAACCTAAAAAACAAATAAAATGGATCTCACGAGGAATTAAAACCTGTAGTAAAAAACAAAGACAGCTTCTTTGGAAATATAGAAATTCACCATCCTTCCAGAACAAGATAGCATTTAAAAACTATTCGAAAAAATTTAAGCAAATCATCAAACTCACTCAAAAATCTCAAAATAATCACTTCATCAATACGTCACAAAATAAATCCAAGGCCGCATGGCAAATAATAAATAACACTCCTCATTCAGCGGACCCTATACAGGCGATAAAAAAAGACAACAAACTGATTAAGGATCCCTCAGACATTGCAAATCTTTTGAATGACCACTTTATAGAAAAAAATCAAACACACTTAACTAAAGCTAAAGCTAATCACAATCCTGACATTAATAATCAACCACAATCAATGTTCATGCCACCAATATTGCCTGAAGATATAAAAAGAGCTATAGAGTCACTGAAAAATAAAAACAGTGTAGGTTATGATGACATTGCCACGAAAGTAGTCAAATTCGTACGCCTTAATATAATGACGCACTTAAGTTATATTTTAAACCTATGCATCAGCGTTGGTATCTTTCCAGATAGCTTGAAACCAGTCATTATCAAACCACTCTACAAAAAAGACAATAAATTAAACATGACAAATTATAGACCGATAGCATTAACTCCAGTACTTTCTAAGGTATTTGAAAGAGTTATATATGACGCAATTTATAAGTATCTGTCTAAATTTAATATATTATGTAATGAGCAAAAAGGCTTTAGAAAAAATGTAACTATTAATATGGCAATATTTGAGCTTCTTGAAATAACTATGAAAAAAATGGATAATAGAATACCTATATGTGCAATTTTTACAGATATGACCCAAGCCTTTGACTGCGTAGATCATAAAAGGCTTTTACAAAAACTCTTTGCTTATGGCATCAGAGGAAATATTTTGGATCTGCTAGAATCATATCTCAGTGGCCGAAAACAATACGTTGAAATAAGTAGAATATGCCATAAAGACAAAATAGAAGTTAAATATCTTTCGAACGCTAAATTAGTAAAATATGGCGTGCCGCAGGGAAGCGTCCTTGGTCCGCTTCTTTTCCTTCTCTATATTAATGACCTACCTAGACATGTTAAACAACAAATGGTATTATTTGCAGATGATAGCACTATACTAATTAAATGTAACAACTTTAATGACTATGAAAAAGATATAAATGCCGCTTTAAGGGATACTGTTGACTGGCTTGACATTAATAATTTAAGGATTAACTTATCAAAAACAAAAATAATGCATTTCCATCAACGAATGACCTTAAAAAAAATTGACATAAATTACAGTGGACAAAATATTGAAGACGTTAAAGTAGCAAAATTTTTAGGATTGCTAATGGATAGCCAATTGACATGGAAGCCTCAAATAGAACAAATATGTAAAAAGCTAAATTCATCTGCTTACGTTCTCTACAATCTAGCTAAAAAGGTCAATAAAGACACTCTTTTGACTGCCTATTATGGTATAGTAGCACCAATTTTAAGGTACGGCATAATTTTTTGGGGCAACTCAAGTGAACGGGAAACTGTGTTTAGAGCCCAGAAGAGATGTGTTAGAGCAATGTGTGGGTTGAAAAGCACTGAGAGTTGTGAACCTATATTCCAAACACTAAACATACTAACTCTGCCGTCACTATACATCTTGGAAGTTTGCATTTTTATTAAATCCAACCCCCATCTTTTTGTCAAATTCTCGCAAACTAGGTTTAGACCAATGCGTACCCAATACCAAAACGCTCTCAGTGTAGGTGGCTATAATACAGCATTGTTGCGGAAAAGCGTTCTCGGTATGGGTCCAGTAATATTCAATAAATTACCAAATGACATAAAAGAGTTAACATTTCAATTATTTAAAAAGAAATTGACATTACTATTGAAAAACAAATGTTATTATACTATAAACGATTTCCTGAATGACAAATTTTGAACTTTAAAATTAATTTAATATCTCATAAAACATTAATCTGACATTTCTACGCCACATGGCAAAATATGATGGACCTTTATTGTAATAGTTAAGACCTTATGACTGTACCATATTTTAAGAAATAAATCATTTGAATTTGAATTTGAATTTGAATTTGAATTTTGAATTTGAATTTGAATTTGAATTTGAAGGAAAGCTCGCGTTTTGTCGGTTTATATGAAGTTATAATACTGTATGATATTATTACCGTGGTAACACGTATCTACTGTATCTTCAGCGTGCAAGCTATCGTTCACGGTCGGTACATCTTTGAATTCGGTTCACAGGACAAACTCCGCAACAAATGGTCAGTGGTGATGTCGGAGATCGAGACGAAGCGCAACCTCGCCATGAAGGCGGAGGACGACATCAAGGAGCTGGCGCGGCTGACGGAGCAGCTGCGCGCCGCCGCCGCCGCCGGACCGCCGGACGAGACTGAAGCGGCGGCGTTGGAGGCGGCGGCGGAGCGCGCGGCGGCACTGGCTCGGGATTTGCGCGCGCAACGAGTGGCCTTCGACGAGCGCGCGCTGGCCGAGGCTCTGGCCAGCTGGAACAAGATCACTGAAGCGCAGGCCAGGGACAGCAACCAGAAACCGGTGAGTTTATCGAAAATGTACGATGTCATGCGTCATCGCATGACTCGGTATAAGTCTAGCTCTTAACTAACTCAGTGCTTGAAGTATGGGATGGAAGTGACACGGGAGGGGTGACATTGATATTTATGACGTTACAGAGCATACAAATTTGAAGCACAAGTCAAGCTGATGTTAGACGTCCCAAATACCTTCCCGTGCCGCTCCCATACCTCAGACTTAGACCTATAGTTTTATGTATTTTTGAAATTATCGTCGATTTGATTTTTATGATCTGAATCTGAGGTAGAATTGTGTTCAAATTCAAATTCAAATTATTTATTTGCAGAATGTGGTACATTAGATGTTACATAATAAAATGGAGCAGGACACATTCGCCAGATATGAACCAGCATGCAAATGTTTTACACAAGTCAATTTATTATTAATCAAAATTTAAATAATATCTACCTAAGTCCTAGTACCAAGTAAAGCAATCGTTATCATTTGACAGTTCATAACGAACGATTATTCTGTCAAACGCTTTATTTAACTGACTTTATCGTACGTTATGAACTGTCAAATGATAACGATTATTTTAGAACTGAAACACCCACGTTCTGTTGATAAATTATATCAATTTTTCACTCGACATTGGCAGAAATAAACCTCCCCGAGTGGTTTGGTTGCCACTAAATAAAAAATAAAAAACGATTGCTTTACACAATTCTACCTCTGATCTGAATCTGATCTGAATCTGATCTGAATCTGATCTGAATCTGATCTGAATCTGATCTGAATCTGATCTGGATCTGATCTGAATCTGATCTGAATCTGATCGGAATCTGATCTGAATCTGATTTGAATTATACCCAGGACGGCGTGGAGATCCGCGCGGCGGAGCTGGTGACGCGCGTGAACCGCGTGCGCGAGTGCGTGGCGGGCGCGCGCGCGCTGCTGCGGGCGCCGCCGCTGGGCGCGCGCGACTACGACGACTTCCCGCTGCAGGAGGACGCGCTGGCCGTGAGTCCTGCTGTAGTCGACCACCACCACATATTAAACGCATACCTTCGTTAAACTACTCGCTTCGACGAAAACTGCGGGGAAATCAACCGAATTCCGAAGCGTGTATTCACACATTCTTGCAACTTCTCGAGAAACTTGAATCTCTCGGAGACCACGTATAGGCAACATGGTATTCAAGTGGCGGTTGCCATTGCGATTTGCACTCTCAATCATTATAAAAAAGTTGAAATTCTTAAGGTCCAATGTCTCGACGCCGAGTTTTGTAGTAAGATTCTTCTTATTTAACTTAGCCGCACTTCGTGCCTTTTGTCAATTTAAATACGCCTGGTATTAACCGACAATTTTCGGAAGACGGGCGAGGCGATGCGAAGTTACTCGAAGCGAATGGAAGTGCGTGCCCACACTATTTACTTCGACTATCTTTGGACTAATACGCGAGTAATATAGCAGAGCTGTTATCAGTAAAGTTATCTATACTTTCCTCTTTCATTGCAGCGAGTCAAAACCGCGCTGGCTGAAGCCACATCCAGCTGTGAGGAGTGCGAGAAGGAGTTCTCGTGGGTGCAGCGGCGCGCGCGGCCCGAGACCAAGGCCCGCGCTGCTCGTCTACGTGACAAGATGAACGACGAGCTCAAACAGCTCAATGAGGCCTTCGAAGAACGCCGGGAGAAGTAACTAGCATTTCATTCTCTTTTTATTTGTGTAGCTGTTGTGTTTGTCTATATTAAGTGTGGAGAAATGGCAGTACTGAGGAGATCCGCAGGAGAACCGAATGGACCGACATGGCCCACAGAATTGCTTAAATCAAGTGGCAGTGGGCGGGGCACATACTTGTAGCTCGCAGTGTTGATGGCCGCTGGGGCAGAAAAGTTCTCGAGTGGCGACCACGGGCCGGTAGACATAGTGTATGGGCAGGCCCCCACTAGGTGGACCGAGGATCTGGTGAGGTTAGTGGGAGGTTCCTGGATGCGGGCGGCGCAAAACCGGATCCTTGGGGGAGGTCTTTGTTCGGCAGTGGACGTTATTTGGCTGAAACTGACGATATTGAGTGTGAAGTAGGAGCAGTACTCACTGTGCATCTTCTATCGCATGTATCACGGGGAGTGCTCCGAAGAATTGTCCGGACTTATTCCTGCCGCCACTTTTCGCCACCGATCTACCCGAAAGCACTTCCATTCCCATCACTTAGATGGTTGGCAGTCCACAACAGTACGTTTTTCTAGAAACTTCCTGTACAACCAAACTGTGGAATGGACTGTCGTCTGCGGTGTTTCCGGACGGATACGACCTGTAAGCTTTTAAGAAGATAGCGTATCTTCACCTCAAAGGCCGGCAACGCTCCTGTAACGCCCCTGGGTCTGCGGGTGTCTATGGGCGACGGTAATCACTTACCATCAGGTGATTCGTCTGCTCGTTTGCCTCCTGTCACATAAAAAAAAAGTAAATGTAGCAGTTTGTAACGCTAAGGTCATTCACAGGTGGTCAAAGTGCCAAGGCGTGTGGGCAGGGCTATATGCTGCCTTAGAGCAATGCGGCGAGTGGCTGGACGGCTGCGAGCGCGCGCTGGCCGCCGCGGCCGCGCCCAGCTTACCCTTCAAGGACCTCAAGCAGAAGGTGCGCGACCTCGACCAGCAGGTGAGAACTAATAGGCGACTTATGCTCGTTTTCACCGTCAATCTCTAATGTTTAAGTGACTCTTATGGTAAAATATCTCAGGAAAAATTAGGGATTGATGGTGAAAAAGGGCATGAGTTTCTTCCGTCACTTATTCTCAGCACCAGCACATAATGTAGTCCCGAAGTGGTGGTAGGGCAAGCTATGTTTGGGACGTGTACAAGGGCCCTGCAAAGGGCCTAAGTAGTGAATAAATGGTTTGATTTGATTTTTACCTTTAATACGGGAACTCTAATATGGTAAAATTGCTATCTCTTTGTTACAACATTAGGTGTATCGTGTATCGTATAAATTTTATCTGTTTTTATAATTTCTTTAAATATCCACCACAATTCTATCTGTGGGGACCTATAAGTGGTTATCAAGTGTTATTAACTGTAAAATAATCAATTATGTAAACCCTGGTCTTCCTAATATAAATAAATAAAATAAAATAAAATACCGGTAACAGATTTGTAGACCATAGTAGGCGTTACATGAAAAGTGCCTGAAAGCGTTACATACGTCTGTACTCGGCTTTACGCTACGACTACTTCGTTTTGGCGCAAGTAAAGACATTCTTTTCCGGAAAATTTATTGTCCCGAAGCTGTAGCAGGGTTAAAGTAACACTGGGACGTGTGAAAGCGTTTTTTAAAAGTCTATTTGCAGAAAATTAAATACTGTAATGATTTTTTAATATTATTTTAATGTACATAACAAACCCTTCGAGACCGGTGTGGTTTCGTGTCTTGTGTATGCACTGGTATGACGCGCTTGCATTGCCCGCAGATGACGTCACGACGCGCGCAAGTAGAAGCGGCGCGTGCGGGCGGGCGCGCGGTGGTGGGCGCGTGCGGCGTGCCGCTGGCGCGCGACGTGCAGGACCAGCTGGACGCGCTCAACGAGCGCTGGCACGCCGCGCACGCCGCGCTGCACCACCTCAACACCAGGTATGACGTCACGACGCGCGCAGGGGGGCGCGTGCGGCGTGCCGCTGGCGCGCGACGTGCAGGACCAGCTGGACGCGCTCAACGAGCGCTGGCACGCCGCGCACGCCGCGCTGCACCACCTCAACACCAGGTATGACGTCACGACGCGCGCAGGGGGGCGCGTGCGGCGTGCCGCTGGCGCGCGACGTGCAGGACCAGCTGGACGCGCTCAACGAGCGCTGGCACGCCGCGCACGCCGCGCTGCACCACCTCAACACCAGGTATGACGTCACGACGCGCGCAGGGGGGCGCGTGCGGCGTGCCGCTGGCGCGCGACGTGCAGGACCAGCTGGACGCGCTCAACGAGCGCTGGCACGCCGCGCACGCCGCGCTGCACCACCTCAACACCAGGTATGACGTCACGACGCGCGCAGGG
This sequence comes from Ostrinia nubilalis, assembly GCF_963855985.1. Lineage (NCBI taxonomy): Eukaryota > Metazoa > Arthropoda > Insecta > Lepidoptera > Crambidae > Ostrinia > Ostrinia nubilalis. The sequence continues at coordinate 14,069,402 of NC_087107.1, read as the reverse complement.
GGGCGCGTGCGGCGTGCCGCTGGCGCGCGACGTGCAGGACCAGCTGGACGCGCTCAACGAGCGCTGGCACGCCGCGCACGCCGCGCTGCACCACCTCAACACCAGGTATGACGTCACGACGCGCGCAGGGGGGCGCGTGCGGCGTGCCGCTGGCGCGCGACGTGCAGGACCAGCTGGACGCGCTCAACGAGCGCTGGCACGCCGCGCACGCCGCGCTGCACCACCTCAACACCAGGTACACTACTCACTTGTGGGAACTTCACGTCATAAATAAAATAAATAATATAAATAAATACGCAGTCATTACTGAAACATACAAATAGACTACCTGTAAAACTTGATAAGATTATTTACATAAAACGATTGTTATTGAACATCAACCATTTGCGAATAAGCTTCGTGTATTCTTGCATGTAATCACCCGCAGCGTTTTTTGTGCAATCTTGCAGTGCACCTACCGAGGAGGTGTATATGATGAAGGTTCTTAAAATTCGCTCGTGAATCGCCTATGTGTCTCATCCTATCGCGTGTAAAGGGCGATTTGAGACTGGTACTTAACTTTAGCCAATGTGTAAATATCAGTTCGCGAGCGAAACCAAGACAGACGGTATAATATCTAAAGAAAGCGGTTCGGGCTACAACCGCGATAAGAGACTGAGACGAGATACCTTTTTACTTAACTTACAGCTGTGTCCCCCTGACTCTGTCTCGCTTGTGAACTAACGCTTATACATTGCCTAAAGTCAATTAGCCATCTACTCTATTGCGATACCACTCAGATAACTAAGTTTTTAAGCTCTCGTATATTATGTAATTTTACACTATTACAAATTGTCACCATTGAATTTGTCTCCTGTTTCAGTCTCTTATCACGGTCGCTTGATTCTGTCGCGACGCGAACCGCCACCTTTAGTCAAGTAACAGTCTTGGTCTCCCACCTCGGCCTTTTATCTCCGTCTCTAACGTCATGTTCTCTGCAGGATCAGCGCCACCGAAGCCACGGCGGTGATGCGCGAGGGCGGCAGCGCGTGGGCGGGCGGCGCGCGCGCACAGCTGCAGCTGGTGCGGGACCTGCTGCTGCACACCAGCCCCAATCCCTCCGACCACACCAGCCTCGCCATCCGCCTCAGCCTCGTCAAGGTGAGCGCGCGCACAGCTGCAGCTGGTGCGGGACCTGCTGCTGCACACCAGCCCCAACCCCTCCGACCACACCAGCCTCGCCATCCGCCTCAGCCTCGTCAAGGTGAGCGCGCGCACAGCTGCAGCTGGTGCGGGACCTGCTGCTGCACACCAGCCCCAATCCCTCCGACCACACCAGCCTCGCCATCCGCCTCAGCCTCGTCAAGGTGAGCGCGCGCACAGCTGCAGCTGGTGCGGGACCTGCTGCTGCACACCAGCCCCAATCCCTCCGACCACACCAGCCTCGCCATCCGCCTCAGCCTCGTCAAGGTGAGCGCGCGCACAGCTGCAGCTGGTGCGGGACCTGCTGCTGCACACCAGCCCCAATCCCTCCGACCACACCAGCCTCGCCATCCGCCTCAGCCTCGTCAAGGTGAGCGCGCGCACAGCTGCAGCTGGTGCGGGACCTGCTGCTGCACACCAGCCCCAATCCCTCAGACCACACCAGCCTCGCCATCCGCCTCAGCCTCGTCAAGGTGAGCGCGCGCACAGCTGCAGCTGGTGCGGGACCTGCTGCTGCACACCAGCCCCAATCCCTCCGACCACACCAGCCTCGCCATCCGCCTCAGCCTCGTCAAGGTGAGCGCGCGCACAGCTGCAGCTGGTGCGGGACCTGCTGCTGCACACCAGCCCCAATCCCTCCGACCACACCAGCCTCGCCATCCGCCTCAGCCTCGTCAAGGTGAGCGCGCGCACAGCTGCAGCTGGTGCGGGACCTGCTGCTGCACACCAGCCCCAATCCCTCCGACCACACCAGCCTCGCCATCCGCCTCAGCCTCGTCAAGGTGAGCGCGCGCACAGCTGCAGCTGGTGCGGGACCTGCTGCTGCACACCAGCCCCAATCCCTCCGACCACACCAGCCTCGCCATCCGCCTCAGCCTCGTCAAGGTGAGCGCGCGCACAGCTGCAGCTGGTGCGGGACCTGCTGCTGCACACCAGCCCCAATCCCTCCGACCACACCAGCCTCGCCATCCGCCTCAGCCTCGTCAAGGTGAGCGCGCGCACAGCTGCAGCTGGTGCGGGACCTGCTGCTGCACACCAGCCCCAACCCCTCCGACCACACCAGCCTCGCCATCCGCCTCAGCCTCGTCAAGGTGAGCTCACCTTGGCAAGCTTGCCATGCACTTCTGATGCTTAAAGGTCGGACCGCATTTGCGCGGCACTGCTAAGAACTCATGGTGCGATTTTCACCCGCGCCCACGGCGGTTGCGGGCCCGCAGCTTCTGTGGAATGCAGAAACTTATGTAAAAACTAATGCACAACTCACGACGCGGTTTTCGCCCGCGCGAAAACCGCCCGAACGGCGGGCGACCATTTTGTACCAGTGACTTAGCACGCGGCGCGATTTACAATCGCGCCGTGAGTTCTTAGAATAACCGCGCAAATAACCGCTCCCGTGAGTTTTGAAATAAAACCGCAATTCCACAACCACCGCGGGCGCGGGCGAAAATCGCTCCGTGCCGTGAGTTCTTACCCTAAAGCGTCAACGTAATCTTTCAGTCATTTTGTATGGAGTATGTCACATTATGGCGGCGCTGCAATGCTTACGAGAAAATATTTTGACACGCAGTACAGACCATAACTCGGTCAGTATAATGAGATATGGGAGCGGGCAACGTCAAACGTCAGCGACGGTCGAATTTCAGATCTCCTTTAGATTTGTATGCTCTGTGACGTCATATGTCAACGTCACCCCTCTCGTGTCGCTCCCATACCTCAGCCGCTGACTCAGTTAAGCGATGAAAATGAAAAATGAAAATGAAAATGTTTTATTTGATAAATAAAGTGGATTAACAAGATATTTTGGTAACCATCCTTTTAATACCTATATTTACTGTTGTTGTTATTATTATAACTGTTGTTTTGTTACATAATAGCATCTATTATAACGACGTAAGATGCCAGAGTGTAAGATAATGTACTGTCGTCACAATATAAATCTGTTTCCCAAAACAAACACTCTGGGTACGGTGGTGATTCCTGTTCGATTTAGACCGGGCTTCCTTGGCCAAACACGGTTATGTGATATTGCCACTGTAGTAATTTAAATGTAAGGTTTAGGCTATTTACATGTTATAAACACAAATTATATGAAACTAGCTTTCCGCCCGCGGCTTCGCCCGCGTGGAATTTTGTCTGTCACAGAAAAACTTTATCGCGCGCGTCCCTGTTTCAAAAACCGGGATAAAAACTATCCTATGTTCTTTCCCGGGACTCAAACTATCTCTATGCCAAATTTCATCAAAATCGGTTGCGAGGTTTAAGCGGGAAAGCGTAACAGACAGACAGACAGACAGACAGAGTTACTTTCGCATTTATAATATTAGTTGGGATATAGTTGGGATACATGAAAGCTTAAAAATTTGTTCCCCTAGGGAGTCTCCTTGAGCTCACGTTCCCTCCGACGAAGCACAAAAGTCAATTATTACCCAAAATCGTCCAAATTCCTCTTATGGAAGAATTTAATTTTGTTAAAAAAGGAACGCGGAGATATGCCACGAAAAAGGACTGGCGGCGTAATAGAAAACAAAACAGAGCGCGGTGTCACTTGCGAAGCGCCTGGCGCCGAGCCAACCACTCGTGTTATTCGATTTAAAATCCTATCACTTGTAGTGTACGGTTGAATTTATATTGCATTGTACAACGAAAGCCCGTTGCAGCTATCCGCATGAACCACGTGGATCCATTCCAAATTGTGGATCAGAAATCACTCTTCCGCTAAAAGTATTAGGGTTTACATTTATAGCGTGCGTTCGGTAATCTGTCGCAGCTGTGCGTTTGTGCAGCGGGACCTACTGTGAAAAACGGTTTTGATTATCCGATCTATTTGTCTCTTACACTCACGCGGTAGTCATTAGAGTAACAGAGCCGGACAGAGTCGAATATTCCGAATCGGTGTGTAGAGTAGGGTGCAAGGGTTGACGCAGCGTAATTGCAGTTTCTCCGTTTGACAGAGAGGCGCTTTGTGCCCGCTTCCGAGTCATTTGCCGGGCCGCCGCCGGGCTAACCGTTAACTACACATTTCACCTCTGATTTGTCGTCGCGCTTTTTGGAATTTTTTTTTTTTTTTTTTTTTTTTTTTTAGTTTATTTTGGAACAACAAACAATTACACTTATAAATTAAGTATAAAACATGGACATAGAACACATATTAGGTAAAAGCGTAATCAGCCCCGTTGTCCACAGATACAGTAACAAAATATGTGGAAAAGATATCAGTATAAACTAAAATTTGTGTGCTTAGTGCACAAATTATAATAGCCTAAATGGCACTCTGGTGTAATATAAATAGTTTCATCAAAATCCGTTCGGCAGCTTTCCATTCCGTTTGGTACTTAACAAAACATTAGATTTTTTTTTTTTAAATTAAGTCTAGATCTAGAAAAACAAACATCAACCATCACAAACTCACATCCTTGATAGATTGGTGCAATGCTTTTCTGAACGAGGCAGGTGAGCCTGCGAAGAGTTCAAGTTCGGTGAAATGACAGTTGAACATTTTAGTAATTCTATACAGCGGCGCGCGCTCACCTGCATTCGTTTTACATGGAGCGTGTGCGAATATTTGCGGTTTACGGGTCTCCCGTGTAGGATATGAACGGTATGGTATTTTAATGTATATTTGGTTCATAAGTTTATTACAATCAAATTTCCCACTACAAATGTTATACAATAATAGTTGATCAAGGAGCAATCTTCTCGTTCTAAGTGTTAGCATAGAAAACTTATTAAGGAGTACTTCGTACGAGCGCTTGGAGTGGTAACAACGATAGTTCATAGATCGTAGGAATTTACGTTGCACAGATTCCAGCTGATCGTGATATTTGGTATATAATGGATTCCAAACAGATGAAGCGTATTCTATCTGAGATCTTATCAACGCGTTATATAAAAGAATATAAGACTGAGGTCTTTTAAAAGCGAGGCTGACCCTCATTACGAAGCCATACATTTGGAAGGCTTTATTAATTATATGATCAATGTGTACGTCGAAGTGTAGTTTACAATCCATTAATATCCCAAGGTCCCTAATCATAGAAACTTTTTCCAGCGAGGAACCACACAGTGAGTAAGTATATTTTAAATAGTTAAGTTTTTTTGTAAAAGTAATAGATTTACATTTAGTTAGACTTAGGTGTAGTTTATTTGTTGTACAGTAATCAGAGAGTCGATTGAGATCCGCTTGTAACCTGTGACAGTCATCTAGGGTAGTGATTTCACGATAGATCTTAAGATCGTCAGCATATAGCAAGAAGTGAGTATGTCTAAAGCACGCATTGATGTCATTAATGAAGATAACGAAAAGTAAAGGCCCAAGTATTGAGCCTTGAGCCACGCCTGAGGTGACTCCAATAATGTCGGAATTGAAACCATTGATAGCGACTCGCTGTGTCCTATTTCTGATGTAGGAGGAGAACCACCTAAGCAAGTTTCCTCTAATGCCATTAAACGCAAGCTTTTGTAAAAGAAGGCTGTGGTCCACCTTGTCGAAAGCCTTACAAAAATCAGTGTAAACTGAATCAACTTGTATACGTTTGTCCATACATTGAAATAGAAAATTAGTATAAATAATAAGATTACTCACGGTGGACCGTTTTTTTACAAAGCCATGCTGTTCTTCGATTATAATTGTATGTAAGCAGGGGTAAATGTTTGAATGAATCAGTCTTTCCAAGACTTTCGACAAGGTGGACAGCAAGGATATTGGACGATAATTGGTGACGTCATGCTTGTCACTATTTTTATAGACAGGAGTTATGTTGGCGGTTTTCCATATATTAGGGACTGTTCCTTCTTGTAAACTTCTATTAAATAAAATATGTAAAGGAGTAACAAGTGACTCAGCTGTGTGCTTAACAAAAAATGGCGGCAAGCTATCAGGCCCGGGGCCCTTTGTAACGTCCAATGACTTCAGTTCCCTTAAGATATCCTCTCTGGAGATATGTATGTCAGTTAAAACAAAGTTGCATCTTTCATTGAAGGGCAATGTTTCAGGGTCAATACCATCATCGCAGTCCAATTCATATACGGACCCGAAAAACTTGCCGAATAAATTACATATTTCGTCAGGCTTGTCAGATTCAGTGTCACTGTACCTCATACGCGATGGGATACCTGATTTTTTACTACTACTTTTTACAAACTTCCAGAATACTTTTACATCAGACTTAAGCTTTTCTTCAATGGTGTTTATATAATTATCAAAGCATTCCCTAGCAAGTAATTTAAATCTGTGTCGATACAGTGAAAATTCTTCATAACAAGCAGTAGTATTATGTTTTTTCCACCTAATCCAAGCCCTTTCTTTATTTTTAAATACATGAATTAGTGGCCGCGAGAACCAAACCGGATAGTGGTTTGATTTAACAGGACGTAGGGGTATATATTGCCGAATTGCCTCGTATATTTTCTCATAAAAAACACTCACCGAACTTTCCAAAGAGACATTTTCAAGAATCTCACTCCAGTTTATAGTGCTGAGATGTTGATTAATAGCAGTGTAATTTCCCTCCAAATAACTATATCTAGGTTTAGAACAAGTATTCATAACTCCCTGATTAAGTTTAAGAGAAGTTAAAACACAAAAAGGTGGATGTAAACGATCAATAGGCACCAAGGGACTAGACGGAGGTTCACAAACACACGACTCCAAATTTGTAATAAACAAGTCCAATACCCGACCCATACTATTTCTTATAAAGTTTTGTTGTTTACTGTTTGTTGATTGCAAAAAATCCAACATATTTTTGGCAATTAGAAAGTTGCTATCAATATTTAAGGTTGATAATGAATCAGAAAGGTTTTGCTGTTCCCAATCTATGGAAGGAATATTGAAATCACCAGCTATATAGAATGAGTTACTGTCAACCTCCAACTCACAACGTAGTGCATTTAGAAAGTATGAGTAGGTAGAATGATTTTGATTTGGCGGGATGTATAAACCACATATCAAATGGTACTTACCAAGTGCGTTGAACTTTAAAAGAACATAGTCAATCGATGGAATGATTATGACATGCAATTAAAAGATTGAGTTTGAAAGATTGGATGGGAAATTCCCGTTATTCAAGTTAATATCTTTTTAGCTATCATTTGTATTCAAGTTTTTATAACTTTTGATTTACCGTTTTCAGTTTTAATTATTTGAGTGACGATTAGACGGTGATATTTAAAAAAAAATATATAATCGTTTTCGCCTATCATCTTTGTCGAATTATTCTAACTAAAGGTATATCGAAAAGCTTGAAAAGCAATGGATAAAGTCCGTCGAGTTTTTCATGTTTTGATTTAATCAAAAGCTCCCCGAGTAATCCGCGGCGCTTAGCATAAAACACGCTGGACACGGCCCGGGTTCGGCGAGGAAATGCTTTCACAAGAGGAGGGTGCACGGTACAAAACAAACAAAATAACAGTCAGTGTATTCATATTGTGGGTGACTTTGCTTGATTTGTATAAGCCATTTTTTTGTTATTCTCTCCCGTTTGATAACAGTTTATGTTTTACCAAATAATGATCCATTTCCGATATTTATTTTTCGTGTCCAACTTAAAAACCTTCAGTCTGTGCTATCTTGCCGTTTTCGCCTTTATGATTAAACAAGTGGACAGGTATGTTTATTGTAAAATCTTTATTTCCATAAAATTTTTCGTGTAGTTATGTAAATACTGGTGGACTGTATTTATTTTTCAATATGTGATTTGCTGCGTGCGCGTCGCGGGCGCAATTAGCATGATCGCGGATTACGGGCGCAGTGCTGATGAATGAGCGGGCGTCTGTCGCCGGTGCGAATGTAGCCGGTGTTTTTACTTTTAATTCAAACAAAAACACTCGTCAATAAGAACAAACCGACTGTATTGAAAAATTCTGCCTGTAATAATAACTTGAATTAATAGTCAGTGGTATTGTTGTACTGTAATATGTCCCATTTTTTTACGAGTTTGGGTTTTGACGGAGTAATTATTGTTTACGTTATTATTATTCACAATGTTGGTCTAGATTTTAATGGATTTCTTGATTTCATTATCTTTTAATAAATTCAGTTCAGTTCGAAGTTAGATTGGCTGCGTTTTAAGAGTACAGCCTACCATTTCGAACTTGGCAAAGGTTGTAACAGCTTACTGTCAGTCGATGCCTTACTTCCGCTTATTCAAAGCGCTTTTATTTGGCCGTGTCGTCGGTGACGGCGGGAAATTACCCCACTTCCGACGGCGCTGCCCACCGCCTGGCCCAAACGTGGGCGATAATAGCCCCAGGCAGTTTCAGCGATGGACAGATAACCATGTTGTGCACTTATCTTTTATGTCTTTTTCCAGCTTATAAACGAGGCTTCGAATGTATAATATCTTTTTTCCGTATTTTCATTTGCCCAAATGAAGTTTAAGTTTTTTGGCAACAACACAAGACCGTATCGGTAGTGCAAATTGAAAGTGCTGTTTTGTTTCGCTAAGCGCAGCTGTGCACGCCGTGATGTAGGCCCGAGTTCGTGGTTTAGTGATTGGTTTGCACACTTAGAAATGCGAAATGGCTCTGGTACTAAAGGCAGCTTCTAAATTTTAATACTGGTGGGACAAAGTCGTTAAGGATTCAATAATAAGAAAAATAGATAGGTAAACTCAAGACAATATAAGAAAATACACGAATCATTCCTTGATGATTCCTTGATGTCTATTTGTTTTTCTTAAAAACCGACGTCCATTTAAAGCGATATACTAAAGCTAAAGTGACTTCATCCGTCTATGTTGACATTGATCTGCATCCATCTATCGGGGAGGGTCGCGCTGACAGTATCAACCCCGCCGTCGCCGGGCCCGCGGCTATTACCGGGCGAGCTTCACGCAAATACGCCATAATCTGAGCGCCCACCCTGATAACTCGTCATGTCCTATAACTACACGTTATATTAACATTCATAGCAGACATCTCTTTCACTCACTCGTGAATTAACACGAGCGGAAGAGAAAGACAGAGCCGATATTGTGTTTCCGAGTGGACCCCTTTAATGCAGGTTCGTGCGCTCGCTTAATCGATGTATGGGCTATTAGTCTGCAATTCAATTGCAATTTGGTGATGATTTGCGTTTAGTTTGCTACGAACGGTGTTATTTGATTTTCATTCAAATGTTGGATTATTAACGTAGAAAGGATTTTAGAGTTCCAATAAGTAGTTGAATCCCAACTAATATTATAAATGCGAAAGTAACTCTGTCTGTCTGTCTGTCTGTCTGTCTGTCTGTCTGTCTGTCTGTTACGCTTTCCCGCTTAAACCTCGCAACCGATTTTGATGAAATTTGGCATAGAGATAGTTTGAGTCCCGGGAAAGAACATAGGATAGTTTTTATCCCGGTTTTTGAAACAGGGACGCGCGCGATAAAGTTTTTCTGTGACAGACAAAATTCCACGCGGGCGAAGCCGCGGGCGGAAAGCTAGTACACTGATAAAATGTTTATTTGGCGTTGCATTTTTAGGTCAGAACTAATGCAACGCCGTGGAGTACTGTATTTTATATTGGTTTTTTTTTTACATTTTCTCAATTCTTTATCGTCTCTACTCTAACACCCAGATATATTTTCTTGGCTCTCACACATTATGTCGTCCCCACGCGTAGAGGGGTGCGTGTGATTAGACACGAAGTCACCGCGGCAGGAGTGCCGGGGCCTCGTTACTGTGAGAGCGCCACGACTCCTCAACTTCAACACGTGTGGCAATCTTGACAACTTCTGCTTGTCGGTGTGAAAAAAAAAAGAAGAAAAGACATTTATTTGCTACCAAATGACCAAACTAAAAATTAGGTCCAAAATATTCTTCGCTCACAACATGTTTCAACTAAGTTCATCTACATCTCGTTTTTAGTTCGCGCTTTTCAGTACTTTTAGATTTGATTTATTGACTGAAGTAGTAGATTACCTAAAAATTTGTCCTCTTATTTTGATTTAGTGTTCACTAACTGATAATCTGTCATGCACAATCTATCATCTTCTGAAACGTGTTGTTTGGGATTTACCTTGTTAACTGTATCGTGGAGTTGATTCCCTGTTGTTGTCTCTCCCTCGGGCACGCCACAGACACGGGTCCTTCAGTTGATGTATGATGATGCGCCGTCCGCCGGGAGCGCGCTAACGACGTCACCGCGCTTCGCTCTGTTGTTGCTTGTAGCGATACTCACGAATGTTACGCACGCCCGCTGGGACGGGCGGCGCTGCCGTGCTGTGGGCGGTTGGGCAGAACTTCTGTTATCTGTCCTATTTACGTGATCCAATACCGAGGCCAGAGGCTAGTACTCGTACTCCGTTGCCGATGCCAAGACGTTAACAGTGACAGCTGCTTCAGTCTTTGAAACTACCGCAGTCTAGTATTCAGTCCTTTAATTTGGAACTTCTATGTTCTTCTGATTAATTTCGTTGCGGGTTCAATGACAGTTTAACTTTCCCCCGGGACAAACTTGACCTTCACTGGTTGGGTTTTTATTGAATGTAGATCCTGGCTTCACAGGAGTTGCAGCGGTGGGAACAAGAGGTCGGAATAGTCCCGTATTCCCGTATACAGTCTGTTATTTCAATGCAATTCTGTCTACAAACCAAATGTGATGGAATCCCGAAGGAAGGCCGCAATGAAATATTAAGGCAATGTATATTGCTGCTTTCATGCATGAATAACTAATGCCAGTGACGTCATATGACGTGCGACATGACGTGATTGTCCGCGGTACCCGCGGGACGCGAGTGATGAATGTCGGTGCAGCGCGGGGATTCCCGCAATCATGCACTAGGCGTGCCATTGTACATGCTTTGATTTAACGTGTTATGTTAATAACTCCAGATAATAAACTTTCCTAACATTCGTACAATGAATCTGCTAAATCTCCAGACAGTTATATTAGACCTGAGCCTTTCTGCCAACGCGTATAAATGAGTTTTCTCATTTGGGATTCTTAATTAAGACGCGCTCGCGCTCGAGTATATTTCACCGTCAGGAAGCGACGAGTAAGTGTTCGATAATTGCAGCTGTCATCGGCCACAGCGGTTTGACAGCAGGTTTGATGTTCAACACGCTTTTAGAGACGCAGCCCTAGAGACTCATGTGAGTGTCTTGGAAATATTTGTATCAATACTTCCAATAGAGTTTCAATTTAATATGTAAAGCACATAGAATTCTACACAATTTACACTTTATATTAGTTAACTAAACTAAATAGATAGTGCTTATTACACTTCGTATAAGATTAATGTAGGTAAGGTTCCGTATACAGTGTGAGTCACGTTAAAGTGTACATATGAAAATAGATGAAACTAGACCTATTTTTATCGACAAAAAAGAGGTCAAAAAATTTTTGAGATTTTTTTTTAATTTTTTATAGAATTTTTTTTCTTCCAATTACTTATTGTGAAGAAAACGTAATAACTTTTAAACTAAGCGGTATATCCTGATAAAATAAAAACAGTAATAATGCTAAATAACAGGCAATACTAAAACAATACATAAAATACACAAAAAATGCCAACAAATAATAAAAAATGATTCTTTTTGAAAAAACACTGCTTAAAAATTCGTATTTTTTTGGTTATTTGATAAATTTCTCCAAAAAATGCCCCTATAACAGATGGTTTTTATTAATTTTTATTATTCTCTATCGTATTACTTTTGTAAAACTAAAAATCGCATGTCTCTATCCCTATCACAACATTTGCTATGATCGTTTGAACAAAGGCCTGCACCACATTTTTCTCCGCTACAGGTAGAGACAATTTTAATTTTAACTCAAATGCTTATTTTACTTCAAAATCTTTTGTTTTTATTTAAAATCTAACTTGTCTTTATCAAAATTACAAATCTAGAGTCACTTTCAGTTTCGTTGTTAACGAAGCGTTGAATGGCGCGCCCGGAGAGGCTTAGTTCAAACGATCATTGCAAACGTTGTGACAGGGATAGAGACATGCGATTTTTGATTTTACAAAAGTAATACGATAGAGAATAATAAAAAGTAATAAAAACCACCTGTTATAGGGGCATTTTTTGGAGAAATTTATCAAATAACCAAAAAAATACGAATTTTTAAGCAGATTTTTTTCAAAAAGTATCATTTTTTATTATTTGTTGGCATTTTCTAGGTATTTCATGTATTTTTTTAGTATCGCCTGTTATTTAGAATTATTACTGTTTTTATTTTATCAGGATATACCGCTTAGTTTAAAAGTTTTTACGTTTTCTTTACAATAAGTAATTGGAAGAAAAAAAATTCTATAAAAAATTTAAAAAAAATCTCAAAAATTTTTTGATCTCTTTTTTGTCGATAAAAATAGGTCTAGTTTCATATATTTTCATATGTACACTTTAACGTGACTCACACTGTATACGGGCGGTGCGGATACAACTCCCTCGTGGTACAGGAGTAATTAGTATAGGCTCACCTTTATCGGCGAGCCCGCCTCTATAGCAACGTATTGAAACCCAAAGTTGCTTGATAATGTTGCAGCACGTGTGTTCTCGTCCTGGCATCCCTATTTAGGATAGTTAGAAACTATAAACAGCCGAATAATTAATTTCTGCAGATAGCAATAAATTACTAAACACAATGTTGTGCTCAGCAAACCGAAGTATTCGCTTATGTACTAGGTAATACTTGTCTCGATGAACTGGGGAAGTAAGAAATTATTAATTAAAAAATGTAATTAAAGAAGATACAGAAATTGTTCGATATCTCGGAAATACAATAAGGTTTAATTAGGATACAACTTTTTTCATGGCTTTAATGTCGTAGACATTTTTGCCAAGAAGTCGGAAGTGTTACCGAGTGCCGTATAAGGCTGAGGAATGCCCGCCGATTGGGGCGATGTCTATGCGAGCGTCGGCTTCGCGTCTATTTCTGAATCTATGAAAATACTCCGTGTCCCATCATTTGTTTGTACGCGGCGCGCGAATAGGCGCACGCGCCGATCTCCCTCCAATCTTATTTGAAGCTTACCACGTAGGAAATAGACTCTGTTTCGGCCTGGTCGTCGGTCCTTCCCAATTTATAGAGTAGGAATGAAATAGTACTTTCGTGAATGTAGTGCGTTAGTTTCCCTGCCGGCATTTCCGTGAGTGTTTGTTGCTTCAGCGGAGTCGTCTTCGATCTGTGTACGCGATCGGTGCGAATAAACTTTATTTATAGTGTTTACATCGTATTAATATTATTCAGAAGCTGTCCAAGGTGGATTTCATTTTCGTATGTGATATGAATAAATGTTTCGCTTTGAAGTGTTATTAACGCGAGCTGTGTCCGAAATTCGTCATTTTAAAAAAGTTAGTCGTGTGTGTCATACTAAACTATGTATATAAGATCATCACGTAATTTTACCCCTAAACAAAAACTGCTTTGACTCCTATTATTTTGAGATTCATAGCATTTTGAAATGTGTGACTTGCGTTTGGTTTATGTTTTATCACATTTTAGACAGTGCATTTATCTCTTAAGTACAGTAAACAACACTTCAGAAAATATATTATATTATACTGCTAATAATGGCCTCTCATGGTGTTAAGTTTGATGTGCTGTCGGCCGTACAATCGTGAATATGCCCGTGAGCCCACCCCGGCGCGCGGCGTCCCGGCGACAGGCGGGATTTATGCCGTCTGCGGCGGGCCTGCTGCCGACGACGGCCGTGGCAAATTGTACACTCTTACCTACTAATTAACTTGTGCTTGCCATGTCAAAAGGTTAATCGGTACCAATTTTATCTGAATCTCCATAAAAACCTTGTAATTTAATATTTTATTCTCAACCGAATTTCCATTTTTGTTCAAAAGATAAGTAGTTATGCCTGTTCTGTGTTATTTAAACACTTGCTCTAGTCATTTCCTAAGTGAAATAGAGCTGTGCCTTGCACACCAACGGCGATGCAAGGTGAACCGTGGCGGGAGCCGTCGATTTATGGCCGCCTCATAAACAGCGTTTAGCTCGCGCTAGCTGCCGGCTGCCTCCCAACCACGCGGATCTAATCCCACAAACAACACTCAATGCGGAGTACTTACGCGCTAGCTCACTGCATATTAGTGCACATTGAGGTGCACGGAACACAGCAAAACTAGCTAACTAACGTCCAAACCTCAGGTAGCTATTCTCAGTTGTGATGTTTAAGCAGATCAGCTATTTTTGGCAGACGCAACGTAGACACCATAATAAAAAATCATAACTAACATTCTGCGAGATGGAAAGTGGCAATATATGAACTTTGTGGCTTATTACTAGGCCAATAGTTTTGGTTCCTACCGTTCAGCTTAGCGCTTTATGAAATAAAATACAAATACAAATCTATTTATTCAAAAGTAAGTACATGCATATAAAAATAAGTAACAAATGTTTAAGTACAGACAAAAGTAACTTAAGTGACCTGCAGCGAGCTGAGGTTAAGGTGTGGTGCGCGTGAGTGCGGCAGTTGTGACGCAGCGATTTACGGCCCGCACATAAAGCCGTCCGTGGGACGCGACACGTTACTATTATAGACGGAATTAAACTTTCCTATCGTGTTCGTCTCGCCGTTATGTTACTGTAATGGCGAATGCAACATTAATGTCATGTCATTTTACTGCCCAATAAAAGTCGTCTTTGAAGTCTTATTACTCGCACGATTACTGCCGCACTAGCCGTAGGCGATTTGCCTGCTATTGCTGGTATAAATCTAGGTACTGTTATTTAATTTAATCTAATAATAATAAATAATATTCCTCAATCAACACACTGTCAAAATATAATTATTGATTTATAGATGAAAATGTACATCAATTATTTCCGGCGTGGCTTGTCACAATCGCACGATAGGCGTTTATTGCACAAACCAATAAGGATTTATTAACGACAGCTTGTCACGTCACGTGACGCGTCGAACGCCTCGCCGCGCGCGTGATTGACGTGATAACTGTGATGTCACATCGTTGCGCGTTAATTGTCATTGCTAAATTAATAATTGGCTCGTGTGACTTATACGTGCCTTTGGAACAACATTAATCAGTTACGTCTGGCTAACTTGAACGGAGACTAAGCAGTCGCAATACGCTGTAAACAACAGCTTCAAGATCAAAATTGCTGTTATTGTTACGTCAGAAATGTCATCAAACTCCTTTAATCAACTGAGAACTAAAATTAGTGCAAAACGACAGCTAATTAGTGATATCTTATGTGGTAAAAACGCATAATTGACTGTTGGCATCCGTTCCCAATCCAATTACCCACTCGTGACAGACGCGACTCGCGAGTCGCGAGGTTCGATCGAGTCGTCACGTCACCGTAGGTAGCGTGCGCGACAAGTAGTGGAGTGGTTGCGTCCGCCACAGCGATTACGTCGAGTGACGCACTGTCACCCGCGTGACGTCACCGATGTCGCAGTACCTAATAGCAGCCCCGCTGGATGTTTTCTGAAATTCAGTTTGCTATTTTTTGTTAAATCACAGGAATGCCAAAAAGTTTTTGGGTTCACGTACAAAATACATGTGGGAATTCCTATTCTTATTTGAATGACAACTCATGAATTATAAATTATATTTCTCGTCAATTATCAAAATTACATTACAGTTTACACGTATTTTACAAACGACTCGAGCTCGACCGTCCTCCGTCTTTCGTCTTATAACAGTCATAGATATTTTAAACTACTATCACTCTCAACCTCAATCCTCATTCATCCCTTCTGTTTCCTATATTCCATAGACCAATCATTCCTCATCATTCAATTGTTAAAATCAAGCAATTAATATTTCATCCGTCATCTTACCGTTCCGTTAACACACAACCCTTATTAATCCTGCATAGATCAACCGGTTAGCATGTGTATGCGTCGTTCAAAATTGCAATTTTTTTTTATCCACAACGAATAATCTCTTGGTCTGTATCTCACCTGAGCGAGCTTCACTCGGAATCCTCAACCACGGAGGAACTGGCTATCTCACCTCTAACTGCCGAAACAACAATGCTGTTAACATTGTTGTTATGGCGACGGACTTGCTTGGGTAAGATGGTGGTAGCTAGCCAGGCGGACTTTGAACGAGCCCTACCACCAACCAAACCTAATGATACGAATGCTAATGATATTTTGATTTGATTTGATTTGATTTGTGTTGGGCAGGCTCGCGACGAGGAGGTGTCGACGCGTCTGCGCGACATGGAGGTGCTGCGCGGCGCCAAGCACCCGCCGAGCGGCGAGCACTTCGCGCAGTTGCACGCGCAGCTCGAGAAGGTAAGCTTTTTTTACCCAGGAAAATGGCCTATCCATACCTACCGCCGGGGGGGCGGCAGGTTATATGGGGCTCGAACCCACTAAAACCTGGGGTGTTCCCTCTGCCGCATAGTGGTCGACGAAACGACCAAGGCGCCGAGAAGGTAAGCTGCTTGCTCCAGCTCTCACGAGCCCAGGCTGGGATTTTGTTCGCGATATAACTAGTCCGTTAATAACTTTTGAATATAAACAAGCTTCTGGAGCGGTGGTCAAGTACCGGAAAACGCAGCATGGGACGTCCACCCACAAGGTGGACCGACGACCTCTTAAAGATGGACCTCACACAGGAGAGGAAGGCGCTGGATGAAGTCCGCTAACAAACGAGGGATGTGAAAATCATTGGGGGAGGTCTGTTCAGCAGTGGACGTCCTGTGGCTGAAATTATGATGATTATACATATTATAAAAAAACAACGACTTCCAATGATACAATATTTAATTATTATAGCCCCATTACGAAAACCTGATTGATTAATTACTCTTTAGGAATTGTTTCATCATTCAGCTCTTGCTTTTATTACAAGTATAAAACAGAATGCATTAAAACTCTTCGCTTCACAGAATTGGCAAAAACGTTTCCATATTGTACGCTGCCTTTTATTCTTAGCGTACGCAAAGGGTCGCCGAGGCTAACCGAAACAATATACCGACTTTGTTTTCGTTTTTCGTATTCTATGACAATGGTTCTTGGGAGCTCGCGAGGTTTCCATTCCGCTGGAATTTGTGGCCGGGAAATAACGCCGACGAAGCACCCGCATGCAGATTTTACGACGCGCGAAAAACAGCTACGGCGAGCATTTGCAACAGACACGAGCGCTAACGAACGCTCGCGCCGTGTTTACGAGTTAAATCTGTGTTTTTATTCGGTGATGCACATAATTTTGTTTGGTTGTACACCACTTTTATAGCTAATAAAAACTCACGAAAAGTATACACATAAAAACAACAGATTTATCTATCTATTACTACCGACAAAGTCACATTAAGACGTAACGAACATCCTATTGGGAAACTTATTGAAGATGAGAGATACTAAATGAAACATAAATTTACTCGTACTGGTCTAACTTTGCAAACATTTTATTGGACAAGCAACTTACTATATTTGCTTAAAGTCAATGTCACCAAAGTCAGTATTAACTATAGCTCTAATGAGTACCTAGTTTGTAGTTAGAGCCAGCTTTCACTTCATGCTCGTAGGTAGGACTAGGAATAGTTCTCACAAGCGCCGTGAAGCCGCAGGAATGCGAGCTTGGAATAGTTGCACGCGGTTCATCTACGTCACGCAACAGATGTATACAGTAGGCGCAGTTTACTGTATGAGTGGCGATCGTTGTTCACCTCCTACTACTACTACTATTGAAATTACCACAAAAAAGACATGTAATGAGGGTTTTCGCGTATGAAAAATACGCCAGATGGCAATACGTAGACGCGAGGTCCAAATACTGCATGATTGGTTATTTGTTACATGACATTGACAGATATGTCAAAATCCACCAATCACGCAGCAGTCAGACCCCACATTCACGTTCCGCCATCTAGCGGATCTTTCATACGCGAAAACCCTCATTATATAGGAATATAATTTAAATGTGAAACCTAGTTAAGTTTATTTTATTAAATTGTATTCTGTGGTTGTGCATTTAAATAAATAAAATAAAATGTTTTACTATTTTAGTAAAAAAGGCCTTTACATTGACATATTTGTTGTTCTGCGACCGTAGCCAACATAAACTTTGTTATGTTAGCACACCTACATGGCTTTAAGTATTTATACGAGTACTACGATGATGATGAGAATAACTTACTAGATCTTCGGCATGTCAATGTATACGTGGCAATTTATTTAATCGTAATAGGGGCGAATTTGCAACAAAATTGTACAGTCTGATGTACTGTCGACTGTACAAAATGGTAATTCTGCCCTCTTTACTGCACTGGCTGTAATAGTGCTAACGCTGCTGACGCCGACAGGCCGTCTGAAAAGTTAACACAATAGGTACACTCCGCCGGCTCGAGTGGTCAAGTTTGTTTGTCTCGTCTCCGCAGGGAAATGTGCGCTAGGGGCGGCTGAATCTGCGTCTCGATGGTTATTGCATTGCGATACCTTTGAGTGTGCAATTCCATTTGGCCGAAATAAAAAATAATAATATGCCCCAGACAAGAAACCAATTTCATCGGTCTAAAAGCTACAAAGTAAATATTGTCAATTTCAAAAAAAGTAATTTATAAAAAATATCACGCATGTGTTGAAACATATCTAAAATACGTATCTCTTTACCAAAATACCTTTCCAAAAGTGTAAAGTGAAGTGGTGAGCGTAATAGAGAGCATGTAACCGCGGCTGACCAGAGCCGGGGACCGCGCGCTGTGGCCTGCGGGCGCACGCCTGCCTAACGCGGCGTGTCTGGCTCGAAGGACCAGACCCAAATAATGCTCTTTAAAGTTTTGTTTCGTTCATATCTACTTGCATTCTGTTCCTGTTTTGTGCTTGTGTTACCATCAATTTGTTGGGAATAACCAGCAATATTCTGCTGTTATAACAATAACATAAAACTGACGCGTGTGTGATGTCATTGTCACAGGCACGTGACGAGCTGTCAGCGCACGCGGCGCTAGTAGGCGGCAAGCTGAGCGCGCTGGCCAAGTACACGGCGCGCTTGCACGACGCCGCCGCCTGGGCGCGCGACACGCGCGCTCGCCTGCAGGCCACGCCGCCGCCCGAACCTGATGCCCTCGCTGAGATGGTGGTAAGTGGACAGGCAGGACACATTGCAGAACTGACGGCCGATGGAGCAAATCCCACCACCACCCATGGCCATACCAACCTCGCGGATATTGCGTCTGCTAGGCAGTTGGCACTGGCAGCAAAGATTTGCAGTGGAAGACGTTTATCCTTAAAGTGGACCGATGAACTCATAAGCAGGTAGCAGGAAGACGCTGGATGCAGACCGTTACCAACCGTATAATCTGGGGTCTGAATTGGGGGAGGTCTATCTTCAGTGGACGTCTTTTGGTTGGGATGATGATGAGCCTCAGATGAAATCATTTGGCCGAACATGGCTTGCTTTGGAATGTATATACTAATGAAGGACGATTATTTTCCATTTGTATTGTCGTGTTGATGACACTTATGCCGTTTTAGCACTTCTATGACTTAGAATGTTAATGTTATGCGCAGGCGTCGGTCCGCGCACGCGAATCAGAGGTTCGTGAAGTGATCGAGAACTACAACAACATGGAGCGCGAGTGCGCGGGCGCGCGCCAGTCCGTCGCGCCGGAACTGCGCGACGCGCTGCACGCTCTCACGCGCGACTGGGAGCCGCTACGCGCTGCCGCTACGCCCGCCGTCACCGCCGTCACCGCCGTCACCGCCGCTCCCGACGCGCGCCGCGCCTCCGCCGAGAGCCAGGCCAGCGGTGAGTCTCGCGGGAGGGGGGTCACTTGAGGGAACGAACCAATTTTGGGACATGTATGATCCTAACAAGATTTCAGTATCTGTGTTATGAACTGCGCCTTATCCTGCCGGGCTAGGAAGCGCGTCGTGATAATATCTTATCGATGATTTTAGACGACAAATGGGCTTAACACGTAAAATCGCGTGATAAACGCTTATCCTAGGTCTTCAGGGCTGTGCCTATCTGACTTAAGGGAATAATCTTTATTCTCATAAGAATTACTTCACTTATGTCCCCATTAAACGATTACTACCCTAAAACCCTTATTTATTCTTTTTTGTAACATCATGGTCGGGTCTATGTTTGAGACTATACAATATATTGTTTAAGACCTTATTTACAACATAGAATGCAATAAAGAATTTGAATTTGATTCATCCAGGGTTGTGCCAATCGAGATAGGTCTCTCATCTTTACTGTAGAACAGCTATATTTTTGTTCATAACGTGCGTTCTTCGCGCTGACGTCACGCGAAGCATAGTTGGTATGACGTGCAATCGAAGTACTGTGACGTAACCCACTTATGGCGAGCGAGCTGGTGGAACTATGTATCTCGACTAAAGCTTGTCGCGACACCCATAACGAAGTTACGCTCCCCAATTGAATAATCTCACGCTGCTTTTTCCTGGAAAAGAGCTTAAAGCGAAATAAATGTGGTTCATTTCTTAATTGGTTCGTTCCTTTCAAGCGACACTGGTATTAGTTATGGTGATGGGATAATTTGTGGTGTTTGTATGGGACTACTAATTATTTAGACTGTACTTACTAATAAATGAAATCACTTCATGTCTTGATCTTAACAAAACGTTGATTGGTAATAAAATACAAAATCATGTAATATGTAAAATCACGCTTTGTTATTTGTACTTAAAATAAAGCAAATTTGTAACATTCATAAAAAAATATGTGATGATCAGTAATATTCCATTGCTCAAATAACATGTCTTCAAATCAAATAAATATGAATAAATAACAATGTATGATGTTGATGAAACATGTCTTCAAAATGTCTTTATTACTTTAACATGTTCCTTGCTAAGGCGTGATTTTACACTTCTGAACTAATAAGCACTGCTTGTGATGGTTTGTAGATTAGTAAGCTAACAAAATCAAGTTGATTGTATAGTAAATAATCATTAATAAATAACATGATGATTGAGATGATTCTGTAGATAGATACTAACAAATCAATGCGCTTGTACTGTTTGTACGTAGCTAACCAATTTGTATATTTTGTGTAATTTGTGGCAATAAATCTGTGTGGGCGGGATGTGGTGTTTTCTTGTGCTCCTGCCTGGTTCTCTTATCTAGGAAATAACGTTTCCATAACAGAGTGTCCTCATTCCGCAATGTATGGGTAAGTAAAAGTATGATTAATCACCTATTTTTGACCCTATCACTGCTTGGGTCAGTTATACCAGTAGGTACTGAAAAGAAGCAGCCTTAGAAATTAAGTCACCACTCTGTCAACCTCTTTAAAATTGATGCAAGCAAATTATATAAATAAGTTTAATATTAATTTTAGAAGTTTCAATTAAGTTAGCCATGTTTCACCATAATAATTATAATATTACCGTGTCAGCCGACGTACGCAAGTATGCAATACAGCTCAATTTTAATCTGAACAGTGGGCCAAGTTCTAATTGTCTACTTGTCAGTTTTAAGAGCCATTTTACATTTTCGTGCGAATTTCTAAGATTTTGGAAGCATGAATTACTATCTTAAGCAACACCCAGAGATTATTTAATAACTGCGAAAGATAGGTCAATCCTTGTTGTTGACCATTAATGAAACGGATTTACTAAAACTCTTTTGCTTAATTCACAGTGCCCCATCTCCCACAACCATTTTACGAAAAAATTGCCGCAGACTCATTTTCAAAGTCCTGTATCTATTATTTATGCTCATATAATAAGCTTAAAAATATATAGTAATCATCGGACATATATTCTTGTAGTCCATTAATGAAATAGATTCTTGAATTTCATTACCATTATTGAGTAAAATCTAAAAATAATTTGGCAAATTTGAAGATTAACGTCACATTTTGATCGTGGTTTTTGGTTTAAAAACACAGCATAAACTGCAATAAAAGTATCCCAAAATAAAGAATATTCATTGTAGAATTAATTTCTACAGTTATTGTTTAAATATTAGTAACCACTTTGTCAAAATATTGATGTGAATATCAGTATAAATTACAATGCGCAAGCCGACATCGATTAGTATGGCGCGAGCGCCCGTCAAGGCAGGACCTGTGTCATTTTTCCCGCCGTGACGTTTACGTGCGTTCGTGTCGTAAAGCGGTGATTTGTACGGCGACCAAATACATTTGATACTATGCCGAGAGGCTGTTTCGAGTCGGCCGGCCGAGCAGAAATTGAAATGATGAATTTTAATTTCTTTGACGGATCTGGGTGTAACTATGTATAATATGTAGGTACCATGTATTTAATTTAATAAATAAATTATAAAAAAGTATATCCATTATGATAGCACCCTTAACACAAGCATATTGGTTGCCTACTTTTGGACAAGATGGCGCTGTGAAATTGTCCAAAGATTTGTTTATTTATTTATCCGCTTTGAGTTTTGTTTCGTGAAGAAGAAAAAGAAGCGTTTTGTTTTGTTGTTAAATCTATACTAATAAAAGAGGAAAGATTTAATTGTTTGTTTGTTTGTTTGGAGGCAATAGGCTCCGAAAAAAATTTCTTTCACGATTTAGAATCCTAATTTTTTTCTATGTAGGCTATAAAATATTTTCAAAAACTTTAGTCCAAAATCTTTGATAAAATTCGACGTTTAATAAATAAATTAGATAACATGTTAATACTTTTTTTTTCAGTACGATTTTAGTACTTGTTTTTCAGAAATTCTACGATTTAACTAAACTTCTAAAGTGTTTATATTTTATGCATAATTTATTAACTTCTAAAATATACATATATCCTATTGATAGATGACGTGCTTCGTATTTTATTAAAATTATTACCTGACTAGGTTAAAAAGGTGTGGAATGTTATTTTGGAGATAACTTGGTTCCATAGAAATATAGAGAGATGCTAAGTAATGCGCTGAGTTCGAAACTCAGTGTCGTATTAGAAATTCACACACACAAAGAAATCAAATTATGTGCTCATTATCCATTGCGGTATCAGTATTCAACGTTCGAATAATCTTTAGTACTATGCAAGCAATATAAACTGTTTACATAATGACGTCGCTACTGTCATCATTGCTTTCACAAGCAATATGTTCCAATTTGTCCCTTGTCACATTTCCCTTTAGTTTCTGTGATCTGTGCTTGTTTCTAAGTTGATATCAATGAAATATTCCTTAGTACTTTTGATTTAAATTTTTTTTTTTTTTATTTTGACACGTGTTTGAAAAATCAAGGTCAGATTACAATAAAATAACAAGTGAAAACGTAACATTGCATTGCAACTCGCAATTTCGCAATATTGATGAGGAGATTCCATTGGAAAGTCTGTATTCATTCCTAGGATTCCCCTAACACCATCAAATTCAAGAGAATTCAAGAGAGTGCAGTTTCCCATCTCATGCTTAGGGACCACGGTTTAAAATAGTGTGGTTGCATAGAGCCTGCAACGGGCAACCGCGTGCGCAGCTGCTCATACTAATTTTCGATACAAAAGCAAGTGTTGGCGCCCTCACGAATTTTAGCGGAGTTCCATATGGTAGCGGGAGTAGACTTAATGGAAATCTATGCTTCTCCGACGACCAGTTGTATGTGGAATACTCCAGAGTATGCGCACACAATAGCCTGGTGATTTTAGCACCTGAAGGAAAAACAAAAAAACATTGTTTACAAAGAAATCTGCGGCAGGTGTAGTGTTTTAATTTTGTTTTAGAAAGATCTCATAATTTTGTAAGTATTCAAATATTTAAACATAATGATGTGTAGATTTTATATCAAAAAATATAATCATTTAACAAAATTAATTTTCTTAGAATATTTTAATTCTATTAGAACCATTTTCCACTTCATCGCAGAAGAAGTCGCGGGCAAAAAGCTAGTATGAAATATGTAGTATTGCCCGCGGCTTCACCCGCTTGAAATTTAGTTTGTCACAGATCGTCATAAATTATAGCCTATACATTGTTATTCTGGTCGACGCCAGGGATGGATGAGCGTCGCTGTCGCTGGCGACAGGGTCTTCTGGTTCAGGGTTCATGGCGTAGGTCTCAGGCAAAATGAAATCCACTCGTAGAAATTAATAAACTCAGTGTATTAACGAAAATAATTACACACAGCACTAGAGTCGTATCGGAACTGAGTGAACCAAAGGTCTTGCGATAGGAACGTCCGACCCGAGTGATAGTTGAACACAGACTGCCTAGTACTGCTGTACTGTACTGTAAAGTTTCATCAAAATCTGTTCAGTAGTTTTTACGTGAAAGTGTAACAAACATCCAGACATCCACACAAACTTTCGTATTTATAATATTAGTAAGACTAGTAAAAAGTAAGATAGTAAGATGAATTATTTTAGTTATTTGTTTACTTATAATAATATTTATTTATTTATTTCTTAGCTCTGTCTGATAATGGATCTGGAGGAGATGCAATGGCCACCTCCGTAACAAAACAATAGAACCATATGGAGTTTGGGCTTGTGTGATTCGCCTTGACGAATATTTCGTATCCAGGGTCCGATGATGGAGCTGTAAGGGGGCAGATTTTTTTTTCACTATGTGACTGTCTTTATTTTGTACTTAAATATTTTACATATTATACCTATTCGTGTTTCATTATTCGTATCCAGGGTCCGATGATGGAGCTGTAAGGGGGCAGATTTATTTTTCACTATGTGACTGTCTTTATTTTGTACTTAATATAGATGTTACGGTCAAAGTGATAAATGTAAAAATTATGAATAATCGCCGGTTATTATGAATAATTACCGCATGATTTGGTAAATGTGATTAATATGAGGTCATTTATGTGTGTATAAAACTAAATAGGCGGCTTAGGGGTGGCCCAAGGGCCACCCCCGCCGCACCTTAACCTATTTTTCACTTTAAATCCAAACATTATGTTATAGGCATCATGGAAAAGTAATATTATGCAAGAAACATTCCAAACTTATTATGCCAAATTATATTAATATATGATATCAAAACGTTCAAAAGTTTGGCTGTACACGAGCACGTACATAAGATGTTGTTCTCTTTTATGAAATTTGTTAGTAATAAGGTTGAATTATTAAATAATCACTGTTAAATGTGATTAATTTATCACTTTTACCGCGAGTGTCGGTAATTATTCATAATAACCGGTTATTATTAATAATTTTCAATTTATCACATTAACCGTAACATATATTTTACATATTATACCTATTCGTGTTTCATTATGAATCGAAATATAAAAGACTTAATAAACTCTATTAAAAATTTAAATTAATTAATCAAGTTTGAATACCTCATTCTACCTTAAAATTAATAACTTAAATCAAGTCTTAATACGGTCACGGCTCAAGATTTTTTTGTCCATTTCAGCGTTCTTTTTACTCTTTTGACGTTGCGTTGACAGCTTTTACCTAAATTCGCGCGGAATATTTTTGTGAAATGGCTCTTAAGTAACTACGTCGACTCAGGCCCAATTGAAGCTCTATTATTTCAGTTTTGAAACTGAAATACAATGAAAAAGCTACTTAAAATCACGGCAACGGTACAGCGGAACAACATTGAAAAGTCCGAGGGCAAATTCGCCGTTTTTGTTGAAGTGGGGGGAAGGGGAGGGGAGTTGTACCTAATCGCGGCACATTAACGGAATGCGCGCGCCACGTGACAAGTTTTTTCATTAGTATGCTTCCCTGACTCGACTTAAAAGTTTTTCATGGAATATTAATTAAGCGTAGCCCTCCGCTCCCTCTCCGCATATACTTATTGAATATTATTACATCTACTCCAATAAAGGTTTTAGGTTCCGCAAAAAAGTTTACCTACAATAGGTAATTAAATATGTCGGGAGAACTCTGCTGATATTAATGGAAAACTCTCCAAAAGAATGTATTGCTGAAACTACGAGTGCATTAAAACGTGTATAGTCTTGCGCATATTTATGCTCTCAATCGCATTGGGTCCACCAGCTTTGTTTCCACAAACACCGCGCGGCTACAAATCACTCGCTGCACTCCGGTTTTATTTCCGCGCATCTGCAGTGCAGCACGGACAAGCGATCTGTATCCATTCTCTTTAATAAACTTAGAAAAGCCTTTTCATCGTTAACTAAACCCTACAAAAGACCCCGTTCACGGTTGACCGATGTGCTGACTCACTCATTCATTTACATCTCCGTGTTGTACATTGTTTGAATCACGAACTTTGCAAACCCTTTCATTCCGAGACTTAGATTCTTTTCCTAGTTGTAAAAAAACAAATTTTTATTCTGGTTTGTTTCTCTGCGGGAAAGAATGTTTGAATATTTTAAAAAACTGTCTTGTTCTATCTATAATATTTTTTACATTAGAGTGATTTCCAAGTCCTGGTGACCGACTCCGCTACAAAACGACACTGAAATGCTCTTTATTTATCACAATACATCTTCTTCATAACCCTTTCTTGAGAAATGATGGGTTCACTTCCTTATTCAGTAGATCCCCAATCTTACTCTTTTAAATTCCAATATTATATGTACTTGCTTATAAAATGGTTTCAAAATTCAGGTTTAGGCGTGATAAGATTATAAAAATACGTTCCAGACACAAATATTCCTTTAGTTGTAATGTTGTTGTCAATTTATCTCGCAGAATTTTACCCTTGAAAATAAATTTAGATTGGGCTGACTTAGCAAACGGTTTTTTTTCTAGTTTTGTTGGTTGTTAAGCTGCTGCCGAAATTGGACTGGCTAACTCCGTTCATTTCGCTAATTCTTAGTTAGTTGTATTCGGCTAACCCAGCATAGCATACAATACGTAGTTTAGACGGCAGCTGTGCCTCAATTTTCAAAGGTGTGCATCAAATATCACCCTCTGAACACGTGCGGGAGACAATGACGCCCCTCGTACAGTCTGCCTTATTACAAAATATTCCTCTTCATAGTAGACCTTAGTTCAGTGACATAAGGGAGCGGTAAAAGCTTTCATACGAGGAGGGCTGTACCGCAATACACTATACGTCGGCCTTCATTCGCACTAGTAGCAGATTGCGTGCCGCAAGACGTATGGGAGTTGTCGTCGCGTTCCTTTGTTGTTTCGGGCAATATTTTTGCATCAGTTAACGGTTATTTCCTCTATTATGAGGACAGCCAAAATGAGTGGCAAAGAGCCGGAACCAGAGAGATTGAAATGATAACGTTGATGTTGTTACCAAGATTTGGGTATACATACGAGTATAGCACATTTTTGTTTGTTTTTCGTACCTATTTGTGATTAGCTATTACACAACTACAAAGTCTATTTCTATGATCGTTTTCGTAGTAGTTACCTAGTCTAATTCGTATCCGAAACAGCGTCTACAAACACGTAGCAAATAAGGCACGTGCTACGAGCTACGAGCCGGCTCCCGATGCCTCGTAGAATAGGCGGGCAGAAACGTGTGCTCGTAGCAGCGTAGTCCCGTAGTACTGTAGTTGAAGTTACGGCGCGCGAAGACAGTGAATTTATTTTTTCACTAGCGATTTCAAACGACCCTAACCGTTCAGAATTGAAAACAACCAATTTTATTCAAGATCATGAATCTTAAATTATTTATCTAATCGCCTTAATACCTTTAGTGGCTCCTCAGTTCTCAAGAAAGTTTGCCGCCTATAAGCACAATTTTTTTTAATCAATTTATACCTAACATTTCACGAGTATAATAATATAACCGTCTACGTTCCACGATAATTAGTTGTGAACACGCCTTTAATGAGTTGGCCAGTGCGATGCGGGCCGCCTTAGCAGCTAGCGCGATACTGCTTTGTGAAGCGGCTGCGGGCTACACACGTCCTCGGACTGCGCGATTACTTGGACTAGTAGTAGTAATCGGAATAGGCTGAGTGATTCTTTCAGGCAGTGCATTTTCGCATGTCGCGTGCACTATGGAAACCGCTGGGAAGGGCTGTCTTTGTTCAACAATTACGTCGAAACTAATAGACGTAGACTAATAAATTTACATTCGTTTTGTAGAAAAGCTCAAATACTAATAATACAATGCAAATAAAACATACCTTGACGACCTGGTTTTTCTTGTGTTGGAAAATAACTTCAAAAGAAGTGAAAAAAGTAATGTATTTTTCTAATTAAATCCATTCTTACACCCATAAAATGTATGAAACTTGTATCTGTTTTCTTCTTCTACTAATAGATAATTTATTGGCTATCGCATGATATAAAATATTTGCTTATTAATGTTAAGCTATTCACGCTTTCACTTGTTTTTAAGGGAAGAGGTGAAAACTAAAAATTAAAAACTTAAATCGATGTAATTTTTCGAGTAATGGGTCAGGCCCCAAATTTGAAGTATTTTCATCGATAAAATTGTCCATAGATTACGCCTTTAAAGTTTGATCACTACATGCCCGGACACACTGTATATCCAAAATGTCCATAACATAATATTATCTAATTTTTAAACATAATATGCCTCTTGCTAGACCTTTGAGTCTATCCACAAACACGTCGATATTGTGCTCTTTGTCGATGGATTGTTCCCATACACGTGCCTAATTACGTGACCGATGTTGGGAACAATAAAGTTTTATGGGCAATTTATGATGTTGATTATTCACTCAGCGCCGGTGACGCAAGACGTTTGTGGATTCAGGGAACATAATGGAAACACTTATTCACTTCTTGCATGGTCAGTGTGTTAATAAAAAAAGGGAATGTGTAACATTATGATTTTGAAGTTTTATTAAATTACTAAATTATTCCTAAAATCAACTATAATTTTTATTAACAAATCTATGTTATTTATGGCAAATGTAGTTTGTTAAAGCTCGTAAAGAATGTAGCTTTCATAGAACATAAACTCCAATTATTTGTTAGCCTCGAAACCTGCAAATTCCCGCATTAATCCGAAGGACAAAGGTCGGCCGGCCCGCGCTGCGCCAACATCGCACCTTTTATTAAAAATTCTGTGCGCGTTCCAAGTTTTGTGCATAAAAATCTTTCCGAATGTAGTTCTCATTCATCCCGCGAGCCTGAGAGAGACACGACCTACTTATCAAAAAGCGGGCGGCGAAAAAACTGCCAAGCGCGAGTCGTGGCGACAAGTTAGAAATCTTTGGTGAAATACCTTATCATGGATAACAAGGGGGATTTGCAATTGGATGGAGGGTGAACAAAATATTGTATTGATTGCTCTTTTCTATGGAGGCATAGAATGCTTTGGATGCTTTTGATCCAATCAGCTCGCTGATGCTTTGATTAGATTTAATGGAACGTTTTAAGCGTGTCAATTTACCAAATGTGGTCTTTTATCGGCAGTATATTCAAGAGTAGAGATAGAATTATGCCGTGATTTTTAAAAGATTCTGTTTACGCTTCTTTCCACGGTCTCCTAAAAATGGAATAACAAACAATAGTTCGTCGTGGCATTGTGGCGCTGCGATCGTCAAAGGCTGTTTCTGGGGCGCCGCCTAATGAGCCGGTTGCTGCTCTAATGATGGCAGAACAGACACACTTTTAGGCCGCATTGTGGCGACATATTTCTTAGAGGAGGCCGCCATTCAAACCACCAATATCTGTGCCAGAGACAACCCTTTTGAATGCACTTCCAGATATTATTGTTGCTGGTGGAATTCGAACTTAAAATTACAGTTTTGTGCCAGTTATCATTATTTATTATGTAAACTTCGAGTAAGGGATAAGGAATAATTTGATAGTGTCATTTGTATAACTATAAAATGAAACATAAAAATATATTTGTAGATCAGAAAGCCCTCACGATATGTTATTTCGCTAGAAGGTTCGAGAAAAAATAATATTTTAGTAGACTCTCCATCTCAGATAATGGTAGTAGTGGTAAAATTATAGCCGGCGTGTACGGCCGCGGCCAATCGCACAAATGCCACTTTAAATATGTACCTACCTACCTGTAAGGGTACTATTCGTTCAAGTATCAAAATATTGCTTACTTTATCTAATGGAATAAAGTCTTTGGTCTTGAATTTCTAAAAATATTTTAGGTTTTTTCTAAAAAGTCATTTATTGGAATCTGTGGAATCTTGGAAATATGGTCACGTCAGGTCTCCCATTTCCTTTGCCTACATAAAGTAGTATTAGGTCTTTTTATGTAATTTTCACATGCTATAATGAGTGAGAGGTGGATAGATTTCTACCGGGTGTTTGTAGAAATGTGTCAAGGAGAGAGAGCATTGGCTACTGGATATGATGTAGTATTGAGCAGAGCCCACCGTACGGCTCGTAATTCTCTCCCGGTCCTCGGGCTCTGGTCCGGGACACGTCACGTCAGAGCTCCAATAGTTTGAACCGGACACAAAGGATTCCAAATAACACGCTACGTGCGGCGTGCTCACTGAATTTAGATGATGGTTTTCCAGAAACGATTCTTTCATTTGGTTTAAAGAGTTCTAAGCAGCCTAAACTGTGTATTTCCTTGGGGTGTTTCAACATCAAATTATTTGTAAGAAAGTATCTCTCAGTTCCTTCTATTGTTGGAATTCTTTAGAGTTAAAACACGAAAAATACTATTCCAAAATAACAATAACATAACATGCACACGGTGTTACGCAATATGTTTTTTCTGGCTCATCCACATTCTAACAAATTTTCGTCCTAAAAATAACCGATCTCAGAGATAACATCAAATCAAATACAACCGAAGTTCCAGGAAAATGGAATCAATTTGCCGCACTCACACCTACGCCTCCGCTACTTTGACGATGTGTCGCACAAAGCCTCCCGTGCGCCTGTCGCCGCCACGCGTGCCCTCCTCAACACCGCAGCAGACATCTAAACAGTAGGCTTGATATTATTGAAATAAGTGGTTTACTTGTTGCCTAACTTGTCATTATTATACATATAGTGTAAAACCCTGGTTTTCCTAAATAAATAAATAAATACGATACAAGTGGATAAGAATGTCGACTAGGTACTGCAGGTTAAACAAAATTGCGTACTTAAACATTGTAAACTCTGGTGACAGATTACTCAAAATACCTAAATTGTTTTTGAGAGGAGGTGAACGAGGAAGGAAGGTTTATAATGTGTCTAATAAAATCTCTCCTTTATATGTAAAGGCAATCCTATTTATAACACTGTTGTTTGGTTGGAGTCAGAGTATTTTAAACACTTGATATAACCCAATAATATTCCAGTTTCTTCATTTCTTGTGCGGGTATTCTGTATGCTTGTATACTGTGGCGATCGGCGCGTGTTACTATTACGACGCAGATATGACCGCGGGCAGCCCGTAACACTTGTGTACTCCATACCTTGCGGACACAATATCACGTGTGTAAAGTGACTCCTGTAAAGGGTTTGACCCTTGTAAACATGTTTACGACTCGGTTTCTGATATTGAAAAAATATAAATAGGGTTTCGACATCGTAAATGTTCGGTAGATATGTTTTCTTGCCAGAATGTGCTACATTCTACTTTTGTAATGGACATGTTTTTATATTGCTACAAAAATAATCTTCATTTAGTGAACTCTATAATAATATGCTCTAATTTAATGATACTTAATCAGATGTTGGATATCGCTGCATGTTGGGCAAGCGTTGCATAGCTGTTTGTGTACGAGTACAAGCCAAAGACTATATTCATTATTTCCGTCTTTCATAGAAAACTCATTCGAAAGTCACTCATGCTTTTTGGTGTTCATGCATCAGAATGAACTAGGTATGAAGTGAGCTCGTAATAACCTGGAAATATGTATCAGCACACGATCTCCGTCGCCCCGCTCGTCGCGCCGACATATTTCGGACAGTTTATCTGGGAGTTTAAACCACAACACATTTTGGTTCTTGTGTAGTTTTGAAGAATGCATCTGGAATGCAGTGCTGTAGTGTCGTAGAATCAGTGTTGTAGTGGCGCGACAAAGCGCTGCGATTGACGAGACTGCGTTATGTCGCCTTTGACCGCCGACATTTTTAACGCAATATATGTTATGTAGATAGTAAACTTTGTTATAATATGTAACAAAAAAAAATCTTTATTTCAGACAATTTTAAAAGTCTTCTCTTCTCTTTCTTCTGAAAAAAAAAATTAATAATTTTAATAAAAAACAAAAATAACTGCTTATGTATCAACTAATGGAATAAATTATTAAAAGGCTGTATTATCTTGGCGCTAATCATTAGTATCTACTAGTACCTACGTCTCAAGTTCACATTGGGTACAGTTTTAACTATACCTACGTAATTAATTGCTTACAATAAACTCATACACCTACCGCAGTTCAGGCGCAGACTACATATTGTGCTCAATATTCATGATATTAATCTCAAACTTGGCCTATTAATATCTAACTTGGCACAATACTAGTCTTACGGTGTTTGTTATCTCTCGTTCTCTCTAATTACACAGTCATATAGATACCTACAGAAGTCTTGCTCTAGACGGGTAGAACTAAAAGTTTTTTATTTGTAATTTAATTGTAGAGTAAACCTCAACTTTAAATAATTCTGGTTAACTTCATTGCTACGAGCAAACTATTCTTGACTTCCACATATTTGTACTACGACGAAGCTCGTAGCTGAGACAGTCGTAGTTTCGTAGCTCTGTTGATGCTACGAGACCTTATGAACTTCGTTGTTTGAATTAGCTTCTAATTTGTTTTGAATCTTAGATACTGGTGAACTATCCTATGTTGATTTTATTTGGATGTTTCATAACAAAGATATTTTCGACACGTGTACGGAAATACTGTTTTACATTATTTATCTGAAAAGTTGCTAGAGGACATTAAGTAACAATTCTTTCCAACAGTTTTCTTTTAATACAATTTCCAGTTATGTATTTATTATAGCTTACTGTACCAAAATAACTCACACTCAAGAAAAATCACTCTCTGGTAAATACTTTTAAGGCGATTAGAGTCCTCAATGACCTTGGGCGTTTGACCTTCACGCCGCGCGAAACACCCGCGCACCCCGCACGAAAACTCCGATTTGACACCGATCAAAATTACACGGGCATAGGTAGATATAGAATAGAAGCTCTTTTTCATGACATTACTGCCTATTATTTTAAACTTGAATTGATGAACCTTGATGTTGCAAGAAAGGATTTTTTCCTGGCGGCTTGGTGACTGGAATTGAACCGCCACCGGTGCAGACTGAGAAGATGGTGAATTGTCTGCACGTGGAAAAGAGGTTGTCCGGCTTGCAGAAATTTATATAAGTTACCGTTCCTTGTATGAAATTAAAAAAATGTAAATAAAACAGCTCCCTCTCAATTGACACAATTTATTTTTATCTCGTATGCTCGTATAAAGTTAACAATTACGATATTATAATAACTACTGTAATAGTGCCAATCTCAAGGGATTCAGGGTCGTTAATTAGGTTCGGTTTGGTGAATATTATTGCCACTACAAATTTCTTAAAACTCAGCCTAAATATTAAAAGACTCTACTAGTTAAGATAACTGCGCGAAGTCAGGTCGGAAAGACTCCTACTTGAAGGATGGAAAAGTGGGTACCTTGGAAGCCATGCGGTTATAAGCCGTTACCCTGAACGTTCCTCTCTTCTTCCGGGGTCCAACGGGTCTCACACACTTTTAGGTTACAAGCAGCGTCCTCCACGGCCTCAAGCGCGCAGTGCCAGATGAAGCTCTTGCGTCTCCTCGACAGGAAAGCGTTCAAACTCTTGCAGAGACAGAGGTTTGATGACAAGGAGGAAATGCGAAGAGATCAGCAGTTTAGAAAGGAGAAATAATTTATACCAAATGATGAGAAATCAATATGAAATATTGAAATATCTAAAATGTCTATAAAAATAGTGTAAAATATGAAATCCCGCATCTGAAACGAAAAATACCAGCGTCAGCATCACATGTGGAACGTGGCATTAGGTTATGAAAAAAAACCGCAATGGGAAACAAAAATACTTACGAAAACTGTTCGCTAATTTAAGCTTCACTCGCAGTTTTCAGCAACCCACCCTCATCCGAATAGGATTTAGGGAATCTCTGAAAGAAACGATCACATAAAATACCACGTACTGGAATACGAAAAATATCAATCACGAAAAATAAATAAATTCTCCGACGGGAACTTACCTCATGTGTGTTATTTTTATTTATTCATCAAGAAATTATCGTGGATGCATTTTGCACCACCCGATTTGAAATAAAAGGAATTACATTCCCGAAAATAATCAAATTGCGGTTGCGCACGATCGACAAATTCCTAAGTGATTTGACAGCTCCACTGACAGCCGCTCTGTCATAGACATCGCGATACGTTTCGTTTCGCCGTTTGAAAAAGTAAATACTGTACTAATAAAACCATGATGAAAACAATTTCCAGAACACTGAAAATATTCTATTTGAAAAATAGAATAATCAATATAAAAACACTAGGAAATGTTTCATCAAAGTATATTTCAATTAACTGAGCAAAAAGCGCCATCTATTGCAAATTAATTCTAAATCACGCCAATAGATGTCGCTAGTGGTATCCAAAATCAGAATATTGAGAAGAAATATTAATTTGTGAAAAAACAGCAAACGGCAACGTTACAATACCCTCCCCCCTAGACATTCGCACGGAGAAAGAATCTGAGCTGCCCTCAGCGAACTACAAACTGAAAATAAGAGAAAAAAAAATAAGTGAATCTTTACACCAGAAAGACCCCCAAAAAGTCCAATTGAGAAAAAAAAACTAACTTACTAACTATACTAAACTTTCACAAAAGCAATACCAAACCAAAATAATCCATCTACCAGGACTGATGTTCTACCAGCCAAAAAAAATCTCTCCTGTCCGAGCATCCAAAATTCCCCATAAAGTCCCAACTGTGAACCAGTGGTACTCGATTTCCCCAGTAAAGTAGAACTTGACATGCAATTCTACTCGTTCTTTTTCCAAAACGTTGTTAGGCTATTTCGGCCATAACTAACATTATTTGCTAAAATAAAATAAAAATGCCTGGGTTATAAAACCGCAGAACAAAACGTCGCTGATCACAATATAATTGGACGTCATCGCAACAAAACACAACCACAGGGAATAGTGCTCAAAACACATGATGTCTTCCCTGGAAACAAAAATCTGGACTATAAAGTCACAGAGAAAAAAACACGAGGCAAGTATACAGCAGATACTTGTCCACTTGAAAAAAGAAAAATAAATCGCATACCCTAAATGGGGCGATCACAAAAAAACTAACCTAAAGGTTTCCCTAAAAGGGAAAAGTAGCCTTGGCGTCATTGTTGGTAGAATACCAAACAACACTTGTGAAACAAGTCCTACGGCTGAGAACCCTGGCAAAAAAACTATTCGGCGAACTGAGGGTGAAAACAAAAGACAAGGATTAAACCTTGATGTCCTTGATATGCCAAGTACCGAGAGGCTTGCCATTGTGAGCAATTAATTCGTAAACAAGCGGAGATAGTACCTTCTTGACAATGCACTTCTCGTACTTTGGGGCAAGCTTGGTAGCCTTGAACTTCTCAGCGTCACTCTGAATGTACGTTTTGCGCCACACCTCCTGACCCTCTGAAAGTTTGACGTTACGTCTTCTGAGGTTGTAGTACTTGGTGTTCGTAGCGTGGGCCTTCAGCAAATGCGAACGTACCTTCTCGAACACTTCCTTCAAGACGCCAAACTCCCCTGCATAGTCTTCTCTTGGCATAGCAACTTCATACTCGCAGTCGTCCGTTTGCTTATAAAAGGAGCCATTTATTATAGGTTCTCTGCCATGAACCAAAAAGAACGGTGTAAATCCGGTAGATTCGTTCACAGCACTGTTAAGTGCGAACTGAATCTTAAACAAATTGAGATCCCAGGTTCTATGATCTTCTTTCACGTACGAAGATACGGCAGTCATTACTGTTTTGTTATACCTTTCGACCAAGTTTATCTGTGGCGTGTATCTAGGACCGTAATGTACACGAGGGACGTTATATTTCTCCAACAGGCTACGAAACTCCGATCCCGTAAATTGAACCCCATTGTCGGTAATTACGGTTTCAGGAATTCCATGAGCCAGGAGAACATAGTTCTCGAACGCCTTGGCCACAGCTGCGCTAGTCGCGCGTCTCAAGGGAAATAGCATTGTATATTTTGAAAAACAGCAAGTGACCACTAACAGATGAATGTAACCTGATCGGGATCTAGGCAAAGGTCCGACTAAGTCTATCGACAAAGCTTGAAATGGTCTGAAACATTGCTTAGGCTGACCCATGAGTCCAGGTGTCAAGGTAGTCTTTGTGTTTGTACGCGGAACAAGTTGTGCAATTTTTTACGAAGTCCATGACGTCGCGATACATCCCCGGCCAATAATATCTCAGGCTCAATCTTCGGTGTGTTTTGAATACACCAAAGTGTGCTGAAGTCGGAGGTTCGTGGTTCTCGGCGATGACTGCTTTCCTCTTGGACTTGGACACAACTTCTTTCCAGTCAAACTCCTGTGTCAGGGTATATTTACCTTTACTAAGCCTGTACAGTTTCCCATTTTCAATGCGATAGTTGGGGTAGTTCTTTGGATAAGCCGTGCAACCATGTATCACTTTATTATACCACTCATCATCAACGTCTACTGAAACTGAGGTATCTATAGCATCTACATTCAATAAACGCGAGAGAGCGTCTGGGACAACATTATCTTTCCCCCTACGATGCTCGATAGTAAAATTGTATTGGGACAGACGACATCCCCAACGAGCTAAACGACCTGTCGGGTTCTCTAAGTTCATGAACCATTTAAGGGAAGCATGATCCGTAATAACCTTAAATGGTCTGGTGCCTAGGTACGGTTCAAATTTCTCTACCGCAAAAACTACCGCTAGTGCTTCCCTTTCGGTTGCACTGTAGTTACGTTCATTCTTATTAAGTGATCTACTAATATATGCAATAGGATGGTCATTCCCGTCTACTGTCTGGGTTAGCATACCACCTATGCCGTAACTTGACGCATCGCAATGAACAGAAAAGGGCTTCTCAAAATCTGGGCATGCTAAAACTGGAGCAGAGACCAAACAATTTTTTAAAGATTCAAAAGCCTCTTGTGCAGCTGGGTTCCACAAAAATTTAGTCTTAGTACTGGTGAGGGCATTCAAAGGCGCAGCAATGGATGCAAAATTCCGGATGAACCGACGGTACCAAGAACAAGTGCCAATAAACATTTTAACCTCTTTCGAAGTTTTTGGTACCGGGAAATCAAGAATTGCACGCACTTTGTCTGGGTCTGTCCTCAAACCATACTCATCAACGATGTACCCTAAATATTTCAGCGACTGTCTAAAAAATTTACTTTTTTCGAAGTTAATCGTCAAATTTGCACTTTGGATACGTTGGTGCAGTCGCTGTAGTAATAATAAGTGCGTATTGAAGTCCTCTGCAACTATTATGACGTCATCAACGTAACAAAAGATCATTCCTTTAGTTATGTCACTACAAAAAGGCGTTCCGAACAACATGTCCATCAATCTTTGCTGACGAGCAGGTGCTCCGCAAAGACCAAATGGCATTACCTTAAAGGACAATGGGCAAAATGGTACCCGGCTCCAATAGATATGCTTCTAGTGTCGTTTGAAAGGTCTTACCAAGACGAACAACTTTTACTATGGCCACCAGCCTCAGATCTGGTTGTGTTCGAAGATAAACATACTTTTTTGCAAAATGGTACCCGGCTCCAATAGTTATGTTTGTAGTGTCATTTGAAAGGTCTTACCAAGACGAACAACATTTACTATGGCCACCAGCCTCAGATCTGGTTGCGTTCGAAGAAAAACATATTTTTTGTGTAACCGAAGTATCATACGTGTCCATCCATATGGTACTTACGTTATGCGAGGCGTGAAGGGTTTACTGCTCCAGCATCCTTTCTTAACTCTTTAATTAGTGATAGGGATAATTGTGAAATAAATGTTTTTATTTGAATAACTACTACCCTCTTATTAATAAAAAGGTATACCTAGGATGAACCTTGGATTTAAACGACATTTCCATAACAAATGACAATTTAAACCAGAGTTCAACTAGGGTGTAACTTTTATTAATAAAGGGGTTGGAGTTTTATTACTTCTTAAGGGTTTTATTATGGGTTGCTAAAGCGAATAAATCCACAAGACCCAATAAGTCCACCCACAAGATGGACCGACGACCTCATAAAGGTAGCGGGAAGGCGCTAGATGCAGGCCGCCACCAACCGGCCATTGTGGAAATCATTGGGGGAGGACTATGTTCAACTGGACGTCCTATGGCTAAAATGATCATGATGATGATGATGAAAGCGAATAAAGGGCTAATAGCTTGAGTAGTTCACCGTACGTATAATCCTTTCCTTTTCAATGCTTTTTTAAGTTATATTAATAGATTGTAGTCATAATACATACTCGTTTACATGGATGATTGTGTTATACTTTCATTATAATACTTAGTGGAATTACTGCTTTCAAAACGTGAATTAGAACTGGCCCCATAGCAGACGATTTCCTAGATCTAAAGGCCTTTTGAAATATATATTGGTTATGGCTATTGGAGCGGGTACCACTTTCCATACATTTTTGCCCATCATCCTTTGAACAAGCCTCTCCCTGGAACAGTGAAACTAGTTTTCTCTTGTGACTGTTCGTCTAATTTAATTTGCCAGAAACTAGATTTAAAATCCACAGAACTGATGTACTTAGCATTTCTAAGGCTGTCTAAAATTTGAGGTATGTACGGGATAGCGTAAGCATCACCTTTAGTGACTGCATTAAGTTTACGGCAGTCTAAACAAAATCGCCATGAACCGTCAGATTTAGGAACCATAAGTACGGGATTATTCCACGGACTTTCACTAGGTGTAATAACATCTAGCTCCAGCATCTTATCTACCTCCTTATGTAACTCCTTAGATTTCTCAGGTGACATGGGATATGGCCTACACTTAATCGGTGAAGCTTCGCCTGTGTTTATTGTGTGCTCAATAAGATCCGTCCTACCTAAGCCCTTGCTTTCAAAAGAAACACTATGGAACTGTTTGATCATCCTGTCTGCCAATTCACGTAAGACCCATCAGCAACAGTAACCGTTGATGCACACGACTCATCCAAAGAGTAACCCAGATCAATGAAACGTTGGTGTGCTCCGTTACCAATAATTGAAATTGCAGCTCCAGAATCCAATAGTCCGCAAACAGTCATGTCTAAAATGTTCACGTTCAAATATGGCCGAACATCATTTATATTAGGTTTAAACAAAACCGAAGTAACGTTGTTGTTTTTGAAATAAGAATCAACAATGTCTAACCATTGTTTATTTTCAGAAGGTTCGACATCTTCTGAAATAACATTACTTCGGTTACCTGCTAGTTTTTTGAATTGGTAGCACTCTTACACTTAGCACAATTTTTAGTAGTGTACCCTACTTCACCACACTTAAAACATAACAACCGTTTATCCGTACAGTATTTTGTACTATGTGTATTTGCCTTACACTTCAAACATAAGAGTTTTTTGTTAGAAGTTGGTTTACTGTCAGAAAAGGGTGGTTGTGTGACAGCAGTAACAGGCTTTGGTGATTTACCCTTGTAAGTGTACTCTGGATTCATACACGGCTGTTTAGATGGTTCATTGAAGGTACTAGTTTGCTGACGTCTTACTTCAATTTTACGACATTTATCCTTGAGGTCAGCAACAGTGTCGAAGTCGTGTAAAGCTAACAATTCAGCATAGATAGGCCTAATATTATGTAACAAGATCTCAATCTTATCTTGTTCAGAAAATGGCCGTTTCAAACGCGAAAACATTCCATTCATAATAGCGAAATAAATGTGGGTAGGTTCATCCTGACCTTGTGTACGAGAACGAATTTCTCCTATCAACCTATAGTCATAATCTGCAGGTGCAAACTCCTCAACCAATAATTCACTTAGTTCCTTCCACGACGAGACCTGATCTTTGACACCTCTATACCATAAGAGTGTTTGATCATGGAAAAAACAAAACGCCGACTTAAATAAAATACTATCAGAAACACCAAAAGCTGTCGCGCGTTCATTAACTAATTCCAAAAAGGAATGCACACTGGAATCAACTGAAAACTTTATGTTCCAATTTAAAACATTTACCTTCGATGACTGGTCCACAACAACAGTTTCCCTACAATCGTCTGAGTATAAATTGGAACTAGATTCACCATCTGATTTGTTTGTGACGAAGCCTTCTAAAACTGAAAAGCACAAGTTCAACTTCTGTTTTAAGCTAGCATGAATAGCTGCGTCAACAGATTCCTTACACGCTGCTAGCCTATCCAGTCGGTGAAGCAAGTGGCAATACAAAGCCTTCGAACGAGTCAGCTGATACCGCTCCTTAGTCTTCTTGAAATTATCTAATTGTGATTGTAATTCCTTTAACTTGCCAGAAATATTGGGCAATTCCACACTAGGTTTAAGTTCTTCATCAATAATTTCCTCAGGACTAAACTCAGAACACAATGACTTAAGTTGTTTTTTCATTTTGGGAACTGTATCTTCCGGCGACTCAGATCGAACAGTTATCTCATAAATAAGTTCGTCGCGTAATAATGAATGGTAGTAAACCGTTTTGGTATCCATTGTAAAAAACTATGTGTAAAATAAACTAAGTGGCAAAAATATCATTTTAAAATTTTTGAATGAAAATGAATTTAAATTGTCAAATTTGTTGAGAATGGCACCTTACAAGATTGGATAAAACCTCTCACTTATGTTCTAAAACACACAATAACAACAATAATGTTATTGTTATAAAAATTATACAAGTAACTAACAAGTATGAAAATAATTTACAAAAAAAAAAAAATGTACTAGGTAACTTCAAATAAATGTTATATGTCCGCAGTGACACAAAGGAAATTGTTACCTTAGTACAAAATAACTGGTAAATAGGTACTTTGTTATCCTATTACATAAACTAATTTTAAATTTCAACAAAAGTGTTTGTCCTTGAAAAATTAATTAAAATTAAAGTAAGTAACGGGTTATATGTTTACATAAAGAAACACAAAAGCAGTGTAGGTATACTAAATCGATAACCTAACAATAAAAATGTTACTTACTTGTCCCAACTATAAAACAAGTTTCAACTCAACAAAATAACCAAACATTATGTAGTTCCTCATAAATAAGAGTAAGTACGCTCTGTTATAAATAGGTTATAAGTTTATGTTGTTAACAAAATAACATGTGGGCCACAAAAATAAAATACAGGACAAACACAACACACAACATGAGAAATTCCCTAATTACAATAATAAAATAACTAAATAAAAGTGTATGAGAGGATAGTCAGCAAACAATGTCGCTTCTTTTATTAACCATCCACCCATAAACCTTTTACAAAAAGGGTGGCAATAATAAACACCAAAGAGGGGCGCCACTGCAAGAAAGGATTTTTTCCTGGCGGCTTGGTGACTGGAATTGAACCGCCACCGGTGCAGACTGAGAAGATGGTGAATTGTCTGCACGTGGAAAGCAGTCATCGCCGAGAACCACGAACCTCCGACTTCAGCACACTTTGGTGTATTCAAAACACACCGAAGATTGAGCCTGAGATATTATTGGCCGGGGATGTATCGCGACGTCATGGACTTCGTAAAAAATTGCACAACTTGTTCCGCGTACAAACACAAGACTACCTTGACACCTGGACTCATGGGTCAGCCTAAGCAATGTTTCAGACCATTTCAAGCTTTGTCGATAGACTTAGTCGGACCTTTGCCTAGATCCCGATCAGGTTACATTCATCTGTTAGTGGTCACTTGCTGTTTTTCAAAATATACAATGCTATTTCCCTTGAGACGCGCGACTAGCGCAGCTGTGGCCAAGGCGTTCGAGAACTATGTTCTCCTGGCTCATGGAATTCCTGAAACCGTAATTACCGACAATGGGGTTCAATTTACGGGATCGGAGTTTCGTAGCCTGTTGGAGAAATATAACGTCCCTCGTGTACATTACGGTCCTAGATACACGCCACAGATAAACTTGGTCGAAAGGTATAACAAAACAGTAATGACTGCCGTATCTTCGTACGTGAAAGAAGATCATAGAACCTGGGATCTCAATTTGTTTAAGATTCAGTTCGCACTTAACAGTGCTGTGAACGAATCTACCGGATTTACACCGTTCTTTTTGGTTCATGGCAGAGAACCTATAATAAATGGCTCCTTTTATAAGCAAACGGACGACTGCGAGTATGAAGTTGCTATGCCAAGAGAAGACTATGCAGGGGAGTTTGGCGTCTTGAAGGAAGTGTTCGAGAAGGTACGTTCGCATTTGCTGAAGGCCCACGCTACGAACACCAAGTACTACAACCTCAGAAGACGTAACGTCAAACTTTCAGAGGGTCAGGAGGTGTGGCGCAAAACGTACATTCAGAGTGAAAAATAGAATAATCAATATAAAAACACTAGGAAATGTTTCATCAAAGTATATTTCAATTAACTGAGCAAAAAGCGCCATCTATTGCAAATTAATTCTAAATCACGCCAATAGATGTCGCTAGTGGTATCCAAAATCAGAATATTGAGAAGAAATATTAATTTGTAAAAAAACAGCAAACGGCAACGTTACAATGTCGGTGTCATTTAACTCCGGCGTAAAGGTATTTAATAAAATAACACAATCCATGAACATTTATAACACAATCCTAGACTGCATCCCACTTAACATCAGGTGCGATTGTGGTCAAATACCTGCCTTGTTATGCATAAAAAAAAAAAAAAAAAATTTTGTACGGGATATTTTTTTTTTTTTTTTTTTCGTAAATTTTCTAATGTTTTTGTCAGTTCAGCCGTTCTCGAAATTTGAACATGTAATATGTAGGTAACTTCGGGTGGAATCTTGCAAGCTGAATTTGTTAGACCAACTTCCTGACGACAACTGTAGGTATTGGAACACATAGTAGGATTGTCTATGGTTTAAAAAAGCAAATGTTTCTTCTTTTGTCTATTGTCATTCTCTTTGTGTCACTTATGAAGAATAAACTGAAAATGTGTTTAATCTCGTCTTTTTATTAGAAATCCTTCAACAACTGATTGAGTTAAAATTTTGGATATACTTGTAATTCGGATGACAATGCAATATTGTGATGACATGGAGTCGATCTGATGATAGAGTTGGAATGCCAGTGGCCCCATAGCAACTCCGGGATTAAACGATTCCATCGAGTTTAGGCTCGTTTGATTTGTATTTATTTATTTATACAAAATATATGTAAGTAATATTATGTAAGTAAGCTACTTTAAAAATCACGAGTACCTACTTCAATTCTCAAAGGAAAACAGGGTCTGATGATGGAGCTGGAATGTGGCCGTAGGAATAGGCTAGTTTCTTAAAAAAAACACTTAGTCCGTCAATTACACTATCAAAAAATATTGGAGACGGGATATTTTTATTTGTCAACAAATAAGTAATTACTAAGTTATGATGCGATGAAATTCCGCGTGACGTCACAAATCGCAACAATTTTAAGCACGCCTTAACGTCATGGGCCTCTTCTGAACTTTGGCGCGCTTTATCTCTTTAAATTTTCATAAGTTTAAAAAAGTGAAAAATACATTTAAAGTATTTTTTTGGTAAGTTGACCGACGGACTAATTCAAACTCTTGCTTTACCCAGGAAACATCCCTAGTCTTCGAAATTATTACGAGCTACATAACGAAAAATCTTTGCTACTACGCCGCAGCAAATTCCGCATCATAAATAAAAAAATAAATTAAAAGAAAAAACCTTTTTTTTTAAAACAAGTTTTTGTATGCTAATAATTTTAGTTTCATGACATCGTCCCAAAATTCATCATCTTATAAGAGGATTTCAGTTTTTATCGACGAAACTTTTTAATTATTATAGCTTATAGGTACGTTTCATGGTTAGGTAATTTAGGGAAGTTTATTTGCACTTAACATGAAAAATATGGTATCAATGTACTGTGTACCTATGCACCTTCAGTGGCAACAACAAGGTCTATTGAGTACCTATAGTCTACTAAAGGCATGAAATAAATTAATTTTTACCAAAAATTAAAACCAACTTCAAAACGAATCACCAAAAGGTAGGCTGTCACCGACTCCGAAAATATCAATCATGATATACGGGCATTTGTAATCAGTATTCACATTTTTAATAAGCTCTATAGAACAATTTATCA
The DNA here is from genome assembly GCF_963855985.1 of Ostrinia nubilalis. Lineage (NCBI taxonomy): Eukaryota > Metazoa > Arthropoda > Insecta > Lepidoptera > Crambidae > Ostrinia > Ostrinia nubilalis. Next base: position 14,025,264 of record NC_087107.1, on the reverse strand, counting down.
ATACCACTTTATCGTATTTTTTTTAACTGTGGTATTTTCGCGAAGAAACATATTGAAAATCTAATTCTAAATGGCCCATTTGCAACGAGCCTAAGTATGAAAAATATAAATTGTTTTCTTCACGTAAATCGATTAAGTTACTGATACTGACTCGTTCCTAATTTGGATACTGATTGCAAAGGCCTAGTAAATAAATAACGGAATATATTTTCAATTTTTACTTATCTAGTGCCGTTTTTTTTGGAGTAGATTTTTTTACACTAATAGATTCTATTTAGGTAGATAATAGCGTCCGAGCATGCCTTAATTCAATCGTATCGTCTGACTGAACGTGCTCTATGAACAACTCTGACATAAAAACTATTGTCAAACAAATACTAGGTTGCACCATCTTATTTTAAATTTGACAAAAGTCAAAAATCTGTCAAACTCCATACAAAAAAACACCGGTTATCGCCAAAGCTACGGTCAAAGTTAGGTCACGTCAGGTGGTGCAACTCAGCCAAAGAAAAAATTCATTTTGATCGCTAATGTCAGTTTGCAGCGAGTGACACAACCTCCCCGTCTAAAGGCCAGCGGCCGACTGCCGCCCGCACCCCGCGAAGGCCCCCTCAACAGCAAAACGTTCGGAATTTATCAAAAGTAAAATTTATGAATGAAAGTAATGTTCGATTGAAAAACGCAACGTGTCATTTAAAGATTAAAGAATTCCTAATCTATTCGTGCAAAAATCTTTTAAAATAACATAGCCGTTTTGGAGGAGTAGGGAATTGAAGTAAAAAATCGATGTCCCGTATTTATTTTTTTAATCCAAAACAAAGAGACGTAGCGAAAATTCAAACGTCACAAATGTAGTCCTTGAACTGTTGTATAACATATATTTTTTTCAACTATTTCTGTCCAGCAGTAAAAGAGGAGTAGGCTTTACAAAATGCCCATTTGACGCGGATTGAGGACTCTAATCGCCTTAACGAGCTCAAGTTAGCATTATCCGACGACAGCCTTCCGCGTCCTTGTCGCGCGCGGAGTTCCCGACGTTTGACGTTGACGGGCGAACACGTGGAAGAACTACCTTGCTTGTGTCCTTGTGTGGTGGCAAAAAGAGTCGGGTCGTGATGCAATTTAATGACGTCATTAGCTGTAGCATGAGTATGTAGAGCAGGTGACTTAACTGTACCTATAAATAATTAATTCTGGTTCATCATTATTTAGTACTAAGGGTGGATTCGACCAAACAAGAGTAAAAATTAATAAATAAATAAAATAAGTAGTCAGCTATTCGACATTTTGACATATTTCCCATACTGAAACTGTCAATGTGCCAGTTATACCAGGAGTTATTCTCAGATAAAAGTTTGGTCGAATCGGACCTTAAATGCCTACTGAACTTAGGCTTCTCTATCATCTTCCCTGGGATTGTCCTGTAACATCACTGTGTACTAATTAGCTCCTAGCAAAACAACTTTACGTCGTTCTGTTCATTGACGGGGCAGGTTGCCGCGGTGTCGTTATGTTATGTCGCGGTGCCGGGTGTGTTAGCTTATTGTCTTCCAGTCGCCTATTAACTACGTGTCAGCGGCTTTTGATATTCTAAGGTTATCTGATTAGATCCCATCTTTAGTAACCCTTTCCACGAGACTATGAACCATGACAAATAAACGTAGCTGGCGTGAGGTTGAATAATTACAGCCTGATCGACCGCCATTATTCGTGACTCCGTTAACAATCAAATTTTCAAAGGGCTTGTTACAACGCGCAAATGAATGCCGACGAAATTATGAAGTCACGCCGTAATGTCTTGCGAAAATAAATTGCTGAATAGGAACTCGTGTAATGCTTTGTGGTTCCCTGAATACTACATCTCGTGGGCCGTAATAATTAAGGTGTCAAATTACACGAGCCTCTGTGGGCGCGTGACACGGCTCGACGGGTTACTTTTCTAATTTACTAACGTGACGAGTGAGTTCACCTTAGAAAGAATTATGTACGAAGAAGACGTTCATTTTTATTATAGCTGCACCGACTAGTCTGTGGTTACTTAAATATTCTACCCCTCTTTTTACCCCCATTCCGGGCTTTAAACATTTGTTTATTCCGCCGGTCCATTAACCTGATTATAGGTGACGTTGCCTCAATTTAATGCTTTTAGTGAGTCGTCACTTGTTACTAAATTACGGGTGCTAAGAAATTGATCACAATTCAATTTTTTTTGATGGGGTAAAGTTAGATTTAATGGAAACTGAAAAAAGGGCGCAACGTAATTTGGTTGATTACATAATGTTTGTTTTCCTACTGATTACTTGTATTATCCGTATGATTGGATTAAAACTTGTAATTAACTTAAAAATTTGTTACTTGTCTACAAGTCAGTATTAAATTTATGTACGTAGGTACTCGTTTGATTTACTACTACTGAACCAAAACTAAAATGTAATCAAATCCAATGGCTATTATGATGTGGAATAACCCGCGGCCGACTGGTCGTCACAACAATGACGGCGGCTGCATTTAGACGAGGCATCAAATCAGCGCCGCGTGTGCGCGTGACGTCACGCCGTACACACAATGGCCGGAGCTTTAATTCGCTAACTGGGTATGTACAGCTTTGTTGTATGCATGTTTGGTGGTGTTCGGTTCGTCGGACTAACATTAATTAACAAGTTATTATCATTCTAACACGCAGATATGGTTATGGAAATTTATGTGTGCCATAGAATCTGTGACACTGACAAAGTTTGCATGGTTATGTTACAGCGTAGTTTGACGCTTACCTAATGGGATTTTATTTTCTTAAATGTCTCATTAATTTGGTTTTTACAATTTGTAGTAATTTTTAAAATTGATCTGCTAGATTGTTTTATTTTAATTAATTATTTTGCGTAGATAGATTGGATTTATTGCAAAATACGTTTTCCTAGAATTTACCTTTTGTTTATAAAAGCCCAATAAATGCTTACCCGTATATTGTTCTAATGTATTGTTTTGTCTCCTTACAGGTAAGTCCATTCAATCATCAGCATCGTAAGGTAAGATGCTCCGCTTTCGGAGCTTTTGAACTGTATTTTTTCACTGAGCGCCGCTCGCTCGCTCCGCAAACATTGCGCTCAAATCGGCAAACACCATTAAGCGGAGCTTTTTCTCCGCTCTGCTCCGCAACCGCGGACAACTGTAATAGTTCACCAAATTTCGCTGACGTTTTTATTTATTACCGTTGATTTATTTATTGTTTTCTTTTTTATATCCCTTCGGTTTTATGAGGTACGATTCGACGTATTTGCCTTTGTGGCTCGAAGAATAAATGTTTCGTGGTTTCGTAAGATGAAGTCATAATCTATCCCGTCAGGAAAAAACACACATTTTGTATTTCTATAGTATAGTATAGAAAATCGTCTAAACGGGATGATACAATAATCAATTTGACGAACAGGTCCACTAACTAATCCACATTCCATGAACCACGTGACAAAGAGAGGCACATCTAAAAGTGAGTACTTATCTAGCCTACCTACCTTACCTAGTCTTTTGTAACCAACAACGGTATTAAAACATTGTCTAATTAAAGCATTGTGTAGGTAAATCTATGCTGCTGGACTTACATTTATGTAAGTTACTCTATTTTCTCAATTTTCACAAAAACTCATCAGAATACAACGAATAAAACTAATTGTGTAATGCAACAGGCACTGCCATTACAGTTCACCGAACTACGTAGTTATTCACATTGTGTTAAATCGGAATCGGATCCAGTGCAATAATCATCAATCGGTAAACACGTTCAGTCACTAAGCGAGATCGATTACGAGGCGAATGCGGGTCATTGCGGGCAAACACAGGCGGATGTATGTATGGTTCTACCTACTTGTGGATTTAGGCGGGAAATTGCGTGTGAGGGCGGAAAAAATGGGCATAAATTGTCCTAGATAAGAGAGATAGACAAGAGTGGTTATAGTTATCTTAATTTTGGTGGTGCTATCCGCCGACGCCACCACCATAATAGGCCATACTGAGTTACATACTGAGTTACGTCGTCCAAGGATTCAAAAAAAGTTCGCCCTATAAGTTAATAATTAGTCTTGCTGTGTTTTATTCTAACGCACATTTTACAGCTGCCTCGGGGTTCACTTTTGGTGTTAAAAGCAGGAGTTTATTACGCTTACATTTTCATTATTTATTAACTTAAAGTGCTTTACTCGAGCCGGGGTTTTGTTTAAAAAACAAATTCAAACAAAGTTGGATAAACTTTTCCTTTATTCTTCTAATTGTTTAATTCTCTTAAAACCTTGTGTATGAGTTCATTTGTTAGCCCGCGGTAACCGTGTGTTTGTTTACAAATAAAATGACTACACGCGAGTATGTCCCTTGTATTAGACAGGGGGCTATCACTACGAGTAGCGTTAATCAAATGAGGTGGCGAAAAATTAAGTTTTTCATGAAAATAAGTGAGAAAATCAACATTAACTTATTCATGCCTAACTTCTATGCTTACTTCATAAGAAGTAGTATTTTTATTAAAGTCTGCTGGGCCCTCTGATTGCGTCGCAGGCGAGATGTCAGTCAACGAACGATTACCGGTTATCTGGCCTCACGTAGCGCTTACAGATCAGCCAGTTCATCTACGTTACTAGTATCGTTGTTAAATTTCGTACTATAACAAATAAGTTTTAATAATTCATTGTGGCACCGATAGCCTCCTCCAGTCCGTCTCGTAATCTACGGCTGTGTAAATCAGTAAACCTTTTAAAATTAAGAAGCAGCTAACAGTGATTAGCAAAACTAGAAGTGATTAGTTGAAAGCAAAAAGCTCTAATGATTGGTTTCTAATTCACGACTTCTTTTACAATTTACAAGATTACGGTTTTCTTTTAGCTTTGACAGAATAAACAGAGCACACCCTACTGTCGCAAAACATACCTTAAACTATTTCGTTAAGGTTTATTACAGTAATCGTCTTGGTGCAAAGTCGCGTTACCTGCGCAGCTGCGTGATCCATTGTTGGCTTGCATTATCTTTCGTTTATTTAAGCCTAAAAGGCATGTTTCCTTGAACAAATTAAGCCTTGATTTTGTGCAACGTGCATATTGTACGAGCGGGCCTTCCTATTTTTTATTTTATAATCGCGAAAGTTGAAGAATGACATGACCATAGATTGATGAAAGTTTGTTGCTTTTTCCTCTAAACAAAATAGATTAGGTACATGCAATTGTGTAACGTAACTTGTGACACATAGCATATTAATATGTTACAAAAAGTTCGTTCTATTATTATACCTTAATGCCAGCGAATCGAAGTCCAACTCACGCTGCCCCAAAGGTGTTACCTCGTGTTACAATAAATCTTAGGGCTCCATCCGCCCCCGTGGGCGGGCGGCGCCTGCAGGATTAGCGGCTCAGATCTAATAACTGATATCTATTTTCCCCATTTTGTAAGTAATTTCCTTGGTTTTAATGCAATATGCTTCGACTAACAAGCTGCAAGCTTTTATAGTGAGCTTTTATTTGATGGTGTGATAAATAGCTGCAGCAAGTTTGTTGCAAGTCTCATAAAATGGTTTGAATTGTGTTTATGTAATAAAGAAAAGGATTTGAAGAGCTTTATGTTGTGTTTATTACTATCTTGACTCAAGTATTTTCGGGAAAGTGGGTGATTAACCTGCTGTACCCTAGTCCGGTGGTGGGGCTGCCACCTCAGAGCTTCTGGACTCGCTCGGTTTTTTCCGGGTATCCTCCCTAGTGATGGGATTCTGTTTTCAGGCGCAGAATACTCGCCTTTCGCCCTGCATCCTCAGCTCAGCTGCAAGTCTAGGTAGTGGGCACGCAAAGCGTGGCTGCAGCAGGTCCCAGGGTGGACGACGAGGACGTGGATGACGCGGACTGGCCGGGGTTCTGCTACATCGGTGTTTCACTACTTAACACCGCAGATGGTTTCTTGGCATTTTGTAGGCAATGCTGACCTCACTACGTCAGCAATTACCACCAAGACCATGCCCCGGCTTCCCCCCCTCTTACTATCACAACCAAGGAAATGTAGAGAACAGTTGTTTAAAATAACATACTATTTCGATTCTCAGTGCCACATCGCTCGCTAAGCGCTGGTTATTAGAATAATCAGCTTGTCTGTTCCCGCGCGGGACGTACGGGAACACAAATTGTGGCGTTTAATTAAGAATAGGGAATTAGGCGGGCGGCGCCGCGGGGCGGGCGAGTCTTGCCTGTCGTGGGGAAGAAAAGCCAATAGTGTATTAACAGTAGTTTAGTAGTAGCATGAACAAAACGTGATGTTTTCAATGGAGTTTATTTCACCGTTAACAAATATACTACATATTCGTAACTAAATTTATGTCACTTTCGTCAGCAAATTGCATGATACGTCATCTCCCAAACGGGGTTAACTGTGTGCTACCACGCGCTGGTTTGAGTAATGCCGAAAGCGAATTGTAAAGTAAAATCATTTAGGATTAGGTGCATATTGTTACCCAAAATGTTACAGTTACGAAACCTAAAAGTCATGTATCTTTCTGTAATAAAGCGTCGTTCATGATACTTACTCGTATTATGATAATTTTTCAATATGCCGACGGCGTATACCTTACTTACATTTCGTAGCAAGACAACGTTTGTCCTTGAATATTGCTACATTGCTACTGCTACGTGCTACGTATTCGTAGTCTCTGCTACGTGCTACGGTTGTAGTCGCTTCATTGCTGAAGCTAATATAATACTACTCGTATTTATTCACCGTTGGGGCAGAAAAGTTCTCGAGTGGCGACCACGGGCTGGAAGACGTAGCGTGGGCAGGCCTCCTACTAGGTGGACCGACGATCTGGTAAAGGTCGCGGGAAGAGCCTGGATGCGGACAGCGCAGGACCGTGCATTGTGGAAAACCTTGGAGGAGGCCTTTGTCCAGCAGTGGACGTCATTTGGCTGAAACGAACGAACGAACGAACGATTTTTTCACATATTGTCTTTTCGTAGTCAATTTGTTCAAATTAATGTTTGTAATATTATTATTTATGTTAACACGATAAGTTCCTAGTTTTTTGTCTATTTTTGACCACAGGGCACACATCAACCTTCTAAGATTTCATTACAGACACCGAACCGATGAATGAAACTAAATCGAAAGCTTGTAATAAGACTTCAATAGAGTTTTACCTCAATTATCATGGCCGTAACTAACGACGTAAGTGATTGCATCCATGACGCGGCGGGGCCGACCGCAGGCTTTGCGACGCCTTTGTCGCGCTGATTGCTTTAACCACAGCTGGTTATTATGCATTTCACAGTTCTTTGGTCGGCGGTGAGATTGTGATCTAAAGCCAACACATTCAATATTTCAAAATATACTCGTAGATTGTACAGGGTGGAAAAGATAAGTGATCTCACTCGATTATTTCTAAACTATACACGATATCGAAAAACTGTTTACTGATCTGAGCTCGTGGAGCACTTTCAAAATCAAAAAATCAAAATCAAAAATATTTATTCAGTTTAGACCACAAGTGGCAGTTATGAACGTCAAATATAGCAAACAATAAAAAGAAAAGGTAGCCCTTATGGGGCACTTTACATGTCTCCTTAACTTTTGGGCCCTACCAGCCTTTCAGAATAAGTAACTAGTTTTTTTTATTTCTTTTGAAGTTTAGAAATAACCGAGTGAGATCACTTATTCTTTCCACCCTGTATATCAGACCTTTAGTGGTTTTTAATACTTACTCGTAAAGATAACCTAAACGACCGAAATATAATACAAGATTGCAAGCTGCTAAACACATCGTAATGAGAAAATCCACTTGCATTACTGCAACTACAAAATGCAAACGCAGTAGAATTCAAGCTCCACCTGCAGCTCGAATGTGAAGCACCTGCTCTCTCGCCCGGCGGCCGCGGCGACTGAGGGCTCTCTGCGCCACTCCACGCCGGTATCACTCGCTTTGTTCGCAATCGGTACCCTTTACCGTAGTAATTAAAGGGTTACTGAGTGCGTGAATATGCAGTTCATTATGCAATGATATGTCATGATGCTGATTACTTCATAATCATCATTTCAGCCACAGGACGTCCACTGCTGAACATAGGCTTCCCCCAATGACTTCCACATCGCACGGTTGGTAGCGGCCTGCATCCAGCGCCTCCCTGCTACCTTTATCAGGTCGTCGGTCCACCTGTTATTCGGTACGAACCACTCAAGAACGTTCCTACCCCATCGGCCGTCAGTTGTGCGTACTATGTGCCCTGCCCATTGCCACTTTAGCTTGCTAATCCGTCGGGCTATGTCAGCGACTTTAGTTAGTTTACGTTCTTCATAATGTTTGTGGCTAATCCAGCGGTTGCATGTGCCGGATTGCGGTGGGAGTGTCGGCCTAAGGAGCGGCGGTGGGCTGATAAAAACGAGGGTAGACAAACTATCGGATTTGGGGATGAGCGCGCCATACGTCAGCCGTAATGTGGCTCGGACATGCGGGTCCGACGTCGAATGGATAGATTATTACGGTCGATGTTGCCGATAGGCATTTGAAAAATGTTGCCACGTGGAAATTATTAGCGGAATCTTTCTAGAACTTACGAGTATCAGCACTTTCCATAAACTTTACTGTTCAAATTCGGCGCTTTACGATAATACAAAGCACAAAGAAACTTATGAAAATTGTAAAGGCTTGTATTGTATCTAGAACTGAGCTGGGCTTGCATATCATATTCTTGTTTTTCTCAAGAAAATGTCGCGTTTGACCCGTATTTTTCCAGGCCACACGTAACGACCGCCGCTCATATACATACAAATTGTCGGCGCGTCGCGTCGTGCGTGACTCTTGCGACGCGACGCGCGTTGTGATATGCACACAATGCGTGGCAACTGGCATGCGTGCGATGTGTAGCGTGTCCATTAGCGATGTGTAGCTACTGGGCACTTGCGAAATTTATTTCCTTGAGAGAATTCTTTAAGGAGATTAATATACTGACAGTAGCTTCACAGTTCCTTTAAGAAAACCTTTTATATGTTCGCAAAAATATAGAGCAATTTACTAGAAAGAGTGATTTACACAAGTTCAATACAAGAAACAAAAATAAACTTGCCGTTCCAAATTTCAGACTGCACAAGATGAGTAATTCAATTATGGGGAAATGTATTAAACTTTTCAATAAATTACCACAAACTGTTGTAGAATTGCCCATTCATAAATTTAAAGCACATATCAAAAGCACCTTAATGAAAAAGGGCTACTATAAAGTTGATGATTATATAAAAGATAAAAATGTTTGGAATGTTTAACTACCTAGCTCGCATCAATACTTATGACTATAATTTGTATATTTTAAAGATTGTAAAACCTTGAAAAGGAGGCTGACAATAGTGACTGAGTTTCTTGCGCTGCTTCTTCTTAGCACTGGCCCATTTATTGTCCCGAAGCAGTGGTAGGGTTAATATTGGGACGTGTAAAAGCGCTTTTTAAAAGCCTATTTGCAAAAATAAATAAATTTTATGAATTTTATGGTTTTGCAAGTTAAGGCTGGGTTGCTTGCACCATCCTAATTTCACTTTAACAAACGTCAAAACGTTTTGTGATAAGTTCAATGCAGTTGCGATCAATTGAGACGAATCTAGATTAAATTAGTAATCTACTCGTCGTACCTAGTAATTACGTATCCATTATTTTCATCTATAAATTATTTTTGTAATCACCTGGGTTAATTCGAAATGGTCTCTACCACCTTAATATTTTAGGGAAAGAAAGCTTTAATGTCAATTTGTATAATTTACTGTCGGGAAAATGCTTCCGGTATGATGTTTGTTTCCAAGTGAAACTCATGTTTGCATTCGCTTTGTAACAACGCGCCATGTGCCGCATCTGACTGAGCTTGCAAAATACTTTCATCCTATAAACCTATAAGCCCGTATTTTGCCAAAACATGCCTTATCAAAGAAAAACACACACCATCAATCTTCTCACAAAGAAGCCAGGTAACTTCCGAATTTCCCATTCGGATCCAGATAGGATTGTGCCTTGCAAGGGGAGATCCCTTGCGCTCGCAGTCGCGGCCCTTACAAGCGCGGTGCAGCCGTGAAAGAGCGCCCGTTTAGCCCGCGATATTACGGAGGCGTCAATGAAACGGCGGGGACATTGAAAACTGTTGGGAAAAGTCGCCGTGAGACACGAATATTGCGTGTCACGAGTGCGAGAGGGACGGGGTACAGGGGATGATTTCGTTTTCGTTTGGGCGGGCGGCAGTGGCCGTCGGGCGGCCGGGCAGGGCGGCGTGTCGCGTCGGGCGGCGGCGGAGTGCGCGCGAGTGAGTGGTCTGGTGCTAGTGAGTGTCGAGTTAAAACAAGTTCAACTTTGGCTGCAGCATACAGTAGCCGGCAAAAGGTTGGATGTGTTGATCAGTAGATTTAATTTAACAAGTTCACGGTTTGGTAAAATTTATTGTTATTGCTTATTGTAGTGACTTGGCGCGCAACGACTAACGAGGCAATTGAGAAGATAAACAACATAAAAACAAATACGCTTTTGTAAAAAAAGGATTAAGGATAAATTCTATCTACGATTTCTGCTTTAGAACTCTCTAACTTTAGCATTGTTTCCTGAGTAAAAGATGTCCCGAAAACTATCAAAACGGAAGTATTGCTACTGCAGTCGGTCGTAAAAGAAATGAAAGTTTTAATCTACGAAGTTACCTCGTAAGTCAGCCGGCCGGAGCCCACAACAGAGACACGTGGTCGCAGACGTGCCCCGACCGACGTCTGAACTGCCGCGCGCTGCATTGTGCAGCTATCACCGAGTTTATTATGGTTTTATAGCTGATACTTCCAGACGGACGTGCAATATTGCTCTATCTTCGCGAAAAGAAAAGGTGTTAACTTTTACGACGTTTTTTAAGACCTACGTTTTTTTTTGGTACCTTGGCATCCTTATTTTCTATGACACTAAGTATTTCGTCTTCCTTATTTATTGCATATCAATCTTTATAACTCTACGATGTTTGTCTTCGGTTCGATTAGGTTTCATAAAGGCGTTTTCACAGTCATCATCGAAGGAAGCGTAATATTAATAAAGTCTACATTATAATATAACTTCAGTGTGTTGTTATATGATCACGGGCGAGAACCAAACATAATATGACCTTCACGCGAGTAGAAGCGTGTTTCATTCACACTAAGCTCGTTTAACGAACTCCGAAATGAACTCGTGAGTTTTACCGCAAAATATTAGGTTACTTTTGTTCCTTTTTGTCAAGTAACTGGAAAAGGTTTAAGTATAAATATAACGGGAGTGCGCGGAAGTGGAAATAACAGTATTAAGAGAAATGATCTCTCTCGTTTTCTTTAAAAGGAGAAATGTAAAATGATATTCTTTATGATAATAAGCTGGAGTATCTTTGAGAGCAAAATACAATGGAAAAATATGTAATAAAGTTTCGTAGAGCTAGCATAATAAATAAGAACAAAAGATTATCGCTAATATCGATATAACATTCAAGAAGAAAAGCGTTGTGAAGTGGAAATATATGGAGAAAATTATAAGATTATAACGTGTTTTTCTGCTTAGCATCTCATATTTTTTTCATTTGATCTCGATCATCACCATGTCATCATGGCTTGGACATCACCGCAGGGGACATATCTGAAGCCGCGACCTTTTTTGCAAGTTAAGACCAATCTTTTTTGAAGTCAGATCAATCTGTAGTTCTTAATTGCTCCAGTATGATGTACTTATAAATACAATAATATCCTGCCACTTTGAAAACCCAACTATTTACAGCCAAGGGCTGGCTCACCCAGAGGCCGGAATCGCGACAGTTCGCGCCCTGGCCGTTAGTCTGGCGGCAGACATATTACTGGAAGGGGAAAGTTCATAAGCACCTGATATTGACAATTTTCTGCGGCTTGTGAAAATATGGGGACCGTTGAGGTCTCGATATTACGTCGCTACGTACACGTGAATATTAGCTCGGGCAAATATTTGAAAGTTGCTAATCTACTCCTTATTTTCAAGGCTTAGGAACCTAAATAAGAATTTGTTGTTTTATGACCGATATCATCATTATTCAACTTAATTAAGTCAATTAACTGCTGCTCATAGAAAATGCGTTGGTAGATAACTATCTGAAATGTACAGAAAGACAGTCAATTTAAAACAAACTTCATTGCAAAATCTAGACCCATTTATATAAAAAGGCAAGAAAGTTATAACCTAGTCCATATTAAATGATAGCATTTCAGTATACGATGAATATAAAAAAGGAATTTTCCAGAATGAAAAATGATACCTCTAGTTCCTCGCTCTTGGCTGCGACGTTTCATAAAACTTGGCAACGGCGACAATATCGTCGTGAGAGTCACTTTCTCTGCAAAGGTTGTATTGCCTTGTTAACGAGACAATATCTGACCGAGACGAAAGTTCATGTGTTCAGAACATTAGCTTCAGACAAAGTAAACTTTAATTAACAGCGATACAAAGATAATAATTATCAGCAAAGACAGCGCTCGCAGTAGTTAACGTCCAGAGTTTCGCTCGTTACAACTTTAATGTCGTCCATTTTGTGTTTATTTGCGATAATTACGCGATGAAAGCGGGTGTTTTTGGTTGTAAATTATTTTTATGAAAGGATCTTGTTCACGTAATTAAAACAATTCGAGATACAAGTCTAGAACGTTCAGAAAAATAAACGTAACTAGTTAATTACGACCAACACGATACAGGAAAAACCATACGGGTATATCGCTCACTTATACCGGGTGTTGGATGTTGGGCTGGGCTATTTGAATGTTAGTTAAATATCTCCCAAGGTCTGGGTGAGAGAGAAACACCTTACTAGTTGGCAAAACATTTGCGCAGTTAGCCGACAACAGCCGGCTACAAAAAGGGGTTCGGGAGATACGCGCCGCTACCTGCAGAGCTTGTGTCCGGGTAACGCTGGCTTCCACTACTGCGGAAGCGATAGAAGCTCTGTTTTGTACTGTGTGGCACTCGTATGTAATACATTTTTGACATCTTTTGTTAATATTTGTAGCCGTCCTAAATGTCAACGTTTATCAACAAACCATCGTTGGGCATTTATTTACTTTTGATATTTTTGGTTTCCGTTTTTTGTTCCATGTACTGTCTATTCCATCCATAAAACAATTATAGTGTACTCGTATTTAGAAAGCATTGTAATATACATTCCCTTTGACGATAGCTTCTCTTCCCCTGGTATCTTACCCTTGAGTCACTTAGCCTGTAGGGGCCGTTATTATCTTATTATTTATCGCCTCCTTTAAACTTCCGAATATGGACTTATTGGATTTGTCTCGCTGTCTCCGTTATGGTCGTTATGTCTGAGATATATTATGTTCTGCGTAATGGGATAGCGAGTGTTTCTTATGGTCGTGATACCTAATGATGAATCAATATTTCTTTTATTTCTACAATATTTGGCTCACACTTTAGATGTCTCGTCTTTCGGTCTGACATTTTGAACTGACATTTTCTGCATTTGTTTCTTTGACATTTTTAAAGGGCATTGGGAAAGTTCCTATAAAAGAGTGGCATTATTATTTTTTAGGATCCGTGTTGTATACTAGCATTTTATGGTATAACTTCTTTTTATAAGGTAACTTAAGCGGCCTAATTCAAAGTTGAATTGTAGTTCAAAACTTCCTAAAAGTACCCACTGAAAACCAGTGTCTTGGCACTTGGCAGTAAAATGTCAACTGTCAAGATGATACTGAGTGGGTAACCTTTTTGGCAACATTTCTTTTTTCTCTTCATTGTCTTTGTACTTTTTTTTTTTCATAATTGTATTTTTATATTGCCCTTTGTTTTTTTTTTTAATTTGTCAAATAAATAATTTTTCTTTCTTTCTTTCTTTCAAAAGTGGTACAGGATTTCATGTTGTTTTACTTCGTGATTATTTTTGTTTATTGTTTTTACTATTCCTACCTATAAATGTTGTTTTCCATTATTACATTCATATAACTAAATTATATCGATTGATAGCCATTTTGCGGCGTTATCCGATAGTTACACTCATATCGCTGCCGCCCGCCCGCCGCCGGTCTCACGCCGGCCAGTTGAGCCGTAATTAGCCGCCGCCCGCCCAAGACGGATTAGCAGGAAAGAGTTGCCCGCAGCCTTCAGGCTCGATCAAACTACACGCGCGCGCAAATGTGCTCACATCTTAATACCTATAATACCAGGAAAAGAAAATACTCGTGAAAGAATCAAGCCACTTGCAAACACTTTTACTTGCGTGAAAAACATCCTTGTCCAGCAATATGACAGATTCCGTGTTTCTTAGCGTAGCTTACTTATTTCCCCGTAATATTATGTCCGTGGTGTTCACGGTATGACATGTTCTTCTACAGTTGTTCCTATGCCTTTTCGGTCTCTCACTTTTGCAACAAAGAGCAGTTACCTTGTTCTGAATAAAATTTCAGATTCCAAGACGTTAACTTTCAGGCAATCATATTACAAATCAAATCAAATCAAATCAAATCAAATCAAATCAGTTTATTTGCGTGAAAAGTGGTCTACAAGTTCTTACAATATTAAAATGTCCGCACAGTCCACCAGAAGCTGGCATGCAAATATTGTTAACATTATATTTATAACATTAAAAATTAATAAATTACATTTTGGTTTTTATTTATTTATTTATTTATTTATTTATTTAAGGATAGTACACAGCACAATATCAATCTGTATCTAATAACAATGTTTTTTAGTAGATTTTGTAGATTATTAATAACTTTTAGTGTCAATTGAATTTAATTAATAATACATAATTTAATTAGTAAATAAGTCGGTATTCATGTCAATTTTAAAGGTTAGGTACAAAATTTATTACACAGGACAAACCACTGTTTATAACAATAAAATCATCACATCGGTCAATCATAAACTAATACGAGAATATAATTAGGTATGTCATAAAACAGTCAAAATATTTGGGTTTCAACTAAAACACACGAAATCTACTGTCGAAGGATTGAAAGTATTCTTCCACAGAGTAGAACCCAGCTTGTACCAACAATGTTTTTAGTTTATTTTTAAATGGTTGCAAAGGAAGAGACTTTGTTGTTTCATCTAACCTGTTATAAATTTTTATGGCCATACAGTAAGCATTTTTACTGTACAGACTGGTAGTTTTCGCAGGGAAATTTAATCTATGTGGATATCTAGTATTAAAGTTACATTCACTACTTTTAGTCTTGAACAGAGTAAAATTTGTCTTGACAAACACACAAATCTCGTAAATGTATATACACGGGATAGTTAACAAGTTCGATTCCTTGAAAATGGGTCTACATGACGTTAGACTGTCCACGTTGTAGTTGTAGTTGTACAGTATGATTGCCCGACCTTTACACCCGTTACTTAAGTACCGACCTAATCAAAAAACATTCTTACCTCTTCACATTAGCATAAATACGTAATCTAATGCACTCGCTCCCACGGGCTCATTCCTGTCGCGTCAATATCAAGGCACACGTGGCGGAGAAAATACCTCTTATTCGTTCGTTCGTTCGTTTCAGCCGAAAGACGTCCACTGCTGGACAAAGGCCTCCCCCAAGGATTTCCACAAAGACCGGTCCTGCGCCGCTTGCATCCAGGTACTTCCCGCGACCTTTACCAGATCGTCGGTCCACCTAGTGGGAGGCCTGCCCACGCTACGTCTTCCAGCTCGTGGTCGCCACTCAAGAACTTTCCTGCCCCAGCGGCCATCAGCTCTTCGAGCTATGTGCCCCGCCCACTGCCACTTGATTTTAGCGATTCTGCGGGCTATGTCAGTCACTCTGGTTCTCCTACGGATCTCCTCATTTCTGATTCGATCACGCAGGGAAACTCCGAGCATAGCACGCTCCATCGCACCTCTTATTGCTCGCAATAAATCACCATTCATCGAGCGATTGACCGAATGGAATGGTTTTTGTGTCGGCAAGACGGATGGGGAACAAGATGTGATGGACATCGTAATCTACGATCCGACGCTGAGTGGGAGAATTGGTATGAAATTGCTCTAGTATGAGTAAATTGCTGTTAATTTAAGATCAGCTGAAGTTTGTTAAGTAGTATGAATTTATAATTTTATTACTTTTACAATCTTTGTAAAGCACGTTAGAATCTTGTTGTAATATCGCACCTATCACAACTACCTACATAACCAAATTGCCGTTCGTGTAAACAATTTAAGGCTATTAACATTCAGTATTAAGCAAGTTTTAAAATTATCCTCCGAATCAGCGCTACAATTTACAGCTCTGTAATTGGAGGGTCTCCCCTATTCGATCTACTGTTTATGCTACTTTTTATTTTCACGCGAGTTTGTAACTAATTAAGTTTGTGTGTATTATAGCCTGACCAGGAACATAAAAACCCTCGCCATGTTGCGGAAAACTAATGGTACTAATTTCTTTTAATGGCAACAGTAACTGAAAACTTCATTGACATGTCACCTTGCATGTCAGTCTATTGCTGTCAAAGTGTAAACAAACTTTATTTTAAATGTGCGCAATTGATTTTGTGAATTAAATTGCTAAAATCTTTTTATAGTCGTGAAAGAAAAGTGGTTCACAATGTGTTAAAGTATTTGTCGAAGAGAAATACTAAGGGTTCGGACAATATTTTCATTGAATAATTTTTCCGACAAGGGTGTCAAATTGACTGACATGTTTATCGTATAGTACAGTCCACTGTGAAAATTAGCTGTGGTTTGTTTCAACTACCTATTTTAAAGTTTTTTGTCACTTTCTAAGTGTTGAATTTTATGGAATTGGGAAAGAAGTACGAAGTACCGAGTTTGAAGCGTTCATGAGCAGACATTGCAGTTGAATATTCAAGTTCTGAATTTGATTATTGATGAATAATAAAATAAATCCTACTAGCTCGATTGATGTTTTCATTTAATTTATTAAAAAACAAGGTTACCTATAATAATATTTTTTCGTTAATTCATGAAAATATCAAATTAGCCCGTAATCCTGAATCCTGATACATAAAGTTAGCCTATTAATTTAACACAGGTACGACTGTACTCAGTGTTGCACTATCAAATGCAATTGACGCGCCTCTATGCCAGGGTTTTTATGTTCCTGGTCAGGCTATAGTTAGTTTATGAATTTTGTAGTAGATAAATCTAATTCTGAAACCGCTATATCTAAAAGAGTAATTTTTCACCATTATCTTTTAGAATCTAAAATAAAAACTTATTTTTTTTTTCACTTGCTATGAATATCACGTGAAGAAAATCCACAAAATGATAGGAAATACAAGATATCCAAGTAGAATTTAGATGCGTATGTAAGTTAGCATTACATTAAATGTGTAACTTGAATAGTTTCAGGGCTCTTAGGCCCACTTCTCATCAATTTTGAGTTGAGTCGGCCTTTATCTGCAGTAATACGTGCTTACGACGTGACAAATTGCCCCGAACTACCTCTCACGTACTAACTACACATTCCCTCGGTTTAATTACTCCTCGAGCCGGAAACTTCTCGTCGCTTCTTATACAGGGTGAAAACATCCGAAATTCGAGATTATCACTTAGAGAGTTAGCGAACTGAAATGAGATTATCTCCGAAAATCTTTGTAACAAATTAATATGGATGATGATGAATAAAATAATAAAACTTCGTAATAAAATAGGACTCGCCTTGAAGAGGGCCTACATACCAATAAGGAATTTCATTTGAACACAATAATCATGAACTGAACTCTGTAATAATATAATTTGTTCTTTCTTTACATTTTCATTTAAAAGGCATCATAATGTTGTATGCGTTACATACATATTCTTTACATTTGCAATAGCAAAATAACTAATTATCAGATTATGGTACATATATTGGTTTATTTATTATAATTAAAATATATCCAACCAAAATATTCGCTCTCATCCAGATCAATACACCCCGTTTTATTATTAGCCGGCGCCTGCCGCCCTGTATAGCGTCCCGAGTCAAGGTCGCGCGCGTCGGCGCTTCTCATTAAACGGATTGTTCCGTTATTAACCTTTTGTTCGGGAAGTGGACCGCGATTCGCTTGCCTGTTGTAAATATTGTCGATATTATAATTGAATCTTTGAAACTGGTGGCTGCAGGTCTACATAATTTTCATCTCCCTCAACTTATCATTTATGAAATTCGACTACGTTATAAACTACGCCATGAACGACAAATAACCTGAGTTTATTTTAAAATCCTCCTTGAAAATTTGATATTATAACTAAACAAGGCATGTCGGCCTACAATATTTTTGTCACTGCTTTATTTTCAAGTATTTTGAATGTTAAGTTGCAATGCACATCATTGCTTTGAGATGCATATATGAAACTATCAAACTATAGGTAACCTGTCGTTTCATTGTTTTAAGAATTTTGTAGATATTTTAATCATATTATTTTGAAAATTATCAGTAGTCAGTGTAGAAAGGATTTGTTACTTCTTATTATTCTGCTACAATTGAATAAGTTTATGCAGCTGTACTGCGGGAGCTTTCCCGCTGGCGCTTGTCTCAGCTCGCATTCATTAGCTTTCCGCAAGCTCCTGTAAGCTCCGGAAGCTTTGCACTGTCTCTTGACGGTGCTTCCTATCATAATAATATGATGGTAAATTAGCTAACAGAATGCAGTATTTGTTAAGGTACAAGATTTTTTTTTTAACTATGATAAGTTTACGAGTATGTTTACTAAAGAGTTTAATCAACACATCAACATTACTAACTGTCCAATAAAAAAATTACTAACAAAGAAGTAATGCAGCAAGTCTCCAATTTTTTATAAATGTATTTCTAACTTCCAATTATTACACTAATGAAACATTGCACCAATCCAATTAAGGAAAAATAAACACAATGCACAATTTCCATGAGCCTTGTAATTACCCTCCACAAATCACAATTTAATTTACAAAAAGAACTAATTGTCTACGTGTGTCCGTCGTCTGGCTAATTTAACGTCTCCGCCAAGTTCAGCCAAGTTTGTGGTGTTGCTAAGTTCCGCTGTGGAGTGTATAGGCAATGTGCCAAGCTTGCCAAGCCGAAGTTGGTGCTCCTCAGTGACTTGGCTTAACTTGGCCGGCTTGACTTAGCTTGGCGCTAGCTTGCGTGACAAATAACCCCTTTTAAAAGCAGCTGGAGTTAGTTCAAGGGAAATTAGGTTTTACCTGAATTCTTTTCAGTCTCGATGTCAACGGGGAAGTAAAAAGAGCCTTTTGAAAGCCGATTAAACTGCTAACTCAATAGGAATAACTTTGTAGGAGCGTTTCTCTTTTGTCGGTGAAATGATTGGGAAATGGTACGAGTATGTTTATTTGATGTAGTAATGTTTGTTTTCTATTTGTGCCTTTCGTCTCACATTTCCATTCAGAAGGAGTTATTCTTGACACCTTTTGTACGTAAACGAACGGTATAAGATGGTGAGAAAAGCATTGCCTTGTCTCGGTGAATTAATAAATATCTTTGAAGTATTGGGTAGTTTACTTATAAATAATATAAGTGGGTAGCAAGCAATCTTTGTATGTCAACTAGTTCGGTAATAAATCTTGTAGTGCACACACGCGTCTCATTTAAATCCCAAAAGACTGGTACATAATTATGAAGAACTTCTCAAATAACTTTTTTTAGAATACGAACGTACAACGTTGTCTATCGGTCTAAACACGTTCCCAGGCAGGCACGTAGAGTATAGGTCCTTTCTAGTTCCGACCCTTGGCTGGTAATAAATGCCGGGCGGCCCGAGGGCCCTTTCTACATGCAAAATCCTATCAAATATTTCTTCGTCAAATGGCAGGCAGGTAAAGGCGGATAGAAAAACTGCTGCCCGTTAGCATGCGGAATGAGCTGCCCTTGTGGTCTCGGGTTAGGGCCAAGTACGAGCTACGGAACAGTTGAATTCTTCTCTGTCTAATTTAACAGCATAAATTGAAAATACATATTATAAAACAGTTATCAAGTCGTTGAGACCTGTGGGTAGTTCGTGGTGGACCAGATAGAAGCTGCAATTAAATTCTGCCACCCCCTAATTAAGGTCCTATTTGCCGCCGATAGCCGGCGCGGGAAGCGCGGACGATGACACTCAGTGGGACTAATGGGAAAAGCAAATTAATTAAAACGTGCAAATGAATTCATAAAATGTGCGAAAGGATGTAACTAGCGGTGTGAAATGGGAAAGATAATGGCTAATGCGCCGTAATTTTGTTAGTCTTGTTGATTTAACTGATATTTACGAGACTTTTTGGCGTCGTAATTTTTATACATTTTTGTGTCACATACACCAATTTTCATTTCTTGAAATGTTGATTATGAAATAACCTATTAGTTTTTATTATCAGACTAATTTGTGTGTGTTTGTCTATACCAATAAATGGTTAATTTAACACGTTAATTGGATTTGAATATACATATACACAACGTGCAAGCGCTGGCGTTATTGTTAATACAAAATTAATTATGTTTCGGATGTTTTGTTCGTCCTGGCTGCGCCCATGCGATGGATTTTAGTAATTTTGTCGTTCAATTGAATATTATTATTTTATGAATTTACCTCATTAAAATTTTGCTGAAAATGATCATCATTTATCTGTCCGTGTCTATAAATACGTATACCTAAAGACGGGGCACCCAAACGGTCCTTGAATCGAGTTAGAGCCGTAATCTCTTTAAAGCAATCCGTAAAGGAGCATAATTAACAAAAATGGCCATTCCACCACGTATCATAAACCTTTTATTGCCATTGCAATAAAGACCAAAATGGAATGTCACTTTTTACGTCTCATCCCGTGAGAGGACTTTCTCATGCGTATATAAATCTCGTCTTAACTGCGTAGGTAATAAAGTTGACGTTTGTTCGCGAAGACGAAGACGGAATATGTTGCAGTCCTGTGGGAATTTTATGAATTATTAATCGGGAAGGCGTTCTGTTCCTGTCCGAATGTCCTCGTAATTGAATTAGACGGGACAATCGATGGGTTCGTTAGGGCTGGTTAATTATACGCTCGTCTCTTGAGGTGCGCGACGAACGGGTTAAGGCATTAGGGTAAAAATCTGTGACCCACGACACTGGAATGAATGTGACGGGTAATTAAAGGTGTCCCTTATGAGTAGGGTAAGATGAGGGGTTATGAATACTTACCCAATGCATGGCTTTTGTAAAGCTGTGGGAGGACTAACCCATTGATTATTTTACGATGGGGTTTCCTAAAAGGTGGGGTTGGATTTAAAAAGATTCATGCTCAATTTAAGAAATTCAAAAGTAGCCAGTGTTATGTTGTTTTTATTCTCTCGTGAATTTTTTTATGATTGTTATTCTTCTATCTCTGAAATAAATTAAATATAAATAAATTCGGCGTAAGACGCTTTTTCAAATTTTATTATTTTTCTCGTGCCTATTTACATCACATGTATATTTAAGCCCCTCAGACACGGGTAGACATAACTGTATTTAAGTTGGAATGCCATAAACATTCCCATCCGCCCCCGGAGAGCTGCGCGCGGCGATAAAGGTGTTAAGTTTTTAGCGCGGGCCCCGCGGAGTCGGGGACGATGCAAATTTGATTGAGGGCATGTCTTATAACGGGGGTGCGAAGAGGTAATTCCAAAAAATAATCCCTTAAAATTGCATCGTGTTTTGTTTCATAATTTAAGGATCGCTATTTAATCTTAATACATTTGTTAAAAAAATAGCGCTTTGGTTTTTTGAGTACCTGCCTACCTTAACTGCCTTGACCTTACCTTGTCTTACAAACATATTACCAGAGTAGAAAAAAAAAGCACAAAAAGTTTATTTGCTTGAGAAAACGATTCAACTCAACCAAGTCCAAATAAAAGTGTATAGTGTTTCGTAAAATATGTTTTTATCTTTTGCGGCTGCGTCCCTCGCGGTCGCCGCGTGTTTGCCAACAAATTGATTTCGATTGGAGCCTCCTCCGAATGGCTGTTTTTAGACGAGTATTTAAGAAGTTCCAACAATTTATTGCTTCATCCTTCTTTGAGGGGGTTCTGTTTGCGCTCCGCTTTGTTGATGAGTGTTTTGGAAGTTATGATCGTGGGTAAAGGTGGAAGAATGTAATCTATAGCATATTATTCAGTAGGTATATTATGCTAGAAAATATGCTTTGAACAACAGCATTTACTTGTTCCCACGCCAAAATACGTGTCTGCAAGTTTAATATTTCCTCCTTAAATTAATTTCCCACGTGTCCCTGTCTCTATTTCCCCCACTAACAAAAGTACAAGAATCTAAATTGCTCGCTGTGTTTGTCTGTACTCCACTGTTCCTGCACCTATACTGTCAGATTAGCAGATGCACACTGTCAGCAGTTATTGACGCTTATGTCTTCAGGAATAAGGTCCAGGTCTATCTATCAAATGTGTGTGCTGCTGTATCTACAAACCGAATATTACTTACAGATTGTCTTCCCGGCATGGATCCCGCACAACAAATAAACTCCCGCACGAGGGGATCCTCCGTTGGGGTCTCGGGACCGTGCCTAGGGCTGCGCGAGTTGTTTGAAGATTCGTAATTAGCTAGATTTCATTTGTTCACAGAGTACACGTCATCTCCTTACCTCTTTTCATAGATCTAAATACTTATGACACTGGCTTCTGGCAGCATATTAGCTTTAAAATATGTTTGAATAAATTATTTCCCATTTCCAGTCTTGTTTTGGCGCAAGTTAAGATACATTTTAAGACTGCCTGAATATTTTGAACTATCGTAGAGTGTCCTGTAATTTTGAGTTTTGAAAAACATTCCTTCCTCGTCTATTCGTTTTAGTTGTTCTATGAAACACGTGGCAACCCTGTTTACTCTAGATACCAGCTGTCCTTAAAACTTCAGTGATGCGATATTGTTGTGTTGCATAGCAGTGCGTTGCTAATGTGCTCTTATAAACTTTGAATTGTTTGGACTTCTTCTAGTCTTGCTTGTGATTTTGATGCCTAGCATACAATGCACAAAATAACACATAAATCGCAAATTAATGCTACAATTAAAGACTGGGACCAGGCCTGGCTCACTCCGCGCGGTACATCCGATAATTACCTACAGCGAAGCGCCCCGCCGGCGGGTATTATATCAGTCGAGTGTCACGCGCGCGCTCGTTAGGACGCTGGCGTGCGTTGTAGTATGATTATAATTCTATGATCGAAGTATTATTTAAAAATGGACATAAAGAGAAAGAAATATTGTGCGGCGTTCGGGTGTTTAAATTCGAAAAGTAATCTACCGGATTTATCTTTTTTTTTCGCTTCCCAAAGATGCTGAAAGGTATGTTGGCCATTGTAGCGTTGCAGTTTGGCTGTTTTTCACAAATTGTTTTTCTTACTCGATATTTGGATTTAGGATACCACTAGCGACATCTATTGGCGTGATTTTGAATTAATTTGCAATAGATGGCGCTTTTTGCTCAGTCAATTCAAATATATTTTATTGAAACATTTCCTAATGTTTTTGTTTTGATTATTCTATTTTTTAATAGAATATTTTCAGTGTTCAGGAGATTGTTTTCATCATGGTTTTTATTAGTATTTGCTTTTTATCTAAGCGGCGAAACGAAACGTTTCGCGATGTCAATGCGAGTCATTGTCACTGTCAGTTGAGCTGTCAAATCACTTTGGAATTTTGGTCGATCGTGCGCAACCGCAATTTTATTATTTTCGGGGATGTAATCCCCTGTGTTTCAAATCGTGTGTTGCAGAATGCATCCACGATAATTTCTTAATATAATTTAAAATAATCACATATGAGGTAAGTTCCCGTCGGAGAATTTATTTATTTTTCGTGATTGATATTTTTTGTATTCCAGTACGTGGTATTTCATGTGATCGTTTCTTTCAGAAATTCCCTAAATTCTATTCGGATGAGGGTATTGGGTTGCTGAGGGCTGCGAGCGAAGCTCAAATTAGTGAACAGCCTTCGTATTTCTTTCCCATTGCGGGTTTTTTCATAACCTAATGCCACGTTCCACATGTGATGCTGACACTCGTATTTTTCGTTTCAGATGCGGGATTTCATATTTCATATTTCAGATTTTACAATTTTATAATTTAAACATAATATTTTGATGATGTTTCATATATTTTAATTTCTCTTCATTTCATATTTTACAAATTTTTATAGACATTTTAGATATTTCAATATTTCATATTGATTTCTCATCATTTGGTATAAATTTTTGATGCCTAGCATACAATACACAAAATAACACATAAATCGCAAATTAATGCTACAATTAAAGACTGGGACCAGGCCTGGCTCACTCCGCGCGGTACATCCGATAATTACCTACAGCGAAGCGCCCCGCCGGCGGGTATTATATCAGTCGAGTGTCACGCGCGCGCTCGTTAGGACGCTGGCGTGCGTTGTAGTATGATTATAATTCTATGATCGAAGTATTATTTAAAAATGGACATAAAGAGAAAGAAATATTGTGCGGCGTTCGGGTGTTTAAATTCGAAAAGTAATCTACCGGATTTATCTTTTTTTTTCGCTTCCCAAAGATGCTGAAAGGTATGTTGGCCATTGTAGCGTTGCAGTTTGGCTGTTTTTCACAAATTGTTTTTCTTACTCGATATTTGGATTTAGGATACCACTAGCGACATCTATTGGCGTGATTTTGAATTAATTTGCAATAGATGGCGCTTTTTGCTCAGTCAATTCAAATATATTTTATTGAAACATTTCCTAATGTTTTTGTTTTGATTATTCTATTTTTTAATAGAATATTTTCAGTGTTCAGGAGATTGTTTTCATCATGGTTTTTATTAGTATTTGCTTTTTATCTAAGCGGCGAAACGAAACGTTTCGCGATGTCAATGCGAGTCATTGTCACTGTCAGTTGAGCTGTCAAATCACTTTGGAATTTTGGTCGATCGTGCGCAACCGCAATTTTATTATTTTCGGGGATGTAATCCCCTGTGTTTCAAATCGTGTGTTGCAGAATGCATCCACGATAATTTCTTAATATAATTTAAAATAATCACATATGAGGTAAGTTCCCGTCGGAGAATTTATTTATTTTTCGTGATTGATATTTTTTGTATTCCAGTACGTGGTATTTCATGTGATCGTTTCTTTCAGAAATTCCCTAAATTCTATTCGGATGAGGGTATTGGGTTGCTGAGGGCTGCGAGCGAAGCTCAAATTAGTGAACAGCCTTCGTATTTCTTTCCCATTGCGGGTTTTTTCATAACCTAATGCCACGTTCCACATGTGATGCTGACACTCGTATTTTTCGTTTCAGATGCGGGATTTCATATTTCATATTTCATATTTCAGATTTTACAATTTTATAATTTAAACATAATATTTTGATGATGTTTCATATATTTTAATTTCTCTTCATTTCATATTTTACAAATTTTTATAGACATTTTAGATATTTCAATATTTCATATTGATTTCTCATCATTTGGTATAAATTATTTCTCCTTTCTAAACTGCTGATCTCTTCGCATTTCCTCCTTGTCATCAAACCTCTGTCTCTGCAAGAGTTTGAACGCTTTCCTGTCGAGGAGATGCAAGAGCTTCATCTGGTACTGCGCGCTTGAAGCCGTGGAGGACGCTGCTTGTAGCCTAAAAGTGTGCGAGACCCGTTGGACCCCGGAAGAAGAGAGGAACGTTCAGGGTAACGGCTTATAACCGCATGGCTTCCAAGGTACCCACTTTTCCATCCTTCAAGTAGGAGTCTTTCCGACCTGACATCGCGCAGTTATCTTAACTAGTAGAGTCTTTTAATATTTAGGCTGAGTTTTAAGAAATTTGTAGTGGCAATAATATTCACCAAACCGAACCTAATTAACGACCCTGAATCCCTTGAGATTGGCACTATCTATTACAGTAGTTATAATATCGTAATTGTCAATTGTATTCAAGCTTACGAGACAAAATAAATTGTGTCAATTGAGAGGGAGCTGTTTTATTTACATTTTTTAATTTCATGCAAGGAACGGTAACTTTTATAAATTTCTGCAAGCCGGACAACCTCTTTTTCACGTGCAGACAATTCACCATCTTCTCAGTCTGCACCGGTGGCGGTTCAATTCCAGTCACCAAGCCGCCAGGAAAAAATCTACCTTGCACCATGTAGGTAATCAATAATTCTTAGGATAGTATAGGAACCTAACCTACTATGACTACTGCTCAGAATGCGTTCGTTCGTTTCAGCCAAATGACGTCCACTGCTGGACCTCCCAAGGTTTTCCATAACACTGCACAACAAAATTGCAACTTTTGGCTGATGATTGACTTTCATTACATGATGTTTACTAATTTGACGTCGCTGATTCTGAATCTGCCGTCCATTTTTTCGTAGCAGCTCTTGTTTACGTGTTATAGCTTTCACTCAAAAATTGCTAAATTTCAGTCTTAATTCGCCGACAGTTCAAAAAATACTATGTTTTCTTTGTATAATTTAATATGGTAGCATTAAGAAGTGTTAGTGTGAATGATCTAAATCAATTTTGTTTCATTTGCGGAGAGGATAATGTTGAAATAATCCGTTTAAATGTGACAAAGTTCGTAAACTTGGCTTAAAAAAATTAATTTGGGGACCCAGTGGAAATGAAAGATGTCTTGAATTCCGCAAAAGGCGTGGAAAAGATGCGTTGAGTTTTTACGTTTGTGAACAAATAAGAATATGTGTAGATTTAGGTACGAAACCGCTATGATCTGAAAGGAACCCTTGAACCATCGCGACGACTGTTATTTTTATTTTTGAACAGAAATGGTATTAACCAAAAAAATTGAACTAAATGGTAATTCCTTGCATACATTTGGCATGTAGACGTCTTTTCAACCCTGAGAAGTCACCTGAACCTCATGCTGATACTTCACAGGAAGATTTTGAGGCGAAAGCTGGTAGTGTGGTAGAGACTTTGAATGTGACCCGAAAATTTCAAAACCATGTAGCCAAGATGGTTTAAACGATCGTTTCAGAGATCTAGGATCTTCAAGTCTTCAGAAAAAACATGGAATGAGTTATTTTGGCATATTAATTATTTTTTTTGAAAAGCCGAAAAAATCTTACTATTCGTACACATCTAACAACGTATGAGTCTCTTACAAACATGTTTTTTGGTTGGGTTTAATATAAACATCAAATTACACTCTCTTCGCAATCACCTGAACAATTTTCTCACAACTCTTAAGGATCTAAGTGAAGAACGTGGCGAGCAAATCCTCCAGGGCCTTCGTACAAAAGAGGGACGCTATCAGGGCCACTGGAATGCACACATGATGGCTGACTGCTGTTGAAGCATTCAGAAGAGCTGTCTGCCTTCAGCTTCAGCAAGGAAGTCAAATAAAAGAAAGTTTTTTCAACTTAACAACTTCATAAAATAGGATCATCTCTAAAAAAAGAGTGTTTTATTACAAAAAGACCCAAGTGTCATATTTTTTTAACCAGAGCTGATACAGACATTTCAATCACAGATTTGAAATTGTCATTAAAAATTAGACTAATATCATGTAACATAACCCAATCATCAAAAATGCTGTTGTGCAGTGTAATGAATGCATACTTACCTACATACGTACCTCATTACAAATAAGTAGATTAATTATTTTTTCACTAGACAGCAACCCTAACAGCGTAAGAAGAGTTCAGAGGCACGCGATAGAAAGAGACAAAACTTGTAGGTGAATAAAATTGTAGGTACATAGTGCTGTGCGAGCTGAATTCCACTGTATCGCGTCGTAGCAAGACTCGCATTTATTTAAATCGTCTTGCGGAGTAATCCTTCTGTACCTGTACTATTACATATTCTGTGCTGGGACTCAATTAGATTTCCAAAAATTGTCTGTATACGAAATGGCATTACTAAAGCGCCTACGATGAATATACATAGTTATTTGTGAATACTACTCGTAGATAGGTCTTTCAATTTTAGTCAGTCCTTAAAGAGCCGTAAGAGCTTAATGAATGTATAAATTCGGGCGTCTCCCGCGGGCCCGAGCCCAGGCGCTGTGAAGTGAGCGGCGGATATTAAGCCGGTAGCGCCAGTTTAGGCGCCTTCATAGACGGATCTCGAGTTAGCAATAACAATAAAGAAGGATGCGTAGCATATTTTTACCCTGGCTTTAAGTTATATGAAATTAAATTTATAAAAACCCGCCTGAAGTTTCTCAGAAGTAGGAAACTAGGTTTTGTCAGTTTGTCGATGAAATATGATCGTGTTTTCGTGATTCACCCTACATGTATGTACTGCCAGGACCAACAGTACAGCTATGACGCATTCAGTGGTACTTAGTAACAACCTTTTTGAATGTTAAATAGCGTTTGGAGCGGGAACGAAATGGATCAGAAAAAAAAGGTAGTTCGGAATTTATTATCGACTTCCCTGTTTCAGGAGGTTCGACATTGGGGCCCAAATAGGTTCATAAAAAACCTTTATTTGGCCACCTTCTATTAATTAAATCGCCTCCGCTGGTAACCGAACGGGCCCTGCCCGACACCTGTGCACGATATTTGATTAATTAAATACTAGGCGGTACTAGGTCCTGCCTACGACTTAGATCGTTTTCTCGTTAAGATTCGGGTATTTATAGTTTAATCATTATGTACAAGAGCTTCGTATCTTTTTCAATAGATTTATTGGGTACGGTACGGTGGGTACGGTAGTTAGCTTTATTTTGGGAAAACTATTCGATCATTATTGAATCTGGCGCACCTGTGCTTCGTCTAGATAGCAATCATGTAATAATACAAATATTACAACATCTGGCTGTTTCTATTGCCTATCAGTATAGGGCTAAGTATTTCCCTATAATTCCTACTTCCTACTACAGTATTATAAATGCGAAAGTTTGTATGGATGTCTGGATGTGAACATGTTTGTTACTCTTTCAAGCAAAAACTACTGACCGGACTTTGATGAAACATTACAGTATTCATGTTTATAACCCAGAATAACATATAGGCTATAATTTATGACGATCTGTTACAAACTAAATTTCACGCGGGTGAAGCCGCAGGCAAAAGCTAGTGTGTTATAAGTACATAATATGTATTATGTTGAGTAGTTATTGTCATGTTAAAATACTCGTTCTATTTCCAAAATCCACAACCTGCGAGCGAAGTTGTTTTAAAATTAATGCGGAGCCGGAGTGTTGTGCCACAGTTAGCGTGCAAATCCGCGAATATCCGCTGCGAAGGCAGATTTGCGGAGGAAAGCGGAGAACAATCCGTTAGGATTACGCGCCTTTAACTCCAACAAATTCAAGGTTACGGGTGAATATAACAGCCAGCTCATTCGTCTTCCAGTGTATTATGACTTTAAAACCTACTCGCGGAACTGAACTCCGAAGCTACGCATATCATACGATATTTTTAGGGTTCTGTAGTCCTGACTAAAACCCTTATAGTTTTTTTCGTATCATGTTAATGCCATATAATATTTTTGGTGTCAACAGTATTGCGATGCAGATCTTCGTGGTTAATATTGTGCAAATAATAAAGTGAAGACCAATCGAATCTAGATTCTTCGCTATTGTGTATATGTTACGTGAAATTGTGAACTCTGTCAGTTTATAATATAACGCGTTAGATTGTAAACTAACAGTGGGTTAGGTTAGATTGTAATTTAACTACGTCAGATTATAATCTGACGGAACTCACAATTTTACGGTGACATATACAAACTTAGACAGTTTTCCTAAATGATTGTATAGTCTACTGTGAAGATGCAGACAATAGCGTGAAAAGTGTGAAAAAAGGGCCAACTTTAGCGGACATCTTGACAGGCTGAAGTGGCTCTTCTCGCGGGACTTGGTCAAGGTCGTCGTTTGTTTCTTGTCGCGAGTTTCTTGGCGATTGATTTATTGATGGCGCTGATGTAACCCGCTGTTTGCCGGGGATTAGCTGCGAACACGAATAGTTTGATAAGGAAACAGCCGGTGAACTTACTGATGGCTTTGAGATTGAGTGGAGATGTTTGTTGATGTAGGCAGGTGCGGAAAATTTGGCCATGTTCTTGTTATATTTGCTGGTTACTGCTCTATAATCTTGCAGTTACATACTTTTTGTTATCAGACTAAGTATAATATGAACCTGCAGGTGTTTGGTTAGTCCAGTTAGATGCCTTGATTAGTAGAATGTTAGTAAAGACTTAAATTCTCTGTTTTGTCTAATTTTCTGGTTAGCTGGAAGAGAATGCCACATGGCATTAAGCTCGCCTGTTGTACCACTATTTTTTGTGTGCAATAAAGATTTTAAATAAATAAATAAAAGACAATGACTTAGTTCTGATGATCACCCCGGTACACATGGTAGAGTTCAGGCAGACTAATTACCATTTTAGATATTAATTTGTGTGGTAGAGTACTTGGATTCGTTATGTTGTAAATACCCTCCAGCCAATGTATGCTTGTGTTAGGAATGAGTTTACTATAGCATGTTACTGACCATCTCTTGCATCGACAGTCGGATACCAAATTGTTGGGCTATTGACGTGAACTATTTATAGATGAACTAGCGGCCGCCCGCGACTTTGTACGCGTGGATCCCGTTTTAACCCCTTAGGGGTGGAGTTTCGTAATCCTTTCTTAGCGGATGCCTACGTCATAACATCTACCTGCATGCCAAATTTTACCCTGATCCGTCCAGTGGTTTGGGCTGTGCGTTGATAGATCACTATGTCAGTCAGTCAGTTAGTCACCTTTGAGTTAGATATATTTAGATGAGCATAATCGCTATTATTTCATGCTCATTGGATCATTTACCGGTTTATCAAATTCCCTGTTATTCGACGCCGTGTCTATGCTAACGACATTAACGCCAGTCTATGGCGCTGAACTGATGCGGCAAACATAACTCGTAATTGCACGCCCGGATAATCCGGCTGTGATCGGATTACACCAGTTACTGATGTATTTACTGAAGTTTACTATGTAAACGTTTTAGATATTATCGGTTGTATGTCTCACTGCAGGCAACAAGATCACAAAGATTCTAGATAAGTTCTATCTTTCCGGGCCTTTTCAAGGCGAGAGTGAATAGGCACTTACAGGGCAGATATGTATCATCCTAGACTGCATCTCACTTAACATCAGATGCGATTGCGGTCAATTATCTGCCTTGATCTGCATAAAAAACCTGTAGTAAATGTAGTGCGGATCATAAATAACCAAAAACATTGCATCATATCTGTGCTGCATAAAACTCATAAAAAAACCTCATAAAACTCATTTATTTTTACAAATAGTTAAAAAGCACTTTTACACGTCCCAGTATTAACCCTACCACTGCTCTGAGACAATAATGGGCCAGTGCTGAGAAGAAGCAGCGCAAAAAACTCGATCACAATTGTCAGCAAATTTGGCAGATACATAGATAAGCCACCAACACCACACCACACCATAGCTACCTTAATATGACGGTATGTATTCCGCCCTGTATTCGCCGTAAAGGCCATAAATAGGGCGCAACTGACAAAGACAGCAACTTCGGCATTTGCGCCCGGACTAATGTCACGCTGCGATGTTATTGTATAGTCTGCTACAGTTATTTGCTACGTAAACAAAAAAAATATGATTTTCTTTTCCATGGAACTTTTCTTGATAAATAAATTTCATATTAGGTATGTAAGCTTATGGGGATGAAAATTCTCTACATTATTCACTATGAAGTTGGGTTCCACGTAAATATGTAATTTGTATTTTTAACAAGTGTGTTATGGTCGTCTTGGGTAGATTAATTGTTTTTTTTTGTTTTTCTTCCATTTATCTAAGCCAAGTACCTAGGTATTTAATAAAGTGGGTTCTAAATCTGACTCTATCACTCAATAGAAAAAAAATGAGTCAAGATCTTTCAACACTGCAAAGTTTTTCTTAACTCACCTGAGTAATCAACAGAGCCAGTTAATGTTTTATCTATCCGAGTGTACACGGTAATGTCAGCCATGTTCGTCCCGCGGGCGCCATCGCGTGACGTCACCGGGCCCGCGCTGCTGTAATGGACGCGTGCTCCTGTAGCCGCTTGGGGAGCCCGACACGGGACATTACAGATTTTTGGTGTTAATCCCTAATTAATGGATTTGTAAATCTTCCATTTTGATTTTATCGAAGTTTTCGTTGTTTTTCATCAAAGCTATGACTTAGTTGCCCTTATGTACAAAAATAAACTTAATTGGGAGATTTTTCTCTTTTAAAACACCCCAAGAGAATTATACAAAGACGCCATTCAATCAGTCCAAAATTCTATATTTTAAACTTTAATAAAATAATAATTTCCCAGGAGATATCTTAAACTCAGTGATAGGTATTCGTATTTGAATTTTGATTAGGTTCAAATTGAGTTTGAAAGATAACATAACTACTTACAATATACCCTTTAAAAGTTACTTTGTGTATAAAACAAACCTACCTTTGTGCCTCTGCGTAGAGTCTGTAGCGCCGTTGAGAACAAACTGTCTGTTTTATAAACACCTGCGACCGCGCGGGCAATTACTCAGCGCGACGCGGCGCCTGCACCACGGAAACTTATTGCCACTGGATGCTTTGGATGCTTAGACTCGCATTCCTGAAATACAATTCAGACAGAGCTGTTATAATATTGAATGGTTTAAGATTCTATCGCAACTAAAATCATGCTAGAGTTCACACCTGCGACCGAACTGGTATTGCTCCGTTTCGTTTCAGCCAAATCACGTCCACTGTTGGACAAAGACGCGACCTTGACCGGATCGTCAGTCCACAATTTATTACTAAGGCTGAGTTGCACCACCTAACTTTGACCGTAACTTTAACGATAACCGGTGGTTTTTGTATGGATTTTAACAGATTTTTGACGTTTGTCAAAGTTAAAGTAAGATGGTGCAACCCAGCCTTAAAGTGTTTTCTTGGAAGGTTTTAATAAAACCGTACGACGTTGTCCTGATTTTCTAATGTATTTTGATAGCGACTGGTCTCTATCTCTTTCCACAACAGAAGGCGAGCCTCGCCATTTGTTTAGCGCTAAATTCGCTTTGACTTTGAACTGCGCTGACTCACAACTTTTGTTTGCGAGCATTCCGCTCTAGTTTCGCCCCCGAGTTTGTTCGCGCGGAAATTGTTTGTAGAGCGTTTTTAGGTTGCGTTTTGGAATTATAAAACTACGACGACCGACACGTCAAGCTTGCTCCTGACACTGGCCGAAATCAATCTCAAATGCTGTTTTAAAAGTTTCTATTATGGAGGCTGCTTAGCTTAATGTAAGGCTCAGAACAGTGTACCTACCATGAGTTTACGTAAGGTGTGCTCGCTAGCGAGTACGTCAATAATCTCTATGAAGATTTTGTTTCTTGAAAGTAGCCACTAGGGGCGCTGCACAATATGTCATACAATTAATGTAATTTTTTTACGCAGTCGCTAGCGAGCACACCTAACGTCATGGTAAGCGCACTGACGGTGAAACGTAACTGCAACGAAACTGCCACTTTCTGATGATTCTGATGGTTGAAACTGAAACTGAAAGTTTCAAACTGGTCGCGTCATGTGTGTGGTCTCTCAACGGACGCTATGGCAGAAACTTAAATGCAACTCAAAAGTAACTAGCAGTTGAAGTTTCGTTGCAGTTGCGTTTCACCGTCTGTTCTGGGCCTAACTGTGCATATTTTCTATGTTGTTTGCAAGTTATGAATATACTGAGCCAACATCTGAAAGATACAAAACTGTTAATGAGTAGGTATAATATGTTTTTAGTTTTTGAAAAAGAAAGAAATTAATGAGTATTATCACTGATTATATAATCTGTATTCTTAAAATAACTGCGCCCTCACTACCCTTCACGCACTATACTTATTTTCATACTTCGTCAGTTTTTGAGCGCCCTCGAGTCACGTATGCTGTGATCAACATTTCCCCATGAACTTCAATCCGGTCGCCCCTGCCCCTCTCCCCTCGCCCCTATTTTGTACTATAACAATAGTTATCGCGACTATTACAGGGGGACGCAAATACTCTAGCCCTAAAAGCTTGCACGTACTTCGAGTGTTGAGGATTGGGTGGTTAGGGTTCCGTACAAAATTGAAAAATTAGATGTTCCGAAATCATTTCAAATGACAAAGATTTTATAGAAAATTCCGCTTCTTAAACTCCTGATACAAACCTGGAGCTGAAATTATCTTCTATTGTATTATTCGTATTTCGAGGTCGATGTGGGCGCTCTGTAACGCTCTAATCTATTGCTTTAAACATAATTTGGCTTGGAAAAGGCCTAATTTTCGTATTTTAAGTCAACATTTTGTATTTATTCTGTAGATTTTGTGGTCTTGTACCTATTTTGGCACATGAAAAAGCTTTAATCCATTTCCTATAAATATGAATAATGTTTTTTTAATGTATAATGGTTTTCCACATTCAAACGGACCCCTAACAAGGTAACGTGAAGTGCGGCACTTATCATACGGCGCGATTTAATTGTCGGCGCTCTCCGGTGGCTTGTTGACGACTCGTTTGTTTGCGAATCTCGATTACCGCGGGTTCTGCTCTGACACGCGGCATTAACTTCCCTCTTCGTTATGTCTCTTTCGACCTGCTATACTGACCCTTTTCGGTTACATTTGCAAGGTCCTTAATGTCACAACCTAATGTAATTTTGCTGTTATTAATTTGTGAAACCTGCTCGTTTGGCAGAGGTCTTCATCAAGATTATGAGTGCTTCCTTGCTTATCACATAAGTGGTCAGCTTAATATGTAAAATATTTTGATTTCGTGTTGTGTTACCTACCACAAATAGCAAGGATTCCATCCTCTTTATTCAATTTAACATTGTCGAGGATGAATAGTAATAAAATAAAATATTAAAAGCTCGTCTCAAAGTGAAAATGTTGAAAGAACAAGAAACAAAACACCAGCAAGCAGCATACGTGGCTGGTTTCCTCTCATTGCTTTTGCACTTTGGAGTTTTTTCACCCCCATGTTTAGACATTCCCCTATTTAAGTGGATACAGTCATCCTAAACTGAATATTCGTCTTTATATCAAAGCACTAGGACTTAAAATAGCTTATATGTAGTATTTGCAAGGCAGGGCTTAGGTACGTGACTAGGGCCCAAAAATGCTGCTTCAAAGTTCTTCTCCAGTTATCTGGCCGATAAATTACGCTGAGAAAAATAGGCACTTAAAAACAGATGGAGTAGGCAGAACGCGGGGATTTAAATATTAAACAGTGATGTTGTTTTCGATACGGTGTGATGCCTATCTTGTTAATCGAAAGTATTAACCATACACCAAGTCGCCGAGATTTGTAGGAATATAATTTAACGAATACACTTTGTTTCCCCAACTTTCACTATAATATTTGATGTCTGCTCATTACATCTCTACTATGTGTTTCTCATTAATAAACTAAAAAAGCTTTATAAATTAAAGTAAGTAGGAAATTGGCGAGTAGAGTGAACCGTCTGTGACAAATCCATACTCCATACTTATAATAAATCTGTAGAGAGGTCAATTCTGTACATGAAATATATTTTCAAAATAACTATCAGGGGGTGATTAGTGATCGATACTGATGCCAAAAATGCAATCAGTAAAATTTTTGTCTGTCTGTCTGTCTGTATGTTCCTTATAGAAACAAAAACTACTTGACGGATTTTAACGAAACTTGGTACAATTATTCTTCGTACTCCTGGGCAGGTTATAGGATACTTAGGAATTCCCACGGGCACGGGAATTAGCGGGAAAATCCTTTTGTATGAAAAATCTAAACTGCTTAAGTTAGACGCTTGAAATTTGGCATGCAGGTACCCTAGTAAACTTAAAGCTTAGTTACAACAGGATATTGCAAAATTCCCACGGGAACGGGAGTTAGCGGGAAAAAACATTTGTATGAAAAATCTAAACCGCTTAAGTTAGACGCTTGAAATTTGGCATGCAGGTACCTTAGTAAACTCAAAGCTTAGTTACAACAGGATATTGCAAAATTCCCACGGGAACGGGAGTTAGCGGGAAAAAACATTTGTATGAAAAAATCTAAACCGCGTAAGATAGATAAAGGGGGTAAAACGGGATCCACGCGTACGAAGTCGCGGGCGGCCGCTAGTATTTCATAATCGCATCATAAAAATCTATTGAATGTTAATAAAATTAAATTGTTCATTGACTATAAAGCTGTCTGTTTTATTATTTCTTTGCCAATATTTCATCTATGGTTGCAGACTTACGTCATAATCTGTCAGTCATAATCAAGTCATAATAATAATCAGGCCCGTCCGACTTTGTAGGCAGCGCCGTGGACTTTATTAGGTGGGCTGCTAAGTGTGTTCCCCGATCCAAAAAAATTCTAATAAGGATTTTCTCAAACGACAACACTTAAGTCATTTGTCAGTTTGTCGGTGATTAATTTGTCACAACTTTCAAAATATAAAAACGGCTATTCAAAGATTTTCGTGTTAATCTTTATCTATTGTGATAATAATGTTTTATCATCCTGTTGGAGATATTGTCTAGTGTGATTGTGAGATACAGACTCAGTAGTGCTCTAGTAGGTATTTAAGTTTGGAGACAGTGACTTTTTATCTAGTGTTTTAGTTTAAGTCACGAGACATCATATTTAATAAAGAGAATAATGTGTTTCTAATTGTTTGAGTATCATTTTCTTGATCATATTGACGGGCTTAGTTACCTCTGAAAAGTTTTTGCATTAATTAAAAATAATGGTAGAACATAAAATCAATGACATAATAATAATATTATGTCATTGATTTTATGTCATGATAATAACATAGCCTAAAATACGTAGCCATAAGCACACATACCGCCTTAGTACCAAAGTCACCAACTAGATGGCGTTAAGAAAAGTCCAGTTATTTTTTTATGGAGTCGCCGTTCTTCTCGTCAGAGTAAATATATTCTTTGATAATAATTTATTGTTCGCAATTTGTCGGTGAATGCACAAAATTATTTTATTTCGATACGAACAATATCAAAACGGCAAAGTAAGTAGATCTCCATCATTTTCTATTATTGCAATCAATCCGTCTCCGACAGCGAAGCTCGCCGCATTCATTACTAAACGTAGATAAATCTCCTAATCGTACAAGTGCAGTGAATTCCGGCGGGTCCGGCGGCGGCGGCGCGCCGGTCGCGAGGCTCGCCGATTCCCGCTATCCCGCCAATTCGCCGGCTAAGGCCGGGTTCATTGTCAGAGTAGAGCTGTAGCGGTTTTCGATTTCCAAAAGTGTTAAAATCCATATTTCTCTGGAACTTCTGAAAGCTTTGTTTCCCAGAGATAAAAACATATCGCTTATTGGAAATTGTCCACCGGGATCTAATATTGCTTTCGTATTTGATTTCGGTATTTCCTGGTTTACCTGTTGCTTTTGTACATATTCGTAGTTCTATCATTGAATGAGTAATATTCATAGATCTAGTCATGTAGAGCTACCTACCTACAGTATAGGTTAGACATCTCCTTGAAACTTATGTCTTTTTTATTTTATAGAGATCAGAATCAGAATTTTATTTGCGTAAAAACATGGTATATAAAGATGTTACAGAATTCAGTAGTGCACATGTTTCGCCATTACAAATAGCATGCAAAATTACATTTCAGTCAGTTAATTTATTATTTATATTATATTAAGTATAGCAATTTAATTTTACATACATAAATATTAGGTTTTGATGTCAGTAAAATCTTTAATGTCATATATTCTTTTGTCAATAAGCCATTTATATAATCTTGATTTGAATTGGTTAATATTTAATTGTTTAATGTCATTAGGGATATTATTATATATCTTTATACACATTGTTAGGCAACTTTTAATGTATTTGGCTGACCTTGGAATAATGTCTAACACAAGTCTGTTAGGATCCCGTTTTAGTCTTGTGTTCCTGTCACTTGCTTTCATAAATAGGTTGATATTTCTCTTTATAGAGGCTGACTTAT
Source organism: Ostrinia nubilalis (assembly GCF_963855985.1). NCBI lineage: Eukaryota > Metazoa > Arthropoda > Insecta > Lepidoptera > Crambidae > Ostrinia > Ostrinia nubilalis. Next base: position 13,987,417 of record NC_087107.1, on the reverse strand, counting down.
TATTTTAGTCCTACATTTATCAAGAACTACCAGTCTAAGTTAAAATAATGTAATCTATCTATCTATATAAATGAAAATGAATTGTTGTTCGTTAGTCTGATTAAAACTGCTGGGCCGATTGAGCTGATTTTGGTTTTAAAATGTTTGTCGTAGTCCAGGGTAGGTCTAAACGGTGAGCAAATAAGAAAAAAATGCGATGGCTTATTTATTGCCTTTAAGGCGGAACAGAGTTCGCGGGGTCAGCTAGTACATAATAATGTCCGCTCTCCCCTGCTCTCTGCGAGCCCTAGACCGAGCGGACATAACAGCCATCCAGTAATTCAGCCGCCATCCATCTTATTCTATTGAGCAGAAACTGATTGTGATTGCTCCGGCTTCAGTTTCAATTAATTTTTGACTCGATTACACAATTATATTTATGTATTTTAATTTGTGTTATGTTTACTAGATATAATTTAATGGTATATTTATGCGCATTTTTTAGATGACAAAATGATCGTAACTCAAAACAAGTTGTTTATTACTTTACTAGCGGCCGCCCGCGACTTCGTACGCGTGGAATCCGTTTTACCCCCTGAGGGGTGGAGTTTCGTAAAATCCTTTATTAACGGATGTTTACGTTATAACATCTACCTGCATGCCAAATTTGGCTGTGCTTTAATAGATCACTATGTCAGTCAGTCAGTCACCTTTGAGTTATCTATATTTAATATTTAGAGCAAGTCTCAATGGTCAACAAAATAACAAATCTTTAGCTTTGTTAATTACTTACCTACAATTCCAAAAATAAACATAAACTCATTCATAAATTAAAAAAACTGATATGGCTTTTCCCTTTTCTTTGGAAGTAAGAAGATTATCCTTTCCTTGTGATATATTTTCGATGAGGTATGCGCCGTTCCAACTTTTTGTGTTCCCTGAATATATTTTGCATGACAATAAGAAGCATCCACAATATTGCTACCGGTTTCTTAACTGAGCCAGCCTTCAAAATGGACAACAAAAGCCCGTATAATACCTTTGTTCCCATTACTGTTACCCGGATCCAATAGCTGGTAAAAATTAACCCTTTCTGTGCTCGCCGTGAAGAAGCCCCCAAAATCTTATTGAGGGTCTAAAAGGGCGAAGGGCGCCGTCCGCTCGGCCAATTTACCGGCGCCCTAAGCCGATCCGTGCTCGTATCGGTCCCTCCCCACTTACACGGCATCCCCCCACTTACTATTTATAGGCAGCTTTTGAATGTGACCCAGTTATAAGTGCGTGAATGTAAAGAAAATCTGATTCAATTTGATATAAAAAAAACGTTAAATAATTAATTAGAATGTATTATAGTTCCTTTATATCTAAAATGTACCCAATCCTAAATAATACTTAAAATAAAGTAGCGTAACAAATATCCTCGTATGTGATTTGACCCTCCCATTGATGAGAGTACCGTCGTGACCTAAGTTGTAAAACTTTACAATGCCTGTAACAGCGTATTTAGTATAATTCCCGTCCTTAACCCTAAAATGGTCGCGGAGTGTCGATAAACCCGCGCCCCGCCGCGCCCGCCGATATCCCGCTGTCGATATAAAGAGTCTTTCCAATCCACATTCCATCCTTTGCCTGCGATTGAAATTCCACGCGATCAGGACATTATGAAATTGATGAGATTTAATTTTGAGCGGCAAATGAGCCAATAACATAAGCCGATTTTGTGGAAATATGATACGTATTTACTCGTTGAGCAGATTAAAAACCGTTTAGAAATGATTTTGTTATAATCACTTATTGGAAGGGAATGGTTTTATCTTTCCCCCAGCGCTGAATTTTGGAATCGATCAATAAATCAAACTCATTCACACTGATCGAAATATTAATTCATTGTTATTGCCTATGGGGCCCTTCGCATCGTATCTCTAGCACGCGCGACTGGGTTTGCGCGCCGCTTGCTGTCGCCGAATATTCGATACAGAAGTAAACAAAAAATACAAAATACCTATTAGGTAGACTTGAAAAGATGTGATATCATTATGAAGGTTTTTAAAGGTGTTAATATTTCAAAAATAAGCTCTGAACGTACCTAATGTAATTTTCATCATAATCCTAATATTTTATTAGCTTTTCTGGTCTGTTAATACTTATTTTCAAAGTTACGGCCACATTGTTGGTGACTGGGCCAGGTAGACGCTAATATTTTAGCACCTGTAACGGCTCAGTGAGCATTTTGTAGTTGGCTGGATTGGAATTTTGGCTGCCGACCGGGCACGCCTGAATAGTTAACACGCACCGTAAAGGCCAGTCCTGAAAGCCCTATCTGTATCTAGTGCCTATATTCAGTAAAGATCGATTCGATTCGTCCGAAATTCCGAATCAACAAATATTTGCAATTTAAAGTTATTATTCAATTCACTAGATTGTTTATTAAATCTCAGTCAGCAATTGCCAAACTTCACTTTTGCCTATTTGAGCTAACACAGAAAAAGTAAACGAACGAATCTCAACTCCGCGGCTCTTGACCGATTTCATAAATTTTAAAATCCACTTAACAGTTTCGTTTGAAATTATTACAGTTTCCAGTTGGTAACTTTATTACCTGGATTTTGTTGAACTTTCCGATACGCTTGTTTCCGTCAAAGGGTTACTTTTCGCTTAGTATTAATGTTCTACGGTTTGTAAATTTTCAAACAGAGTTATACTTGTTCTAACATTTCAGTCACGGAGCGGAGCTATACTTATTCAATCGCTGGCAGTATAAACATTGCAGATGGAAATTTGGTTTTAATTAATGTTTTAGACTGTTAATTCGAGTATATGAACTCGCATGTGAAATTGTAGTTTTCAAACCAACAGTGTTTACGAGTATGAAGTTTTTGTGGCCTGAAATGGTATATGAAAATTTAACAACGAGCTGAACTGTAGCATCTTATATGAATATTTGTGGTTGGTGCTATTTTGCTACAATATTTATAGTCTCATGTGCTGTGTACTGTTGAAGCCAATGTGAAGACACGTTTCGCTTATAGTATGTGGCCGAACAATGCACATGTCCTACGAATCTCAGTGGACATGCAAACAGCAATGCGTTCAAAGGTGGCCATTGATTATGCGGGCACATTCGCTCGCCGCGTATTGGCCCAATTACTGCGATCGTCCGCCGTCCGGCCGGACGCTGTCCGACTCGGACGGTCTAATTAGCCCACGGTGTCGCGGTTCGGTGGCTCACCCGCGCTTTTGGTGGGTTAACCTTGTTTACCGTAACCTGCATGCAACTGGATTTTTGGAAAATTGAACTACTTAATTATGTATGATTCAAATTGAAATATTTGCAATTGCCTATGTGATTTGAATAGTCATTTTTCTATTAAATTAAACCTAAATATCTACTAAGGATTCGATTCTAAATTAGACAATTTCGACCAATATAGCCAATGCATATTTATTTTTACTGTTGTCCAATCAAAAGGAATACCTTATTCAGCTTCCCCAACAGAGTTGGTGTATTTTATTTGGCAAGAGCCCGCGAGCATTAAGTTGGAATTTGTTTCTTTCATTTGCAATAAATCATCGAGTAATGTCCACAGGGAGTCGGGTGAATCGAGTTGCCAAATACTTAACAGCTAATTGTAATTTACACCGTTTGTATTCAAACTTTAAGGTTGAAATTGGCAATATTGGTTAGTGTTTCAGTTCGGCTGGAAGTGTATTGTGAGCTCATTACCTCCGTACATTTGATTTGTTCGTCGCTGCTCAATTCAGCATTGTTGCTGATAAACTGTTGTTTATTTTCGCAATTTTGCCTTAACTCTTTTCTTTATGTTATGCATTTTTAATTTTTGCATAATTATTATAGGTTGTCTGTGTGACACAAACCGTACGGTAAACAAAACCGACTTTATGTTGACGAAATATTAGTTGATAATCCCAATTTAATCTATGATAAATATTCCTTAATCTTCGTAATGCGTGAGCTTCGACAATAGAAGGAAATAAATGCAAAAATGATTACCGTTTGGTTCATAATCCGGCCCCACTCGGCGGTACGCTAATACGCGCCGACACGCGAGTTGTGTGCGGCGGCCACCAGATAAGAATAAGCCGAAATAATTCGGGGGGCGAATAGGAATTGTCGAAACGATCGGTCGCTATGAAATGTCTATCAGATCGCCTTTGAGACTATATGCATCGAAGTACGCTATGGTCGCTCGGAGTGTTGTGTGGCCCGATCTTTTTTGTTAATTGGCAAAAGAAACATCGTTCGTTCGTTCGTTTCAGCCAAATGACGTCCACTGCTGGACAAAGGCCTCCCCCAAGGTTTTTTCTATACTTAATGAACGGTCCCGCGCTGCCCGCATCCAAAGGAAACATATTTTTCACAATTAAGTAAACCCCATGATTCATATCCTCGGTATTTTTATTAATCTTCATTTATTTTCTTGGCTAGAACATAAGAGAAAATATTCAAATTATGTTTATGTCTGTCGTTCACTTCATCACTTGCCATCGCATTTACGTAATAGCGCTTCTAACATCACTCGAAAATGGGGTAAATGCCTTGGCACCGGAATATACCCCCATTTTCGCGCGATACGCACCGAGATTACGTGCGAGGTACTCGTAGTTCACGTCTGGATCGCATTTTACTAGAAGTGCAGAGATGTACTAAAATAACCAGATTTGCTACTACTAGAGTCGAGAAAAGTAGGTAAGAAAAACTTCGAAAGAATCATCCTCAACACTTCCATCTTCTTTTTTTTATTTCAATTGATTTTACCTCCATTTTATTAAAATAATAAACCTCTATTCATAAAGAAAACTCATTTATTTTTTAAAGTAGGCTTTTAATAAAAAGCACTTTAACATACAACTTCTGCATACCAGGAAACCCATTTTATAAATTATTCGTAAATGAAATATGTTTCATCAGCACTTAGGCGGTAATTGAGAACAATGTGCTCGACAAATGGCTTCGACAAATTAATTAGTCGCATGTATCACGACGGTGGGCAGCGGTGCCCAAACTGTGGGGTCCCACTCTTAGGTAATTAAAAATCATACGCTTTATTACAATAAGCCTTGGTTTTAGATTTCTTGCACTGTTTTAAGTACTGCCCTATACATTATTGTCCCGTCCCGAAGCAATGGTTGGGTTATTGCAAGAAAATTTTTTGGAATGCGTAAAAGAGCTTTTCAAATGCCAACTTACTGAAAATAAATGATTACAGACTTCAAAGTGTTTTACTACTGAAGCGCTTCTTCTGTTAGAGTCAATATATTTCAAGTTTGAGAACCGAGGACTCTTCCAGCAATCGCTCCATAATTAGCAGGTATTTTTGGAAAGTTTCATTTTGACTTATTATAACCTTTACGAAGAATTCTTGCTAATTACCCCATTAAAGGGGTTTAGAACCGGAAATAAACAGATAATGTTGTTTTTCAGAATTGGAGTTGTTTACTTCAGTTTCATTGAAAATAATTATCTTGATAAGTAGGCATGATTTGATCTAGTTTTTACTCTTCATAACAACATAACATTTGCAATTTTGCTGTAAAGTTCAATGTCTCAAAACGTATGAATGTCCAACAACAAAATAGATTATTATACATGAGGGGATTCTAAAGGAGTTTCCGGAGTATTGTTCCCGTATCCCGGGCTTCGGGCGCGGCCCGGGACAGGAGCCTGGGATTCCCGATTACAACACTTATTTCGGCACCCTTTACATTTAATTGCATATTTAGACCGCAGCGGTTTGCGATAGCTAAGCAAGTACAGTATCTCATTCAATGGACAGAAAATTACAAATTCCGTTTCAATGAACGCCTTCATCATCATCATTTCAGCCACAGGACGTCCACTGCTGAACATAGGCCTCCCCCAATGACTTCCACATCGCACGGTTGGTAGCGGCCTGCATCCAGCGCCTTCCCGCTACCTTTATCAGGTCGTCGGTCCACCTTGTGGGTGGACGTCCCACGCTGCGTTTTCCGCCTTCAAGAACGCCTTCAAGATTGCAAAAATGTAAATTTAGAAAAAGTTGAAATCATAACCTAAAGATTCTGAAATAAGGCATAATATTATGCGCCATTTTCAGCAGTTAGCAGCAGTAAAAGTGTTTTGGTAAAAATCTAACAGTGTCATAAAAATATTTTCTCTTTTATCATGATTGTGCAAACCATCAAAGTTTCCTATCCCTATTATGAATACTGATGATTTCTGAAAAGTAACTACCTGGTGGAATGTTCTTTCTCTCTGTGCTACAGTGTTTAACTTCAGTAAATTAGATTAAGCTGAGCGGTGGCTAACAAAGGCGTAATCTTGGACGCTCGCTTAGCAGTCATTAATTTGGTCTTCAGAAAAAGCGGGTTTTTAAACCACGCAACTTAAAACAACTGCGGCGAAATTAGCCGAGTGAACGGGCTGTGTTTGGCAGATAAATGGTTTTCATAGTGACTTAATTTAAATTACTTTTAGCAGACAAAATAAAAAATGTTGTGTAGTCTCTAAGCAGCTATTTATGTACGTTCTGGGTGCTGATTTGAACTCTACTTACATAATAAGTACTTGTTGAGTTTTTGATATTCCCTTAGAGATTGAAGTGAGTTGAAATTTTTATAATATTAAAAAAATTACTAAATCCTATAGTTTTAAAGATTACTTACAATAGCACTATCTGTACATAACACCATCTTTTTCTATTAGTCTTGGTATTTAGTCGGCCCTGTAATCGAACCCGGTTCAATGCTCGCGCGGCGCTCGCTAAAGGTTCGGACAAACCAACGCGTGCAGCGATGGCGATGGCGATGGCGACCACTGCGCGTGCAAAAGTTGTTTCACACTGCCGCGACCGCGATGGCGATCACTGCGCGTGCAGGTTGTCACTGTCACCACAACTGTCACGCATATTGTCAATCACGCCTATTCGGCAAAATTTAAACTGAATTAAATGATTTGTTTGGAGCTTTTGATGCAATTGAGACAGTGGAAACACTTTTTCACTCAAGTTTATTCAGGCGGCCATATATTATAGAATGAGACAGGATTACATGCGGTATAGGTAGTGGGTATTGGTTACTCATAACCAAGCTATATTTCTGGCTTCGTTTGTAGTCCCTAGAGCCCTAACAATACCTTTTAATTAGATTTAAAGAAAGGTTTGATAGGAAGGAGGACTGCACTAAGGCTTTCTTGGCCTCAGTGGGGGAAATAAAACACAACGCAGACGGTTGATATCTGGTTTATTACTGTTGTGCTATTGCTATATACAAGATTTACATAATGTACACAATTCAATGTGTCCAGTCCAATGTGCCGTCGGTGTAGAGTGCCTACGGTGCACGTTCGTTCAGGGTTCATGGGCCAGTCGGCTAGCATGTTGTAGGTCGCGGTCGATGCTGACGTGCTCGTACAGTATCCTTGTGGGCAAGTAAGATTATAACCAATTCATCTTTTTCCTTGAGGGAAAAAATTTGCCCCCATTACCTTTTACCACTGTCGTTCTTATCGTTAAATCGCACAAAACTACACAGAACTCAACACAACATCTATCAAAATCAATTTTCTTCTTCTTCTTCTTTTATTGTGGCAACGGCTTGGTTTTGAGAACCATATTTTCATTTTTGGTGCAACAGTCATCTTGACATTTACTTTTTTTAAGGCAAAGGAAATTACATTATGCACCCAAACCACAGAGTACCTACATAATAGTCCAAATATCTTTTTTGTCTTTAATAATAACCCAAAAATACAAAAAGACATCAGTTTTGATCAACTAGGTGTTTCTAGTGGCACTAAATTAATGACTGAGACGTTTGATGACTTTAGGTTTTTATTTATGGCATACTTAGAATTGCTCTAGGGCCTTTGAGAAAGCTGCAGACATGTACATTCTCAATTATTTTGTTCTGCAGATAATATCCCAATTTTATTTATGAAGTTGAAGAAGCAGTTTCTCGAGAAAACTAGAATAATTTGTTTATTACATAAAAATGAATTCTGATATTGATACTTTATTCTAAAACCTTTTTTATTATTCAAGTAGGTTAGACTAGTGGTATGTTATGAATAATTCATTTTTAATTGTGTAAAAACTTTTTAACAGATCCTACTTACTATTTATTACATCGATTTTAAAAAACAGAAACGTCACAGTGACAAATGTCGCGATGATCGGTGATCGCTGCGTGCAGACGCTGCATAGATCGCCGCGACCAATGACAGGACGCGTTGATGTGAACACATCGCTACAAATTCATACACGCTGTCTGGTCGCCATCGCCATCGTCATCGTGCACGCCGGCTGCACGCGTTGGTCTGGTCTAACCTTAAACGGATTACGCCATTACGCCGGCGCGTGAGTGCGTCTGCACTTAACGCGCGGAACTACGGAATAAGTAGAGATAAGTGGAATAACATTAAAGTAGCGTATTTTATGTTTATCATGGCTTACTTACAAACGTTAAAAAATCTTTGTTATACTTCTAAATAATTTATTTGATGACGCTTGACACAATTGGTTTCATAGAAAATAGTGCTTCTGTCTCTGATGGTGGATGTTATGGATGCTTTTGGTAGCTATGAATGTCTGACATGACAGTAACAGCCCAGTTAATCAATAGACAGTAATTACTGCGTCATAACACAATTAACGTTTATTGGCGGTTTTGCGGTTGTAACGCGTATTTGCCATATAACTACATATTCATATTATGGTATTGGATATTGCATCATACATACTTGAAAAATGTTTTACATATCTACTTACCAACATACAGCTTTTGAGCTTTCAGAAATCTACTTTCATTGTTTACCAATATTGCTTATTACGTTTATTTATCTTTCGGGGTTTGTCTTCGAACATAGGCCTCCACCGACTTCTGTCTCTACATTACATTATTATTTATTAATTCATAACCTCACTTTGCGAGTTCCCCAAAAGTGTCGCAAGTCTCAAAGTACCCTGAAGTCGTGAACAACTCGGAACGTCCTCGCCGACTAGACGCGATCACACGTCAACTCGATTTAAACTCCGGTCGAGCTGAACTTTGACGCGGGATGGCTCCGTAGTGTGTCAAGCGATAGGGGCGACAATCGTTACAAAAATGTCATGACTTGGTTCAACTAAATTATGAATAACTTGAAAAAACTAACTGCCTAAGGCGGGAATCGAACCCACGACCTTTCGCTTGCCGGGCGAATGACTAACTACTCTTCCATTTGAGCTATGCACTTAGAAACTGGTTTAACTGTTCATTGCCTAAGCTTCCAATATTGAATATCAAAACCTCTCTGTCTTGAGTCTATTGGTTCAGTCACTTTACAATCATATCATTTTCTTTTGGTCGACCTTTTGACCGACATCCTACTTTAGTACTTTTATTTGTGCAACAATTCGTTACTACTTTGTAGTATGCAGCACCCTCAAAAATTGAAAATGAGATATTTTCCTCTTCCAGTCCTAAAGCCTTGATCACACGTACCGAGTAAACGGGCGAGATAGTAAAATGTTTACTCGGTCGAGACAGTTGGGTAAGCGAGTCACATACTCGAGCGCTCGGCCGAGCACTCGGCGTAATATTCATACACACCGAGTACTCGGCCGAGAGCACTGTCTGGCCTGTTTGCTCGGTAGGTACGTGTGATCAAGGCATAAGTCTGAGGTTATTAACTCTTATTATTGTGGTAGCGGTAGGCTCCATGCAGGACGCAAACTCGCGACTGCTGGCTTTGTTGTCTGGGGCCGGATCATTAGTCCAGGCCTGAGTGCCCACTTAGACTGGAACAATGATGTGAGTATCCGAAGAGTGGAGTCTTACTGCGAATGTAATGTTTCACGAGAATAAGTTAACGAGTGAACTCAATCATGCTTAATTAACCAACTATGTAAATAATTCGTGATACTTACCCGAAGTGCTAACTTGTTGACAACACAACCATATTCCGATTGTAACAAAGAGGTGCTGGGAACTTACTCGTTCGTATTGGCTACTTTGGGTATGATGAACTATTTGACGTTGACTGTACATCTAGATAATAAGACGTGCGTAAAGAGAGACGCTAAAACTAAAGAATTATACTATTTCCCATGTCGTTGTCGTTGAAAAAAGTTACAAAACCATATTAGCGCATTGAACATGAAAATTCAGAAGGAACGAAAGACACCCTAAGATGTCAAGTCCTGAAAAGTTATGACTTAAAGTTAATACTTATACATAAGTCCATGATCCTGAATATTAAATTCCCCGCGCTGGCAGCCCTGGGCTCGTCGAAGGTTGACATAAAAACTTTCCCAATATCGCTGCGTGGGAGTTATAAAAACCCGCGCCTTCATGACTTGATCACTTTCCTTGAGTTTGTTTGGTATCTCATGTTAATTACTTCGTGCCTGATTTGCTTTTTTCATTACAAACTATAATGTCTACTGATTTAAGTAAGACAATATTCACGTTTTTTTTAGAACTCAATACTTTGTGCTGTAACATCACATCATTTCAGGTTACTGAAGTATGTTCGTATTTGAAATGTCCTATAATTTTAATTTGCTGATTTTTCAAAACGTTCTACGAGTATATAATGCCTAACAGTTGGCCACATGCGACATAATACGATCACATATCTAATTCTTTCTGTTGTCGAGATATTTGCATCGGAACAATTTACCCCCGGCACTTTCAGCCCCGGTCTCCCCTACTTATAGTTAAAATCTTTCAAGTTTCGATAAATGGGGAGAAATGTTATCCATGTGTATGAAGTACCCAGGCTTGTCTATCATTGCAATCGTTTATCTTTTTCATCCGGGCTGCAACAGCGCGCGTCCGAGCCCGCCCACTCCGAGCGCGCGGATATGACGGGGCGTCGATGTCGCGGGGAAATGGACTCATTATGACTTTCGTGCTTTGACAGTCGTTGTCAACGTTTCCAACTTGCTGAATTAATTTGAACTGTTAGAAGCTGCTTATTCAGTTCCCTCATTAAAAAAAATAATCTGCCACATTTTCTGACCCTCTTTCAAAGACTGGTGTCTATCAATTTTGTAGTTATTTACTTTCTACAATGAAGCTAAAACTTATACGATTTGGTGAAATGATGGGATATATCACGGGAAACTGTACATTTATGTACCTAAATTAAAATCTGACGCACTTTTTCGATCAATATTTCTATTATTTTGTCCCTGTATCGGGTCCGTTATGGACTAGACGGTGCTTTTCGCTGTCGTTTTTGAATTTGGAACTCGATCGAGTTCGTTTCCGGTCGCCGGCGGCGCCATTGCGGCGTGACGTCACCTGTCCACAGCTGATGCCGCACTTTTGGGACACGCTGTGTTTATTATTGTTAAGGAAACTGTTTTGAACGATTCCATCTTATGCTGTAGTAATTTTTCCGGCTAACATGTCTGTTAATATCTGTCTATTATATGTGGATTAAGATATTAATATTAGGTAGGTTTTCGCCCTAGTCTACGAATTTATATAAAACATAAAACGTACAAAAACAGAACCTAGAAAAGACTTTTTTCACTCATTTGTGTTATTTCGCTTGTTGCAGATTGGAGCAGCCGCGGCTCGTCGCGGCGCCGCTCGTCGCAGCAGTCGGCGGCGACGCTGCTGGCCAACTTCGACACCGCGGCGCAGCAGGTCAGTCCCACACTAGCAGCGGTGACGTCACTCGGCAGCCGCGGCTCGTCGCAGCAGTCGGCGGCGACGCTGCTGGCCAACTTCGACACCGCGGCGCAGCAGGTCAGTCCCTCACTAGCAGTAGTGACGTCACTCAGCAGCCGCGGCTCGCGGCGCCGCTCGTCGCAGCAGTCGGCGGCGACGCTGCTGGCCAACTTCGACACCGCGGCGCAGCAGGTCAGTCCCACACTAGCAGCGGTGACGTCACTCGGCAGCCGCGGCTCGTCGCAGCAGTCGGCGGCGACGCTGCTGGCCAACTTCGACACCGCGGCGCAGCAGGTCAGTCCCGCACTAGCAGCAGTGACGTCACTCGCTAGCGGGTGCCAGTTGGGAAATTCCGATTATACCTATTATTTTGTTCGTCAACTCGCACCTCTTCAAAAGTACAGTCAAATAAAAACGAATTGAAACTAAAAACTTTAAATAAATCTATACAGTGTGTCGGGCATTTAGTACAGTCCATAAAAAGCATTCGAGGAAAATAAGAAACGATTATAACACATTCAGCTTCCAAGTTATGCACAGCTCTGAATTTTCTCTGTTACCAGCTGTGCCTTCTGTATTTAATAAACAGGAGGTTGGTACGAAACGAGACGTGGGATTGGTCCCTATTAAATATTTACCCTACAAACAATTTTGTAACAAGTTCTTTACTTTTTGTATTATACCTAAGTGATATGTTATGACAGACATGTCGGAGAGCTGGGACGGGACGTGGTAACTTGATAAGTGCCAACGTTTCGCATTATTTCTCAAGGGATACGGCGGGATCACACTTTCCTTGGTGTTCCTTTGTTGTATCGAACACTTGTAATTTGGTAAATCAAATCAGTTTTCAGTTACTATATTATTATTTTTTTTACTTTTGCATAGGAAAAATTGGTTGTCTCTCGACACTAGCAATCCTATTCATGAAGCAATCGTAACTATCACTGTTAACCTGCATCTAAAGTTTAAAACAAAATTTATTCCCCTGAAGTTGTCCTTTTAGATAAGGTACCTAAAGTTTGTTTGGAAAATGTTTCAAAAATACCTTCGACGGGAATCTCTTATCCCCTGTAAAGATATTCTTTCAAAAGCAAAATTTTAAGCGTCCCCCTAAGGTCACAGTGTCGCCAAGTACAGTAAGCTCCTTTCCTCCATGGTGGCACAAATTTCGAAACAAGGTCTGAAAAACTGAAAAACAATTTAGTCATTTCCAGTTTGTGTTATTTGTTTGATAAGATCATTAGCTAGCAGGTTGTTTCATTTGCGACGTTTTAATCGTAGTTAAAATATTTTTTGCCTAGAATAGTATTGTTTTGAGTATCTCTTTTACATTATTATAGGATTTTAAACTTTCGCGTTCCATTTCAACTAAAATAGAGAAACACGGGTCTCCTTAACGCGACATTTTGCGTATGAGTTACATAATGTTATGATCATTAGTAAACAAGCCTACTCCACCAACCTGCGTTACGGAAGACATTTGTATCAAAGCCCGCGAAGGCATCTCGTTCGCAGGTTCGAGTCCCGTTTATCTCTTCCGGCGGCTGCGCAGGCGGCATTCTTCCGAAAACATTAAATTTCGTCCGACTGTACCGGCGCACACAAAAATTACATTTCGCGAATAGTTCTTGTTCTGCCCTTGGAATGTTAGGGTGCGCTAGGGCTGTCCAAATGCCGTGAGAAAATAAACAGGTGCTTTAAAGCTTTAAAACTGTAATTCAAATTACTACTTTCTTAGTTTAGGTATTCATAATGATACTAAACAGGAATACTTTAATGAGAAAAGCATTTTACATTCAAATAATTACATGCAGCTGTATTTTGTTATATTATTTACTCAGCAAAAATAGTGTTAAAAAGAGCTTTCCATTAAGATTATTTTGTACTCTGTTAACATAGAGATCTAATCCATGTTTTCTATTTAATAAAATTAAACAAATCAGATGTTTTTATTATTTGATCAAATTAACTCTTTCACTCGTTAGCCAACCCTAGCACAAATCTCGAAACCAAAAAACATGGAACATAATTTAAATACCAAATGCTGAGCAGCCCTGGCCAAGTTAGCCAAGAAAGAAGGCGAAGTTATCCGCGAACTTGGCAACTTGGGGTTGCGGCCAAGCTTTGTTTTTTTTTTATTTTTTATTTTTTTTTATGTGATAGGAGGCAAACGAGCAGACGGATCACCTGATGGTAAAGTGATTACCGATTTGTGCTTTAAGATGAGTAGTACTGCAAGATGCGATTAAGCGTAGGTACTGGTCTCTAGTTTAAGTTGGACTTAAGACTATAGACTGGCACACAGACGAAGTGAGCGTGAGTGCGTTACGTCTTAGTACAATTTGACAAATTAATTACAAATAGCTTTGCAATGATTTGAAGAATTTTTTGCACTTCTGTTGCCTACTTGCCACTGAAGTAATATGTATGTCCAGTCATTGGACAATTTTATTAAGAATCATTGTGAAAATCAAAACACCATCTTCATTGATTTGAATTTGCTGATAAACAACTAAACGGTAAGTTAAACTACAAAGTAATTGTATTTGATATTACTACTGCATGATGCTGAAACTTTAATGAATATTTGCATTCAGTTAGTTAACCACATGTTGCTAACCTTTATTTGAATTAACTCAATCAAACCTCGCATACCTACCATTTATTTCAATTACCTAATGCATTTTGTGGTACGTATGTAAACTTAAACTAGTATTTGTGAAACAAAACTTGTTGTTAATTTTTTGGTAGTATATGTATAATTTTTTGCCGTCCATTAAAATCGGTGCTTCGTGAACAATGCAAAAATGCTTTCATAAATTGCTTTAAAATTTCCGTGGCGTGGAATAAACGCGTCTGATAAAATCGTGAAATATTTTTATGAAGCCAAAATGGACCAGAAGGCTCACTTATTTTAAGGACAAAGACCAAAAGCGGTGATAAACCGTTTTTAAACTTTATAAGTTGAATAAATAAAAATATTTTATTACTTGGAGCTATTGGACCAACTATTTCTGCTGTTTTTGAGCATACAATTTACGGAAACGAGATTACAAATATGTGAGAGCAATATTACATGATAAAGCTCTAATATCACAGTTAGTCGGCCGTTTGGTGTAGTGGTTCGAAACGGACTACTATTCCGGAGGTAGCGGGTTCGATTCCCGCACTGTACAAACATTTGTGTGCATGAATAAGTATATTTGTTTGTATTGGACTGGGTGTTTTCTATGTATAATAAGTATGTTTTTACAAAAAAAAAATTTATTTAAGTATGTTTATATCCGTTGTCTAGTACCCATAGTACAAGCTTTGCTTAGTTTGGGACTAGAAGCGCAGTGTAAAATGTCCAAGGATATTATTATTAAGTATTATTACAGTTGTTTGCAAATAAGACTTATTGGGCCATTTTGGTCCAATATCCGGCTGTCTGTCCACTCTCACACACAATTAATATTTTGTGATAATAATAATATGAAACTAGTACTCATGTTTCTGCTCTAACCAGAAAATAGAGACAGGATTTGGGAAAATTAAAAAAATAAAGCTGGGGTGTGTAATATGAATATTTAGTACCTAGTCTAAAATTAAGCCGAGGCAGAGCCTAAAATTAATTGAAGCCGATTCAGTATGATTCCATACTTAAGGATACACCACAAAAATAATATCACATGAGAGACGTCGCAAAAATTCGGCATCAAATGCGATCGAATCCTGTAGTTTATGGCGCGGGTCACGACTCAGGCCCTCGACAAAGGCGGTGGCGCCCTCGTCACCATCAGTATGCGGAGTGGGTGCCCCCTATTGAAAAACGCTGGACGTGCCTCCGAGAAATCCTTGTATGTAGGGTTGACGGAATCGTAGTCTTTTTTACAGCCATGTAGTTTGGATGAGCCTGAAAAAGGAGAAATTATTTAGAAAATTAGTGTGAAAGAGATCTCATAAAAGAGATTTTAAAACTGTCAGTTAACTATTTTGAGCATAGTTGGTATAAAATATACTAAGTACCTGTACCAGTACGCAAGACCGTTCATTATGGAAAACCTTGGGGGAGGCCTTTGTCCAGCAGTGGACGTCATTTGGCTGAAACGAACGAACGAACGATACTAAGTACCTATAAAATAACGTTGAAGAACGCCTTTGTGTAATAATAAAGTAATTATTACCAAGTAAGTTACTCGTATTTGTTTGATCGTAGCGGAGTAATGTTGTGATCGTGTTTCCCTTATTAGGTACTTGAGAATATGTTATCATTTGTTTTTGGTAGCAATAAAGCTACGAATAGGTACATAATTTTTATTTACTTCGCATTGTTTGCGCCTTGAGTTTCCTGCGTCCAAAGGTCAAGAGTTCGGGCGATATATTTTTACTACCAGCCCTAAGTGGCGAGGCATATCGCGCGGTGCTGGAATAAAAATTTTGTTGGTATCGGAAACCGATACAATAAAATGATTTCTGCAGAGGTCGGCCGGATCGCCTCTGATGGCAGATAGAATTAAAATGAAGCGGCATTTGTTCTGCTTGCTTCAGATTTCGGGGTTTAAACGGACCAAATCTATTTTTAAACCAAAAAGGTTTCGAAAGTAATTTTGAGGCTCAAAAAGAATTACACCTCCAAAAATGGACAGTGGTGGTATATAATTGAATCCAGTCCAATAGTGATTAGTATCAAATCTAAACTTTCACTGGTACTTTTGGCTAAGTTTTATAACAGCCTTCTAGGTATATAATATTTACTTTTCTCGCGGCATTAGCCAAACCACAAATATAACATGATGCTGGTAGTTCCACGCACGCGGTGTAATAGTTTTTTGATTGCCGCGCGTTACAGCGGTCCGCATGCTAAGCGGCGTCGTTACACAAAATACATGTTACCGTGGGAATCGCCGTTTTAGACGGAACTTTATGGGTCTATTCGGTTAAGAAGCGAACATTTTATTGAATGTAGCGTTGGAATATTCTATCAGTTTCAGTTACTTAAGCTTCAGTTTCGTTTATGCCTCAGTCAGGGTTGACTTAACAATCAATGACCCATAAAATCGCATTCTTAATTCACTCTTGAATAAAGCCTAAAGGAGTTTACTTATATTTCGGTAAATTCGTTACCGAAACCCAGAGAAAGTTCTGAGCGCAGCTGGTGCTCGACAAGAGTTCCTTGCAAACCTAATTGTGGAACTTTGTGTCGAACCTATAAGAGTAACGTAATAAGGACTAAGCTATTGATCCATGGTGTTTATTTATTTGAGCCGTGCTAGACGAATATGGCAGTTTATGAAATCTGACAGAAGTTTAGTTATAACGCTGCTGAAAAGTGGCATTGTAGCTCATAAAAAGTATGTCAACTGGTAGCGTTCAATGGGACCTCGAAACTTAAATTTGAACTCCTCCCATGTCATTTTAATTTTAAGCGTTAAGAGTTAATCTCAAATCTCAAACTAAATAACAAATAATTGGAAAAAATCGAAGTGCCTAAAGCGTTCCTCCCATGTTTTTCTGATTCACTTCGTTGCGGATCCAATAACAGTTTAACTTTCCCCCGGGACAAACTTGGCCTTCACTGGTTGGGTTTTTATTGCCGGTCAAGCTGTAGATCCAGGCTCCACAGGAGTTGCAGCGGCGGGAACAAGAGGTGGAAATAGTCCGTTAATGTCCAATGGACATTAACGGACTATTCCCACCTATTGTTCCCGTAGATCGATAAGATAAGATAAGATCACGTGATATAGACGGTATCATGGCTTCCAAAACTCAAGTCATTGCCTAGAACAGGGGTTCCCAAACTGTGCGCCGCGGCACCCTGGTGCGCCGTAGAAATTTCATATTGCAGATATATGTTATAATTTTTGTTCCTCTCTACCTAACCTTGCTAGCTACTATCAACGATAATTATAGGTGCCCATTTCTTTTGGCTGTATCTTTTTGAAAGGGTAGAGCGTCGTAACAAAATACTTACGTAACTGCGCCGCACGATGAAAAAGTTTGAGAACCCCTGGCCTAAAAGGAAGAAGAAGCAAAAATGGAGATAATATCAGTGTTTCAAATCCGGGCGTCGTGACAAAATACTAAAGTAACTGCACCGTGGCTGGAAAAAAACTCCTGGCCTAATAGGAAGAAGAAGCAAAAATGGAGATACATAATATCAGAGTTTGAAGTTACGTTTGTTACAGATTCGCGACTGGGTGTCGGTGGAGTCGGACATGCTGCGCGCGCAGCCGGTCGCCGTGGGCGACGTCGACGACATCCTGCAGCAGCTGGACAAGCAGAAGGTACGGTGACCTTGACCCTGACCTTGACCTTGACCTTTGATATAACTGGACGCGGCAGTGTAATATGGCTTTACCAAACAATTTTTGCCTAAACAGTACGTGCTTCGTTTTTGTTGTTGGTTTTATTTGAGAAGAGTCTTGAGGGTCAAATGATTTGACTTTATTACATCGTACATATTTTTTGTTGTTCATGAATGTGAAATGTTTTCGGTGAAAGCACGTTAAGTTTTCAGTTCGGTCGAGCCATGTCAGGCGCCTATGATAGTTCAGTAGATCTGACACTTTTACGTTTGCTCTTCTTTGGACATAGTTTGATGTTTAATTGTACACAAATAACCGTTCAAAAACGTATTACGTAAATTAATCATGATGCCGTCAATCAGGATCATAAAGCATTCATCAACTTTACACGCCTATAGGTATTAGGTAATACATAGTTGACACAAATACCATTGATTAGCTGAGAATTTTGACAAAGGATCAACTCGTTTTAAACACCCATCATTCAAACCTCAACTTAATCTTTACTCGGCTTAAGTTGAGTTTTCACTGAAGGTGCGCACGTAATCCTTTTTGTTTAGGGGCTAGGGAACCAGTCCGCTCCGCCAAGCAGAATTCACACGAGTGTATTTTTGCCACTAGATTAGCTTTTTCGGAGTAAATCGTACCGTTTACGCAGTGGACTGTTCATTCAACTCATTATTTGGTAATTTCTCATTTTTATTGGGTTTTATCATGTTTAATCTTTTATGAAGTTTTCAAACGGTAACTTTTTTGCCTTTATGGATATTTGGTTAAAACTGGTGTTGAACTTTTAATCTAATAAACCTGCAAGTTTGTCTAAATTTTACTTGTAAAATAACCATGTTCAATAAGTATTATCGTTCAAGATGTTTAAAAATTGTTTATGTGTTATTGTTGTTATGGGGTTTAATTAATAAAGCGCCATGATTATCTTCAACTTGATTGTTTATTGCAATCTTACACATGCAAAATTTAATTATTACAACGGAGCACATCTAAACAAAACTTTTCAGTCGGCCATTTTTCCACAGAGAGTCCATAGACATAGATCTAGCTTTTTTAAACTCTAAACCATAAATAAATGTTTAGTGTTGTCATTACTCAACATATGTAATTGCAAACACACATAATAGATAATTTCCACGTAGTAGCTCCGTAACCGTTTGTTATTCCATTCCTCAAAATAAACACTCATTTAAAAATATTTATTTTTTGGATAAGGCTATATTGATACAAATACCTAATAGATTCAATAACATTTGCAATTTAGCCACTCAACCGAAGTCGATCTATGGACTCCTCTCGATATAGAGTTACGGGAGGGCAGTGGGACCAAACAATGGGCCGTACTTAGCAGCCGCACAATGGCCCCGATATGCCTGATTTATAGCGTGTATGTAGTATGCGGGGAATTATTGTTTGAATATGTAATGCCTTTCAAACATGCTCTAAATACATGCGGTCATGTTTCAAATACAAAATAAATCGCACCAATAGGGGACTCATAGAGATAATTTAAACGAGCCGAGTGGTTTTGTAAAACAATAAGTATCCATTCTTATAATGATTTTAAAATCGGTTGTGTTAGCTTAGGCACTAAAAAAGGCACTACTTATTAAAGCTCCCCCTAAGAATTTAGTGTTCGGTCACGTGCCTTATTTTTAGTGGTATTATCATAATGGTTTTTGTTTCGAATGCAATTTGTGAGTGATCAATCTCAAAGAACGCTGCACGTGACACTCCCTTGCATTTTGATTGAGTTGCACAAAATATTGGACAATCCAATTGGATTGCGTTACGTCGCCATGTCACTGTCCCCCAAATAAATATGTATGTTTTTTATTGCCATCCCCACTGTCTATTGGTATTCTATCCGTGGACACCTTATGTAGACCAAAGAGAACAGCTAAGTCACTCGGATAGCTGCAAGAATAATAAATGATAATAGAGTCTATATTATAGACAATTAGATTATCATAGAAGGCTCTGCAGAAACATTTTTCTGTTGAAATCACGTTTCGCCGAAATCGGTCGTCGATCGGTCAAACATGAATCGATAAAACGTTATAAGGTAAACATTTTTTGACTTGGCTTAGTTTTGTTGGTTTGCTTTTCCTAATTCGCTTTGGGTCAATTATTTAAAAAAATATATTTGCGAAAGTAGTATGTATTCACATTCCCATATTTGACCCGGAGTGTGGCTGTTCTTTTTCGTATACAAAACTTTCCAAAGCCGGTCCGTTCAATTAATAATCAGCCCCCAGATGCGCCCCAGTAAGTCGCACGCGGGCCCCGCGACTACTCGCGGCAATTTCATCAATTTTGCGAGGGATTTCGACGGCATTATTGCCTTTACGGAATTATGACGCGCCCGTGAAATATTCATTTACATTTACTTTGTAATATCGTACGGGAATAATTACATTTGCTACGTCGGGAAAAAGTATTATGATCAACCGACAAATTGAAACCAAGTTTTAGTCGAATAGTAGGTAAACGTAGTACTTCTATTTGCTCAAATGAAATTATCCGAAAGTTATTAATAATTATTATTTTTCTTTTAATTTTTAATTTTGAACATACTAGTTAATTTGAAGCTTATCCAAAAAAGGATATTTTTTTAATACATTAAACATTTTTAGCGTGTGTCCCACTTGTAATTCAAACCAAGAATTTCCCAGTTGGTCCTTCTACAAAATCAACTTGACTTATGAAGTTGTATTCCTTTGTACTGAAAAATAAAACTAAAGAATGTATAATGTTCCATAAGTCAGGTCCTTCTGGCAAGAAAACCTAATTTGCATTAATGCATACAAGCCAGACTAAGCTGTACAAAATACTTTGTTTGCTCTTTGGCGGCGGAAAGGGCAACGGAACGAAAACTTTGCAGCGATAAGAAGTTGACATTTTAACGTAATTTATGAAGATTTTTATTATTGATAGGCATCTTTTTGCTTTCTGTGCCTTATGATTATGGTTAAAATATTACATCCAATCTATGACAAATTTTTGATGGCGAGAATTACTAAGAGATGATTTACTTACGTCATAAAGTAGATTATCATTTTTAAAAAGATTCGACTTCCCAAGCTTGAAAATAAAATTTTAAATAAGTGCTTTCTTGGTATGCACAAAAATATCACCAATTCCGTGGTACTTGTCTTGGGTATTGTTATTGAATCAATAACTTTGATTTGAAGTAGCTATGAATTATGAAATACGGGCATACACACAAACAACATCATGTTTTATGTAAATATCTCCAATCATGTGTAAGTGTTTTCGATGGCTACTAATCAAAGTATAAAATGCCATTATAGTTAAAGGTGCCCCACCATGAACGGCGATGTACCTACCTCAGCCTTCGAACCCCATTGAGCTTGATCTAAAAATAGGCCTTTGTTCCGAGTCTCACCCTATCACAGCCCATGAAAGTAATAAAATAATACCGTTCGTTCGTTCGTTCGTTTCATCCAAATGACGTCCACTGCTGGACAAAGGCCTCCCAATACCGCGAATGATTTATCCATAATGATAAGTTACAAACAAGGATTTTCATCAATTATCCCATCAAGCTAAACATAGTTAAAAATCATGAAAAAGGTTAAAAAACGTTTAACTTTGGATTAAATTGTAATTGAGCATTAAAAAACGTAGTAAATAATTTCAGTCTCAATCTGAGGAAAATAGTTTTCATTTACATTAATTACTAGCGGCCGCCCGCGACTTCGTACGCCTGGATTCCGTTTTACCCCCTAAGGGAATTTTGCAAAATCCCGTCTTAGTGAGTACCTACGTTGTAGAAGGAACCCCCATGCAAAATTTAAGACTCTAGGGCACATGTAGTTTCTGAGATTTCGTGATGAGTGAGTCAGTCAATCAGTGACCTTTCGCTTTTGTCGATTATTAAGCTAGTTCGTTCTAACGGCATATCCGCCTGGAGTGTGCCGGCCGTCTGTTCTCCTCGCGCTGTGGCGAACGAGACAAGCCTTTGATTTAGTTCGCTAGTGTGGATCCGGTCACTAATACGATTACAGAAGCGGTTCCTAAATCCTCATCTTCTTTGGTGCACTTAATGACGAAATATTTGTTGTTTTTGACATTAAATTCACGCTCTATTGTACCTAGTGAAGGCAAAATCTTTAATTGCTAGGAGAAAATCAATATTGCATACAAATATCCTAATGTAAACCGAAAAACATTAATATTCGTCGAGTGTTTTGGAGTCTATTGGCGCGAAATATATTTATTGTTATTGTGTTGCGATATTAAAATATGTTTACCCTTTGAGTTAATTTAACATTCCAGAAAACATTATAACTAGGAAAAGTTCAGTTGAACAATGACCTTAATTATCGCGAGTCCATCAATTAAATTATTCTATTATTTTTCGCGAGACGTTTTCCTTAGCTCACGTCGCCATCTATTCGAAATAGGTAGAACTGACTGTTCAAGGTAGGTACTGCTCACAGGATTTTGGTACACTAATTTGTGTCACTAAATTATCTATTCAGACCCGAATAACGTCTCATTTCCTTTTTTATTTTCAGTAAGTAGGTCTTTTTTATTTTTAGTACTTTTTTACGAATTTTCTTCAGAACTTTTCAGAGAATTCGCGCCACCTAGGGCGTTGACGTTGTACCTTTTACTGTGTATGCCATTGCCTTAGTTTTGTGTTCTGTTCCTAGATGTCTCTACGAGGAGAATCTAAATATTTTTTTCTTTCTTCGACCATTTAATCGCTAATTTCGATCATAAAACTAATATTTAGTCACAAAGATGAAAGGATAATAAATAAAATCCGATAGAGGCGTCATTTTGCATTGCAAATGCCGTGCACTCAAATTGCAAATTTTGTGATGCCTTTTATGAATATTCTAATAATGTGCATGTTTTACAAGAACAAATAGCATTAAAGATTCATGAGTTCCTTTATATATTTTTAGGGATTGGAAAATTACACATATTTTTATGGCACAATATCCATGACTTATGTCCCTTTTACTCCATGTAGAGCTGCATAGAATTAGTGTTTTTTTTTAATGAAATACATTAATTAATTAAGGCTTGATTTTAATGTATTTCAATGAAGTCTTTACCATAGAGTTATCGGGATCGAACATGATTGTAATGTATTATATGATATTATTGTCATGTTTGAGTTATGTAGATGAAGTTGCATAAACCTTACTTAATAGAGTTATTAAGTAATTGTATTCTTATTAAATAGTCATTTCAAATTTTATTCAAGGGCATTTTGTGTTAACAATGCGTCTCGTTATGGACCTAGGGCCATAGACGACACACGACTGCCAGGTGTCCCGCGCGCCACCTGTTATAACCGAAGGGGACCGTGTCCCGGCGCATGCGCGGGCAATAGGGACGAGGCAGTGTCGATGTTGCTTATTTTTGTATATTTATTTATTTTTAATAAACAACTTGAAAAAATCGAACTGCCTAAGGCGGGAATTCAACCCACTTGAAAAATTTCCACGGGTTCATCCAGTGTCTAAGTAGCTCAGTTGGAAGAGCAGTCGCTCGGCAAGCGAAAGGTCGTGGGTTTGATTCCCGCTTTAAGCAGTTACATTTTTTCAAGATGTTTATTTAAAATTAGTTTAAGAGCGTTTACGTCTAGCGTGGCATGTCAAGTTTGGGTAATTTCGATGCTAGTTTTATTCACACTAAAATATTTATGACTGTGTGCGTGTTCTCACGCTCTATAGTCAAACCAAAATACTTTGATCCACCATCGTAAAAGTGTGCCAGGCTGTCAAGTGACAGCTCAAGGAAACTATAAAACCTTCAAATCTTCCAACACCGACTCCATAATTATAAATAATGGTATACATTAGTCCTAATCAATAATAAATGCGTAAATTCTTTATCAAATAGTAAATTATCAAAGGTTTTTTACTATTTTGAGAATATTTTATACAGCCTATGTTCAGCAGAAAAAATTTTGAATTTTAATGGTGAGAGATTTTTTCAAATCGGTTCTATTCAAAACAAACTTTTCCTGTTTACTATTCTTTTTTTATCCGGAAAATGCATAACATTTCATACCCACCAGCTGCGGGGGCAGCTAGTGGGTTATTTGGGGTTCTTCCTACCAGAAGGTGGGTAGCCCCTACACCCACTAAAAACCTGACTGTTTCTGCCATGATCCATAAATGAGTGATATGAGGGAACGCGGGACATCGCCATTGGCTGTTGCCTGTAGCATTCGTCCTTAGCCGCCACCAGACACCTCCATGTCTAGCGACCGAGGCCTGTTAGGAAGGGACAGTTGGAGACCATAAGCTGTCCTCTTGCGCCCAGGGTGTCGGCGACGGATAACCGGAGTGTCGACTGAGGCCTCTCGCTCCCCCTTTCCACTGCTTATTTCTGTGAAAGAACACTTTCACAGAAAGTAAGCACACTATACCATAAGATTATTTGTCTCATCATATATTTTATACTAATGTAGATATTGTTTCCGAAAGCGAGCAGGTTCATTCCGTACCTGTACGCTTCATGCGTTCTCTAGCAAAAGCTGAAAATCAGTGTTCTGCCCTTTTGAGGGTAGTGTTTATACTGAGCTCTTTGCTTTTTGCATCGCTGCGGCACACATCACTCTGACGCAGGGAACTATTTGAAACGCTAGTCATCTTTATCTTATGTTGTTTTGTCACTTTTGTTATGTTGCAATTGTTGAAATTATTACTAACCTGTGTAACAAAATACCAGTGGTGTCACCTAGTGTGTTTCTAGACTAACTAACTTTATTTCGATATTGAATTGAATTTCAATAGCAACTATACATAATGTGTGTGTTAAAAGCATTAAAAAAAGTGTGTTACAACAAATAAACAATTTATCTATCTATCTCACGCCTCTTTCCGATTGGTAGGGAGAGGTCATTTCCAACCGCCGCTCGTTTGCTTAGGCTGGGCACTGTTGGAGCGTGTCAGTCTGCTGCGGTGACTCACGTGCCAAGACTGCAGTGTTAACTGACAACCATCTACAGGCTCTTGGCCTATACGGTGGAGGAATGGCCCGAAGCACCCATGGCCCGGTAGAACCTGGGTCGCCCTTTGTGTGAGGCGATCATGCCGTCGCACCCACTCCTCTAATACAGGCAGAACTGCCTCTATGGTGCGACGTAAAATTTGGCTGACGGCCAGGCGTACCCTTCAGCACTCTAGGGCCTAGATCCTCAAGCCTCTACCTTTTGGTTTCCACCTCTCGTGGTGCACGTACACGTACATTTCCCCTTGGGACCTATGGTCACCTCGCAACTGGCGTCTATTCTCGGTTGTCGACACCAGCTTTGTCGCCACTGAGGATAAATGGCATAAATAATATCGATTGTCACCAGTGGTGACACATACTTTCCCAGTTGTAGCTACAGGCTTTCTCACAACTTATGACAAATTAGAAAAATACATCCCAATTATGCTTAGTGGGGACGTACACAAATATTGACACAAATGTCATCGTGCATGACATACGTAAAGTAAAAGTCAAGTAAGACCAGATGAATACAAATATTATTAATTTTATTAATAATTCGTACGCGTGGACCTCGTTTTACTTCTTAGTTCGTAAAATCTGTTGTTTGATATCATGTTGATAGATGGCGTTTCACGGCTTCCCCCGCATGAATATTCACGAACGTCAAAAACAGTAGTTTGTCCAGCGCTGTAGATTTTAACTAATGACGATAGATTGCGCTTTTTAGACACGTCTTATTTATTTATTGAAATTTATTTGTCACATATCGTCATAAATTATAGCCTATAATTATGTTAATCTGATTTATAAACAATAATACTGTAAAGTTTCAACAAAATCCGTTCAGTAGTTTTTGAGTGAAAGAGTAACAAACATCCAGACATCCAAACTTTCGCATTTATAATATTAGTAGGATTGTTATACGTCGCCACTAATGACAATATTTTTTTTCCCATTTATCCTCAGTAGGAACATAGTCAGTGTCCACAACCGGGAATAGACGGACTGCGGATACTATGCGGTATCCACGAATTACCTCAGCCTGTCAGTGATATCATGCGTTGCGCTTTTTTGAACAGTAGGATGTTCCACGACTACACAGCACTGTGCCATACTCGAGCCCCATATAGAAAAGTATAGTCAGCGACTCAGTGCAGCCGGGCCTCCGAGATTAGGCATCAACCGGCTTAGTGCGCCGGCGGTAGCCAAAAGCTTAGGGGTGAGACGATTCAAGTGGCGGTCAAATGACCACTGTCCAACTAACTACAATCCGAGGTACCTACCGCAAAGATTTTCCGACTGTAATATGTTGTGTATGTTCCCCCTACAACTAGGTGGGTCCCTGCTGGCAGAGCATTCCTATTAACTATTCTGTAACCACCTATTTATGGCAAATAAATTATTAGTATTATTCCTCTTTATAATATTAGTAGGTATACATACATAACTTGCTGTTCCAAATTTTCGTCATTCGTTTTCGTTTCATCGCTAAAAATAACTTAATTTTATTTTTCATTACGTCTGAAATAGAATTTGTAGTAAAATAGACTGTAATGAAAAATAACAATAAAATATTTTAATTACCACGTGATCGCAAAATCTACCACCAAGATTTTGCGGATACACTATAAAAGTCCAGCTACCTGTCAAAGATCAACGTACGCGTGACACATGTCAGCAGAGCACCGAGCGACGTGACCTCACTCTGGAACGCCTCGAGGCGGACTGAATTTGAACGATTCGTGCGCGGCGATTTATAGTAGTTTTCAAATACTCATAGAAAAAAAATTACAATGAATTATTTTAAATTTCAAAGTAAATATTTTAGATAAGATATTCTTCTATTATATTAAGCTATTTTTGTGTTGAATAAAGGAAGAATATTGGTGAAAAAATCACTTAGATTTTTGGGTATTTCACGTTCTTTTAATTTGTGATTTCTTAGTGTAAAATGCTTAAATCTAAAAATTTTCTCAGATAACTATTTGCCCAAGGGTCTATGCTATAGGATATATATGTTTGTTAAATCGTTTTCACAGTATTTTTATAAAAATTTCAGCTTGTAAACTGACACTAAAGTGGAAATTTACAAAACCTGTGTGGACTTATCTGGATAGAATTCTTAAATGCTAAACTAATCGCAATATTTTCTCAATTAACTATTTAGACGACGAAATTGCCTAACTATTTATGCCTATAACATATTTGTAGTATTACTGGTTAATGATTGTAACGAGTTGAAAAAGTACTGTTTTTGCGCCAAACGGCGTAAACGCTCTTAAGAAGTGTAGAGTCACTCGCTAAGAAATTTTATTGGGAAGACCAAGCGTTACAAATGACTAGGTAAATAAACTGATAACATTAAAGTACTATTTCCAGGTCTTCACTTATTAGAAATCCATTAAGAACCTCCAGTAAGTAACATACATCAGAGTGACATAGTTATTTTCATGTCATGTCTTTAAGTTTAATCTATAAGTTGAACTGAATCTCACACGGGAACACGTCTAATTTTATACTTTTCTTAATTTTCTCTGCAGGCACTGCTCCTGCTTATGCGTATCATGCAGTTTGCGGATGCATTTACCATCAAATTAACTTTCTCATAGCGTTGTTAGAAGTTTTGCCGTTATTATAGTAGGATAACAGGTATTTCGATTAGACATTTCGATACTCGTTCATCTCACTCGATTTTGATAAAAGTAAAATACAGCTTATCGACACCTTTTTTTTTTTTTTTTTTTTTTTTCGTCAGGAAATGCATGAAATTGCATACCCACTGGCCCGGGGGGACCAGTGGGTTATGTGAGGCTCTCCCTGCCAGATGGGCAGGGCCTACTCACTAAAACCTGACGGTGTCCTCCCGAAGTCTTTGGGACGGAGCTGCGAGTTATTGTCCGAGCTAGACGGCCTAGACATTCTTTCGCGGCTCCGCCCCAGACTGTGGCTCGCTCTGTTGGTCTGAGCAAGCGACGACTGGCTTCAGGGGAGTAGTACCTCCCCTGTTCTTCACTAACGGTGCGCGTGACACATACGCGCGCCGCCGCCGCGGATCCTCCTTTAGCGGCCACCAAACACCCCCGTGTCTAGTGGCCGAGGACCCTTAAGAGGGGGCATGGAGATGGTAGTGTCTCCTGCGGTGTCCTGGACGTCGGCGACGGTTCGGTGGAGCGTCAGGCGAGGCCTCTCGCTCCCTCTCCGCCGCTTCTTTCTGCGACATGACCTCCTCGCAGAAGTGGAGCACCGCATGCCATGCATCTGGGCTCTCTAGCATACGAGGCAGGATGGCCCGTAAGGAGAGATCTTGTCCTACCTGTTCCACGAGGATTTCGCGCTCTGCCACCCAAGCTTGGCACACTTCGAGTGTGTGCTGCGCGGAATCCTCAATGCCTTCTCGACAGTGCCAGCAATTGGCACTTTGCTCCCGTCCTATCCGAAATAGATAGTCGCCGAAACAGCCGTGGCCAGTTAGCAGTTGGGTCGCTCTATAAGAGAGACGACCGTGTTGCCGCTGTACCCACTCCTCCAACACCGGATGTATGGCGCTTATGGTACGACGGCCTGCTTTGCTCTGGGCCAGACGGCGCTTCCATGTCTCTATGGCGACATCTTCATGTATCGTCCTTTGTGCCTCGACCTCTCTGGGTGCTGGTCGCTGATCCTGAGCTCTTTGGTCTCCTCGCCACTGAAAAACTGCGGCGAGGACCAGGGAGTCGAGGTCCCAGGGTAGGGTTCCGGCTAAGGCCAGGGCTGCGTCGGTCGAAATGGTGCGGTAACCTCGCACCACTCTTGTTGCCATGAGCCGTTGGACAGCCAGGAGCCTTTTGGCGTTATCTCCAGGAAGGGCGTCAAACCACACAGGGGCCCCGTAAAGGGCCATGGAGCGGACGACGCCCATATATAGCTTCCGGCACAATCTATCTGGGCCTCCCGTGTTGGGGAGCAAGCGACTAAGCGCTCCTGCGGTGGTCACCAACTTTGGCACAAGGTTCTTAAAATGTGCCTGAAATCCCCAGCGGCTGTCTAGTGTTAGGCCAAGGTACCGCATTGAACGGCCCACGGGTATGCAGGTGCCTCCCACGATCAGGTGGGCTCCATCTGGTGGCGCCTGTCGGGCTTTATAAAAACAGATGGCTTCGGATTTTTCAAGCGCTTCCTGTAGGCCTAACTCTCTCATCCGTCTGACTATAGGTGTACCAGAATCTCATGGCAAACAAAAATATTGGAAAAGTGTGTTTTTCATATGGCAATTGTCTATGGTTTAATTGTCACCTGTCAAAGAAAATTATGAAATCTGTCAGCCGCTGCAAAATTTTTGTAATCTCTTTTTGACTATTTGTTATTTTTGTGAAAAAGTCGAAAAAGTTCAAGCAAGGCATATTGTTTTCAATGTGAATTGTAAAATAAGGCATAATTCAAAGTCGATCTTTGATTCTAAAGCGCGTCGTCGAGTTGACAGAAATTGGACTGAAATGTTTTGATACATTTAGTTTATTACCCAACTGTGTCAGAAGGAGGGTTGTGTTTTTTTATATTATTCTTACTTAATAGCTGCTTTATCGGGGTTTTCAGGTATATCTCACAAATTGGTGCAGATGTTATGACCATGTAAAGAAAATTGAAAAAGATTTCATAAAGCAAGATTGAATAATGGAGAAGTTTCCAATTTTTTTCTTTGAAATAAACTTGAAATAAATATAAGTAGAACTAATAATAATTGTGAAATAATCATGAAAATATCTCTACAAATAAATAAGTTACAGGGCCCTAAAGTTGCGCATAACTATTCACGCCATTTTGATCGGTGTATTCACACAGTCATTCGGAGTACAAACAGTAAATCACCCCTGATCCAGCCAGTTCATTTTTTTTTTAAATCTAGCAGTTTTTAATTTTTCAGCTAGGGTCACTCAAGATTCTTTCTTAATAAAATGTAACCTATTTTTTAAATAACCCAGACCTGGCCATATACAAAAAGAACGGCACCGCCTATGTTTCAGTTCCACGCGAAAATATGTAGGTAATTTAAATAATTAATTTCTCAGACATTTCTTTTCTCACAGACGATTTATTTAATTTCCAAGACATTTTCCTATGTTAAAAACCTGATGTATAACAACATTCTTCCACCACACATACCTACCTAAAATGTATATTCGTACTTCATGTTCATTAATATTAGTCATAAAAGTAAAAAATTAAACAGTATCAAGATCGTTTATTCCAATTTCCCCAGTATTGCTCTCAACAAAGTTTATTTTCCCTATTTGCCATGAGATTCTGGTACACCTATACTATGGCTACGCCAGCCGTCGCTCGGCGTGATGCTTCAGCGTAGTCACATCCTCGGGCTGTAGCTTATCGACACCTGTCGCTTCACTAAACCACCCCTAGCGTAGCGTAGTGGGGCGGCAGGTGGCGGGGCGGTTGCCAGGCAACGGGCCCAGCCGGCAAGCCACATGTGCTCGAATCGTCAGAGCGGCCGTGACCGCGGCGCGGTGAGCACGCGCTGGATTTATCGCTTGTTTATATTTGCTTGCTTTATGGCGGCCATTACGCCTGATATAACCATCAGCCGAGTGGTGATTAGAATGATGGAACACTTTTATAGGTGTTTGTTCAATCTCTTGCGCCTAAGAATAAAAATGGCTACCTTAGTCTTAGTACATTTATGTTTCAGTAGTTTCAGTCTTATTAATGTTTATTATCGACTTGACTAATACTGAATATACTAGGCTTAATAGAATGATAAGCTTATTAAGCCTGAGCTCTCTGCAAACAGTACGAGTTACTATCGCGTCTTAACGCTATATCGCCGCGTACTGTGACAAAATAGATTTTACTGAGAAATAATTATAATTGATGTCAACAAGGCTGTTTACAAAGATAAGAGCTATACTGAAACTTATTTTAAATAAAGAAATCGCAAGGAACAATGTAATCTAAGTATTTGGTTCATACAAGTAGCCCTTTCTATTTCCCTCAAAAATCTGATGTTTTTATACAGTTATACATGTATCAATCCTGTTCTTAACTGCCTTACTGAGTTTTATTGATAGCAATTGCTAGATTTTATTTATTTATTGGGCTATCAACATGAGATACTGTATTAAAAAAAACAATAACAAAAATTAATATCAGGGTTTCTATTTTTAGTTATTTAAGGATAGTACACAACACAATATCAATTTAGATTACAAAAAATCAATATCAAAATTATCTTTATTTGTTTAGACTAAACAAATTAGTACTTACAAATCGTCAAATGCTTTTAAGGAGCCTATACATGTCTCATTCTTTTTTTGCCCAGCGCTTCGAGACAAACATTTGGCAAGTGCTGAAAAGAAGCGCCGCAACAAACTCACTACAATGTGTTTATTTAGATTACAATGTGCTGTTGCGAGAAATACAATTTGGGAATTTCAGTAACGCATTTTCATGACTTTGTGACCGTTTAAAAACCTCACATATTTGGGAACGTTTTGGCTCGCCGCAGCCCGGACCACGCTCGAGACCTGTTAGCAGAAATGTTAGTGGCTGTTGATTACTGATCGGTATACGTAACTTCATTAATATTGATTGATTCTAGATAACATGGTTACGTTTAGTTTACTTATATTTAGAGATCTTCTAGCCTGGGATAAGGGAGTAGCCTACTATTCTCCCCCCTTACAAGTGGGGAAAACTACAACCTACTGGTTGTTGGCTATTTGTAGCTAGGATCTAAAGCTTACCTACAAATAAACCCGAGTTAAGACTAATAGTTATTACTTCAGTTGGAAGTTAAATTGGAAGACTGTCTAACAACACTATGGCTAAGTTGTACCACCTAACTTTGACCGTAACTTTGACGATAACCGGTGTTTTTGTATTAAGTTTGACAGATTTTTGACGTTTGTCAAAGTAAAGTAAGATGGCGCAACCCAGCCTTAGTATGTAGGTACGATAAATAAATTGAAGTAGATCTGTATTATTGTGTATTTGTATGCGAACTGCTTACAGCTAGTTACATTGTGATAGGCCTTGTTTTAGTCTTTCTAGCAACAAGTCACATTACAAAGCCAAGTAACACCAAAGTCTAATACTTGCTGAAACACAAACGTCGTTCGCAAGAATCTCCTTAAAAGCTTAAAACTCGCTTTATTGCCGTCGCGAAGTAATCTCGTAAAAAGAAACAATAAATATTTGCCTCAAATTATAGAGACAAAGCCGTGTGGTGACGGCAGAGTAGAATACATTTGTCACCAACCCCTACTCTTCCCGCGGGTGTCGTAAGAGGCGACTTAGGGACTACACATCAAACAGAGAACGGGCAGCAGCGCTCTCTGAAAAACATCAATCTTTTAAACTGCGATCTCCAACCCGCCTGCCAAGCGTGGAGATTATGGCAAAACCCTCCACTACAGTGGAGGAGGCTCATAGTCCAGCAGTGGACTGTAAAGGGCTGTTGATGATGATAGAGACAAAATCGTTTCCCCGCCGTTGGTGCTATAAAAATTGCAAGAATACCCACCTGCTGAAGAATAGCTACCCACCAGATAACCTTGACCTTCGCGATAGTACGCAGCGTCTTCCTGACTCGTCTCGAAGAGTACTCTATGAGATGAGCAGGGGGGGTCTGGTTAGGCTGGTTGGTTGTACGCAGTCGGGCGGAGGTGAGGGGATCAATAAGGGTGGGGTGCGGGGTGGGGGGTGAGTCGCCGGCCGGCGTAGCGGCAGTCGCGTGGCGACCGGCAAAAGAAGTGGTCCTTTTAGCTTTCTTAATTTCTTTCGCATTCATTTTGGCTAAAATTTAGTTGTAGTAGTTAATTTAGCAATAATGTTATCAAAGACTAATGAAAACATGATGAAATACAGATCTTTTATTGAGTACTTAGACCCTTTCCAGGGCGCTTATACACGTCCCAAATAGCTTTCCCTACCACCACTTTGGGATAACATTTATGGGCTGGTGATGAAGGTAACTAAATATTAAAAAAACCTTCAATAAATAACTCTAAAGTTTTCGAGTAGAACATTTGCTGAATTCGAATTTGAAGCTTGGCTATGACTGAAACTCATATCAATCCCGAAGACTTAGATGTATTCCGTTGAAATAACTTAAAGATCTTCCTAAGTTGCTCTAACTTTGTTATTGAGTGTTTCTTTTGCAGACTTTCTATTTCTTAGCATCTGATAACTTTTATCAGATTTGTCATGAATTTAAAAACTGTTCAATCTTTCCCCAACTCTTGGAAATATACACGTTTGAGTTTCTTTTGCAGCTTGAGTTTTATTTTCTTTTATGATCATTCTATTTAAATATTTTTGATGAAACGATGTTTTTCTCATTTGGATTATTTTTGTTTCTCTCAAGTTAATTGGGAAGTTTTCGTGGCTTTGAAGAAAATTTAATCCCGACGGACTTAATCTTGCCAAAAACTAAGAACTAAAAAGCTACACCATTAAAAAGCTTTAGGAATATATGGTTTTTAGAGTGACAAGTGGTTAATTTCCAATCTAGATTAATATGTCAGTGGTGCATTCAGTCTAATGACAGTTATTAGTTCTACAACTAAATCCATTACGCTTAATTTCTTGAGAATTACCACTTTAAAAATCCCTGCCACATTTTGACCTCTTAAAAATACGGGACTATTCCCACCTCTCGTTCCCACCGCTGCAACTCCTGAGCCAGGATCTACAGTCTATGATCTTGTTCTCTTAAGTAATCGTTTTTTACTTTTTATAATCTCCTATTTACAAAAGCAGTGGAGTTAGTAATTCCGTAATACCTCCGTAAGACGTCGAAGCGGAGCAGTTCCTGGCATTGTCTGGTGCGAGGTCAAGTGCCATATAATTTCATTGGGGCTGCGTCGCTAATGAGCCCTCGCGTTTGTGCCCTCTTCACGCGCCGTCTCTGGCTCGAGGGAGCTTTTATCCAGAATGTAGCCGAATCTGTTTCTTTAGAGTACTAGGTATATTTTATCAGAAACTATTTTATTTGCTTTATTATGTCAAATAAAACATTTATTTTGTCCATTGTCGTAACGTTATGGTTGACAATAAATGTTTGAGAGAAAGTTAAATTAAGTGCACTTAAAATGTAACGAGTACAGCAGTTTCTAACACATAATATGAATTAGGTTTCAATCACAAGTTTTTGACCATAACCTACGTTTATCGAAATTAGCTTGTGATGCTGAATAAGCATATCTACGTACTTTAAAAATGGTGATTAATAAAATAAATGCCTGTTGCTTTCTTTCCTGAACACTATAATCCGGGCCTTTTCAAGGCGAGAGTGAACAGGCACTTACAGGGTAGACATGTACCATCCTAGACTGCATCTCACTTAACACCAGCTGCGATTTGTGGTCAAATACCTGCCTTGTTATGCATAAAACTAATTTATTTTTGCAAATAAGCTTTTTTAAAAAGCATTTTAACACATCCCGGCATTAAGACTACCACTGCTTCGGGACAATAAATGTACCAGTGTTGAAAAGCAGTGCAAGGAATTCAGTCTCTTGAAAGGAAATCGTTCTCAAAGTCAGGCAGAAGGTAGAGCTTCTAACTTACTATGGAGTCACGGTATAATTTATCACACATATCAGTTGACTTTGATTCACTTACATAGCTTTAATCTAGACTTCACAATTAACTTTCTCCGTCTAAACGAAGCACGGCAAGATTAATCAACGGCCCGGCAGATAGAGTCGGTCGTTAACGCTAGCGATACGTCGCCACGCCACGATAGCGATAGCGCTCGTAGATGAAGCGCGCGCGCAATTTAAGGTTCGGCCAAACCAACGCGTGCAGCCGGCGTGCATGTCTTTTTAAAATCGTAGATGTAACAAAGCCTAGATAAATAATAAATAGGATCTGTTAAAAAGGTTTAACATAACTAAAATGAATTATAACATGCCACTAGTCTGACCTACTTAATAAATAAAAAAAGGTTTTAAAATAAAGTATCAATGTCAGAATTTATTTTAATGTAATATAAACAAATTATTCTAGTTTTCTCGAGAACCCTGATAGGTGTCAACCACATGCTTCTTCAAATTCGCTATCGGTATCAGATAACATTGTAAAATAAAATTGGGATATTATCTGCAGAACAAAATTGTAAACGCCTGGAAAGCGAAAGTGACAGTGTGCGTGACAGTGACAACCTGCACGCGCAGTGATCGCCATCGCGGTCGCGGCAGTGTGAAACAACTTTTGCACGCGCAGTGGTCGCCATCGCCATTGCCATCGTGCAAGCCGGCTGCACGCCGCGTTGGTTTGACTGAACCTTTAGCGTTTTAAGTTCCCGCGAGATCGAGCTGGTGCCATAATGGAAATGCAACAGATTTGCTGATTAGAAAGTGGTTAGAGAATAGATTAGGAGAAGAGGCGAAAAGTAAATTTAGTCTTGATAAGTTTAAAGGCCTTTTATCTACTTTGGGGTAGAACATAGACTGTAAATTAAAAGCGGCGGAAATTATCAACAAGGTATTTTAAGAATACCTACACATAACGCAAGTAGGCAGGTTCATTATGATCCTCTTTATTTTTGATTCTTCTCTCTACATAATTTGATCATAATAATATTAATATTGTTATGGGGATAAATTGGATATTGTAATTTTATTATATAAAAAGTTTTCCAATAATCAGTCACTCAGAATCAAATAAATCTCTTGTAATGCCTGCTCCCTCGGTCTCTGGCCATTCATTCAATCTTTACCTTTGGTTTCTAGCTGTAGTTAATTTAGTACAAATGTTTTCTTGTGTTAACACTTTAAAGTTATGCAAGACTAGCGTGATCTTGTTTATTGCCCTAATGCTGAGTAAGTCCTTAATTTGTCTACTGCGAGCCGGCTGCATGCCCTCCCGGAGGAACGCGAGGAATTTAATACCTCCTCCTGAATTACCTGTTAGTTTTTATGCACTGGGAGTTCTGAGAGGATAGAAGTGTTTATTTTATTCCATGAATTTCAAGTTTCATTGGACGTAGATATTAAGTAACTAAAACATTTGTCCACCAGAATATTTAAAGATTAATAACTCCTGTTTGCTTTGTGGCACTGAAATGAACAGAAGTCAAAGCATAAAGTAAGTTTCACACTTTTTCTGGTTGTCTGTGGTGCCCTGAAATATTTTTACACTTTCTGTACTACCTCCGCGATTCTTTACTCCGTGATAATTAACCCTTTGACAGTCATAACCGTTCCTGTATTTGCTGTTTTTACCATACATTCATGTTTTCTAATCGTCTGGGTCAGCATCCGAGCCTCCCGAGATCACAATCCCATTGTCAGACCCAATGAACGGCCATAGACATGACTTCGACGACCGAGCGCGTTCTCTGAAACAGGGAATCATATTATTTTTTTATTCGGCCAATCATTCGGAGTTTATAAGTATTTGCCATACTGGACGCGTTCTTCGGGCAGAGTTCAGGTCAAAGTGAACGCAGCCCGCATCATTTTCGATCAGGGAACGGTCTGCGGTCCAATCTGTCAGTTGTCGTGACAAGCGGTGCGGTGCAGTTTGCTTTGTTTACTCGTGCCCGCACGGTCATATCGTATTAATACAAAATGTATAGTTAGAGAATGCTATATCTAATAGGCTGCGCTTACTTTGACTTAGACCGCTGCCTGCAAAACGCATCCAGTGTAACAAATCCTTTAATGTCATTCTTAACTGGAAACAAATAAAGTCAAAGTCAAAATTTCTTTATTTGTTTAGACTAATAAATAGTTCTTACAAATCGTCATATGCTCTTAAGGAGCCTCTACATGTCTCATAATCTTTTTACCCTACCAGCGCATCGAGACCAACATTTGGCAAGTGCTGAGAAGAAGCGCCGCAACAAACAACAAAACAAACATTCCTTTGATAAATTAATATGATGGAAAGCTCCATGAACTTTGATCGAATATTTCATGTTCTCGTGTATCCCTCTGGCAGATAACTTAATTGTCCCTATAAATTATCAACATAGTAAATTAGCTTCACTATTAGAGAACACAATTATGTGGGTAGTCGAGTTAAACGGGGCGTGTTGTGACGTCATCACGTTCTAATTATTACGTGTTTTACGAGCTTAGCCACCAGACACCCTTTTGTTCGGTATAATTATAATCTTTGTGCCGTGAAATATGGCGGGTAGCATAATAAGGTTATTGTGCGTGAAAGTGATATTCTTGTCCTAAATTGATTGTAGGCTTTTTAGTGCAGATTAACAGGTCACGCGATGGCGCCAGTTTAAAGCATTTTTTGAAAAGTGGGCTCGCCCATGTCAAAATCTACATTGATTGCTGTGTAACAAGTTTTTATTCATAGAAATGTCGTGATGTGCCTCGAATTTGTCCAGTTTTGTTCACTGTATACTTTTTTATAGAGCCTCCTCCTTTTTTGAAGTCAGTTAAATACTATGGCCTACCGGAAAACGCAGCGTAGGACGTCCACCCACAAGGTGGACCAACGACCTGATAAAGGTAGCAGAATTACTCTGGCCTTAGTATAAGGACACAACAACAGCTTACAGCCAGAATAATTGTCATAATTTCAGTGTAATTAATGCCTATCCTGTAGATTTTCAGTCCCATCTATTTCGTACCAGTCGTAGGTATATCAAGCCGTAGTACCTAATGTTATTTCCGCTGTATTTCGGCGTCCTGTCTGGGCTAAAATTACGACTCCGAAATTAACAGTCCAAAAGCCACGCCACGGAAAAAGACCTTTTAGACCCGTCTGTTGTTTTCCACTTCCTTTCAATTGTTCACGTGCATTTTACGTTTTTGGGGTTCCGTAAAAAAATAATGTTCAAGTTATTTTTTTTAGTTCATTATCTTCAACAGCACAATCTAACCTTTGATGAGGACAGTTAATCCTACTAATATTATAAATGCGAAAGTTTGGATGTCTAGATGTCTGGATGGATGTTTGTTACTCTTTCACGCAAAAACTACTGAACGGATTTTGATGAAACTTTACAGTATTATTCTTTATAACGCAGAATAACATATATGCTATAATTTATGACGATCTGTGACAAACTAAAGTTCACGCGGGTGAAGCCACGGGCAAAAGCTAGTAGAGCATAAAGATTATGGAAGTGAGACCGAGATCCGGGTGAGATTACGGCTTCCCATCGTAGATGGGTATGGATCTATGGCTGATTTGATGATAATTCACTCAGTGGTATTAATACTTGGACGCATCCGAAGTTATTAACCGTTGAGTGCTCTTATTATGTATTTCTCATTAACAACTGATACATTGCCGCTAAATTTCGCTAGAGCAAGCTATATTTTAGAACAATATACGTCTTTGAAGTGCTTTATTGATGTTACTAAATAATTTATAATTGAAGTCCATTTTATTGTTTTATAACAGCCACTATAGGGGGGTCGCGACAGCTCGTAAAAACTACATCCGTAAAAAAAAGTTTTAAAGATAGATTTATCCAAAATTTAATTATGCAAATGCGTATTGAAGTATTCGGTCCCTATAACATCTTTGTAACATTATAAAACGCATAAAAAAAAACGAACGGTCGGGGGGTCGCAAAAAAAATTTTTTTTTTCATACTTGGGTCGTGTCATGAAATAGGCTGAAAAACACTGCTCTACAAAATATAGAACCTTTTTGTACTGCCTTTAGACTCTCTTAGCCAGTTTTTACGTGTTATCCCGTTAGTACTCGTACCGCCGCGTTCGTAAACCAACTTTTTATCTGCCTTATTTACGGCCAGCGGAATTGGCTAGTTTGATCAGGGTTGCCACTCGGCGATTATTGGCTTTTTAGTGCCGAGTAAAACGCTTTATATTCTAAGTGATGAGCGCGGTTTATGCGCTGCATTCTTGATTCAATTTAGATCTACAGAAATATTGCAGTGTTGGTATTATTCATTGTGCTTCTATTTGTCTTTAGTTCTTACGTATTCGTATTTGTTATTGTTCCAAGGATAATGAAACTATAAAAACTTTATACACAGATCATTTCTGTATGATTTGCTTTGTCTGTATAAAAATAAGAAAAACTTAAAACTTTCAATGTGTTATAATGTAACGTTATTAATAAAAATCCTTCTTACCGGTATCGCGGCAGGTCTTTGATGTTTTGACTTTTGACTTTGGCTATTACTTTTAGCAAACGGCCAACCCTATAGGTACCCTAGGGCAAGGAAAACGGAAAAGTAAACATTAGCGGGCCCGTATTGTCCGGACAATGGACCCATCGAGGCCCGAAGCCCTTGCGATCGCATTTTTGCCGAACCGAATGACAAATTAGAGAACCGAGTGGCCGCCAACAAAGGCCGAGGACTTCGGTCGCTATTGCCCTGAATATTATCGGAAATGTTTTCAGAAATTTACGGGGCTGTTTATAGTCGATTACTTACTAGATCAAAAGCGGTTGTTGGGAAGTGGGAAGTGTTAGTGGAAAGTACGCCTGTGAGATTGGTGTGTACATTTTTTTAATGCATAACAATATTTAATACACAGATCACTAAAACTCACATGTTCGTAATTTATAAAATCCACTGCATATACGTATACTCGTATATGTTATCGGCAATCTGTATAATCCGGCATTCTATGCAATACCTAGACAATTAATAGAATGCCAAAAACGCTCAGGTAATGTATTCATTTTATATTAATCTAAAAATATGTTACCGGAAATGTGTATTATTCAGGTATTCTATTAATCGTAAGATTATATTATAATCTTACGATTAATAGAATACCTGAATAATACACATTTCCGGTAACATATTTTTAGAAATGTGTATTATTCAGGTATTCTATTAATCGTAAGATTATATTATAATCTTACGATTAATAGAATACCTGAATAATACACATTTCCGGTAACATATTTTTAGATTTTGATCGATCAAAGAACGTCACATAAAACGAAACGCCCTCATAAAACATTGCCCTTCATTTCCTGGTATTGTAAATATTGCCAGAATACTAAATCAAATAATTCCTCCGCAGGGTGTGTTGCGTGAGTTGGAGCAGAAAAAGCCTCAGTTGGACGAGCTTCTGCACACAGCCGAGAGCCTCAAGGGCACCGAGAACAGACAACAGCTGCACGGCAAAGGTAAGTCTATTCTAGCCCTTATTTCAGCTAATAATAAAGCCTTTACTGTTTAGGAATAAAACAAAATTCATGTTAAGAAATAAAAATAAAACGGCTCTTTTTCTGCATCATTACACGTCCGTCACGCTTGGACGCTCAATCAATAATGAGTGATTTTAAACGGGTCGACGCTTACGTAACGTCGGCGGTACCATGGTGGGGGTAATTTTTGATTTTGATTGCATCTGAATTGACTGTTGTACAGATAAATAAGGTTCAATTTATTATTTATTTATAGGTCATCTGCCTTACCCGTAGTTTCAATAAGCCAATAATATCGACTCCCGCAGTAAATATCGTCGAGACAATAGCAAAAGATTGCTGTCGATTCCGCCTCGACCAATAACCATTAGAATATGAGTTATATAAACTAAAGATTTGCTCAATCGCTTCCTCGATTGGTATATTCATCTTCGTTTGCGACGAGATGAATCCTCGGTATTGTTTTTTCTATTTCTATTGCGAGCTGTTTAACGTTTCGACCCGGTCGGAAATGAGGCCGGGGGAGTGAAGGAGGTCGCTGGTATAACCCGGCCGATATGAAAACATTACACAAAACATCGATAAAGCTTTGAAAACCACCGGAACTGCGAACTTCGTATTACTGTATTTTCATAAAAGTTCAGCAGTTATCACATTCATATTTATAATTTGCTAATGGATGCGTAAATAGACTTTCAATTGATAACAGGGCAGATATTTATGTACACTAGCTTTTGCCCGCGGCTTCACCCGAGTGAAATTTCGGTTGTCACAGATCGTCATAAATTATAGCCTATATGTTATTCTGGGTTATAAACAATAATACTGTAAAGTTTCATCAAAATCCGTTCAGTAGTTTTTACGTGAAAGCGTAACAAACATCCAGACATCCAAACTTTAGGATAGTAGGATTCTGGACTGCATCCCACATAACACCAGGCGCATTATGGTCAAATACTCATATCTGCCTTGTTATGCATAAAAAAACAATCAACCTGCAAATATGTAATTATTTTTCATCAAATGTTAGAAATGAATACCAAATTTATCATTACATAAACATACCTCAAGAATAAGCTTGTGTATTAGTATGAAGCAGTTGAGTTTGGTGTCG
Organism: Ostrinia nubilalis; assembly: GCF_963855985.1. Lineage (NCBI taxonomy): Eukaryota > Metazoa > Arthropoda > Insecta > Lepidoptera > Crambidae > Ostrinia > Ostrinia nubilalis. The sequence continues at coordinate 13,946,272 of NC_087107.1, read as the reverse complement.
TGTTTCTAATGAATCTCGCGAGCTTAACTGAGCGCGTGCGAGAAGCGACTTATGTTACTTATTATGAGCAGCAATTTATGTTGTCTGGGCTCGTATCTCTAATAAACTGTTTACTTTAAAACTGACTAACTGAATCTGAACTTGATTTAGAAATTATACCTACGAGTACTATGATGGTTTTGGTTATTTATCTTTTAAATTACGTATTGGAAATATTATGATAGCATTATGATATATTATAATTATGATTGGTTTTCAACCTAGTTTTGAGTAGCTGAATTGAAAATCTTTATTTAATTTATTAGAACTAATTGGACCGTACTGTATTAACCGTATAGATTTACTGACAATATTGGTTTACCCCAAGTGAGAATTTAACACATATTGCCTACCGTAGAAGAGGCGTTCACTACAAAAACGACATGGTCGTTTCGATGAGCAAGCACATATTGTAATCGAGAAAATGTATGTTTACTTATTAGAACTACATAATATAACACATAATTGTCTTGATGTTTAGCTTGAACAGCTTTGCACTGAATATCCGACATTATTTTTAATCGACACAAACAACGAGGAATAATTCGACTGAAACTCGATTGGAACAAGTCGATACAAATGGTTTCGATTGATTTAACGCTTGTTGGGCGTGATTAACGAGCGCCTGTAGAATCGACACGTTTAGAGATTAAAGATGTTCGTTGTTCGCCGGAACTTGATCAAATCGATGGCTTTTTTATGGTTGTTGTTGGGATCATTTATGTGAGTCTTTGTACGCCTACTGTTTGATTCGCATTTGTTGATTTAGAAGCAGTGACCGGTACAACTTCTTTTTGAAATGAGTTTGTGGTCGATTCAATGGCTATGTATTTTCGACACAAATTGCAAGCAAACATTTGAATGAATCTTAATTTCAACATTGCATCGCTGTTAACAAACTTATCGTTATACCCTATAAGGTGGGAGACGTAGATAGGTGTGACTCGCTCCCTCTTTAACTGATGTTAAACCTCACGTAAGTTACAAGAAAGTTTATTGGAAGTAGAACAAGGTAATGCGTATTTCGGAAAGTTATGGGCAAAACTACAATGAAGAGCTTACGCACTGAGCGTCAAAACGTCATTACTCATCCTTCAGCCTGTTTGTAGTCGGGTAAAAACTAGTTATATAATACATCAGCTCTGGAGAGGCTTGGAGGGCCGTCGCCGCCTGACTCCGCGCCACTTGGCCAGGACCCTTTATTCAGGGGTTAGGCTCAGACCACACTTTTAAAATTATACTCATAACTTTAAGTTATTTTTTTACTTAGTCATACGAGACTTTGGTCGTGTCCACCTTGTTTAGTTAGTGTAAAGGAAAGTTAACCTGTTAATAGATTCGCAATAAGATCAGCAGAAGCAGCAGATATGTACCATCCTAGACTGCATCTCACTTAACACCAGGTGCGACTGCGGTCAAATACCTGTCTTGTCTAGCATTAAAAAAAATAGTTCAAGGCTTCTGTCCAACGTAAAGGAGATACCTACTAGAGATGCGTCAAGAGTAGATCTCAGCTCAGACATATACCTAAGAAATTAAATTATATCCACTTTACTCTCTCGGAAAGTATCTTATGCGAGCGACAGGTTTGATAAATTTTCACTGATTAGGAGAGATCCACGTAACTTTAGGTATGGGAGATTAGATTAGTCAGACCTGTTAATGGTCAACTATCGTACCGGAAAACGCAGCGTGGACCGACGACCTGATAAAGGTAGCAGGAAGGTGCTGGGTGCAGGCCGCTATCAACAGTGGACGTCCTACGTGGACGGCTGAAATGATGATGATGATGTTTGCATTTGCAAGAACACTAGTGTTGTTCTATGTGAATGTCGGCCATGTGGTCGCGCCCTATCGTCGCGTTCGTTTGCGGCTGGAGAGGCCTGAGCATCCTCCGCTCGTTAATGCTGCTCTTATTAAGTTTTCAGGCTTCTGAATACATCGGCTCTTCAAGGGTTGTCTTTTGTTAGGGAAACTTCTACAAATAATATGAAAATGTTCTGTTGTTATGCTAAGATGAGATCACTAGGGCTTCTAGAATTAGATAAAACAAAATTATAACCGTAAAAAATCATACAGAATGACTTTAATGAAGATAATAAGATAATAATCTTCAAACCTCTAATTCAAACATTTTTTTAAAAGTTTGTAATCGTTGTAAAAATGTGAAATCATATTGAGCCTTATTTAGAAATGTATGTCCACGAAAGTCTAACAAAGTTAGAAATGAACTTCGCGAACATATTTTGCAAGATATTAAAATACCTGCCCGTTTAATACAGAGCGCTTCACACCATCTCTGCGGTTGCTACGCGGTTCTGTCGTAAAATAAAGAGACACAGTAGCATCAGTCATGTAGTATTCCTTTGATAAGTAATTCATCTTCATAGAAACGCACGGGCGCGGTTTGTATGTTAGCGGGGATTAGCGGGGAGCCAGTCGTGGTTGCGCCGAATTTTGTCAGTGTGTGCGTGCGCGCCGCGCCGCATACGTATATTAGCGCGCTCACATACAAACCGCGCTCGGTGCGTTTCTACGAAGATGACCTACTCATTTGTATTTACTCTGGCAATAGCTACAAGATTCGAACTTTTCAGTCCTCTATTATCACACACAATCGAAATTTTAGAACTTTAGACTTAACACGAATCGAATTTAAGATCTCGAGGATAGCTGGTATGCATGCAATCCCTTGTAGCGCTTTGAAAAGTCCTTCCCTAAATGTAGCCCTTTGAAAAGTCTTCGGCGATTCGATTCTTAATCGAAGCATCTTGGGGTAAGTTATAACAAACCCAAGTTGAACTTGCTGCTACCAGATGCTTTATGTCCAAAACCTCATGTGGTTCATACCTCAACCGCGAGCTAACTCGCGAACTAATGGAACTTTATGCTCTAAAGTGGGAATAAAACGCTGCTTTAGAGCTGCTGTGCAAACAAAAAAGGTGTAAACTTATGTGCGCAAAAACATCCTTACAAAGGTTTGAAAAACTGCCTTTAAATCTGGGGTAAGCAGCGCTTTACGCCTGGGCTTAGCACCGAGGAAGTGTGAACATTTTAAGTTTTTTGTTTAACTGTAAGCTGGTATTTAACCACATTTTTTCTGATGTTAAGTGTAGTGAAGTCTAGGGTGGTATATACCTGACTAGAGGTCTATTCGCGCTGCTTAACGATGTTCTAATAGGTCATATTGCTCCATTAAGACATCATCTGCAGACTACAAGTTTTAACAGCGGTTGGATTAGAGAAAAAGTATTTTTATTTGTGTTTTCCATTAATATTCGTCCTGCTATATCAGAATAACTGTATTATTTAGATAGTACCTTTTATTATTGCTCAGCTTAACCTGGGTCGCTATTTTCGTTTGTAAATAGTTGTTGTTTGAGGAAAAATTTCGTTTCCTTCAACTGTTTATATTTCAGCACCGGAATTCGGGGCCTTCTTAGAAAATTCTATTTTGTCTCTTATAATACCAGAAGGAATATCAGCAAAATATAATGGGAAATAGCAGAATATATCTGAGGCAAATATTTATTCAGGTAGTCGTAGGTATTAGTAATACAAATCAATTTATTATCCCTGTATATTATTCACAAAAATCAGCACTCTTGAAATCAAATTAAAACCTTTCTTATAAGAAATGAACACACAAAGAATTCTAATGAGTCTAAATTACCCGTAAACAACCACTCTCCCCTCAACATGAGATAAGAAAATCTGTTATCACGGTGTAACTAAAAACTATGAAGCGACCGAAGGCTCCTCCCGGCATAAATTGATTCTCTCCCTCGAGCCTCCGCTCGACCGGTAAATTACTCACATTAAACAAATCCGCAAACAAAATATTACCTTAACAGCGAACAATAAAAACCATTTTGGTTTACACCCTCGCTCAACGAAATTACCGCCCTACGTTCCGAAATCAACTTAAGCTTCAAAGGCACACAGTGGAAATTCGATTGTGATATGTGCGGAAACTAAATTATTACATTCTATTCAAAATTCAGCTTTAAACTTCTGGAATAAAGTTGAAAATGTGTAGCAGGCAGAGGTGCATATGAAAACTTATTTTTAACACTGTTCAAGGGTGTGCAAGTTCGGGATATGAAAGCGAGATATTCGCGAACTCCAAACTAAAGTTACGTTTCGCCGTAAAACGAAATATTCTTGAAAGGATAGCTCTTCGTTTTGCTTAATGGTACTTAAAGGTTTTTACGACTGCAGTGTTGGATTTTTTACTTCTAACTTTTATGTGCAAACTTGCAATTTACTGAAAATGTGCGTACATTGTAATTACGGCACTCTACTAGTGTAATAACTAATAATGATGCTTCATCAGACTGCTTTTATTATTGCAAAATATTGGTCATAATGACTTTCTTATACAAGCAATTAAAAATTCTATCATTTTTCTTGGTAGACATTTTACATATCAAATCAAATATTTAATACAGCCTTATGTTAAAAAACTAATGATTTCGCTCCTACTAAGGTAGCTACTTATTTTGCAATTCACCGTAGCAAAGTTTGTAACCCTCTCGTAGTAGCGCGTGCCTCAGCTACGCGCTACGAGGGCCGTAGCGGGGGCTACGCGCTACGAGGGCCGTAGCATGGGGTCGTGTGCTTACTTGTATCGTACGCCGTCTACGTCTTGTAGGGAAGCTCTTAAGAAAATGTTAAAGTGTTATCGATATAAAATTTTATTGTACTATGTTGGTGATGTTGAATTATAAATAACCCAGAATATTTGCAAGGTTTCAATTTAATAGAATATTTATTACATTTTTTCCTCATAATATTGAAAATGAAAATAAAATTGGATCTCCATGAAAAGCCTTTGTGCAGATCTTTGCCTTCTATAAACATACACTTTTACGGTTTGAACTTAAACTAGCACTGACCTCAGAATAAACACTATCTCATTTTGCCAGTATGGAATTTTAACAATAAATTCAATGTGTAATATGTTTTATGGAAACTCAATCAACGCTGTCATGAATAATAAACATGCAATACGCTTTCAAATATTTTTGGGGCAATAAGTTGCATCCGGAATTAACATATGAATGACCAATAACAATTTTGCGCGAAGGCTTCAGCAAACACGATTGTAATTACGTTATTGTCATCGCATAACTATGCCAGAAAAGATATTATTTATCGATAGGTATCTTTTTAATACTCTTTGATCATCATCATGTAATCATGGCAGTAAATCACACGCAGTTTATAACAACGAGTGACGTTTATATTCTTAATTTTAGTCAGATATAATTTTACAAGAAGTAAGTACTTATATTATCTGAATGTTGTGCTTACCCTTAAGTGACATATACAGGGTGTTTGGCGCATCGTGTGCCAAAATGATTTGGCGGATAGAATGGGTCATTTCCTATATTTTCAGCCCCCATAACACGTTCCATGTCAGGCGGCTACTTTTATATCAAGTTTTTTAGTAATTTCACCAAAATACCCAAATCGCATCATTTAATTTCGATTTAAAAAAAAACTACTAAGCGTAGCCTCAAAGTAAATATTTTGTTTTGACGTGCATTGATATAGGGTTGCATCAAATATAAATTTACTGGCAAATATCATCTAGTTTTCTTTTAATTCAGCTTTGAACTTTTCCGAAAAGTTAAAAATGGACTGAACATTTAAGTTTACATGGCTATAATTTTTTTTTTAAAAGAGATAGCGATCTTCGGATTTTATCAAAACTTCTCTAGTCTATCCCCATTCAAACGGTATACTAATCTTGTTTAAATAATAACAACAACTTCACAAATTCCCTAAATTAGTGCATTGCCTCTATTCGGACTGATTTGCGAAATTTGTGTTTATAGCCCCTTTTTGTGTGAATAACACGTTAAATACCTACAGGTAAAAATATTTATCTTATGCAATGTAAAAACTTTTTCCCTATCGTTTTCCAACGTGGATTTCTTGAAATTAAAGACGAAAATAATTATTTTGATCGTTTGTTAATTATTACAAATTTTGTTCAAAATGTCCGCCTCGGCAACGTATACACTCACGACATCTTCGACTGTTGTCGTATGCAGCCTCATTTCTCTTTTTATTACTATAAAGGCGTTTTCTATTCGTTGTTGTAGTTCTTCTAATGTTTGAACTTCCGTTACGTACACCAGTTCATTACCTCGTCCCCAGACGTAAAAATCTAACGGAGTTAGGTCTGGGGAACGTGCAGGCCACTGTATAGGGCCAGTCTAAATTAGAAGAAGATGTCGTTACTTAGTGTATACGTTGCCGAGGCGGACATTTTGAACAAAATTTGTAATAATTAATAAACGATCAAAATAATTATTTTCGTCTTTAATTTCAAGAAATCCACATTGAAAAACGATAGAGAAAAGGTTTTTTACATTGCAAAAGATAAATATTTTTTACCTGTAGGTATTTAACGTGTTATTCACACAAAAAGGGGCTATAAACACAAATTTCGCAAATCAGTCCGAATAGAGTCAATGCACTAATTTAGGGAATTTGTGAAGTTGTTGTTATTATTTAAACAAGATTAGTATACCGTTTGAATGGGGATAGACTAGAGAAGTTTTGATAAAATCCGAAGATCGCTATCTCTTTTAAAAAAATTTTTATAGCCATGTAAACTTAAATGTTCAGTCCATTTTTAACTTTTCGGAAAAGTTCAAAGCTGAATTAAAAAAAAACTAGACGATATTTGCCAGTAAATTTAGATTTGATGCAACCCTATATCAATGCACGTCAAAACAAAATATTTACTTTGAGGCTACGCTTAGTAGTTTTTTTTTAAATCGAAATTAAATGATGCGATTTGGGTATTTTGGTGAAATTACTAAAAAACTTAATATAAAAGTAGCCGCCTGACATGGAACGTGTTATGGGGGCTAAAAATATAGGAAATGACCCATTCTATCCGCCAAATCATTTTGGCACACGATGCGCCAAACACCCTGTATATCAGAAATGTTATGTTCATAAATGTTAATCATAAGAGTATAATATATATGTTGTTGGTATGCCATATAAATAAATAAATAAATAAATAAATAAATATTAGTTTCTTTTTGTACAAATAGTATTAAACTTCGTAATAACTTACGTTTTGACAGATGCAAAAGGTATCGTTAATATAATAATTATCGACAAGCTTATCGATATCTTACGACGCAGCCCTAAGAGTCGAGTCAGACATGTAAATATTAACAGTGACCGCGACGCGACGGTCAAAACTGGCATTCCGCCGCCGCGGCCCCACCGCAATATCAACCTTATCCCCTGAACACACAAACAAAGTTTGTTTGCAGTTCTCGAAGTTAGTGCACGCTGTTTGTTTTGCTTGATGAAAGGCGTAATAGTAAGTAGTCGACGATTGTATTTCTGGAGGGAACACTTCCTCGCTGGAGGTACTCATGAGGACATTTGTGGAGGGAAAGAAACGCTTGACAAGGACTCGCTTGTGTTATGCGATGTTTGCAGACTTGTAGAGTGCATGCATGGAAGCGTATTCAAGCTGTATGCAATTCATCATCTGGTTACTCTAGCATACGGCTTATCCAAGCTATGCAGCTGTAATAAGACTGTCTGAATTTCGTACGTCATTGATAATGTGGAGCCACTTCAAGTAGGTACAAAAATAAGAATAATTAGTCTATAGCAGGGGTGGCCAACCGGTTGATCGCGATTGACCGGTCGATCGCGACTATTAGTCCAGTCAATCGTGGCAAGGCAAAAAATACTACATGATTGTGTACTAAACTATGCTGTTTCATTTAAGATTTCAAGAAGTATGTAAGTGGTAAATCACCCATGGTTTCATTAGTAAACAGTAAATCTTATTTCTATCAAGTTGGCCACCCCTGGTCTATAGGGACTACGAAAATTATGTTTTGTATTAATTAAACCGACATTACCGACCTACACGTTTCTAATACTCTTCCGTTTTGTTCAAAGCAGAAGTCAATTGAAAATTAAAGGTCAACGATATTAACTAGCATTAACTACTACTAACCAATTTGTGTTAACTGATAGAATTAAAAGTTCGGAGCTAATGGAATGAAAATGAAAGATGATCATTTCTATTTCAAAGTAAAATTAAGTATTCATATCAGTTTCCTGGAAGATAAATCAACAACTATTAAACCGGTTTACAAAAAGGCTTTTTGCCGAAGTTTAGGGCTCAAAAGGTATATCTACCTCGAAGTCCGAGCGGAGGTTTTTTATCCGGCCGGATGTTCCCTGGGGAATGCCCCGGATTTGGCTCACAGTTGCGACGTCCGGGTGAAAACTAAAATAATGGGTAAAATGGCGTTTGTTCACGATGACTATTATAAAAGTTTACAAAACTATTGCAAAATACCACCTATTTACGGTCTACATAAGATGCCACATACAGTTTACTTCTAACACTAATTTTTGTAAGTACCTACAAAGATCGCTCTCAGAGGTATTTGGTACTTATTGATAACTATACTTAGGTAGCTTTATTTAGGAAGACGGTGTATTGCATGTGAAGATTATTAATTTGATGTTTGAATCCTAGTAAAAATTTTATTCTCGCCACTGTGCACTGTACTTGATTGAACCCCTTGTTTTAGTATTTCTTATACTTGAAGCAATATAAATATTTTAAGTTTAATCATCGCTTTTGTCTTTAATTATGATATCAACATCAAAAGCCAAGCTTGAATTTCATTAAGAACTTTTATCTTTTGATTGATGGCGAGCACGATTTACAACATTAGTCATGTTCAAAGGCGATTGTAAAACTCTTGGAAGCGATCATCCCATTCAACTTCTGTCATTCATCAGATCAAAACAACCATACGTAACCTTCATCGTACTAAATCAGGGGCTGCTATCGCTCGCAAGGAAATGATCGTTAACCTATTTCGCCGCCCTGGCATGGCCGCCCGCCCTACGGCAGTCGCCGCCCGCCCTCGCGCCGCGCCGCACGCGTCCCGCGCCCTGCGCTCGCCGCGACATATCCGAGGCCTATAACTACATATCAACGCTTCTTGTTTAGTGTTAAGGTGTGATATAGCAACTAGTGACTAGTGCAACCTAGTGGTGATTGGAAATTCTCACAGAAAACTTATCTTTGCGTGAAAATTCATAATTTTTGGTCTAATTGAGTGAATCAATCGTTTAACTCGATTGTAAACATAATTTTAACGGCACAATGTTTGTTTAGCGTCATGAATTCAGTTCCATGTATACAGAGCATGTGATTTTATGTGTGTCAATAGATTTAAACATCCGGCTCCAGATATTGGAGTTAGTGGGAATGGATGTCTTGAATGTGTCGACACGCTTTCAAACAAATCGTTTCAACTAAAGTAATGGTTAAGATACGGATAAACTTGTTGCTTTTATTGCGCTATTTTAATACATTATTTAGTTAAGCTAATATACTTGCATTTACTGGTGACCTTGGCGTGAATAGTATCGAAGCAGTTTTAAAATTGAGACCATATGATTAACGATGCGGTTCTGCAAGTGATGTTGCATCTAATAATACGCTACAAGGCGAGCTTTTTGGCGTCAAATCAACAGATTGTGCCGCGATGCCAATGCTCGACTTCTGTAAACAAATAAAAATTTACGCGTGTGCATACACGCCGTAAAGTCGCTTGTTGTTCCGCCGCGGCCGGCTTATACCACGCGACATTTTGAGACAGCACTAAAGACTGCATGTTAACATCATAAAATTGAAAACGATTCAACGAAATAACTTAAATACTCCATTACTACTGCTACTACTAGCGTTAGGACCCGTGTCTTTCTATTTTATTTTAACTTAAATACTCTATCAAAACCACATTCTTCTTAGATTATCGTTTACTTAACTTGATCTTGTAAATAGTTTGAAATAGAGCAGCTTCTGTTCGGTAGACTTTGTCTGATTTTAGTTTTGTAAAAGTATTTGAATCTTAATAGGTTTTAAACTTGCAAAGTTGAAATTATGTGAACCGACTGAGCTCTATTCAATCGTCTAAGTTTATGCAAGAATACTCAAGTAAAGTTTTTAGTCTTTAGTAATAAATAAATAAATAAATCTTTGGACAATTTCACACAGCGCCAGCTAGCCCTTTGGGGCTAAAGTAAGCAACTTAGTGCTTGTGTTATGGGTGCTAGCTTAACGGATATACTACTTATATACTTTTTTTTTAAATACATACATATTATACATAGTCACACCCAGACCCGTCACAGAAATTAAAATTCATCATTTCAATTTCTGCCCGGCCGGGAATCGAACCCGGGACCTCTCGGCATAGTAGTCCGTTCTGAACCACTACACCAAACGGCCGACGAGTAATGACTGTCCTTTTCCCATTTGCTGTTTTTACTCAAGACTTCTTGCTTCATTTCAAAAGGTAACATCACATCGTTGATTGCTTTTTCCGACTCGTTAACCTTTCATCGCTGTCTTTTCTTTTAACGCACATAAATAAACTTGCAAATCACCGCTCGCGTCATTCATCCAGTCCCCTGTAAAGGAGCCCTAAATCAAAATATCGATCGGTGTAAAGGCCGCACGCGAGCGATAGCATCGGGAAGTGTAGTATCAAGCCCGGACTGACCATTAACTATGTCGGACGCGGGACCCATTAAAAATGACCGAATTGATTTCCGTGTAAAGGGTGAAACTATTTTTCACGTGAAACTCCCATGATTGATGCCGGGGAATGAATTTAACGCACTTTTTTCGATGGAACCTTTAATTTTATGGATGGTATGGCGTTTTAAATCAAAATCGCTTGTATCGATACCTGTGTGAATTGCAAGGATCTTTTTTACTGCTCGTAAACAGATTTTTGACTATCGATCAACATGCCTGTTAGTCCGTTTGAAAGAACTAAGAGCTCTTTCAAATACTTGAGATGTTTTAAGCAGAACGTTGCTTGTGTGTTTGCAAGACCGCACACTAACTGTTAGTGTGCAACGCAGTGGTCATACAGTTTCCGTATGTGGTTCTGTGAACGGACTACTGATGTCAGGCTCAAAACGTCTTATTTAAAATAACCCTTAAATGAACGTGGCAATCAATGAACTCATGTAGCCTGAAGTTGGTTGATTAACTAATGATGCTCTCAATTGAAGACCACACGGGAAAAACAAAGAATGTCAAAAAACTACAATTAAGAGAAAAAGAGTTTTTAAAGTTAGTTTGAAAATCTATATTTCTTTCATTTTAGACACTTTTATGTGAGATATTGAAACAACTTATTACTGTGTTAACATATGCTTTGCCTGTACTTCTAAAACTCGATTTGTTTAAATAAGTTTTAAGTTATGGTCCATAATACATATAACCGTTTCTTGCCATGGACAAACAAACACAAATTGAACTATTACAGTTGACCACGACGATTTTACCCAATTCTGATTTTTGAAATAGAATGTTTCCCTAAAAAGCTAACAGATGGCATTAAAAAGTAAGTTTCACAAAAAAGGTGACATTCATTGTTTTTCCCGTGTGGTCTTCAATTGATACCTGTTTATTGGTCATTAAAATATCAATAAATGACAATGGGATTAGAAGCTAACAAAACTGTTGGTTTTCATCTCTCTCTACTTTCTTTCTAAAATAAACGCTTTCAATACAAACTGCTGCATCCCTGATTATGTTAATCGAATGCACGATCCGGGGAAGGTGAACGGCCCGGTTACGGGGACGCCCCGGTTGCGGGGAGCCCCCGGGGACGCGGTAGTCTCCAGGGGCAGCTCGTCAGTCTTACGATTTGAAGCGTTAATCCGTTATCTTAGGATTGCATTAATTTTTCATGGGCTGTGATTATAAATAAACTAGCAGCCGCCCGCGACTTCGTACGCGTGGATCCCATTTTACCCGCTTAGGGGTGTAGGTGCAGTTTCTTAAACTCCGTTCTTAGCGGACGTCTACACCCTATAAAGAACCTACCTGCCAATTTTTTTTGTAATGAGTATTAGATAGTAGATAGGTAGGAAAATCCCATGGTTATATCTTATTACTATTACTTTTATCGAGTTTAGGTAATGTTCAAACTCTTTATTTTTGCTGAAGTTCCAATGACAGTTAAAATTTCCCCCGGGACTAACTTACCTGCTACCGGGCCTTTTTTGTTCACCAAGTACCTATCAGTAGATCCTGGCCTCATAAAAGTTGAATGCATAGTAGGTACTATTCTGTGATAAAAAATATTTTTTATCTACCTATAGGTAAGTATATAAGTATTGCAATTATATTGAACAAAATGTAATCTGAGAATCATCTTAAGTTACCTTATTTTTCCTGATCTCTTTTATTTGCTGATCCCAAATTTTCCGGTAATATTACCTAAAGATTTTATACGAATAAAAATAAATTTCCTCTTCCAATAAGTATCAAAATCCCAACCACCCTTATTACCTTTCCTATTTTTGTATCTCCATAAAAACCCGAACTGTATTTAAAGGAACCCTTATTACGATTTCCACCTCGTGTCAAACACAGTCGTATCCGACTACCCGCAGTTGATATCATCCCTTATGAAACATGACGTGTCCAATTCATACATATTTATTGGCTGCCCTGGACTGCTTCCAAGGGAGGTTCGAGAGCCTAAGGGGTGCGACGTTTTCGATATCGACTCGACCTGGATCAATTTTAGACCTATACTTTAGTTAAAGAAGTCGTCTGAACTGGACGCTAATTTAATTAATTTAATACACGACTGAGACAGTCTTGTGAATGGTTAATTAGCCAATAAGAACATTTAACATTGGCGATCTCATATCACTGTGAGGAAAATTAAACAACATTGGTTTTTTCATTTTATTACTAAAAATAGACTTATTACACAGCTAACGGATTACCTTTAATTTATCGATTTCGATAAGTATAATGTAAAACGCAGCATTAAAATCAAGAATCACATAAGATCACCCCTTTTCCCGAATCTGTCCCAAAAATGTTATCATAATGCAGAACTGAACTTTATTACGTAGTTTTCATAATTTGTATTTCTGGAAAATGTGATACTTTTGTATTCTGGTTGAGCTCTGATGCTTAATTTTTCCAACCCATATAATTCCATCCATCCCGCTCATGGGGCGTGGCCCCACGCACAGCGGTCTCGTGAGCGGCCGCAGCGGCTGTCAGCAAATACGCTGCGGGTTGTTTGCGCGGACAGCGGCTTGCTAACAGCTGCTGTCCGTAAACATTGCTGGAATAGAACCATCAAGCAGCATGATGATCTAATTTCGACAAGTTTTTTTTTTTTTTTTTTTATGTGATAGGAGGCAAACGAGCAAACGGATCACCTGATGGTAAGTGATTACCGTTACAAGATTACGTGATTACAAGTTTGGTTTAATTGAGCTACTTTTAAGATAAATACTACCTACTTTTATTTGAAAGTTAGTGTCGATTTTACGGCAGCATATGATGTGTCTTAATCCCTTTGCAAGACTGGTGGATTCTCTTTATCATATAATATGTAGTAATATAATAAAAATATTTATACATTTAAAACGTAATTTAGTAAATTCGTCACGTATTTTAGGTACTAACTAACTACTTACCTTGCAACATTCAACATTAGCATTCCATTGTAGCTTGAGATGATAGAGTTACAGATCATTCAAAATACCAAATGATCTATTGTCATAAAGTGCTAAGAATGAGGCCACAAGTCGTCAAACATGGTCGTACATACGTTAATGTCGTCACGGATCGCTCTCGCGTCGTCAGAACAACGGTTAGCACCCCGAGATTACACGCGCAGCTTTCGTATACTCCATCGAGTCATTACTCATCGCGTCCGCTCAGCTCTTCCGCTCCGCTTGCTCCTGAGCGCTCGCTTAGCTCACAATCGGTGAAGTACACAGTAAGTTCCCTTCTTCCCAGTTGGCAAGCAGAACTGTCTTGATAAAAATACACAAGCATGAAAATTTCATAAAACAAGGCATTGCAATAAATTACGGTTGTGTCTACCCATAGTGTTAAGTGTTTTTATCATCAACATTATTTACTCTCTCACATGAATTTACATTTTTTTTTCAATGTATCTCATCGTTAGTAATTCCAGTTATATTTATGATCAACTTAATGAATTCACGATCGATATACTTCGTGTAAACAGCAAAGAACTGGTGATATGTCCTCTCCCAAATTCTACCTTCCCGCTCTCCTATGAATTGGTGCTTTTAAGACTGGAGTCAATAGGTATTCACTAATAATAGTGCTGAAATGGCCCCTAGTTCAGCATTAATCGTAACAACGTAGGTAAGCCATGACAATGGTTTTCAGCGAGGATCTTTGTGTCAAGAATAAGGTGCATTATAAGATTTTAAACTTTCGCGTTCTATTTCAACTAAAATAGTAAGACACGGGTCTTAACGCGACGTTTATTAATGAGTTACATTATGTACTCACTTGACGCCGCGAACCGCCAGTCTGCTTGTGACCACGGCTGCAGCATAGCAGCCGAAACGTCAAGCCGTGAGTACATAATGTAGCTTATTAATGAACGTCGCGTTAAAACTCGTGTCTTACTATTTTAATAAGGTGCTTTATCAAAATTTTAAGGTGCTTATGCTTATAACCTAATCTCATAAACTCAGACAGCCTTCTGTATCCCATTGCATTACGGGCGCTAATTCCACTCGCTCCATTAGTATGCGGCGCGCGCGCTACTGCCCGCCGAACTCCGCACGCCTCGTCCCGCGGCCCCGCTCGCTAACTCAGCGGCGATGGCCGGCTCGAAAGTTATCACATTATTGTTATAATTCAATTGGTTTGTTAAGCTAAGTTTCTTGAAAACTAAATATGTTTTTGTTTCTGTGGAAATATTGTTTTTATGTAGCCAATTAAGACTTTAATAATCTACACAATTAGCTTCCTGCCCATTGCCAATTTTTGGCTCTGTCTAAAACTTAACTAAACTCTATTTTGTTACCAAATATATGACTGCTGTAAAGAGCTCGCCTCAACTCCGCCACGGTAATAATATCATACAGTATTGTAACTTCATATAAACCGACGAAACGCGAGCTTTCCTTCGAATTTCAAATCTCGGGACGTGGTCGAAATCCAAAAGTTAGGGGTGTCGCGAATGTGCCGAACGGACGTCGATGGCCTAGTCACAGAGCACGTAATAGTGTTGAAAATGACTAAGGTGATTGAATTTGACTGACCGTCATTTACGATCTTTGTCAAAAACTAGTCATTAACTGTCAGAAATTGTCATTTTCAGTATGTTTGATTTGAAATGAAAATTTTATATTGTATAAAACCAGCTTTTGCCAACGATTTCGCCCGCCTGAAATTAAAGTAACAGGTCATTAAGTACTCATTATGATTAGTAGATTCAAAATTATTTTAGTATATTTTTTTAAATTAGTAGATTTAATCACAAAACAACACGCATTTTTATCCTATTCCATTCACAAAGTATTTTGTTTGTCTAAATAAAAAAAATACAATCACAAAACTAAATAGAAATTCTAAGTAGAATTAGAATGGGTACTGTAACAGTAGGTAAGCAGCCCTATCGCATGTTGTCATACCGTGACGTACCGCGGGGCTGTTGACATTTTTTTCAAAAATATGGCCGAGTTGGAATACTGTATAGATAGTATTACCTACCGTGACTCCGCGCTCCTGCTAAATTATAAAAGTTATGTTATTTTTCGACTACAGTTTCTATACCTTGTTTGTACTATTTGATGCAATAAACTTAAGATAATAAGGTAACATAGGTGAGGTACAATACCTACCATCCTAGATTGTGTAAGTTATTATCCCCATAAATATCTTTGTCGCCATTTACCTCTCTATATGGTAAGATTTCCCTATGTATTATTGGTGTTAACTGCCGTAACTCTGAATCCTAGGCAAGTTTATGGCCCCCCCGGAGAGCAGACATTCGACTACCATGAATAACCATACGTCACTGTATAATATGGAAATTATCATTCCGCTCACCACCGAATTTATGTTTTTGGCGCCATTTGCTCAAAATTACCGCCTTTAACGTTTTTATATAGCGCCAGCAGAAGCAATAGAAACCTTATGGTGCATGGAATAGACAGAATACAGATGGACAAAAGTATTAAAATATCTATGCTTTACAAATACTATAGAATTGTCGATCGAGAAAAAGCATTTGATGCACAATGCAATGAAATATGTAGTTAGTTATTTTTCACTTTCAACTCGTATTATCTAAGCCAGTTTAGCGAATTTAGTAGGTAATGCTACACATAGTAGAGTAAATAGTTACATTGCAGTGGCTACATACTTCTTTCCAGACAGAACACCATTTTTTATAAACAACATTACTCTTTCAAACATTTCAGCTTTACAAGAAACCGCTTCAGTCGGACTATTTTTATTACAACTATAGTTATTTATGTAAAAATATGGAACTTTCTTTGTTGCTGACAATCAAGTGAGTGTTCAGTAGAAATACCAAATTGGTCACGCAACGGTAATCAGTGAAATTACTTTGGACAATCATTTTTGCATTACAATCATGTGTTGATGAGTTTTCGCACTCATTGCGATTCGAATGGGCGGTTTCCATCGCTCACGTTGTAAAAGACAATCATGTATAAAATTATCATTAGTTTTTTCTATACTCTACAAAAAACATAGTGGGATATTGAAGGACCTCTATTCAATTTTGGGGGTGTCACTCTGGCCACTGGAAAAGTCCCCAAACTTGGAGCTTAGTAAACTTAACCAGTGCCAACCGAAGTCGCAGTGCCACATAAAGTTGTCCTGCAGTCCACAAATCAAAAAGCGAAGGGTCACGACCTGTAATGAACCGATTCAGAGCAAATGACCGAGGCGGGTGTACGTGCTGCCAATAGTGATAAGGAGTTAGGTAGATACATGGCAAGTCAAGCCCTATTGGGTAAATTATATTAAGCCTTCTGTTTGCATTCGAGTTGGTAAAAATAACATCAACAATTTCTTGTTGGTGCTTATGTGTCTTTGTGATTTGATAAAATGATTACAGTCATGTCACGTCGTACCGACGATATTTCGTTATTTTTGAAGCACAACGTTTCTCACTTTGATAAATATATCACAATTCGTATTCAAACTTAAATTCACGTGCTACCAAATGCATGTCATGACATAGACGACATACCTACTAGATGCTTGCAGAGATTTGTATGCGACTTAAATTCAAATGCTTGAATATATCTTTACGTACGATAAAATTGGATTAAAATAAAAAGTTTTACAAAATACATTAACTGTAAAGAAGCGAATTTTAAGTTGTTATTCCCATCTCGACACTTTCAGTGCCGTGTTAAGACTCCAGCCAATAAATTACCCCTATCTTGCATTTGTTTCCCCGTTAACCCGTCCGCCGCCGCGCATCTGCGTACCTGCCCCTCTGTAATGCATTTCTTACGAGCGCGGGAGCCAACAGCCCCTTTCGAAGGCAGTAAAACCGGAAGTGCCTGATGCGTTTCATTTGATGGCAAAAGAAGTATCTTTTTATGGTTCTATAGTAATTCCATTTGGGTAAAATATTTTTAATGTTAAAAAAGCCGGCATCGAGAATAATTTGAGATATTTACCTTGTTGTTGAATAGAATGGACTGTTGAAAAGAACAGAAATATTTAAGAAATGTAGGTAAATAAGGTACAGTAAAGCATTACCTCTCAATCCACTTTTGGTAATCTTAACCGCTTGAGTCCCAGACGGCATTCATTAATGTCATAACAATTGATTATCTATTGTGTCTAGATTCGCGGGCCTTGAAGGATTAATCTTACCATATTCCTTTCATGAGAATTCCTCAAGTTAATGATTTTCTCTTTAATGATTATCTTAACTACAGTGGCTATGGCAAAGTTTCCTCATTGAAGAACATAAAGCTGAAAGCGGGTAATCTTGACGTAGACCATATTACTATCATGCCGTTAAGGGCCGCTGCACACGTGCCACTTTCAGCATGGGCCATCAGCGACTAAGTATCACTTAGGGAGTTCAATGCCACTACCTCCCGAACACTTATCGCGGCGACCCAGACGGTAAAACGCGCTATCGCGAGAAAACGAAACTGTTATAAAAGCTGTGTGTATTTTTGGTGTTCCAATAATCACTTAATTAGTCAAGTCAAGAGGAAACACGTGTAACAATAGAAAACTATTTATAGTTTCTCCGTTACTTGTTATACTAAACATAGAAGTGTATGGTGCTTCGCAGTTTTTGTGTGGGCAGTAACTTAAAGGTGTTAATAAGCATCATTTTTTTTCTTTGTCAGTGTCTGAGGTTTGGGAGCGACACGGTAGAGTGTTATTGTTATGTCAAATGTCAGCGAGACTTCAGATTTGTATGCTCTGTTGCGTCATAAATTATGTCAAAATCACCCCTCCCGTGCCGCACTAATACCCCAGGCTTTGACTCAGTTAAGCTATAAAATACAGTCGTTTGCAAAAATGCGATGCAGTTGAGCAACTTCTTGCCATCTTATGTCACATTTTCAGATCTATCTTTTCCTCTTACTCATAGCACCCTAGCAGGAACTGTCATGAGCGACTGCGACCCAAAATTTTAAAATAGAGTTAAGGAGTCCCACAAGATCTTTATTGTGGTGAAGTCGTTAATCGTAGATGCTAAAAGTGGCGCGACTGTCGCTGCCCTAAGATCCAAGATTGCGTTTTTATCGGAAGTGTTATTGTATTAGACGGGGCGACGGCGATATTAGGCTTCATGGACGCGTGGAGAATAATAAATTACTTTTACAATCCCTTTTGGGTTACCAGCAAAGTGCTATTTTTTCTGATGACTCCAGATTTCTTTCGTAACTGCTTTAGTTCTTTTTTCGAACCATTTGTGCGGCTTATTTATTATTAGAGGCCGGTAAATCATTTCTCATAAATAAAACACTGAATACTCAACTTTCACATTATATTGCCTTATTTTAAATACAATTCATCACTTAGCACAAAAGCGCGCGGAGTCTTCTCTGCGCGTCCCTCTATTCTAACTTGACATTACGTCAATGTCACTATGACAGCACCTCATTGGCTATAACGATACCGCTATTTTAACGTTTTAGATTTTTCACAATTAACATTAAGTATTTATTGATATGCTATTGTTTCAATCTGTTTAATATATTATTTACAAAGCGATTACACATTAACTTCTATGTAAACGATTTCAGAATATATTGGTAAATAATTCAAATATTGTTCAACAGCAGTTTGAGGTTACAATTCAGAACTGTATTTTATAGGATTTATTTCCGTCGCAAAGCATTAAACGAACAGTCCCGTCGTTCAACACACGAACAAACATACTTTGTGTGTTTCGAACTATGTAGGTATTTCGTTTATGTGCAAATAAAACTCAATAATAATATTGATAGCTTCAATCGAGGCTATCCAGGCGCATTCGTTTTGAATTTTATAATAGGATTCAGTTCAAAATAAAAATATAAACGTACCGCGTTGGTTGGTATTCTGAAACAGTGCTATTTTGTTTATTGCTATTTAGATAATAAAACCGTAATAAAATTAAGCCATTAGAAATAGTTTGAATATAAGTGTTTAGAGGTCGTTAAAGTATTATTATACTTATTCGAAAATAAGATTATACAATCAATTAAACACTCTTTTCATGGCACATTTTATAGTTCTTTCGTTTCAGCCAAATGACGTCCACTGTTGGACAGGCCTCTCCCAAGGATTTCCAATAAGACCGGTCCTGACATTTTATTAACCAACTTCAAAAATAGAGAAGGTTCTCAAATCGACTGTCAAGTGGCAATCGCATTCAATGCAATCGTTCTGGCAATAGGTCCAGGTCAACTGTGCAACTCTAACTTGCTGGCTAATTATTCTGCGATAAGTGCTAATTTGGTGTGGCCTATACATTCCAAAGTATCCTATGTATAGTCCCAACAAATCATTCAAAGATACCCTTTTCACTCCAATGCCCCGTTTCTTCCATTTTGAAGTGTTTTTATTTTCCCGAACTGACCTGACCTCCCCGCAAACAATCCGGCGTCGGACCCACCTCATCACTTCTTAACCCTTCGCGTGCCGCCACACAAACTTTACACATAAATTTGCCCCTTTCTTAACCCTTCGGCTTCGGCCAAAGACTGGTTTTGCTGATCCAAACAGATCAAGCTTAATACAGACAATAGACACTATTGTTTTATACAAACTTTTTTTTTGCAAGTAGGCTTTTAAAAAGCACTTTTACATGGCCCAGTATTAACGCAAATTATTTATCCAAGTACATATTATAAATAGGGTGCTAAACTTTCATATGTCTGATATATTAATATACCCGTACCTTATAATTAAATGATGTTAAATCATATTTACCTACGTCAATCTTGATAAAACATTTCCAATTATACGATTCCTCTGTACGAAATTACTTAGGGATTTTCATAATAAATATTGTTATGTAAAGGAATTAACTTTTTGACCTCTAAATAAAAGACAAAACATATGTTTTCAAGTTTACTATAAGATTATTTAAAAATACATCTTGATAGAGTTCGCATTCTTATTGGTTGCTTCAAGTTTAAATAGTTTCTTATTTCGTTATTTAAATAGGTAAAGTTTAATAAGTTTAGTCCGTTCGGAGTCTAGACTTTAAAGAATTGGACTTTCGATTTGTGAACCTAAGTTCGAACTTCTTCCTACTTTTCTATACGATGTTATGCGGTGTCGAACGACTTTCACAAGACGATTAGCGACAATACGTGCTTCCTTGTAAATACAGAACAAGGCTTGGCATACAAATCTTCGGCTAATTTAACCGTGTGCCAACATAACATTGAACTTGTAAACTGTGAAGCGTACACGTAATTACCCCACAAGTGGGAACTAAAGCCATTGTACAACGTGCCTAAGTCCGCCGCCGCCTAACTTTCCCCATAAATCCCGCTACACCTGCATTCCACCCATGCCTTTTGAGGCATCCGTCTCGCTCACTCGTGTTGAGGATTAAGGGTGTGTGAAAGAGAGATGTGTTCGGTTATCTAGTATTAATATCAGCGAGGCTAGTAGCGGCCGCGGTCACGATGGTTTATGCAGTTATTCGCGATTTATACAGGGTGTCTAGTGGAACTGGGGACTGAAGCATCATAAATTAATGATAACATGTATGCGCCACGACTACCGATTTTGTTGTAAAGGCTTTTTTCCCTATTAAAATATATTTTTAACGCAAATAGGCAATCTATCATTATCGGGTTACTTGGCTAAGAATTGTAGAAAAGTGCATTTTTCTCTTTTCCTAGAGTATTAAGTCTCTCTATCATAAGTTTGGCTTGCACTGCTCGAACCAGAGCGAGAGCATTACCGGCTGGACCGTGGCCAGCACTGTAGGTCGTGTAGGTGCTACGTAGCCTTTTCGTACCTTGCGATTTACATTCTATAACTATTATCAATTCTTACCCATATTGCTCAATTTATCCTAAACCTAACTATTGCTGTTATGCTTAGGAAAAAGTTTTCTTTCCGTAGAGTTACGGGTAGAGAAGTAAAGGATAGAAAAGCTATAGTAAACAATATTCTTGCTTCATTTTGGAAAGAACCAAAAATAAAGTTCGTTGCATCGTTGACATTAGTTCTGTTTTCTCACTAAACTATTACAACCTAATTGAGAACCTCCTTTTGTTGAAGTCGGTTAAAAACTGCGCCAGATCGCTCACAGAGTATAGTTTTCTCGCAACCAAACGTCAATCGCACTGAAGTTAGGTTTACGGTATGGATTGCAGTAAGTAGGTACAGTTGAACAGAGTGAATGTTTGGATCGCGAAATCTAGTGCGTAGTACATTTTATATCGATGTTTCTTTCCAAAAACCTACAAGGCACGGCAATAATGTATGTTTTTGTAGTTCACAAACAAACGTAGTCCCCTCCCCCCGTCAATTATCGGCCGCGTAATTAGTAACATTACCCTGTGTCCACGGCCGGAGGTGCGGTATCCAAATTGGAGTAATGGCGGCGATTCGGTTAAACCGCGACGATTTTAAACTATGTTTAACTAAAATTTATGTCAGTAAGTTTTGTAAAAGCAGTACTGAAGTAAATATTGATGATATGCAGTTATGTCACTGATTACAATTAAAATGACTTACATGTTTCTGCATACGTACGTACGTACGTTATAAGTTGGAACCAAATAAATGTTTTTCTTTTTTTCTTTCTTTCATTATTAATGTTTTACTTAAAAATGAACATAATTCGTTTTCTGATTAGTTTGTTGCGGGTCTAATGACATTTATTTTTCCGCTGGTGCTAACTCTACTAGTTGGCGTCTTTAGGTCTTAAAGTTGGAACTCAAGTTACCACTTGTGATTGTCTCAGTAGGCTTCACAAGAGTTTCATTTAGTGGTGGAAACAAGAATGGTCCTTTCAGTAAACCTTGTAACTTATGAATACTTGAAACGAGCGTGGCTTAACTTAAAGCCACACAACTACTAAGCCACGAACAACGGCCTAATATTATAGAATCTGTGTGCCGTAGCCACCGAAGTACGACCAAATTGAATTACTCATCAGAGGGACACTAACAAACTTGTATCTTAGCGCAAACATAGAGCTACTTTTGTAAACGAAAACCAACCTTAAGATAATCCAGTAAGATCCATATTAGAACACAGAGATCAAAGACCAACCTTGCGAGATTAGGGGCTGTATAGAAAACTAGGCTTATATTGTGGCAGACGTAATTCTGTAAGTGGCGTAAGTTATCAACTTTGAAACGACTTTGAAATGGAATCTTGATTTGTTAGACCTAAAACGTTTACATTTATTTTTGATTCCATTAACGTAAAAAGTTTTGAAAGCTTTTTAACAATTGGACCGAGTTTTCCTTTATATTTTGTTCTTTTTAGTCAACTACAAATATAATGAAACCGAGTGTAACTCTGTAACATCACATTTATGTGCCATACATTCCTGAATTCATAGGTACTAAAATAACTATTAGCGTCGTATTAAATGAATTATCCAATCACCACTCGACGTTTGTTACTAGTTTCAATCAACGTACAAAAGTGCTTACGAGTGTAATTGATAAATCAAACTTGTTTTGTTCCAGTCTGTGTATTCGGTTGTGATTATTTTCCTATTAAATATTGCACCTGATAACTTTACATATACTAAGCATAGCTACACATTATTGTAGACTTTTGATATACGCACTATTTAAGTAGTCAATTTATAAGTTATTTAACTGTTCGCTAAGAGTTTTGATGTCGTTTATACAAGAGTGAAAGATGTCTCAAGCGCCGCAGCCAGGGTTCGTGCCTGAGAAGGTGCAGGAGTTCAACCGGAGAGCTTCTCAGGACATGTCGGAGGCTGCTCCTCACCCGAAGGCCCGGTCTCAGGAGGCGACTCCAAAAAAGGAGCCTAACCAGAATGGCACCGATAAACCGGTGGAGAAGCCAAAGCCGGAGGAAAAAGCGATTCATAAGCCGGAGATGACTTACAGCCCGGCTCGCCAGGCCAATCAGGAGAGCAAGAATCCTTTCTCCCCTCATTACTACCAGCAGCAGCGAAGCAGCCGTCCCCACGGGCACTTTGAAATGGGTCCGCGCGGACTGGATTACTCTCCACACCGCATGGGGATGGAATACTCCAGCCGGATGAGGGATTACGGTCCTCAACGCTCGACCTCTATCCATGGTCACGAGCTGACTGATGGACCAATAAAACCGGAGTATCTCGGGCACCGGAGTCATTTTGGAAGCCAGATCGGGCCGGGTGGGATAACGGGGCACCCAGATGTGGTCTTCAGGCATGACTACTACGCCCAGATGGGGTTCTCGCCGCCGCGCGCGTCACGCTTCTCGTCGCAGGAGTACTTGAATGCGCCGGCGCAGTGCGGACGCTGGCCCGACTACCGCGCCGAGTACCGCCAGCGGCGCCGCTCGCAGCAGGACCTGCACTCGATGGGGCAGAGCCCTGAATCAGGTACTATTATTACAAGCTTTTATTTAGTTTCACCTGTCCCTTTTGTCTGTAATCTAATCTCGAATTACGTTATGTTATTTGAAGAAACTTTAGAAATTCTGATGGTCAGATAAATTCTAAAAATATCTAATGAGACAAATTTATTGTAACATTATTCCTTAGGCAATATTTATACATATAAACGTTTCGATAAATCTTTTATAACGCGAACAGCTAGGGACTGGAATTCGCTGCCTGCTGCTGTCTTTCCTGAATACTATAATCCGGCTCCTGAATACTATAATGCGAGAGTAAATAGGCACTTACAGGGCAGATATGTAACATCCTAGACTGCATCTCACTTAACACCAGGTGCGATTGCGGTCAAATACCTGCCTTGTCATGCTTAAAAAAATATGATCAAAATCATATTTTTATTCCTAAAATACAATTTATTTTTCTGAGAGGTTGATTGACAAATTAGTCTTATAAAATCTTACCTACACAAAAACAAGTTTGTTAACCTTATAGAAACATTTTACTTAGGTATCTTAAGAAAACACGACAGAATCTTAATTTTAATCGCGTGCGGCGCTAAGCTGCTTCAGGAGCTCAGCGCGGCAACACATTCTCGTTTGGGATTATTAGTTTCTATTACTCTTAAGCCAAGAAGTCTGGTCTTGTGAAATGAAATAGATACGCTAAACATAATATTTTTAAACCCAAAGAAATCCAAAAGCTCTTTCTAAATTGATGAATTTATTACGCGTGTAACGTAAATTACGTAATTAATTCATAATTATTAGAGATGAAACGGATAGTTGTTTGGCCGGATACCGGATACCGGATATCCGGCCAGCTGCTAGGCCGGATAGCCGGATATCCGGCGGCCGGATAGTTGGCCCATTGTCTCTTTGCATGTCATGACGAGTTTAGAGCCGCGCAAGTGCTTCGAAGGCGATCAGTGAGTATTAGTAGACTAGACTAGTCACACTTTTCGAAAATCGAATCCGTCCGAATAGAATGTCAGATTTTGCCACTTGTCTAGGGGGCAGATCAACGGGCGATTTAGGTTGCTATCATGCGTGATTGAATAGCGAAAATTAAATTAGTTTACTTGTTGCGTAATCTGACTGAACTGCATGCATCATGTCATCAAACCATCAGTGAAAAAAAGATCGCCTTTTTTATTTGGCAATATTTAGACACTAACAGATATTTACTATTTATGTATTCGTCATTAGAGTGAATAGCCCAGAAAGAGAAATTAGTTTTTTGAAAGACCTTAATATGGCTTTTGTAACTTTTTGGACTTTAAACAAAAACCGTCATTATTATAAGCCATTTTATTGATATTTACCTCAAAGATTAATGTAGGTATTTCATTTTATTAATAGAAAATTGTCGTAGTTTTTTAATATCCGGTATCCGGCCGGATAGTGAGTTACTATCCGGTATCCGGCCGGATAGTAAATTTAGGCCGGATATCCGGCCTACCGGATAGTTACCGGATATCCGTTTCATCTCTAATAATTATTCCAAAAGGGTCCAAATAACTTACTAATGCTACTTACAATTTACAAGTGTTTCCATAGAAAACACGCATAAACCAACAAAAGGCGCATTCCTGACAAAACGTCGCCTTAGCGTGATGTACGTCGGATTTGTTGCCGTTCGGGTGAGCCATGTAAAGTTGTTGTATGATTGATCACTTCCTTGGCAATCCCTAAAAAAATCCCACTAAATCCCTCCGCATAAATGATACCGAAAAAAGAACCCTAAGTGGATGGAGTAAAGATTGTTATATCCTTCCATCATTGGATAATACTTAGCTTAAATACGCGCTATCATGTATTGTATGTATTATTACGACAATAAGTAGTGTGGTTGGTGTTAGGGCTGTAAATCATGTAAAACAGCTTTGTGTGAATTTTGATAATAACAGGTTATTTTACGAGCCGTTTAGACATTAATGTAGCACCTTTGGTTGGCGAGCTATGCCTTTTATATGCCTTTTAGGCGGTAGACAATCGACTATAATTGAAGCAACTAGCACATTTTGGATGTTCTAGAAATAATTAATTGGATTTAATGGTTTATTGGCTCCTAAAATGGTGACTGAAACACGCAAATTGTGTCGATACCTGTGTAGTTTCTTCAACTCTATTGCTAGTTCCTAAAACTAAGATATACTTACTCATAATTCCTACGTTTTTACTGTCACGATTGTCACAGAATTCAATGCAGATTCATTTAGTAATGGTATGAAATGGGATTTTGAAACGGTTCTTTGCTATGAAATGGTACTTTAAAATCACTCTTTACCGAATTAATTAATGTAACACAAATCTCGCAAGTTTCATACAACTATTGAAATAAATCTCTCACAAATCTGAAGGCTTTTTGGTATTAAATTATGCTAATGAAAACATTATTCTCTGGAAGTTTCCCTCGTCAATTTTCCTCGAAATCATTGAAAGATGGTTGACGTACAATTTCTTTGGGGCTTCAACAAATTGGCTCGAAGGGACTGAAAATAGAACCTGGTTTATATTTATCTCGCAATGTTATGATGGCTCAATTAAATATAATTTATATTAATTCACTAGGTGATGTCCAAATTGTTGCTGAAATCTAAGATTTGTTAAAAGATAATATTTATTAATAGAAATTCTAGCAATTGTGCTAATTTTCTGAATACTTGCATAGGATTTCTGACAGTTGCATTAGAATAGGTTTTCACGCTAAGTGGCATTACTTTCCTCAAAATTTTCTTTCTCACGATATTAATATGATCATTGTATCTTGAATCTAATATCTCACACGATGTTATAAAACCATCAGCCAGGTATTATTGTTCGAAACTGAAGATATTCCATTCCACTCGGTTTAATGGATACAATTACTAATTTAACCGGTCTTGTACCCAACTGTGAGTAACGCCGTACCAAACTGAACTCGAATATCTCATAACTAATTGAAATTATAGGGAAGATACTGAATCTAGTGATAGGACGACAGATGTATCGATTAATCGATATGTCTGCAAAATTTGACAATAGCAGAAAAAAATCCAATGATACGTTCCTGCTATCAACCACTTTTTTTGCTTTTTCACAAAAACATATAACACCGATTTACTCTAGTTGTAATGGTTGAGATTCTAAGCAAGGTTCCATCTCAAAAATTTGCTAATAGATATCAGATTACAAATACATAGATATGAATTATTATCTTCAGCCTTCTTTTTAAGTAGTTAATGCCGTAATAAATATATTTTCCAACTTTAAAAGGGTTAAAACAGATGTACTGGATCAACGTGGCAGCTTACCGGGAGTAATCGGATTACAAATTAATACTTAATTCATCGCCGTTAAGCTTTTCGTTTTATATTGTAACATTCGATTTCAAGAGAAGCCTTAAAAAAGGTAACGTGACAATAAAAACTGAACACGACGTTTAAAACAAACTGTAAAATGTTGTCAACAAACAGAAACAAAATAAAATATGAACGCCCAACAAGTACACTAGCATTATTCTGTCTTTGGAAAAGATAAAATATTTTAATGTGACGTGCTAATTTATCGATATCGATAGATTGTGCATTTGTCCTAATGCGGTGTAGATTGTGTCCACAATTCACGGCGCTTACTGCACAGAGCTTCGCCAAACGTTACGTTCGCCAAACACTGCGTTTGCGCAATCAGAGCCATTGTTCCGTTTGGTGCATTAACAATGCATTCCGATGCAATTAGTCGGCGATATTAATAATTTCCACGCATATAGTGGATACAATCATTGGGATTTATAGTTTAATTTGTTTTTAAGCCGGCGGCCCATAATGTCATGCATTTTTTATCCACAATCAATGAATGAACACACACAATGATTCTAACCTGATAGCAAATGATAACCCTGGCTGAAGGTGGAAGCAAGCTTCACCAAAATCCTCAACCACAGAGGAACTATCTTATACCTCTAACTGCCAGGACACAACAATGCTGTTAACATTGTTGTTATGGCGACAGACTTACTCGTAAGTAAGATGGTGGTAGCTAGCCAGGCGGCCTTAAAACAGCCCTTACTACCAACCAAACCGAACAGAAAAATCTGCCGTCACTGGGAATCGAACCCGTGACCTCTGGGTCTGAAGCAAGTGGTCTACCATGAGGCTACAGAGGCAGTTATTAAGACATAAAAGCAACATAATCATTTTTATTTTAACAAAAACATGTGTATTAGCTAATTCTGTGAACAAAATAGACTAAGTTAAAGCTAAAGTAGTACTCTAGCTATGAGAAGTTAATCCTCAGCTAGAGAAAAGTACAAGATTTTTGTCAATAATGTTATTTCAATAGACGTTTTTGCACTTTAGTCTGAAGCATTATTGCGGCTTACAAAGCTCTTAGCAATTCCCTTGTTTAAAAATAAAACGATAAAGTAAAGATTTAGAAACCTTTTTCTTCTGAAGCCTAGTTTTTGTGTAGGTAAAAAATCTTTTCATCAAACTCTGCCCTTATCCTAAACAGATCTGTTTTTATGTTATTCTGGATTTATTGATGGAAAAATGTTCTAGACAGGCGAATAAAATTAGTGGGTACCTACCCATAATGTTTCAGATTTCCTGTCTTGATGATAGCTTGTTCTTTTCACCAAAATCTGAGCAAACAAAAAAATCTAGCGTTTTAACGTGTCTCTTTTATTTTCTTGTACATCCGCCATGTCAATTTTTCCCGTTATATTTCCACGAGCTGCTCGAGGCGGCTGTCGCGAAGTGCGAAAGCGAAACATGTCGATTTATATTGGAGAAGCATGTTCCTACGCATTAGGGCGAAGATCGAGCGTCAAACTTGCGCCGTTAGTAGTGCTGGGGTACTGCGTGTCGATAATGGTGACGATGTGTGTGAACGTTTAACATTGGTAGTAGCGTGTCGATAAATGGTTACGATGTGTGTGAACACTGAACATGTAATATATGCACATGAACTGTTGTGGCGAAAAGCTAAATAATATGTTCTACATCATCTACAAGATATTACCAAAGCTATTAAAAAAGCAATAGGTATTTGCAATAATTTCTGGTTTTTCAATGCCAATTATTTTTGTTAACTGTTTACAACTTGGTAGGCTTGATTGATAGAAACTAGCAAACTCCCACAAAATATGAATATTTACGTGAATATTTTATTTTATTCGGATATTAACTTGTCTTATTTATTGTTAACTTTCCATTACTAATAGTTTAACACCACACACTGTCGATAAGTCAAATCACGTACAGGTCGCATCACTAGCAGTTCCGAAAGCATTAGGAAGAGTACCGAGCATCGAACTTGCGTCGTTTAGTTGTCCTCCGAGGAAGTTGTCGAATCTTCTGCCTACACGGCCGGATTTATTCTTTGTGGAGACATGTTCGGGGTAATTTGAAAAGCAACTTGTTGGGATAACTATAAGTTTGTAAGGCAATGGAGGTAATTTTAGATAACTTCAACTATTACCCGAAACTTTGTTTATAGTTCTTTCTCTAGAATGTGCACCTGAAACTTAGTTCTTCTCCATCTAGAATGTGTTAGGAGACGTCGTTTCTAATTTAAGCACAAAGCCATAATTTCTTAATTTCCATTTAATTTTGGTCTTTTGACAAAATCGTCAAAGGAATCTTCCGTGAAACCTCTTAAATTCATCCCGAAGTTGCTAATCAATTGTCAGTCAAGAGAGACGCAGTACATCAAATTGTGTTCCATCACGAAGCCTAAGAAAGGCTTCGAAAGTTTCAAAGTCATTATAGAACTGTTATAACTCCAATATAGCACAGTTGTAACTCCAGTTCGGGGACCAATCAGACCGAGATAGAAGTTTTCAAATTAAAACAAAATAATTGAGTTGGGTTTCACTGGTCTTCGGATATTTGGGACAGACAAGTGCGCGCGGCGTTGACCGCGCGTCCAATAAAATTACTCGTAAAGCTATTATTAACTGGGAATATACCCACTCTACACGTCGTATTTTTTATAAGTAATCCTTTAATTCTGATTTGCATATTGTTGGCGCCTAAAATACTAAATTTTGTTCTTTAAAAACCCTTTCAAATTAAACCCACTTCAAGAAACCGCATCAAAAAGTTTGTGAACTCGTTTAAAAACTGTTATAACTCGTTTTGAGGGGAAACCAATCAGTCAGCCCTTTCAAGTTACAGGGACTTAGCAAATTAATTTATTCCTTACTAGCTTTCCGCCAGCGGCTTCGCGCGCGTGGACTACATTATCTACATATTTTACGGAATCCTATTGCTTTTTTCCAAAATAAAATTTAGCCTATGTTACTCGTGGATAATGTAGCTTTCGAGTGGTGAAAGAATTTTTAAAAACGGTCCTACTCGTAATATAAGTGTAGATTTCAATGGAATTAAGACATAAATTGAAGTAGGTATTTGTAGCAAACTCAGGGGTAGTGCTAAAATCCACAGATGGACATAAAATATGCTTATTTGAGTGTGAGTGAGTTTGACTTTGGATTTCTCCATTTTCATGCTAGTGATGTAATAAAATTAAATTACAGGATATTAATAACCTTTCATGTAACTGCCTACATACTCGGCGTTTCATTTGCCGAAATTAATAACATTCTATGAGCGTTTTCTTGAACGGAATTAATAAAATTTTCGCAAAATACCCGTGTTAATTATAAAACGCTGTAATTTGAGGCAATAAGATTAGCATATCTGCCTGTTCCGTCTTGGGTTCGGTGCTTAATTAACGAACAATGCAGAAGGTTCACTCTTGATTAAATATACTTACTTACTACTAAATATTAAGGCTGAGTTACACCACCTTACTTTTACCGTAACTATAGACATAACCAGTGTATTTTGTATGGAGTTTGACAGAATTATGACGTTTGTTTGGTGAATTACAGACCACAAAACACAAAAATTTAGATCTGCACAAAGTCTTGTTCGTGGTCGTGCTCTCCAATTTCATGTTAATTTCTTCTTCTCTAACTGCGGCTATACTGGGTGTCCCTTACTTGTGTAGGGGCTGTAGTAAGCCATTAAACTGGCTGTTCCGTAGTTTTAGTGCCGCCTAAATTAGAATATGTGCTACATTTTTAGTCGTATAACAGTTTTAGTTTTGAATTATGCAGTTTAGGGTCGTTAAAGTTGAATTTATTTCTAAACTTGGACGTTACAATGACAAATATTGTTCTATACTGTAGAAGAAAATAACATCCCATCAAAAACAATACTTGTCAAAAAAACCAAGTCTCGCAACTCAGTTGTTCTACGGTAAAAAGTTGTGAGATCCATGTAATACCAAGTCCAGGCCAGGAAATCTTTAACGTTTTACATAAATTATTGACTTGGCCATCGCACTAAATAATTTAATTTACACGTGTTTTCATGCGATGGCCAAGTCAATATATTTATGTAAAACGTTAAAGATTTCCTGGCCTGGACTTGGTATTACATGGATCTCACAACTTTTTACCGTAGAACAACTGAGTTGCGAGACTTGGTTTTTTTGACAAGTATTGTTTTTGATGGGATCTCATTTCTTTTTGTATTTTGTAGACAGCAGTTATGTATCTAGAAAACTGGACCGAAATTGAAAAATTTTACTCGACTTGGCGGTTGCACTACCGTGCCCCCAAATATCATTTCTTTTTGTATTTTGTAGACAGCAGTTATGTATCTAGAAAACTGGACCGAAATTGAAAAATTTTACTCGACTTGGCGGTTGCACTACCGTGCCCCCAAATATTTTAGTTTTTCCTTGATTCATACACCAAACACTACTTATATTCCAAATTTGAAGCTTCTAGGTCTGCTAGAAGTGCCTTAGAGTTTTGATGATCGGTGAGTCAGTGAGTCAGTGAGTCAGTCAGTGAGTGACAAAATTAAGTAACTTTGACCCGTTATAATTCTTAAACTACTGGTTCAAATTGAATGAAATTTTAAATATACCGTGTCTTTACAATGCCTGCATAGCTAATGAAAATTCAGCCTTCTAGTTTTATCCACAACGAAGTTACAGGCGGTCGAAAATGGCCTGAATTGCTTCGAGAAAAGGATGCCAGTACGGCCGTGCCGCTTTTTTGCTCGACTTGGTGGGGGCAGCCAGATAATCTGGCTGCTATAGTTACTGTAATTTAGCATATAAACTTTCGACTAGACCGTTCAGAGCATGCAATGGGTACGTTGCAAACAATGTAATAATTGATACAAATCGGTTTATCTATTCATCAAGTAAAGTAGAACCAAGGTATAAAACTGTTTCAGGTTAATAACGAATCCAATTTTCATTTAGGTTTCTTTGCAGACTTACAATCACTTAGAAAATTACTCTACAATCACTTTTCCAATCTCTATCAGACCTTATTTTTCGTGCGCTATCGCGTAACGACGCGCCATAGAGACCGGTCTCCTTGTCGCCATCTAATCGTGAGCTATTGCTATCCGGCCATGGCGTCCGCTCGTAGTATCGGGCATGAATGGGATCGATAGTAGGCGGGGTCGTTGACTCCGACAGCTGGGGAACTGTTGCAAGACCGAGTCAGGGTCAGCATTGCGTCAGATGTAATAATAATAATAATATAATAATAATAATATTTCTTTATTGCACAAAACTTTTACAATGGTAGTAACACAATTTAAATATAAATATAAATAGTGCATTGCTGAAGGAGACACAGAGTAAATATACAGAGGTTTCCAAACTAGGCCAAGCCTGTATCTTGGAAAACCAATAAAATTAAGTGTGTAACTTGCAGAGAAAAGGAAAACCAGTACAACAATGCAATTTCTGGTGCAAAAGAAACATCATGAGTAGCCTAAAAACATCAATTTATCAGGTTTTCTGTACTTAAATAATCCAGCGAGAGTAACCACTTGCTTAGGGCTAACTTTGCTTCCGAAACAGAACAAGATTTTATATTACAAGAGCTTGCTGCCTTATTATAAATACGCGCCTTAACATAGTCACCAAATCTGCTTGCAAATCGAGAATTTACAGAGGGAGTGGGGATTTTGAATACGCGCTTTTTAATGAGAGTATTGTATGTGTATTTGTATGTGTGCATCAGATTTACTGTAGATGTGTAAAATACTAATAATTTTACGAAAAAATAGACAATTTTATCGTTATAAATAAACAATAATAATAAAACTCATTCTGCTGTCCTAATATTTGAATTGAAAACATTAAATCTGCCAGAGCAAGCAAAGGTTGTAAATATTTATTCAAGATATTGATAAAATATAAGTTGTTGTAACTCTCATAAATTATTATTGTTTCGTTGCCCTAACATGTAGAATTCATATCTGACAGTATTGCTCAACTGTTTGAAGTCCAATAAAAATAGAACAATGACATCTTTACCAAACAGCTTCGCAACAAAACAAATAAGTATAAAACAAACACGAGTGGCGTACTCGAAAGTTTGAAGTTTGGTGTCGGGATTGAAATGTCGGACTTCAGAATAGAATTCAAACTGGAAAATGGGCAATGGACGTTGCTAGGGTGACATTGTTAATTTTAACGATAGGATAAATGATTGAAGAACTAGTGTTATTCAATTGTTTAATTTCGTTACAGCGAAATGTCTACATAAAACAGTGCTATTATAGACGCGAAATTATGTGTTATGATGATGGTTTTCTCCTTCATGCAAAACCCACTGAACGGGTTTTGGTGTGACCACAACAATCAGAATAGGTTTTAATTATTTACGCTTCTTTTTACACGTATGAAGTCGCGAGCATATCTTTCAGAGCCTGTATGATAGAGTACAACGACGGCAGTAAACTATAGTCCGAGCTGAGAGACTATTTACAAGCCGCCAATCTTCAGTCCCGTAATTTTTCTCCGCCATTAATCAGCGAGATTAGCCGCGCGAGGCTGCTCCGTCTCAATACGTCGCGCGTGATTCATGGCGCTGACCACCTGGGACTGGCTGTTAATTGTGGCTAGAATGCTGGAATAGTGACGAGTGTTATAAAGACGAATAATAAATAACAGATGAATGAAGTAATTATGTAAGACTTGCTCGGAGATTGAGTATTTTGACCTCCTCCTTTGAGTGTTTATAAATTCTTAGGTTCAGTTGCACCATCTTACTTTAACCGTAACTGTAATCATAACCGGTGTTTTTATATGGAATTTGACAGATTTTTGACGTTTGTTGTAGTTAAAGTACGAGTAAGATGGTGACCTTAGAGATCGGACACTGTCTTTAAAAAAAATTACAAGCGTAACGTGTTATCCCAATAATATTCTCAATATTGTCTTTTAATCACATGCCCTTAGGCAGAAACTTCAAGAACTAAAAATTTACAGCACTAAAAATATCGGCCTGGTTCCACCATATCCCTCGAACTTCTAAACTCACTGTTACCCTGTGTCCAAAGATACGCGTTACAATGTGCGCACTCCCCGATATCTTGCTATCGCTCGCAGCAGGCGCAGCGAGCGCACAAGTTGCTGGAATGGACCGAGATTGGTGATACAGTAACTTGTGCTCTTTGTGCAAGGGATCTGGGAATTACGAAGGACTTCCTGTAAAATGTTAAAGCCAAAATTTAAGTACATACTGATAAATTCTTTCATTAAATAAATAAGTAAATAAAACACGAAAAAAAATCTAGATCTAACTCACTGAAAAAATAGTAATAGAGCTGAAAATAATAATATTAGGTATAGCAAGTTAGACAGTGTGGCATCTTACACTGTGTATGTAACAGGAGCTGTTCTGCAATAAAATTGGATAGGGTATGTGCAGTCTAAATAGTGTTTCCACTAAAGCTTTACGTCAATTATTCCGCTCCATATAGAAAATATGCATAATTATATACTTCCATCACTTACAAACACTCGTCACTACGTACGTACATTGCTGGTCACTCTTACATTTGCCCTCGGCGGGATTCGAAGCTGAAACCGCAGACCACCAAGCTAAATAGGTAGCCATCAACGTCTCTGTTCAACATTTCTACCACACGCTGAAAATCAGAAAGCCCCGTTTCCGTATTCATAATTTTCCGCTCCGCTGCCCGCGCCGCTCCGCTCCGCTCTGTTCCGCAAAAGAACGCGTAATAAATGCGCATAATATTAACGCTCACAATACATAATTTAACGGTGTATTTATGCTACGTCAAAATTATTTTCAGGCTGTAATTTTACGGTGGATTTCTTTGATCTTTGAATGTTAATTTTAGTATTATTTTTAGATTAAATTAATAATGAGTCAAATTATTTACGTTTATTGTTTTTTAATTGATTTGTTACTTAAATTCTAATAAAAGCTCAAACCGTGAAAGCTTCACGTGCCCTTAGAAGCTAGGATACTTAAAAGCTTAACTTGCTTGCTAGAGCTTGCAAAAAAGGTTGTCGTCAAACAAAATTGTCAAAGTGATTTTCCACCACTTTCGAAACTCCTAACCTGTGTGTACCTACTTACTGTTCAAAATAAGGGAAGCCGGGGGCATAATGGATGCGCATATAATTAGCCGGTTAGCTACCATCGGCTACGCCGGTCGTGTTAACTGAGTTTATGTGCGGTGGCCACGGCTAGGCGTTTTGTTCACTCATTTAGGTCCAATTGATACCTGTATTATTTGACCTGTGAATTTTTTCTGATGGCAATGGTAGAGATTTGAATTATATGTGAAACAGTTAATCTAAAAATTTTATTTTTCATTTGTTTTATGCTATCAGCCAAATGACTAATAGGTAAGTCATTTTCTGGCTGACTGGCAGAGAATGCCACCTGGGATTAAGTCCGCCACTGTACAGTTCTTTTGTGCATAAGTATAAATAAATAAATTTTTCACTGGAAACATAAACCATATAAAAGTTGGTTTAAAAAATTACCAATCTGAGAAGTTATTTTCTTGTGTATTATTTTATTTGTCACGTGTATAACTCTTTATTTAAAATAGCAACTTAATACAGTAAGTTTAGGTATTTCATACATGACAGTGCCCTATATTTTTTAATTTTGTCAAAAGCGCCAGAATTACTCACATACCTCGTAGTAAAGGCTGATAAATTTATTCATAACTTTCACAGATTTTGTAAACCTCCAGCGCGGCTGTTCCACGTGTCGGTCCCGGGAGGCGCCGGGATATATTGACCATATAAATGTGTACGGCTGGAATTTGTTAGCGGGCTATTTGTTTGCGGGGAGCGTGACCGAGCCCACAGGCAGAAATGTTACCTTTTAAAGGGTTTATAAAGTTGCGTATTTAAATTAACCTGAAAATGCGTATCATCTTTTGCCGATGGTGTTTGGTGTTACTTAATCTTGGTGAATATAAGTGTCTGTTATGACTCAATTGGAACAACTAACAACTAAGGCCGAGTTGCAACACCTATTAATGGCAACTATAATGATAGTGTTTTTAGTAGGTATGGAGTTTGACAGATTTTTGACGTTTGTTAAAGTTGATATGGTGAAATCCAGCGTAAGCGTTTTTGGTATCATGTTTCTTTTAGGGAAAATTAGGTTAACTCAAAATTACTTTAACTAAATAAACAACATAGTAACATACATACAAATTACAAAGTGTGAGGTTGACGCTTAAAAAGTTAAACGAGTTGTTGATGGTCGGTAGTTTCACTGTACAGCCAAATTCATGGAAAATTTATAACATGGTGTAGCGCGTCTTTGACATTATTTAACACGTTTACTTAAATGGGTTTGAAAAATTCATTTCATCAATCCATAAACTTAATGTATGAAAATGTGATTATTATTGTTTGTGAGATTAAAGCTAGGTACCTTTTTTACTGTATTTGACGTTCATAAGTGCCACCAGTGGCCAAAATTAAATAAAATATTTTTGATTTTGATTTTATGTTATACATATTTACTAGTATATCGCACAAGTAATCTTATACGATGAAAAGCATAATACTGGAGGTGAAGTAACTTTCTTGACGAGTCAGAAGGTGGAACATGAAAGTATTTCCCAAGACGCTGGTGCAATCAGGTTTTTTTTAACTTTAGCTGCCTTGTATACAAAAATTGAGGGTACAAAGCCATGAGCAAGCATCAAAATAGTTCGAATATTCATAAATTAGTTACATCAAATAAAAAATAAAATAAAAATAAAACTAAACATCAGTTAAATTAAATTATAGAACAATTTTAGATCAGGCTGTCCGTCACTCACTGAACACAAAAGAACGTCAGAAACAATTACTAGACCTGAAAATTATGTACAATTATTTTCCCACCATCACTCCATTCGACATCAAAGCAAACGAAACTCTTTCATCTAAGTAACAAAGTTGAAAACACAATCAATCAGAAGTTGACCAAGTTAATCGAAGTTTAATTGTGTCTGGGCTGAAGGCTAACTTGAAAAAGAGAAAACTACAAAGTAATTCTCTAGTAGGTGTGTAGATTCCATTAGGAGCGGAGCAGTACAATACAGGTTAAAGGTTCTTCGCCGTGTTCTACAGCAATAAATATTTAAAAGATTTTAAAAAAGTTTGATTGTCATGACTATCAATCAAGCTCTAATTAATCAACTGGTCCTCTATCAAGCACTCTGGCTTAGGGTTTCTTAATGAACTGTGATAATGGATAGTGAAATTGTAGTATATGCGTATCCATTACCTATAGCGTGTTTATTCACTATCGCACATCACAGTTTCTAGCTATAATCGTTTTGACATGAAATAAAAGTCTCTTTATACGACTCTTATACTTAATTATATCTTATTTATGTATTGTAATATCTTATAATTAAACTGTATTTCCTAAAGCACCTTAAACTAAAATGGCGACCCCGTCCCTTGGTTCCACCCTATTGAGTTCATTAGCGACTCTCTCCCTGTTTGAAGTCAGCAAC
The DNA here is from genome assembly GCF_963855985.1 of Ostrinia nubilalis. Taxonomy (NCBI): domain Eukaryota; kingdom Metazoa; phylum Arthropoda; class Insecta; order Lepidoptera; family Crambidae; genus Ostrinia; species Ostrinia nubilalis. The sequence goes on along the minus strand of NC_087107.1, from coordinate 13,908,457 downwards.
ATTTTTATTTGCAATTTTTTCCTCCTGGAACTCTGAACTTATAAATAAGGACATTAGCGCAGAAGACCAGCCTCCAATAATTCATGTGCCGCCGACATCGCCGCCATTATATCGTGTTTAAATAGCTTCCAAAACAGTTACCGAGCGAGAACGGGCCGACTTCCGAACGAACTTATCTTTTTGAGATAGGGGTGTTAAGTGTCTTTAATTTCGATAAAATAAATTGAGTATCAAATTAATATTGCACGTCATAACTTCCAGACCAAGCCATATGAAGTTTTCACATTCTTATGGCGCCTAGGCTGCCGTTTCCAATTGAATAACCCAGTTTAAAATATCTACTTAGCCTCGCCTCAGATGCTGATATTCAGTTCAAGCACGTTTATAACATTTCTTGAATATAAATAAACAACTGGAAAAATCAAACTACCTAAGGCGGGAATCGAATCCACGACCTTTCGCTTGCCGGACGACTGCTCTTCCATCTGGATGACACTGGATGATCCCCTCGAAATTTTCAAGTGTAATACGCTGTTGCTGTCGCGTTTCTTGCTTGCTTCTGTCTAATCTATCGACATTTCATCTCGATTTTATCTTTACAACTCTACCTGAAAAATGAGTCCCGTAAAATTTTAATTTAAATGAACGGTGAAATAATGTCGGGGTTTGTTCTGGTTACGTCTTTGTCCCCGATTGCTTCCGATGGGATATTGAGGGTATTCGTCATCGTTTGGGCTCCATTTTGTTCTTGGATGGCTTTGTGTTAGGTCAATGATGTAAAAGGAAATGAGTGTTTGAGCATTTAGGGTTTGATTCTGACATCGAGAGATCTTGCTATTTTCCAATGTTCCTGATGTCGGAATCAAACCATTATTTTTTTCGCATGTGTAATATAAATAGTCTAATGCTCGTGTTGACAAACGATGCTTGCTTAAGTAAAGCAGCAACGCTATGCGTTGAATAGAGCTCTGTGATTGGTTCGTGTGTCACTCCGCCACTCAAGTAGTCTATGAATAGGTTTTTGGGTCTCTGTGCGTCCACGCGCACTGTGAGACATAATAATGTTTGTGAATACGGGTGTAAGTATTTAGCTTGGCTGGTTGAAGCTAATGTCATGGCATTTTACTTACTAAAGTTACGTAACGAATCGACCTTTCGAATTTATTTATTACTGGCTTATTTCCGTGACGTCTCTCGTATGAACCTAAGTGACATTGGTATACAGAACCATAAAAGAGTCAAACTCGCCCTTACCCTCAACATAAAGTTATTAGCTCTCGGGACGTCGAACGTATTTTTAAACAACAGCATAATTTGCGTCGCTTACCCTTTCTGCTGCAGGGTGCGGGACACAAAGCAAAATAGTTTGTTTTTAAACGTTAGCAAAAAATGCAAATAAGTTGCTCCGCGCGCTAATCTCGTGAAGCTTGTAGCGGCTTAATAGGCGCCGGCTGCTGGCAGCGCTGTTATGGCGCCGGTTTATTGCATTTTTACTTTTACTGCTGCCGAATTAGATTTACTAGGGTTATGATGGATTGAAATAGCTTCTACAGTGAACGTCCTTTGATGTCCATTGTTCTTTAAAGAAAAATACTCAAAAGTTTTCATAAAGTAACCAATATTCATGGGATAAACTTTTATTAAATCACTTTTTAGTATAACTATGTCTCTACATCTTCTTAAGCTTAAGCGTTCAGGCTATTAAATGCATCCGTGCTCCGTGTTTTAACAGTATCGAGAATTCAAGATGCAGTAAGCAGCGTTTGGGATGCTTCTTATCTTAGTTTAGTTTATTTTTCACGATGAATAAAGAAAATTGGTTAGGGATGCTTTGTATTTGTACACGTGAATTGATTTATTTCTCACATAATGATCAACAGATGTTCCAAACCAAAAGTGCGATCGGCAAAAACGTACCACAAAATCAGTTTAAAAATTCACACCGCGTTTTTCATCCGCCGAAAAATACACTTTTTCTCGAAGAAACATTACGCGCAAACCAAAAACAACAGTCAAAGAGAATCCCCGGTTAATCCCGCTCATATTTCACGAGTACCGTCGCTGGCAGAAGTTCGTTAATACATTTTGTTTTACGACGTATGACCGCAATAAAAATGTCTAACTGTCCAGATGTACGAGTACGTGTAGCCGAATGCATATTCCATTGCGAAACATAAACTTTACTTGTTCGATTTCTGTATTTGTTTTCGCGTCAATCTGTGTCAGATAGGCGGAGTGGCGTACGATATCATTAAAATAACACAAATTATTCAGCCGGATATTTTTAGGTCAATACACAAACTTTTTGGTTCAAAAGACTTGTCCGTACACAAACGTTTTACTCAGCAAAATAAGTAGTACTTCAACCAAAATAAACTGACAAGCGTCAACTAATATGATAAATACGAATGTTTTATCAATTAATGGAAAAAGTGTTCAAGACTCTTAGTTTTTTGTTTCGTAAACTTGGACATTTATTACTGTTTAAATTTTGTTCCGAGCTGTCCCTTTTTGGTCACGGCGTAAAAACCGAATACTTCTCCGAAGGAGCGGATTTGGGCCCGTTAATAATTAATAGACGGTGCGGAGCCCCAACAATTGTTGTATCCCTGGATTTGGCCGCTTCCCGAACTCCCCCAGTCTCCCCTTCACAGACAATTGTTTGCCTAATGGTGATTTTGGACGTAAAGAAATGAAAACGCAGTATTATTTTATTTGAGGGTCCCTTTTCCCTATCTGCAACAAACAATATTACAAAATACCTTTGTCATCGTGTTTTTTATTTGTCACGAAAAGTATTGCACAATAATCTCACCTGATGTTATGGAAAGATTTCAACGAAGCTAGATACTTAGTTTATCTGACTAATTAAATGTAGAAGAATATTTCAAGTACCTACTAAGTTGTTTTGTATTATTTTTTAATTTAGCTTAATATGATTTGTGCTTATCTTACGGTTTGTAATTAAAGTTCCAAATGAATTTGCGGTTGTTTTCAATTTGTTACAATGCAGCTCACTCGCTGCAGTTGCAAGTAAACGGTGACGTTCTACCTTAACTTTGTTAATGGTGTGGCCATATTTGAAGTTCCCTTTGAGTCCAGGTAAATTAATCGGTTTTCTAAATAAATTTTCTGTAAGTAATAAATGTAATGTTTTTGTAATCAACTAGAGTGCGCTCTCCTTCGCAGTCGAATTCATTCCGAGAGATTTCAAATGTATTGATTGTGGAGTAATTGAATTTTAACTTTTCAAAGTACTCAGGTTATTGAATTTCTAAGCAATGTCTCTTGATTTTTATAACATTATGACTTTGATGACGGATCACATAATATTTTTTGTTAGTCTCACCTACTTTCGTATGGGTTCTCCAAGGGACACGTTTAGGTACCTTTTATACATGATGTTTGAAGTTTTACATAATATTATTTGATGGGCTCTGTTTGCTTGTTTTATCGATGGATCGGGAATCTGGATACAACCGGGATGTTATCCCGGGGGATCCTAAAACAATAAAGCATGAACCCTTGGTTGCTCGTGCAAACAAAAACAACGTGTGTTATGGAAAATCTTGAGCCATGTTTGTTAGACAAATTGATGTAATAGTTTAATATGCAATACGTAGTCATGGCAATGTTTGTTGGTCATACACTGTTGGCCCTCTTCATATTACTTCAGGTAACTTCTATCAGGGTCTATAAATAAATTCGTCATGAATAAAAAATGTAATAACTACCTCCCTAGTCTCTACTTATCATAATCTCATCAGCTAAAGTGCAGATTGAAACCTGTTTTGATGTTTATTCACTCATGGCTGTAAGGGTTAGGGTAACACTTGATTAAATTCCTTAGATACTCGTAAGAATATGACTGACAACTTTGCACATTTTTCATAAGGTATATAGCAAAACTTTTGATGTGGAAGGCGAATAATTATGTCGAAAATAACAGGAATATTTATCCATCAAGAAGTTATAACAAGCTTTGAAGGCTCGTTTCTCCATATTTTCACGTCTATTACCTACTCGTTATTTTTCCTTTCATTATAGAAAATTCTGCTACTGTTACATTTTCCGATACAAAAATATTCCCCTCAATTTCAAGTCTGTACATTAATGTACAACATTGAGGAATGAAAAAATAATATTTCTACTCCAAAGGAGGTATCCTCCTTCAGCGCCCTCTAACTCAGAAACTCGACTCATATTTTCCTTGTATTTATAAGGTATGTTGTAGGGAGGGATATAAATCGTATAAGATCCGAATAATAAATATCCGCGATTACATTTTTTGCTGTATTTGGATCTGTCTTCTGTAACCTGAATGATTTCAGAAATTAACGATCTGTATGTAGGTAATGTTAGAAAAAGTATTTTATGAAATAAATGAGATCACATATCAAAGCATTGAAAAAAGAGTCAGTTTCTAGAGAGTGTAACCATATGGTCGCCTGCATATCATCTTACCACAAAATTGCCTCAATTACTACGACTACTTGACGAAATTTTACTCAGTGCTATTTTGGACTACTTACTGGCTGTTCGAACCTTGAATATCTCGATTATATGTGCTATTCTTTTATTTAAGTATACGATTAATAGGTGCCTACCTAGATACCTACGTATACGTACGTACAGATCCGTACCTGCCCGTATCCGAACACTCACATCTCTAGCTAAGTCTAGTATTTATTATATTTTGACTTCTCTGAGAGGCGTGACGTCACTTGCGGATTTATGGGCGAAAATACAGGCCGAAAGCAAATATACAGGGTAGCAGAAATAGTCGGCAACAGATAGAAATATGGCCGCTAATAAATTGCTATTCCGGTGTATTTTCTGTTAGTCCGATATTTTTCTGCCTCCTCTTTTGGTTAGTTGCTTGCCCTGAATAAGTATCATTAATATTACCTGAATGTAACATAAGTTATTGCTTCTCATTACTGCGGCCAAATATTATGTAAGTAAAAGGAGCTTTTGTATTACTTACTTCTGTTGTCTAATGAGTATTTGTACTGACGTCAACATACGAAGCTAAACGATGTGGCATCTTATGTAAGGTATAAATAGGTGCTAGTTTACAACAACACTGTTTAGTATGATGTGCTGTCAATGGTACAAAACTAAAACGGGGTTGTTGAAGAAATTTGATCGAAAGCAACAGTAGAATGGGGAGAAATTTACGGGAAGTGTTACAGAAATGCGTCTTAAAATTCCTTTGACTATCAGAAGTGGGTTTCATACTTGTTACATCTTTTACTTTTCAAGAAACCACGATAATACACACCGAAATTGAGCTACAAGACTATGAAAGCCTCGCCTATTCCATTTTGAATGCCTTTGAAACATAATATAGTATGTAGTCTCCGCTTCATACACGAAGGATTCGAATTATGAGAAGAAAAATCGTCATAAAGTACATTTGCCTGTTATTGCGTTGTGTTTTCCCTCTTGTAGATTTAAACAGTCCTCTAAAAATTCCTGGAGTCTGCTTGTTTACAGAAGGCGATGCTCATTTGTTTGTTTCGACAGCGGATAGTTCAAATAAACTGTATTTTTTAACTGCGTCGAATCATTTTCTGCATGCGGTTTCTTTTCATGTGAAGTAATAAGTAATAATAAATTGTTTTACCTGTAACTATCCCTTGCCCAAAAATAGCTCATGTACTAATAAAAATGTTTAGTAACAAAATAAATACTTTATAATAAATAAACAAACTAAAATAGACACTTTTATTAATCTATGAACGTCCTTAACTCTGTGTGAAATTAAATGAATGTCAAGAATTAGGTTTAGTCCATCTAGTAAATGATTCAGTTTTTTTTTTGTCGAGCGTCTACTTAATATGTTATGCGATTGGTTTTTTAATGTTTTTTTTTTCTTTTCAGGTAAGTCTACCGTTATTTTCTGCAACTCCGCATATTTTTAGGGGTAAGTCCTTAAAATAAAACTTTGTTTTACAAACTTCAATATGCTTAAAACATTGTGTAAAACTTAATAGTACTTACAAGACGCAGCTTAATTCGATCCCGCAGCTTTTCTCCCGAAGCTCCTTGAGATTTCCCGGACTTTAAATAATTTTGTTTTCCTTGCATATAAAGCTCGCGGATCGGGAACATTGGGGACCTAAGTGAATTTGTCTGGAGAGTCTTGTAAGTGCAAGAAATGCTACGTGTTCATGCCCAATGTGGGCATTCATATTTTTTCTTTTTTCCTACCTACCCGCTTCTGTCTAATAATTTTACCCCGCTATTATTCGCTGCTTTCTACACTAGTCTACGAATTGACGTGGCTCACTCCGGACGCCGTCGCGCCGCATCGGAGTTACCGCCTCTTCTTGCTGGAACCTTCTATCGTTGAAGTCCACACCGCTGTACTGTACTATAAGCTGGAACTGTTCAGCCGACGCTGAGAACTGAAATATTGCGTGTTTGTGAAGTGCGCGTTATATGCACCCGCTGCCTTGATCTACGGAGTCAAGGCTGGTCCTTCATCATCTTCCATCTTCGAGGGCAGACAAGAGATTGGGAACCGTGGTTCGCCCCCCTGAAACTGCTGGTGCTGGTGGATTGCAGAACGGGTGAGTGCGCTGTTTGTTCGTAGTAGTAGAAAGCAGCAATCTTCCCTTTCTTTGATCTCTTTTCTGAAGTATAAAAATACCACGACCTATGGTGAATATTACCCCGCAACCGCTGTGTGAGTAGAATTTACGAATCTTCGGATTTATCGCTCGTACACAATTTTATGGTCTTCGAGCCGGACGTACAATTATAAAGGTCTTTGAGCCGTACGTTCTTGTAATTTTCAAAATCATCACAATTTTTGCAATATTTCGTTCTCCAAATTCATACATTCTGCGCGTCTATACGCCATACTCATTATAATCATAAATTATAACGGACAAATAGGCTGTAAGTTATTCACCTATTTGCCGATATTTCCCGCTTAATACATTTATATTCCCGTAAATACGCTATTTGTACGCTGTTCTTACTAATTTTCTACATAATAATAACTTTTATACATTCGGTAACGTATTCTAAAGCTGTAATCCAGATAACTTGTTTTTCCTACCATATTATAATTTTATTAATAAACGGAGGTAACTTGCAAACATTCGTTCACGCCCGTACCGCTCGCCTAGCGCGTGATCGTTCTTGCTTTCATTGTTCGTTGCGTTGTGTCGCAGTCACTCAATAGAATCGGACTTTGCACACTTATTTTATTTTTAACAAAACATTATGCCTAAAAGTGGTACAAGTGCTTCTCAGAAAGTTGACAACATGGATGTTGAATTGAAAAAACTTAACGCTAAGCGGAATAATATATTTTCCCGATTACAAAATATTTTCTATGATTCTAAACTTGTCTTTTCTGATGAATCTGCTAAGGAATCGTTTCTTGTGAACATGGAATCATTAGAGATTTTACGAACTGAATTTCATGCAATCACTGAACTAATTGTAGACAAAGAACTTCAGCTCAATCCCGATTCTGACCCCAATTATCAGAGTCTTAATGCATTTGACGAACTTTATTGTCATTGTAAACGTATTTCTACAAAGTTGTCATCTCCTACTGATTCAATTAAATCGGAAAATAAAACTTATTTTCAAGCAAAATCCGTCATAAAGCTTCCGACACTTGAATTAATTGGTTTTTCTGGGGAACTTGCGAGTTGGCCCATTTTTTATGAATCGTTTAAAAACACTATTCACAATAATCCCGCCTTAACAGATCACGAACGCGTGCAATACCTGATCAGTAAGTTGTCTGGCCAGGCACGTTGCGTTTGTGCTGGAATCGCACCGAACGCCAACAACTACGCGTTAATGTGGCAGACCCTAGTGGATAGGTATGAAAATAAACGCAATCTCGCATCCGCTTACTTAGATGAAATGCTGAATTTCCGATCTTTTAGTTCCGCAACTACAAAACATTACGATACATTTTTAGATAAATTCTGTGGGGCTGTTTCTAGTCTTCAGTCTTTAAATCTTGACAACCTTTCGGACTTTCTGTTGTTTTATCTCGCTAGTAAAAAACTTGATCTAGACACTATTCGTCAATTTGAAATGATAAATCGTAATACGCCATTCCCTACATACGATTCTCTCGTTAATTATATACGCGAACAACGCAAGATATTAGATCGCACTACGATCACCTCCGTTCCATCTACTTCTAAACAGAATAATAACTTCCCGTCCCGCAGTAGCAAGCCTACTCATTCCTTATCAGTCACGCACGCAAATCAAACTAGTTATGGCCACTGCGCCTATTGTAAACAAAAATCGCACAATAAAATATACTTTTGCCCTTCGTTTAAAAGCCTTTCAATTGACGATCGCTATAACTTTATTAAAACTAATCATGGTTGTACAAATTGTCTAAGTTCATCGCATACATCTACAAATTGTAACTCAATTCATCGCTGTAGAAACTGTTCTACGAAGCATCATACTTTACTGTGCCGTCAGCGCCCGGGCGCGGGCTCGACGCGCCGTGACGTCATCGAGACTGATAACGGCGTGCGAGCCGTGCAGGCGACTGCGCGCGAGTGCATCCCACAGGCATCTGCCGAGCCTCGCACGTCTAGTTGCTTAGACAGCGCGGTCTCACAAAACATCGCGTTGTGCAATACCAATAACCTGCCGCCCAAACCTAAACTCGACACAACTTGTTTACTTGGCACTGTGAAGGTGTTGGCCGCTGATTCAAATGGCAATATGCATTCTTTACGCGCCATGATAGATCCTGGCTCCCAAAGTAATTTTATTACATTAAAATGTTGCGAAAAATTAAACCTTTACATAAATAAAGCGTCGTATACGGTAGTCAAGGGAATCGGATCCACTCCGAACCCAATTAAGGGTGCCACGAATTTAACTATATATTCTCGTTTTAACAATAACATATCGATGCCGCTAGACTTATGTGTTATTGACCGCATTGCCGATAATTTGCCCACTGTGGAAATCGACAGATCTTCCTTTTCTTATTTAAATAATAAACCGCTCGCCGACGATAGTTTTTGTTCGCCTGGTGAAATAGACCTGCTTATAGGTGCTTCGCTTTTTGCCGATATTTTCTTGGAAGGACGTATTGTTGGTCCAACCGGAACCCCTACCGCATTTAATACAATTTTTGGTTACATGTTACTAGGTAACACATACATAGAGAATATCGCAGGTGATAATTCTCTTTCTCTCACCGCTATGGTGCAAAATGATGCGCCTTTAAATCACATATTACAAACTTTCTGGCAGCTCGAGGAAGTCTCCACGTGCCTGCCTATCTTGAGTCCTGCTGACCGCGAATGCGAAAATAATTTTACTGATAATACCTCCCGCGACGTCTCGGGCCGTTATTCGGTCGCGTTACCTTTTAAGGATGATCCCTCCATGCTAGGCGATTCGTATCTTAACGCTAAAAAACGTTTTTTTTCCCTAGAGCGGAAACTTGATGCTAGTATCGAGTTGCGCCAGGAATACAACAATATAATCCGCGATTATGTAGATAACGGTTACATCTCTCCGTTAAATAGCAGTAACTCTTTGGGTTATTTTATACCACATCACGCTGTGGTACGCAAGGACAAACTTACCACTAAGGTACGTATAGTAATGGATGCCAGCGCTAAAACTGATTCAAAACTTTCATTAAATGATATTTTACATACCGGACCCAACTTACAAAATGATTTATTTTCTATATTGATCGATTTCCGCTTATACAAAATCGCATTTACTTCAGACATAAAACAAATGTATTTACGAGTTTTGGTTCATGAAGAATATCGCGAATATCTTAAATTCTTATACCGCTTTGATTCCAGCGAACCTCTCACTACTTATTGCTTCACTCGGGTTTGCTTTGGTTTAAATTGTAGCCCTTTCTTGGCCATGCGCGTGGTGAGACAACTGTGCGAGGACGAACGTATGTCCTTTCCGCTTGCCGCTCAAGTTGCTGTTAAGAACTGCTACATGGACGACGTGTGCTACTCAATGCCATCCGTTGCTGGCTCCTTACGGCTCAGAGATGAGTTGTTAGGTATGTTTAAGGCCGGAGGTTTTGACTTAGTCAAGTGGTCAAGTAATTGCCCAGAATTGCTTGAATCGTTGCCATGTTCGCATAAATATTCCGGGGATGTTCCATTTGAGGACTCCGGTGACTTGAAGGTGTTAGGCATAAAGTGGTCCCCCGTTAGCGACGACTTTATGTTCTCTGTTTCGCTTGATCCTCGCCCATGTACCAAGAGAAATATTCTCTCTGTGATAGCTCGTCAGTTTGACGTGCTCGGATTGATCGCGCCAGTCATTTTATACGCTAAACTCATACTACAGAAACTTTTCGTTTTAAAAATTGACTGGGACGAAGAACTGCCCTCTAATATTACAAAATTATGGAACAACTATTTGACTGAACTTCCATTATTGGAGAAAATACGCATTCCACGTCATCTCGCTGTAAATGAAAATTCAAAACTCATTTTGATCGCCTTTGCGGACGCTAGTGAGCGTGCCTACGGGTGCGTCATATATATACGCTCTGAAGACGCGTCACACGATGCTCGCGCTCCTCTCGTTAAGCTCGTGTGTGCTAAATCCAAGGTAGCCCCGCTTCAAACTCAATCCGTGGCGAGACTTGAGCTCTGCGGCATTCTTCTGATGTCGAAACTTGTTCGAAATATTATTAACATAATACAGCCGCGACATAATATCAGTCAAATATTTTGTCTTTCCGACTCTATGGTCGCTCTTCATTGGGTTCACGGTTCACCGCATAAATTTAAAACTTTTATCGCTACTCGCGTAACAAAAATATTAAATTCGCTTCCCGCTCATCATTTTTATCATGTGCCAGGAAACCAAAACATTAGCGATTGCTTGTCGCGTGGTTTGTCTCCTGCACAAATTCTGGACCATACTGAATGGTTCACTGGCCCCTCATGGCTTTGTAACAACATCACAGAATGGCCAATTTCTGCCATTCCCGCTGATTCTCTTCCCGCAGATTTGCCCGAGACAAAGGTAGTGTTGGCGGCAGTTTCTGAAGACTCCCCACAGTCACATCCGCTTCTTTTATTGTCCGAGCGAGTTTCCTCGTGGCTCGTTTTGCTCCGCTCAATTGTATATTGTCTTCGATTTGTGAAGAAACTTCCGCTTTCTGATAAGGCGATTTCTGCCTCTGACATGCTAAAGGCTGAAACTGAAATTCTAAAGGCAGTTCAGTCGTTTTACTTTCAAAATGAACTAAATGCTCTGAAGAGTAACAAACCTTGTTCACCCGCTATAATGCGTCTCGCTCCTTTTCTGGACGACAACGGACTTATCCGCGTTGGCGGCCGACTGCGTAACGCTGACCTATCCTATGAGCAAAGACACCCTGTTCTTTTGCCTCGAAAAGGTCACGTAGTCGAGCTCATCATTAACCATTATCATCGTGATAACTGTCACACTGGTTCCGTGGCGCTTATGTCTATTCTGAGACAGAGATACTGGATTCTCTCCTGTAGAAGAATCGTGCGAACTTGCATTCATAAATGCAATTTCTGCTTTAAATTAAATCCAAAGCCTACCTTTCCAATTATGGCTGATTTGCCCGCTTCTCGGGTAAATGAAACCAAAGCGTTTACGCACACCGCTGTGGACTATTGTGGTCCTTTAAACTTTATTCCATATAGAAAACGTGGAGTTCGCTCAATGAAATGCTATTTGTGTATTTTTGCGTGCTTGGTCACAAGAGCAGTTCACGTGGAAATTGCAACTGACTTATCTACTAATACATTCTTATCCGCCTTTAAGCGATTTTTATCTCGTCGTGGTGCAGTCGCATGCATGTACTCTGATCGAGGTACTAATTTTATCGGAGCTAAAAACAGTTTGTCGGAAATGTATAGTTTTTTAGATTCCGCTGACTTCCAATCTGAATTTGCGAAAGAGCTTGCTAATAATCGCATTAAATGGAAACTGAATCCACCGCGAAGCCCACACTTTGGTGGTCATTACGAGATATATGTGAAGGCCTTTAAAACACATTTATATCGCGTCATAGGCACTCAGTTGCTTACTTACGAAGAGTTACTAACAGTACTCTCACAGATCGAGGCTGTAATTAACTCTCGGCCACTTACATTACTTAGTGACGATCCATCAGAACTGAGCGCGTTAACACCCGCACATTTTTTAATGTCGACTCCTCTGAAGCACTTGCCCGCTTATGATTTGACTTCTCAATCGCATAATTTACGTAACCGCTATTCATTATTGGATCAAATGGTTCAATCTTTCGCAAAACGATGGAAGCAAGAATATTTACATTTGTTACAATCCAGAGTTAAATGGAATACCGCTTCAAACCCTATCCGCATAGGTTGTATTGTGACAATTGTTACTGACAATGTCTCTCCGCTTAACTGGCCTCTCGGCGTTGTCGTCGCTACCTATCCTGGGGCGGACGGTGTCGTAAGAGTCGCCTCTGTAAAGACTTCAACGGGCGTATATAAACGGCCTGTCGTGCGTCTTTGTACTCTACCATCGCAATAATTTTATCTAGGTTAACATCATTGCCCTCCTCCACTTTTTTATCTTTGCTTTATTTTCCTTAAAACCGATGGTTTTAAAGCCGGGGGCAATGTTCATGCCCAATGTGGGCATTCATATTTTTTCTTTTTTCCTACCTACCCGCTTCTGTCTAATAATTTTACCCCGCTATTATTCGCTGCTTTCTACACTAGTCTACGAATTGACGTGGCTCACTCCGGACGCCGTCGCGCCGCATCGGAGTTACCGCCTCTTCTTGCTGGAACCTTCTATCGTTGAAGTCCACACCGCTGTACTGTACTATAAGTTGGAACTGTTCAGCCGACGCTGAGAACTGAAATATTGCGTGTTTGTGAAGTGCGCGTTATATGCACCCGCTGCCTTGATCTACGGAGTCAAGGCTGGTCCTTCATCATCTTCCATCTTCGAGGGCAGACAAGAGATTGGGAACCGTGGTTCGCCCCCCTGAAACTGCTGGTGCTGGTGGATTGCAGAACGGGTGAGTGCGCTGTTTGTTCGTAGTAGTAGAAAGCAGCAATCTTCCCTTTCTTTGATCTCTTTTCTGAAGTATAAAAATACCACGACCTATGGTGAATATTACCCCGCAACCGCTGTGTGAGTAGAATTTACGAATCTTCGGATTTATCGCTCGTACACTACGAAAAGCGAGATTAAGTTCTGGATTGAACGTTATCTTGAAAATCAGTCTTGTTTGACACCATTTAATCTTATGATTTGTTTTAAAAATATTTTAAGGCTGTTATCAAAAGTTTTAATAAGATTCGTCGACATAAGAACGTGAAAATAAATAAAGATTGCTTTTGGAGTCTTTAGAGTAGGCGCACACCGTTGGTTTTTAGTTGGCCGATAGTTGTGCCCGATTTTAATTTGTATGAAGAATCGGCCAAATCGAATCGGCGTAGTGTGCGCACTCCCATACATGCCCATACTGATCAACTGCCCGACTAAACTATCGGCCGATAAAAAATCAACGGTGTGCGCCTACTCTTAGAGTAATTCGGATTACGGTTTGATACGCCATGACGCGACGTAATGCGACCAATACTTCACGTGACGTGTGTAATACGCGACTACGTAGTCGCGTATTTATTGTTCACTATTTGTCGTTCACCTACAACGGGTTACATTCGCACGCCTATATCACGCGACCGCCTCGTGACATGAATTTCATACTTAGTCAAGTTTTCTGTCTGTTGAGGGTCGAACTCTATCGACCTATCTAATTTGGAACGACGATCTGGTGAAGGTCGCTGGAGGTGCCTGGATGCAGGCGGCGCAGGACCAGTCCAATCCAAGGAAATCCTTGGGGAAGGCCTTTGTCCAGCAGTGGACGTCATTTGGCTGAAACGAAACGAACTCTATCGCTAACAACTATCTCTGGTTGTTTCGTTTCGTTTCGTTTCAGCCGAAAGACGTCCACTGCTGGACAAAGGCCTCCCCCAAGGATTTCCACAAAGACCGGTCCTGCGCCGCTTGCATCCAGGTACCTCCCGCGACCTTCACCAGATCGTCGGTCCTGGTTGTTTAATTCTTTTCAATTCCATTCAACCCATTAAGTCACTTCATTCAACATTAAAAAACGCGTAAAATCCCCTCGCAAGTTTGACTCGGCGACCCGCGTCAGGCAGGTATCAAACCGGCGATAAATCTACCCACACACGCGCACGCGGATAATGGAGCCATTTAAACCATTACCCACCTGTCGGCGGTCGGTTACGTGTCATGGCGACTGGCACATCCTACTTCCTATTCATGATTATTGTGAACATAAAAGTCAGCGAGGGTTGATGGAGATGGATGATATTTGTTATTCTTTCATCTACGAGTAAGACGGAGTAAACAGAAATTGATAATGTAAAGGTGCGTACGGATTGCGCGTACCCTAATACGCGTACTCGTTCGTTCGTTCGTTCGTTTCAGCCGAAAGACGTCCACTGCTGGACAAAGGCCTCCCCCAAGGATTTCCACAAAGACCGGTCCTGCGCCGCTTGCATCCAGGTACTTCCCGCGACCTTTACCAGATCGTCGGTCCACCTAGTGGGAGGCCTGCCCACGCTACGTCTTCCAGCTCGTGGTCGCCACTCAAGAACTTTCCTGCCCCAGCGGCCATCAGCTCTTCGAGCTATGTATGTGTGTTCGAGCTACGCGTACTCAGTTTACGCGTATCCGGAACGCCTAGTCCATACATACATGGACTGGTCCATACATACAGGGTACGCACCTTAACCTGACTAGCTATTAAAGGGACTCAGCCGTCGCGTCGCAGGGTGCCCGCACTCCTGAGCCTTCCTTGGCTGGCGAAGGTTGCGAGCTCAACTCAAAGCTTAACAAGTACCATCGAAGTGCGAATGCAATGCGGAGCAAATCTACTGCGATGTAGAATTGACAGGATAGGCTGACTTTCTTCCGAATGAAGTCCACCTGTTACTTGCCAGCCAGTGCTGTGTAATGCGATTTTAGACAGTATAAAAAGGCCATAAAGTGGCTTAAACAACAAAGTAAACAAAGTTGCGGGTTCTACCTCTAGTAATGTATTTTGAGAAACTAAGCAAAAACTATTAGCTAAATAAAAGTCGTGTAAATAGATTCTCACTAACATTCTGCAGGAAACAAAAAAATCGCTGTCAAAACAAAATGTTCCTGAAACTTTATCAGCTTCCGTCATCGGTCCCTTAGTTGGTTCATTTGTTCAAAGAAAAGAAGGAACATTTCTTCCTTCGTCAATCACGTAACTTTTCTGTTAAGTTTTTTTAGGACCATTTTTTACCATTCAGCCTACGTTACAAAAAAGAGAAATTTTCCTTTTTCAATTTAGGTTTCCCATCTGAAAGTTGAATTCAGGACCTCCAAATTAAGAGAGTTGAAATCTCTAATCATACAATCATAAGCTTTATTGATTAAATTAGGCGTATCTACGAAAATACTACGTAGGTGTTATTAGATGTTGCTAAATATAAATACTCAATTGTAGTGGATTAATCTCCAAATAATAAGCTCCTTATTTACTTGTCCTTCAAGGTAACCTTTATTCAGATCCAAGGTCCAAATAATAATTAAACAATACCTAATGGAGCCAGTACACGCGGTTATTTCAGTCCAGACAGGCCAAAATGGCGGCGGTTCGAAAGTGACGCGGCGGAGTGCAAAGGTTAAATAAATCTATTCAACCGTCAGGTGTGACGGGGGGGGGAGGGGGGGTAATGTAGTGGGGTAGATGAAGATGAATGAGAAATAAATACTGTTCGCATTCAAAGAGTTCATTTAAAATAGGACCTTCTTTGATTTAACGGTACTGAAAAGAAAAAAAAGCACTTGAAACTAGCTTTTACTATCAGCGTCCCAAAGTGGACAACACGCTATTCAATGTTGCAAACTTTTTGGCTACTTTTTGACGCTGACTGTACAATGAAAACTAAATAAAATCATAATAACTGACATGATTATGCTTGCAATCCAAAAGATAAAAATAAAAAGAGCAATCGTGAACGAAGAAAACTTAAAAAGCACGCTCCAGAGCTTAATAATAACACTGCATTAATAAATCCTACTGGAAGATAAAAAGCCTTTGTACAAGCAAAACTTCAAACCGTTTCAGCACCTAAACAAAGCCCCGCCAGCGCCAAAGAGTAAAAAAGCAATACAACAAAATCTAAAACATTACACACGGCGTCGTTGGACATGCTACTTTACGACCTTAATCCTAAGGTGCAAAATTAAGCGGATGTGAAGTAGAGTCGGCAATTAAGAACGGTGCAATAGTTTACGCTCAGTACTCCCCATATTAGCTCTTCGCTATTGCGCTGGAAAACGAAGTGAGTTTCGAAGTTTCCACATTCGTGTGGAATATTTGTAAATGTTACAATTTATTGAGAATGTCTGAAAACGAACTTCTGCTGGGACTTAGTAAAATTAAAAATCAACTTTTAGCACAAATTGCAGCCTTGCAATGATGTCGCTAAGTAATTAAAGATGTGGAAGCTAATAACGTAATTTATATTACAGTAAATAATTATTATCACTTCTGCTTCGTCAGTGAATAACAATATTACTTTTACTATCTTAAACACACTAAATCATCTAGTATTCTAGCCTAACACCCTGTATTATCACAATCTATTCTTCTAGCGGTATTGAAAAAATTTTCATTACTACAAAATCTAATATCGGTTAAGTATCCTTATAACACCTTTGAGAAGATATCATTTAACCCAAGCTCCCACATAATGTCATTATTAAACCAAATGAACCATAAACAGGTTTTAATAAAGTGACAGCTCATTTTCCGACCTCCGCAAATATTGGCCTAATTTCGGCGTACGAGTGTGTTTACTTAAATCACTTTGGAAGTGGAGTGCTTTAGGGAAGTATTTTGGACCCAGTGTGATATTATCCTAATAAATAATTTATAAAACGGTAAAGGTTTTACATACATTCTAAATGTGAAATCTCAAAATAAACTATTCGTTAGTAATTTAGTAATCTACTTAGGTCTAGTGGAAGGCTTAATGAGAGCTTGTGTCATTAATTATTCTCTCTGCAATAATAGTATAGTAAATGTACCCAGAATATGTAATATGCTGTAGGTAAGTAATGTAGCGTAACTATTTAATATTACCAATTAGATATCACTGGGTTAGGATTTGATAAGGTCAAAATTTTGTGATCATAAATCATTTTGAGTAGTTCTTCCTACGTTTTTATAGAATACCATATCCATCTAAATAACCCTTTTAGTATTTAGCGGGGTGAATTATCAGACTACCATATCAAACGCCTCCAAATGATTTATAACTGAAATTATAATTGAGCGGGTACAAAATGGTTCTTCAAGCCTTCCTTGGAATTATTTGGTCGCGTGACGAAACCCATAACGCCGCCGGCGTATCTCTGGTTATGATAGGGTTTATTTACTCCACCACTGTATGTTTGTGAGTTAAAACTTTGGAATTGTAATCCTTTTTTAATCACACCCCTTTTGTTTGTCTGTTTTCTTTGATGTTTGTTTCAAGTTTAAAATCGTTACGGGCTTATTGTACTTTATTTGGTATCATCTGGTTTACAAATTCTTATTTATAACTAATGGCTTAACAAATTGTTGGCTATTTGAATTTTAAATTGATGTTTCTAATTATTGTGTTGGTACTAGAGGTGGGCGCCACGCCGGCGCGCCGCCGCCGCCGCCGCGAATTTTTTCGCGCCGCCGCCGCCGACGACTAGCTGTCGGCGCGCCGATACTGATACTGTACAAACTATTTGCAATTTATTCCTCTCCTATACTGTACTAATTTGTGTTTCAAACGCAGAAGAACTATTTTTTTATGGAGTTGAGCGACTATTCTAGTTCAATAAAGTCCTAGTATAGTATCACTGCGACCGGTACCGATCTATTGTGATCGCCGCTATTTTCCTTACAGTTTGCCTCCGAGTCCTGCATCCATTAGGAATTGCAGTATCTTTTGGGGGGCGATATGTTTTACATCTTGTGGGCTTAGGATGTGTTTGCCCAGGTGTAAGCTCCGCTTGCGCATCAAAGGTCCGCAGTCCGTGAGAATGTGCTTTTGGGAATGCCACAAAAGGGTTCTGGACCATATTGTGTTCCCTCCGCTCCCGCTCTGGCCAGTTCGTTGGCATTTTCACTGTCCACGATTCCCGCGTGACCTGAAACCCATTTTAGCGTTACTCTGTTACGTTTTCCTAGGGTATTCAGTCGACTCATGCAGTTTTCTACCAACTTTAAGGTGGTTAAGTTGGAGTTTAAGGCCATCAGCGCGGCCTGACTGTCTGAGTTAATGTAAATTATTGGCATAATTTTTTTCGCAGGTTAGCTTTCGCACATTCAATAATGGCGTAGACTTCAAGCAAATTTATCCAGGCTTTGAGATAGCCTAAGCTTCGGCTGCTCTCCATACACGCCAATATTATTGGCAGGTAGTTGCTAATTGCTCATAAGATAGGCCCCCTTAATTTAATTTATTGTCCGTGGTGCATAATCTTTTCTTAAAGGTTTTAAACCTTTTTTTGTCACCTGTCATCCGCTTTGCAATGGAGGGAAGTCGAACCTTAATTTCGAACTCCTCCTATGTTCTTCTGATTAATTTCGTTGCGGGTCCAATGACAGTTTAACTTTCCCCCGGGACAAACTTGACCTTCATTGGTTAGGTTTTTGTGGCGGTCAAGCTGTAGATCCTGGCTACACAGGATTTGCAGTGGTGGGAACGAGAGGTGGGAATAGTCCCGTACACGACAAAGCCTACGTTAGGGCCCATTTTTGACCCATCAGTAAACCATATAACAGAAGAACTAACTATAATATTTATTTTTTAATGCCATATAAATTGGTACACAAGGCGAACTTAATGCCGTTGATATACTAATAAATTGATTGAATCACTTAATACTAACTATATGTTTTAACAGTTAATCAAGTACATTATTCAAGTTACTGCTTGGTCTAGTAAATAATTAATCGCGAGAGGCGCCGGTCCCTCTTGCTGTCAAGAAAAAAATCCCCGCCTTCGTCTGGCAGATAACCCACACTATTGGACTATACTTTAAGAGAATCACTCACACAGAGATTGGCAAATATGTCTCGGAATGCAAATGGGAACCACAACCTCTGGAAGGCAACAAAGTACCTCCCTCAAAGTGTTCTCCGCTTATTAGGTACGGTAATACATTAGTGCAAACTGACAAGAAAAATCTCAGATCTTTGCTACATGACAAGCCGGTTTATTTAAACCCATTGACATGGATAATCCAAAAAATCCACAATTCAATCAAAAAAATAAGACCAAGCATTGGATTTGATCCGAGACTTGCAGCTATGCCTGCCTTTGATTCCTACTGATGATGATGATTTATCCGACCGATTTCGGTCATGGTGACCACTTCGACTTAGCTGTCTTAACGGGCACTGGTGCGCCCGAAGATGGCTTACATAGCCGATCTTCGCGGCAAACTCCTCGCACGTTGAGAGTAATTACCCGCCGCCAACATAATTATAGTGAATGGCGGCAGATGGACGGCATTTACATCATAACGTTTTGCGTCGAGTTCAGTTGTGCGCTGCTCGTTGAATTCGCGGACTCGCCTCTACACAACTCAGTCTCCCGCTATTCTAGGTGCTGTGCTGCCAAACCTTCCCATTGTGATTTGAGAGGGCTCATTTTGCATCTTTTCGTATGCTGCTTCTGAACATCTTTGTACTTGACAATCTGAGGAGTTGACAGCCATATTTCAGCTTACCCTCCTCAAGTTCAAAGTAGAAGATTGATTCATGCTATGCTAATTGAGGACTAAAGACGCAGGAGGACAAAGTGACTAACATAGCCCACAGAATCGCTAAAATTAAGTGGCAGTGGGCGGGGCACATATCTCGTAGAGCTGATGGCCGCTGGGGAAGTTTTTGAGTGGCGACCACGAGCCGGAAGACGTAGAACCTCGCAAGTCTCTTAACTTTGGAAATGATCCACAAGGCTGGCAAGTCGCCTAACGAATTCTCTTATCGCTCAATTAATCTGACATTTGTATTGTTAAAATTATGGAAAAGGATCATTCTTGCTCGTTTATTCCCTTTTCTAAGTATGATCCATGTAATATAGTATACCCGACCATACATTTTGGCAGAAACCATACCAACCATAATCAGTACAAGGTTTGGAAAAGAAAGAATCCTGTACGTCTGCTTTCGCTGCGGCTTCAGCTGGGTTTATCTTATAGGACTACTCTATGAAGTTAAAAAGTACCTTCTAGCACACTTCTACTACCTACTGACGGATTCTTATCTCAGTGACAGACAGTTTTAAATCAAACTCGATGACAAAATCTTCTCTTTTTAGCTGCAGAGCTGGAGTACCCCAGGACTCTGTACTTGGTCCGCTCTATAACATTTAGTACTAGTAAAGTAGCCCAGACACCAGAAAGCTGCGGCATTCCTCAAATGTAACTGTGATTAAAGTGACTAGACTGCAAAGTCAGCTGCTTGGCTGACCAAGTGGCGAAGTCTCACCATATTATCATTTAAGACGTGAAACTTATCCTCCGGCCAATCTAGACCTCGACAAATTGCTGCAATCAACCTGCACTAAAATTCTGGACCGTAGGATGACATGGAAAGACCATAAATATAAATAAAACAGAACTGAATATAATATTCAACTGACAGTCAGCTAATCCAACATTAACTATGTGCCTCCAAAGAGCTCAAAAATACATGTTAATGGTACTTTTATCGGCACATTGGTACGCTCGCCTTTAGGAAATACACGAGAACCTGATCTCAGCCAAACCCGCTATCCAAATATCAAAGTATCTATGATCAAGAGAGCTAATTTACTAGGGTAAACCACTCTAGTGGCTCAAACCCCAACCAACTGCAAATTACCTGATTAGTATTGACGACAGATACTAAAAAAGCAGATTTAAAAAAAACACCTAATGAACAAAGGTCAAACAAGGTCACGCCGCCGACGCCGCCGCCGCCGAGGTCAAAAAGTCGGCGCGCCGCCGCCGGCCAATTTTATATCGGCGCCCACCTCTAGTTGGTACTAAATATTATTAGATGTTAAATTTGTCAGAAGTGCTGATCAATTAACAGTTTAGATTCTCAGAAGTAAGCTTATGCAAAGTTGGCTTATGCCTGGTATCTTAGCAATCAGTTTCCAAAGTCAATATGTTAGTTACATTTGCTGTGAAGACGAAAGCTCCTTTCGTGGAGCTTTTAATACCTCGTAAAAGTACTAAGTCTTCACTCTCGTCATCGTCTCAGGTGACATATAACTAGAATCTCACTAATGAACATAATAAAACGTATCCTTTAACTCACAATGATTTATGAATGAAGCTTTCTGGGCGCTTCTAAAAGTCGTAATTCCTAGAAATTATTGGAAGTACGTTAATGGAGCTAAAGGAAGTAATTAATATCGTGTCACCGTAGACTTCTTCAGAAATCCTAAAATAGCTTGAATAGGAAATTTGGATAGGTATAAAATATGATTAATTAATTTATCCTTCCAAAGGGTTAAATTAAAATAATTGACATCCTTTTAAATATAGACTACTCATGATGCACAGATAGAACATTATCTGAATATGAGACAAATCCAATAATACAGTCAACAGCACTTTAGACTTTACATTTTTGTTGCATAATAACACTTATTACATCGAAATAAGATGCCACAAGTTAAGCTTGATGTGCTGTCGTCTATACAAATGTTTAATTATTGCAGCTTTAATTCATTGGTTTTGTCCCATACTTATTTGGGGAATGTATTTTGTATGATTCGTAGAGTCATATTTTAAAAGGATGCCAACGATTTTAATTTCACCCTGTAATTAGGATAACGTCAAGCATCCCTTTGAATTGTCACTGAATCTTGACTTATCCCTAGATGTTCCAAGCTTTTGGCTTTGCGAACACTCCAATAAAACAAACAGAGCGTTAATTAATTATTTCCTGGCAGGTGCCTCATCAAGCTCCTCAAATGAGATGCTCTATGGGAGCACAAAAGTATTTTCTGTTCCCATTCTGTTGGGACGGAACACAATAATAAACATTTGATGTCCGTTCAAAATACACAGAAGGAAATACACTGCGACTTTTCGCGAACTTGTACAGGGAATTTAAATGTGCTTTTTTGAAACAATACAGCGTTTATTTATTTTTAAATGCAGCAACGATACTGTTTAAAGAAAAACAAGTTTGATATGACATGCTGATTAAAGATTTTTATCTCTTCATTCATCGCTACGACCAAGGTTCCTTTATTTTTGAAATATACCTAAATGAGCTTGTTTTTCTGGTTTGATTTATCAATTCGAAATTAATATGAACCTACATTAATTTGGGCAACGTAAAAAGACTTGAATTATGTATTTTTTCACAAATCTTTATTATTGTCTCTGCTTTTGTCACTAATCCATCATCCAGACCATAAGCTATCTTCCTTAAATCATCCATCCATATTTGCAAGCTGGTATATCAACCACTAACTACCACGGTAGCATGCACTAATAACTCAGCCGCCCAATCAATGACGCGGCCGGGGCGGGTAATCCGCCGTCTGATAAATGGATGCGTCGCAATTCATCTACCAACTCATAGACTACACATGTGCAGAGTGGCCAACTGGTTTAATGCCTAATTTTTCAATTAACGTTAATTGCGGCAGGGTGTCCAACAGACTATAGTATAGTCGATAGCCGATAACATGCCTAGATTATTAGAATACAATGTTATCACATACAACCATAAGATATTTTCTTTTCAAGACTGAAATATATTAGGTAATACCTATCTTACCTTATTTATTTTAATGAGTTTCCCGAAATTCCCGCTTCTATCTGAAATAACAGAAAATATGTTTCTAGAACCGAAAATAAAATACACTTGCCATCTGGAAACATAAAATAATAATGTTCTTCTTTGGAATACAGACGAGATGATTTGATAACAAATGTTATGAATGAAATATAACTAATGGAACAAGAAAGTTCATAAGCTGCTGTTACCATCAAATTAATAACCAAACAAAAATGATCGTTAATTACGTATTAAACACGAACAGCTCGTTTTGTAGATTTGAATAATTAATCTAAATTTATTACGGCGGCAGTGGGCGCGAGTCGAGATGAATTCGCTGGAGGCGCGCCAAAAACTTTCATTAAACAAGTGTGAGGAGAATGTTTTACAGCCGAGGACCCTTTGGGCGCCATTTTGTTTGCTTCCGTACTTAGCAGACGGTTTTTAAATTGACCAATTTAACTTTAATCGATAGACGATCTAAGTTTCGCTAGTCGCACTTTGAATATTAACTAGAATGAATGATTTTTGTTTGAACTTACTTTCTGAAGTTGGAAGCTGGCGTCTTAATCATTTATATCCTTAAAGATGTTTTACTTGAAGGATGATTAATAATTTTGTGGCTTAGTGGTTTTAAGAGAATTAGGTGATCCGATTTGGGAGTAAAATTTTTCTGTTATTCCTTGGATTTTGCATAACTTTCTTTGAAAATTTATCCGTATTTTATGGAGGTCTACAGGTAATTAAAAAAAGAAGAAACTCAATCAAAGTATTAAATAGTCTTTATAATTTTCGCGAAATGCTATGGCGAAAGTTCCTGTTGAATACTAGATTATGAAACTTGTGAATAAAGTAACAATGCTTAACTTGCCTTGCCATAAACCATTGTAATATCCATTTTAATACTTGTTTATTAACCAGTGACTTCCATTTCAAAAGTGACGGAATGTCATCCCTTTGAAATCCCTCAGCCTAACCCAGCACCAGAACCCTCTGTAATAAATCCAGATTAGAGGAACGATTTCTCTAAACAACCCTTTTAGGAAAATTAACTTACACTTCCGATGGCAAACTATGGTTTCTAAGCTTTTTTTCAGTATCAGTCCACGATGAAAAGTTTCAATATTGTTACCATAGCATTTTTATGACAGAATTTTGTTGTTTTGAATAATGTGATGCAAGGCAACAACCTGATGCAGTGTCACTTCTGCAATCAATTAGCTAGTCTATGACCGCCTTCGGCTGAGTTAGCTACCGGGCCAATTAACAAAGTCGGTATTCTATTTCACGACTTGGGACTAACGTAGCTGTATTTGGATAAGTACTCAGCAAATCTGTTGGCAACTGTAGATGGGTGATGTAGGTTGTTAGCGCAGGTTGGTTGTTTAACTTTGAAACTAACTGCAATATTAGTTAAGTCGTCCTTCTATTGGGCATAATTTGTGTTTTGTGTGTGCCCTAAGACGTTCACGTTGTCTCTCTCCGGCTAGATTTTAAAGTTGTCAATGAAATAATCATCAGAAAAATATAGCCAATATAGCCTCTTCTTCAAGGTGGGATTGAATAGGCACTTTCAGGGCATCTTAGCATGCATCTCTCTTTTAACATCCCTTATCATTACGTTCAAATAAATACCTGCATTTTTCAGCATAAAAAATATAATATAGACAAGCTTTTTACACAAACTTTAATTTCTCTCGTCCCAAAACTACGAAAATACCAATATCTAACTCGACCAGTACGTAGAAAATATCTGTAAAACTATTCCCACAATGTTCGTAGAATGTTTTATACAAAAGTATTTTTTCTTCCAAGAATGAATTGCTAACTTTGCTGAACATGAAGTTTGGAATGGCAAGTTTTATCAAAGAAGGAACTACCATTAGCTGTTAGCGCCTACCTCGTTTATCGCCAGCTCGTAGTTTGCCCAAAGTGGGTCATGGCGAAACTGGGGGTTTGGGTTGAGAAGTAACCAGGTTTTTCTGCCCATTTGTGGTGAAAGAGCAGACACTTATCGGCTCTGATTGTGGCGACGGAAGGGTGTACTATTAGTGATGGGCAGCTAATTGTGTCGATATCGATAAAATTGATTCATCATTTATATCATTCAGATCATCTGTTCTGGTGGGGATTCTTGGATGGCTCAAACTTGGAGTGCAAGTGTGGTTTTGTTCCCCAGTCGACGAAGCGCATGATGTCGTGCCCTGCGTGCCCAAACAACTGCACGCAGGAAGATTTAATGAAGGCTACTGACAACGCCACTCTTGTGGCGGAGTTTTGGGCTGACGCTGTGTAGGTTTGTTGTCGACTCGCCAAGAAGAAGAAGTGTCATGAAATTCAAATAAGGATGATAGTTTTCATCTTATGTCAATTCATATAAAAACCAGATTTAACATGTCAGTCAACTATTATAATATTAAAAATTACTTGTCTGTCAAATATGAAAATATAAATAGGATATAGTAACTCGTATCACGCAAAAAGCTCGATTTATCAAAATTTGATATTCTCATACAATAACCTGACAACCTAATTATGTTACTGGGTTTGCCTCGACGGCGCTTGTGAGGCGGGATGACAAACGACTTGTCTTTGCGATCGAAATTACCTACTTTAATTGTATTAATTGAGGGAAATTGGTTTGGCAATAAATTCATTGGAGAGATACGGCTTAATTTAGAAATTATTAGGGGAAGCCGAACTTTGATTAATTATGTTGAACAAATATGGTGGAATTCGCTCCGATTGAGCTTCATTATGTCGATCGTTAATGAAATGTTGGCTTATGATAAATTATAATAATAAAAGATGTTACGAGTTTACAATTTATTATTATCTTCCTTCATCTATACAAAGTTCAATTATATTTAATTATAATTTAAGACATTGATATCTGATCTTAAGGGTAAAAATACTCATAATTTCTTCCTTCTGTGAAGTATATTTAACTCATAAGATCTTCCGGAGCAGTTCTGAGAATCAAAAAATATTTTCAATATTCCTTGTAAACCGAGGTCAAATAATATCTTGTACCGCCATAAAATTGGAACTAATTTACTTGATAACAGCAACAGAATCAAATATTACAGGAAAATTACTCCGTAAGTACCGTTTAATTTCAGGCTCATTTATCGACACTTCCCCTCACTAATTCGCCAAGGTCATTAACCCACAAAGGTTTATTCGACTAATGCAAAGCACAAAAGCCCGGCTAATCAATGGCTCGCTTTGTAAGCGGAAGAGCTTTCTAAGCTTTGGGCGGATACCTTTTGAAGGGATAAGTACTGGCTGTGTATCGGATTATGAGTATATTTGACGGTTTAGCTATGAAGCATTAATATACTTATGGGGTAATCCTACTGGGGCGTGACAGGGACAACGGGGTGAGCGGTGTCGCCATTGTTGTCAATTTTCTCGAAATCGTCATTTTGTTTAATTGTCATTATAGAAAACAACAGCGACATGAATACCTATAGGGGTGCAGGTAACAGTTTTGCATCATAAACAATGTAGGTCCTACCTGATGAATAATCGTAAAGCACCTGTCTCTAAATTTTAATCTAATCTCAAAGTTTGTATTTAAATTGTCACGTTCGTTCGTTCGTTTCAGCCGAAAGACGTCCACTGCTGGACAAAGGCCTACCCCAAGGATTTCCACAAAGACCGGTCCTGCGCTGCTCGCATCCAGGCACCTCCCGCGACCTTCACCAGATCGTCGGTCCACCTAGTGGGAGGCCTGCCCACGCTACGTCTTCCGGCTCGTGGTCGCCACTCAAGAACTTTCCTGCCCCAGCGGCCATCAGCTCTTCGAGCTATGTGCCCCGCCCACTGCCACTGGTTTTAGCGATTCTGCAGGCTATGTCAGTCACTCTGGTTCTCCTACGGATCTCCTCATTTCTGATTAGATCACGCCGGGAAACTCCGAGCATAGCACGCTCCATCGCTCTTTGGGTGACCTTGAGCCTTCTTATGAGACCCATAGTAAGCGACCACGTCTCAGATCCGTATACCATCACTGGCAACACACACTGGTCAAAGACTTTTGACTTGAGACACTGCGGTATTTCGGACGTGAGAATATTGCGAAGCTGTCGAAGCGAAATTATCACGGCTGATGGTTAATCAGACATTTTTAAACTGGTAGAACAAAACCGATGTTCAAACTGGCTTTTTGCCTTACAGCTTCATTTTGAAAATGAAACTCGTGAAACTCAGTATTTCGTTATCTCGAACTGCGGTACACACGTCACTTACGTTTACGTTAACTTACGTTGTTACTCTCGCGAAGTTACTTTCTGTAATGTGAGTGAAACAAAGTTATATTGCCCTAAACCGGGCTAGCCATTTCGTCTCTTACAATGCATTAACCAAGTAACTAAGAATTGTCAAGTTCCAAGATCCTAAATAGGTAGCACCTTACTTGTCTGACATAAGGTCTGTTTTCGAGTGGCAATGGAATGAGGAGTCGGGAGGAGAGGCACCTTAAAATCTGTGAATAATGCAGCGCCTTGCGAGGGTTCCGTCTGCGTTCTAATTGAGTTCCGCTGGGGACTAGTTTAGAACATACGACTTTTTAAATCGGATACTTAAGGTTTTTCATGAAACAACGAAATGCTCGTATAAGATTTTTGATAAATGTACCTACATGTCACAGTCAAAACTCATGAGTGCCCGAGCACAGGATTTAATGAATGCTACTGACAACGCCATTCTTGTAGCGGAGTTTCGGGATGACACTGTGTAGGCTTAAAACCAGTGTTGGCTGATTTTTGCAGTCAAAAGTGGTTTTGACTTTGAGCATAGGTCAAAACAACCACAAAATATATCACTTTCTAACTTATTTAAGACACTGCAGTGTTTAACTTGATAAGCCGTCGTCTGTAAGTAGCCTACGTGCTATAAAATAACGAACAAAACAAATTTTGGCTTTGCACTTTATTTGTCTATCACGTATGGTCGTATAGCAGTCGTCACCCAATCGTACGCTGTAAAGACACGACACCACAAGTGATTGCGTTACGAGTGTACGCCGCGTGATGTTTGAGAGCGACTTGTGAATTGATTGCGTTACAAATTCAGCGAATGCGTACGATTACGCGACTTAATAAACGTTTACATAATACATAATATTCCATTTGAATACCAATGCCATTTTAGATATTTTTTTCGTTTCTTCTTTCTTGACTCTAATATCTTAACTTTGTTTGATATCGTTTCCAATTCAACTACCATTTCAGCCAAATGTCCACTGCTGGGCAAAGGCCTCCCCAATAGAAGAACGTTTTCTGCAAATAGAATTAGGAAACCTTACTTAAAAGTCCTATTTTATTTTATATGAATCGTGTAGGCACAGCCTACAAATGCTTACAATTTTGCCAACGAAAAATGGAGGATTTGGTCTGTACTGAAAAGATGTCTGAGTTTCTTGCGCTGCTTCTTCTCAGCTGTACATATAAATTTACATACGAATTTTAATGGCGTTGATGTTTATAAGACGGTTAATCCCACACACTAAATTAGCAGTAAGTTAATTCCAATTCCTCCCCGAAGCCTTAACGGGTTGTTAATTGATTAGAAACTCAAACGGTTACAAAGCAACCAACAAGCCGAGGCTTGTTTTTGTTTTGCCTAATCCGGGAACACGGCTCGTGGCGTATGTCAGATGTTTGGCCCCAGGGTAACGCCACAGTGCAGGGTCAGGCAGTAGGTCTAAACTTCATATAATACAATCATTACATTCATTAAGGCTGGGTTGCACCATCTTACTTTAACTTTGACAAACGTCAAAAATCTGTCAAACTCCATACAAAAAACACCGGTTATCGTTATAGTTACGGTCAAAGTTATGTGGTGCAACTTAGCCTAAATCTTTTGTAAGTTAGCACTGGAAAATATTTGCATCTATAAAGTCAATGACTGAGACGAAGCAGCGTTTGAAATTCATAACTGCCTGTAAAGATCCAGGTGAGTTAAATAAGCAACTATAACTTCAAATATTGGATAACCTTCAAGGTACATTTCCCGACCGAAGGTAGTCCTTGGAAGATAATTATCTTCTTTTTATTAACAACACCGTTAAGTTACAGAAACTTCGTTTTCTGTCAGGCAGGTTTGTGGTTGATTTAACTACCTTGACAATCGTACTTACTCTTTCAACTGGTTGGCAACATTTCCAAGTGAATAAATACACTTCCGGTCTATGACTTTAAGTCCAAAAGTTTCTAAACTTGGCTTACTTTCGTCTTTGCACTGCGGCTCCAACTTGGCGGCTTCGTTACTTGTCGACCAAACTTTCGAAGGGCCTCCCTTTAAACTTCTTTGAGACCTCGGAATAATGCCCTCCCCTGTCATAGAAGCCAGCCTTCGTTATATGGGGTTTGCGCGCAACCTTAGCGCTGTTTACGTTCTCGAGTGCTCTTTGTGTTTTTGACGTTTTTTGGTAGCTTTAGAAGTTTCTTCGAACATTTCCGAAGTACAAATACGTTGGAACGGAAACGCTTTGATAAGTAAACAAAAAGATTACATTTAGGCTGAGTTGCGCCATCTTAATGTAACTATAATAAACGTCAAAAATCTGTCAAACTCCACACAAAAAACACAGGTCATACATTGTACCTTACAACTACTGATAAAGTAGTGTCCTGTTGGTGGAATCTCTCTTAGGCTCTGTGTTTTTACTGCTTTTGTTCCCGTGCCAAATGAATTTACTCACCAAATATAAATCTCCTTTACCCCAATTCATCCCATTTATTTGTCCTAACAAAGATCAATGCTCAATATCCTCATAATCGCCTCAGCATTGTTTAGCTGACGCAGCATCACAATGGGGCGCGGTGGCTCAAAGGGGGAGCGGTGGCTCAAAGGGGGACGAGTTTCTCAGAACCTTTGTCAGATCCCGCTTTTTCCCTTTGCCGGCTTCCCGCTTTGTTTTCGAGTCTTTGAGACGCCATCTTCATAATTTTGTTAATTGTAAATGCGTGTTCAGTTGACGAGATTACGTAAAACTGTCTGTGGTATCTTTAACTTCTTGTACCTAATTGAGTTATAATAGGTAACTTAGGTTGATCTGTCAAATGTCAGCCTTTTTGGTCATAGTGATCAAATCTCTATTATCGAGAGTTATATTTGCAAATATCATGAAACTAGCTGTGCCCGCGACTTCGTACGCGTGAAAACCCATTTTCACAACAGTTTTCATTGTTGCTCTGCTCCTATTACTCGTAGCGTGATGGTGTATATAGCCTAAAGCCTTCCTCGATAAATGGGCTTTCTAACACTGAAAGAATTTTTCAAATCGGACCAGTAGTTCCTGAGATTAGCGCTTTCAAGTAAACAAACAAACTCATCAGCTTTATAATATTAGTAGATACCTATAGATAAGTATTTTGATTATGTACGTACATAGTAAAACACGAGTGGCGGTGGTGGTAATCTCTTCGTATGAAAAATTTTCAAGAAACAAAATTACAATCTACATTTCCGTAAACAAGATGTGGTTGTGACTCTAAAATGGCCAATGTCTCTTAGCACATAGCACTACATACTTACATTACAAAGTTTCAGGCTGGGTTGCACCATCTTACTTTAACTTTGACAAACGTCAAAAATCTGTCAAATTCCATACAAAAAGCACCGGTTATCGTTACAGTTACCGTTAAAGTTAGGTGGTGCAACTCAGCCTTAGTGTCAGTTTTAACAACCTGTATCTAATTAACAGTCCTCTGCGTTTCGTTGCTTTTTCAAACATAATAGGCTAGTTTCCTAAAAAAATTTTTTTAGTCCGTCAATTTTAATATAAAAAAATATTGGACACATATATTTTTAATTGTCAATCAAACAAATAATTACAAAGTTATAGTGCATTGAAGTTCCGCGCGACGTCATAAAGTGCTGCACTTTTACGCACTCACTGACGTCACGGGCCTTTTCTTTAGAACTTTGGCACGCTTTATCTCTTTACATTTTCAATAATTTAAAAAAGTGAAAAGTAGGTGTCGAGTAGTTATTGTTAAGCTAACTGACGGACTAATTAAAACTCTTGCTATTTTACCCAGTAAACATCCCTATTACTACATAAAAATTTACAATGTAATCAGTATTTTAATACGCGCCCGTGTCTTGATAGTGAGTGCTGCCCTCCGTAAGCCCTCCGAGCCTCTTAAAAAGTTCCCAGCAACGTGTAATTATGGTAATAACGCCCCTTAAGGGGAGGGCAACTGGAAGTGTGAATTAGTGGAGGGGACGGAAAGAATGCACTTGGAAATGCAAAATTTTGTTTAGTAAGGCTTTTTAAATAAAGCATGTTAATGAAAGGACAATGAAAACGAATTCTTTTTGTCATAATTACATTTTACCTATCTTCTGAAACGTATGTAAATGTACAAAAAATAAATATTACCTGAAACTTTAAGCTCTCGCGATGACGAAACCTCTCCTACTTATTCTATTACTGAAAAAATGTTAATTGATTTATGTGATTTGAGAGATCACATTTCCTTAAATTTCCAAGCGATATCTAAGACTACTTTCAAATTAGGATTTCAAATTGATTTAAATATACTTACTGCCTTTTATATATTTTTGATGTAGGCTACCACTAACGTCGTCTGACGTAGATAAATAGATTTAGAAGGTAACTAAAAGTATTTCAAAGAATTCGTGTTGGTGCACAAATAACTAAAGCGATCCAACAGCCCGACGTTTTCAATCCGAGTCCGCTTGAACTAAATCGACTCCATTTGGAGTATTCCCGCAATGCCTGCAGACGTTTTCGAGTTCAAAATGATTTTTCATAAACTTTCACCGCCGTTATTTGTAACTGGCGCTAAAAATATACCTTTACGTAGAGTTGAGTGGAGCGAGGGTTAGGCTGGATTTTAAAGGTTACTGAAGTGGATTAGCATTTTATTCTGAACTAGCGGCCGCCCGCGACTTCGTACACGTGGATCCCGTTTTACCCCCTTCATCTATCTTACGCCGTTTAGATTTTTTCATACAAATGTTTTTTCCCGCTAACTCCCGATCCCGAGGGAATTTTGCAATATCCTGTTGTAACTAAGCTTTAAGTTTACTAAGATACCTGCATGCCAAAGGATGATGGGCACTTTTCTATGGAATCTGGGCGTAAAACCAACAGAAATGTAACTACTATTATTTGTTAGGACTTAGTATCAGAAATATATTTTCATATAAATAACTACCAAAAACTCCCGGGTTTGCTTGGAAATTGACATAATGTATAATAGTCATAGGTGTTTTATTGCGCAAACAAAAAATATTATTAATTAATATACCTACATTGATACATTAAGTTATTTATCAATTATTATGTCCAACAAAGGGTATAAAATAAGTACCATGTTCTACATTACGTGCGTAGGACCACACCTACTCGTAGGTACCATTTAGATTAGAGAAATGAAATGAACACAGTCATGTTTCAATGGGATTTCTACCAGTTAAGCTGTAGTGTTGTCGCATAATCGATCACGGATCGATTATTAATCGATATTGCCAAATAAAGATTTATCGATTACTTAACAATACGATTAATCGATTTTATGGATTACCATCATCACTATCATTTAATTGTTAGTTTGATTCCTTATTTTCAGCATTATACTCGATTATTGCAATCGAATAATCGATTGTGATTTATTCGGTATACTTACATACTTAATCGATAGAATCGATAGTAAGATATGATACAATACTATCAATATGATCTATACAAGCAACTAATTGACCTAATACTATTTTTATTACCCTAGTGTGATGTGAAATACTATGGAAACTTTGCATATTCAATGACCTCTATCTCCGTATCCCCGCGTATTTCAGGATTGTTGTCATACTATGAAATAAAGTAATAGTATTAAGCTTTAATTTAGTACACTTTTTGTTTCTGTTGGTTTAACGCCCAATATGCAAGCGTCTAACTTAAGCGGTTTAGATTTTTCATACAAAAGGATTTTCCCGCTAATTCCCGTTCCCGTGGGAATTCCTTAGTATACTATAACCTGCCCAGGAGTATAAAGAATAATTGTACCAAGTTTCGTTAAAATCCGTCTAGTAGTTTTTATTTCTATAAGGAACATACAGACAGACAGACAGGCAAAAATTTTACTAATTGCATTTTGGCATTATTGTTGATCACTTGTCACCCCCTGATAGTTATTTTGAAAATATATTTTATGTACAGAATTGACCTCTTTACAGATTTATTATAAGTATAGATACAGGGATTTTTGTGGTTGTTTTAACTGATGGTTCTGTATATTTTTCCTGGGTAATTTATTGTTCCTTGCAAAAATATTATCTTAAAACTCGTCGATCAAATCAAATATTCTGTAAGATTGCAATAAGCAAAATGAATACCATAAACATTTTGAAAGTAACCAGAGGAGAGAGCGACAAGCTTATTAACAATTTTATTTATAAAATAAAATAATAGGGGAGAGTTCGGTATATTGTACCGCCGGGTAAATTGTACCACCCTCATATTTCGTTAAGTATTTATTGAATGTCTGTAATTGCAACACTCAGCGATACACAACTAAATTCAATTAATATCGGCCATGTGGTTTTTGCCGTGACAACGAACACGTGTGTATTATTTTGAAAAGTATTTTTTCATTGTTTTCAAGTAACTTTTGACAATTCATGTTTAGTTTGTAATTTTGTTAAATTTAATCACAGGATGTTTCTAATATATTATTTAGAAGCGTAAATTAGTGTGGATTACAATTATTTGAAACATTTTTCGGTATTTACAAGTTATATTTTTTACTGATTTTTTTAAAAGCACTATCACCTAGTCGGCTAAATTGTACCACATCAAGTTGTATGGAACTTTACCAAAGGATTTTGAATTTTTTTTTAGTAAATCATATTTTGAAGTTGTAATAGCGTAGTTATGTTTGACTAACAATAAATGAAAGCAAAAGACAGGCAAAGTAGATTAGGTACAAGTGTGCGTTACGATAATTGGAATTACAAAACTTTTACTCAAAATCGTGATAACGTGTAAAACAATATCGATTGTCTATGTTATTAACTACTGTTCCTTTTCTTTACCTAATTTGTTAAGAATGTATCGTATAATATTTTGCCATAGATTTTTTTATAGGCTTGAAATTTATTGAAATCCAATTTAGTAACCCTGTGGTACAAATTATCGAACCGGTTGGCTAAATTGGACCGATGCTCTGAACTCGTATTTTGTTGATTTGTGATAAATATACAACAACTGTGTTGATGAATACCTATGAAATAGTAAGTTGAATAATTTCTCTTTAATTATATACCATGAACATTAGCAAAAACAAAAGAAAACTATGTGTAAAATGGGATTGAAAAAAACTGGTCCAAATTACCGGACTCTCCCTTATAATCTTTTATTTTATCTCACCAATTTTATTGTCATAATCGGTACTGAACGTGTTGACGTTTACGCCTCTAACTATATGATGTATCGCCTGAGGCAACTTTTTTTGTGGAATATCCAAGTGATAGATAATGCCTCATGATTGATGGTGAAACGCGACGAAATAAAAAGTTGGTTAAATGTGAAATTTCATTTTACCAGCACAAAAGGGTAAGACTCGTTGACAGTGTACTGTCACAGTCTCTACAAAATAACTCAGTCATAACGCTTCTACAAAACGCGATATAATATTGCTAGAATGATGTTTTATAGCCCTAGAAACCATAAAAAGTCTCTACTCAATTCATTTTAAATGCCACCCCTTCTAAATATTTTAATGAAACGAATAACAAATCGTAAAAGTCACCTAAAAAGCAACAAAACGATGGTATCCTTTTAAAGTATCTTTTTACGGACTTCACAAAATACTTATTTCTGCTAATAAAAATGGTGCGACACTTCATAAGGAAATATTAATAAGAGAAAAACATGTTTTTACAGATGACTTAAAATAGATTCATCCTTAGCAACTGAGAATTAGTTACCCAGGCCCAATGCCAAAAAAGAAAAGAAAATCCTGACATGTGCAATAAAATATATTACAATGGTTGGTCAAAACAAATAAGTTAACTATCTGCAAATAAGTATTGGTGCGTTTTTTGTAGATGGACGCGAGAAAAAAAAAGAAAACTTACGTACACCATTTCCACAATGTTCTATTCACATTTCAAACGTATACAGACATAGTTCAAACCATTGTGCGTAAAATAGAGCCCAAGATTCCAGTTGCAGTTTTGAGATATCTTAAATGCAATTTAAAGTTTAAATTAAAATAAATACGAACTAAACGCAGCATAATTAATTATTATTAGTGAGAAAAATTAGAAAACATCCTTATAATATAATTTAGAATAGAGTGACCTGTCTGTTATCCCCGTCCTACGAGCACACCGGCATCCATCTTGGATCCAAGTCACGTGTACAGTTGCCTGGAGAAAATTGCGCCACAGTCAGTTCCGAGAAACGCGGAGGAATTATTATTACTTCTTATTTTGTCCGGATTTTTTCCCTGATGGGTTTCATTGTTCAAATTGGAACGTCTGGGAGAGGTAGGCCGTGGAGAGAGTTATTTTCGCTAATATATATTTGGGAAATTAAACACAAAAATACTTATTGATGTCAATAACTGTGACTTTGCTATATTTTTGAGACAATCTAATCTGGTCAGTTTCAGTACTCTCCTTTTTGGCTGTTGAGTGAAAACGAGGGGCTACAATTTTGAACCATTCGAATTCCTGTTCGCATACGAATCTCCATCAATCGTACGGATTTGAGCGATTTCGTATGCAATTTGGATTTGAAATGCGTTTAGAATGCAATTCCGAAGCCTTTTGCAGCAATGGAGGCTTACACGAATAAGCACGTTACATACGCTACGCCATAATAAGACATAATAAT
Organism: Ostrinia nubilalis; assembly: GCF_963855985.1. Lineage (NCBI taxonomy): Eukaryota > Metazoa > Arthropoda > Insecta > Lepidoptera > Crambidae > Ostrinia > Ostrinia nubilalis. Next base: position 13,872,707 of record NC_087107.1, on the reverse strand, counting down.
ATTATCTCCTCTTAAAACCAAGTTTTTGGAGTTTTAGTAATACCTAACGGTAGTTTTTAAGCGAATCAATGACATACAGCAATTTTCTTTTATTCATTTGTCAAAATATTTTCATTTAACCCCGTATGTTCTTAATATCATGCTTCATTTGTTTTAAAAAAATCTATCCATAGGGAATTTAGCATTTATGTTGTAAAAGATGGACGCACGTAGCCAATCTGATTTCCTGGAAATATGGCGGTTGTGTCCGTGCTCTTACGCGGTTGTTCGCCGTATATCGCGCTGTTTATACGCAGGACGAGGGTCGGACGTGAGCCAGTGCTTGCGGCTCTCGGGATCGCCCTTAGGGTGTGTCCTCTTTTACAGCGGTTAGCTTTTATTTTCTTCTTTTCATCAGATTCAGGAGATGCATGAGATTGCACAGTGCAATGGTAGGGCCCAAAAGATAAGGAGACATGTAAAGTGCCCCATAAGGGCTACCTTTTCTTTTTTCATTATTTTCTATTGACGTTCATAAGTGCCACTTGTGGTCTAAACTGAATAAATATTTTTGATTTTGATTTTTTTTTTTGCACATCCACTGGCCCGGGGGAACCAGTGGGTAATGTAAGGTTACCCTGACGGTGTCCTCCAAAGTCTCTTGGATGGAATTGCGAGTGATTGTCCGACCTAAACGGCCTAGGCATTCCAGAAAAGGAAATTGATGAGCCGCAAATTATACCGTTTTCTTAAAGACTAGCTGGCCCATGGACTAATGCTTGTGTATTGAAACCTCACAGAAAAAAAATCCGCTGTTATTGAAGACCTACCCTCGAGAACGCGTTACGCATAACTGCGATTTGATTTATCGCATTTGCTTATACAAAATGAGAATGCGAGGAACGAAACAATTTGTTAGCCACACGTGACTTTTGCGTTTTCTTGATGAGATTTCAAGAAAAATAACTTTATCTTGCCTTTCGGCTTCGTAGCGTGCGAAACACAATTCGTGTAAAACGCACGTGCTTATTAAATGGGTAATATTTTCCCTCGTGACTTGACGTGTGAATTTTAAATAATACCATCTATTTTTCTGCAAAATTCACCGCAACTTGGCCCCGTGCTCTACAGTGCGCTTTTTTAATTTCTCCCCAAAAGTCTGTCGTCCATAAAAACGAGTAGTTCCTGACCCAACAAAGGTCACTGTCGGACAGACAAACGAACGTGGTTTAACCTTTGTGTGTATCACGGAAAACAAGCGGAGGCAATTGTTGATGTTTCTATGGGACTGCGAGCGTGGAGTTATTGGACTTTAGTATACAGACGGTATATTCGTAGTGGAACGCTTTACAGCCAGACGCTAAGCAGGGAAGTGATTTCGTTACTTGCTGTTATGTTAGATAAATGTTATTTAAGAAAATGTTTTGTGTTAAGACAGCTATGTAGCTAGTTGCTTGTTAACTGTAGTTTGTTGCACAAATCTTTTTTTTTTCACAATTTTTTTAAAAATTACATGTAATTATCGAAAAAAAAACGATGGTATTCGTATGTTTTTTGTAATTACGATATTGCTAGCGTAGAAAGCTCAGGACTGAGCATTAAGTACATTTAATTCTAAATGTACGGACGCATATAAAAATAAATACCTGCTATTTTGCTACAAAAATATTTAATCTGATGTCCGGTGGCTGTAACACTCGGTTCGGAACACGTGCCGTCTCATTTGAATTTGTTAATGGTTTCAAAACAAACTCGTTTCAGTTATACAGTTTACGACTGCTTGATATTAGCCTTTTGTTCAGTGCTTGTGTAGTTTCTATATCGCTGACAATGTTTTCTGGCTACATTTTAAACTAATTAACTCTGTTCTTGTACTATGTAACTAAAGAATACGTATGTGGAGTAGATTTGGCCCGAAGTAAAGGCATCATCTTTATTTATTCATTTATCATCTTTAAACCTTTACCTGGTAGTGGCAGAATTGTTGCCACCATATTTTGAACCTTATTGAGAAAACGTAAGGTACAAAACTAATTAAAAATATTTTTCTCTATACCAGTTAAAGGGTTAACTCATTATTATGACACGCGAACTGAGAAAATCAATTTGTATATTCCCATTGAATATCTTGGTTCATTAGTTCTCGTTTTTTGTGGCATTGCAGACTTGTTTCAATCTGGTACAAGAAGGTCTCTGTTGGCTCTTAACAAATCAATAATTTGAAGAAGAAGCAGCTCAAGAAACTCAGTCACTATTGTCAGCCAGAATTATGTCAAACACATCCATGTTTGAGGGAACTCCGTCCGCGTGTCGTGGAGCGAGGCCCGTATTTACGCGCAGACAAAATGAAGTCCGTGTTCAAATCTTCCGTATAATAAATTTCAATGAGCACGCATGAATAATGAAGAAGACCCTTGAGTGGGAGTACAAAGAGGGATTCTGACGGTAGCTAGGTATATGTCGGGTAATACGCTCGTAAAACGTTGTATTGTGTTTTAGTCAAGAGGTATGTGTAATTTACATCATAAGAGTATCTTTTTGCTTCGAAAATATTCATATTAAAATCTTCGTACCACCTATGTTCATCAGAAATAATGTAGGATTCTAACGATGAAAGATTTTTCCCAATTTGTCCAGTAGTTTCAGTCTTTCAGAGCCTATTCAAGAGAAATATTGTTTGTTTGTAAAACAATATTTCTCTTTATAATTCTTAGTAGTGACATTTGGGTCAAAAATCTATCTTCCACGAGAAGTAGGTACTACAACTGAGCTCTCTAATTATGTATCTTTTCCTTTACTAGAAGAGGTATTAAAATCAGTTTTCACGAATCGCGTGATACCGTAAGAACATTATCCAAACTTTGAGACCATAACCGTTTTGCCTGAAAATTTACTTATTTATAAATAAGCCGTCATGAATATAAAATTATATCCGCAAATGAATCCCGAAAGAGGGCCACCCTACAAATGGTCATTCGAGCCGGACAGTCCGGAGTCCGGACGCGATGAAAGTTGTAATAATACTCTGCTTATTTGAATATTCAGTTGGGCTGTTGTTTGGGCAAAATATGGAGCATTCCGTCAAAATAACTTCGAGTAAGGGCTTGTTCCCGAGACATCCCGTTTTTTGCAGGATAAGTACTGTTTAGTAGTACGCGTGTTTTAGTATTACGTTCACACTAACATTCCGTTTGCAGTGTTCCGCAAAAACTCCATTCGAATTCGTAATTCGAATTTCAAACATACGTGTATTCACATGTGTCCAGTTTTGCGGGGTCCTGCATTATTAGATCTTACAAAACTGGATTACCGTACAAGCCCTAAGGGTGTTTGTATCTGGATACAGTTTTCAAAGTTAGAACGAAGTATGGTGAAGATGAAACTTTATAGTCAGCGCAAATTGATATTGAAATGCTAAGATTTTCAAGGCAGTTTGCATTTCCCTGGTGATATGAATAAAGCTATTTAGATCTTCCATAGCCCCAGTTGAGAACAAAAACTTTCTGAAGGTACTAGTTGTTTCCACTTCAGCCAGACAGTTTTGACAGTTCCAACTTCTTGCCAGACAGTTTTTTTAGGATAGCTGCCAAAGCCACGATGACCCAAACTTCATGATTCACTAACATTATATCCTATATTTGGAACATACGCTGACAAACTTTCACCTTTTATAAAATGACGTAGGTCTGGCGTTCACCAGCTCTTATTTTATACCTTACCAGGATACCAAAAATAAAGTAATAAAATACACACCTGGCAAGTTAGATAACATAATAACAAAATGCCTATTTGCATTTTAATTAATATTTAACCCGAAATTAATCATTTCTGACCCGGCGTTTATCCCGGACATTTACCCTAATTGTTATGAAGGTTAAAGTTTATGAGTCGCAACAATAACAGTTTACCTTTCCGCTATCCTATAGATAAAAGGTAAATTCTTTCTACTATTATAATTACAAAACTGTTGTTCTATGCCTTTTCCTGTAAAATTAAGCTCCGTCAGTTTTCAGGTTTGCTTTTATAACCGCTGAATATTCATTTCCATTATAATTCAAACTGAAATCTTCGCTAGATGAGAACGTTTACAGTCGATTATGAATTTAAGCTTTGTAGAACAGTTTTGTAGGTATAGGCGCTTAACTAAGTCATTGCCTGAGGTATGTTAGCGGCACGGGAGGGTGTATTTGTGACGTCACCGTCAAGGATACTTTAAATCTTCAGATTTGTATGGTCTGTCACGTCGTAATATCTCACGCCCGTATTCACAAACACTACTATGAGGTCTCACAGTGCACGTGGACGCACTGGGTCAACGCGAACCAATCACAGAGCTTTATTCAACGCTGTGCGTTCGATTTGCTGGGTCACTCAAGCAAGCATCGTTTGTGAATACGGATGTCAGTGTCATCATTCTCGTGACGCTTCTATACCACAGGCACTCACTAACTTAAGCGCTATAGAGTCAAATAATGGAAAATACGTTCAGAATTTTTCAGCACTAGCGCGCCATCTAAAATCCGCAATCTTGGAGGCTGCAAAATTGATCATGTAGCAACATGGCGCCTACAATAACATCGCCCCGGGACTCGATCGCCCGATCTTTGCCGGGTCATTACACTCTGGAACATTCCTGATGATAACAATGAGGGACTTATTGGGAGAGAATTTTTACACTTTTCTTCAGAAATGCCTTTGGGGGAAACATTAGTACAGTTCTTTGTGAAATGATCGTTATGATGTTAGAAAATGCTGTTGAAGTTGTCAACAAGACACCAACAAGTAGGTATACCGCCACATTTCGTTCTATAAACTGAAAATGAAGAAATACGTCTACTTCTACTACTCTACGGCCACTACACATCACGTCACACTACTGACGATCTTATGAGTATTTTTGTCATTATCCTATTTAAAACATAAAATACTTAAGGTATCTTGTCTTGGAGTGATTTTTGGATCGATATGGATACATTATTGGTCAATATTTGTGTAGAACACATCAAAATTTATTTCTTTTTTCACATGGTCCAACTAAAAGGTAGTTCAATGAAATTGTCAATAAGATAAGAGGATAAAATAAGAGGATTTAGGACGCTAGATGTAACGGTTAAATATATGTAAAAAAAGTACCATCGGTCACTCATATCATTATTTTCTTACATTCCCCTATATCTAAGCTTCAATTTATTTTTATTCCCATATACATCTGCAGAGTGATGCAAACACGAAGCTCCCACATTTATCACGCAGAAGACGGACCATCCAGGGAGGTTATAAAATTACCCCGTGCTCGGCGGACCCGCGCTAATGCAAGGCCACCTTATTTGCGTAGGGCTGGCAATCAAATAAATAATAAATAATTGAGTAACATGCTTTATTGTTGACAAAGTTGCATGGTTTTTTTTAAAGATTTTGTACAGCTCATGTGGTTACTAGAGTTAGTTCTTATATTGCGCAACATCATGATTAAACGATGGCATGGTACGGGTAACTTAACCTGGTAACATTACTTATTCTGTGCTACTGCCCCTTCTTAGGGCTCGTAATGTAGGCCAACGCTAAGAAGCAGTTCAATCAAATGAGTAACCTGTCCGCTATTTCAAAATAATTTTACAGTGAAATGTTTTGGTACGCTAGCTGTTCTTTTGGTAATTTAATAACCCTCCGTAGTGGTTCAACGAGGCGATTTTTTTTATATAAAACGGAATCTTGGGTAGCGACTCCAAACTCATTAACCAGTAGCATGTTATTGACGAATTCAGCATTAAAAATGATAGTAATCATAATCAAAACGTAAGCAATAATTTCAAAATGGTATTCCTGGCCGTTCCCGTGACGTCATAAACCAATCGCGCGGCCGTAAAGTTGGCATTACTTATTTTACCGTCGCCGGTTATGCGTTTGTTAGTAGCCCGTAAACGCGTGTGCTCTAATGGCGTGGTATGAAAATACCACTTTTATGTGTATTTTTTATTATAAAATAATGAGTTTTACCTACTTATTTTAAGAATACTGTCTTAGCAAGTTTTTATTTCATTCAAAATAATTATTTTGTTTTACTATTCTGAGTTTTTTTTTGTTCTTCTTTCTTTATGTCAAATTGTAACAGCGACATGCGACATAATGGTCACAACCCTGGAGTCATATTTTGTGACATGTCTCAATCAGATGGATTGACTAAACGAGCTCTCCAAAACTTGAAATGTAGAGTCCACCTCTTTTATCACTGAAAGTGATAACGTTTTGTAACTGAGAATTCACGCAACCTGGTTTAAAAAAAAACATTATTAAAAACAGCTGATCAGAAATAAACTACTCTACCCCTACTTGACAAAACTTATGTCAATAAACTTATAAAAGCCTTCTTCTAAAACACTTGCCTTAAATGAGAAAAACAGCTATCAAGGTCATGCAATTTCAAGAATAAAACGATAGTTTCCATGTGGCAGCCCTACGGAACTCTCCACCCGTGCTCACAGCGTCATAACACATAGGTGGTCACGAGCGGGGGTGAAATATAACTCTAATGTCCGCTGTGACGGAATGATTTATGTCACAGTTTTTATGTTTAAGTTGACGCATTTTGAACAAGGTTTTACCGTGAGAAAATCACGACTGACACAAAGATATCATCATGATCATCATTTCAACCATAGGGCCCACTGCTGAACATAGTACTCTGCCAATGATTTCTAAAATGACCGGTTGGTAGCGACCGCCATCCAGCGTTTTTCTGCTACCTTTATGAGGTTGTCAGCCCACCTTATGCGTGGATGTTAAGAAGATTCATTATCTCATATGGCTAAAGGCTATAACTACACATAGATGTGTCGTGCCACCATGTGCCTTCACATTATGCTGGCCTTTTATTTGGTGGTTGGTTTTGTGCTGGATTATGGACAGAAAAATGTATTGTTATCTCTGTTTTGTATGTATCAAATGAATGTTACATTAATTCATCAAGAACCGAGTCTTCCGACCGCAACCCAGTTCCTCCTGAAAACTAGTATCGCAGAATTCTTCTGTCACGATAATTGCTGAGATAAGAACCTTTTTGGGTAACCATTAATTAAACTTTTTTTTCACGATTCATTTATTAGATGCTTTTTACAACGTGTGCGACTGTGCGTGCCCAATAAACTGTTTTTGTTTCTTTTTCTGTTAAATATAAGTACTCGTAAGTAAATGACGTAGACATCATTATGCGGACCCGTGTTACTCCGGGACTGAGATCCCGGCCCAATCATTATCCCGGGGATAATGATCTAGATGGAAACGTGCCTTTTGTTTTATATTCCTTAGACATTCCCGTAATATAAGTGGAATATAATTGGATATTCGTGCGATTAGATTAAATTCTAGCGAGATGCTGAAGCTTTGATCTTATCGTCAATTAGTTTATTACTAGCTATGCCCGCGACTTTCCATGTTGCCCGGTTGGTAGCGGCCTGCGTCCAACGCCTTAATGATGTCGTCGGTTCACCTTGTGGGTGCTACCAACCGGGCAACATGGAAAGCATTGGGGGAGACTGACTTTGTACGCGTAAAAATAGTTTGAATAATATTTCCTTCCCCGATAAATGGGCTATCAAACACGAAATAATTTTTCAAATCGGTCTGGTCCGATTTGAAAAATTACTTTTTCTAGTAATTGTTCCTGAGATTAACGTGTTCAACCAAATAAACTCTTCAGCTTAGTTTCGTAAAATCCGTTCTTAGTGAGCACCTACGTTCTAAAAGTAACCCCCATGCAAAATTTGAGACTCCTAGCTAGTACTTGTAGTTTCTGAGATTTCGTTATGTCAGTCAGTGACCTTTCGCTTTTATAAAGATAGATGTGCTCAAGTGCATAAATAGATAGTATAAATATTTCTATTTACTGTTTAAAGTTTCAGTTCTAACGCGTAACAACCACGATGCTACACAAGTTGCCGCAACAACAATGTTAGCAACAACTTCGTGCTTTCCCCAACAAATTGCGTAGTCTTATCGCACATTTACCGGGCAAAGTTCGACATGCCGAGTAACTCGAGCCATCCATCAATATCAATAAAACGGCGAAGGTGCGAAGTGCTGCGAGTTTAAAAGGATAATGGAAAAATTGTGGAAATGGAAAATAACAACCGCATTCTACCGATTTCTGAAGTTTTCTAACGTTCACGATGATGCATCACTATTTTATAACTTATATTGATAAGCTAAAATGTAAAAGTGAAAAATAAATATCTACTGTAATTGCTAGCTGAAAAAATACTAGAGCGAATACTATTTCATAAAACAACGGATTGTCAGTAAAGAAGACTCGATTTTGAGGAGTGAAGAAGAATTGTGACATTGTTGATTTTTGGAAACCTATTAACTATCAGCAACGCGTATATTTGTTAGCTCGAGACTAGACTAAAAATCGCGCACTGTTACGAGCTTGCTAGTGGTTTATAAGTTCCAAAAATCGACATTGTCACACTCACAACTCTCCTGGGTCTCCAATTCTCCACTACAATTTCTCTTTTAAACCGACTGTATTCTTTTTATTAAGATCCATGAGGCTGTCCTAGATAACTGTTTAACGGCAAACAAACAACGCAGACCTAGAAAATACGGACACACTGCAGTCGCATTTCAAAAGTGTACAATGAAATACAGCGGCTGTAGGGATGTTTTTATTACGTTGATTAACGGGACAAACTCTGTCCCACAACAAATCAGTTGCTAAAATCTAGATTACATTAGGTACTTGTGTTTCTTAAGCATCAACCAACTTTGGTGGGATCTTTGTCATATGATATTTAAGTACTACTTTATTCACAACTAGCGGCCGCCCGCGACTTCGTACGCGTGGATCCCGTTTTACCCCCTTAGGGGTGGAGTCTCATAAAATCCTTTTTTAGCGGATGCCTACGTCATAACATCTACCTGCATGCCAAATTTCAGCCCGATCCGTCCAGTGGTTTGGGCTGTGCGTTGATAGATCACCATGTCAGTCAGTCACCTTTGAGTTATACAGGGTGTTTTATATTTTTCATACAAATCGGATTTTATAAAATTTATTTTGTATGAAAATTAAAATGATGATATCAAATTTCTGACTTCACCATACCATTAATTATATGCCCATGTTAGCATGGGCTAGTGTCGGCTCATATACCCATTTACCTAACACCCTGTATACATACATAATAATATATATTTAGATTTACGATTATTTTATCATATACATTATGAAATACCTGAGTCTGCGTAATTGTTAAAATATTTTCATTTTTCAAAGCGTAAAAAACACCCCTGAAATGTGGGACGTCCCATGCACTCAAGCACATGGCAACACTGAACGGCGATGGCGGTGCGAACCGGCGTGAACCAGTTACGGCCGGATAGCTAGTCTTAATTAGGAAGTGGGTTTTTGCAGCGCACTGTACATTAATTAGTGGGAAAGATGAATTTTATTTATTTAACGCGTTTATTTTGCGCATTGTTAATTAATGTGTGGAAGCCTTTGCCGTTAATTGAAAGTGTGGTGCAGGCTCGCGTGCTCTCACGTTAACTCATATAACCATTTTCGATTGCGGTGGGTGTTCTGCGATTTTAAAACCAATGAATTGTAATTATTACGCGAGTTTGTAGGTACATTTAGGGTGGATTCGACCTAACAGTAAATATTAATCTCAGAATAAATCGTCAGTTATTCGACATTTTGACACATTTCCCATATTGAAACTGTCAATGTGCCTGTTATACCAGGAGTTATTCTCGGATAAAAGTTTGGTCGAATCAAGCCTTAATGATGATTATGTGTCACTATTTTATTTCATAAGATTATTACTTCTGGTTACTAGAAGTTTTTTGACTGAATCACGGTCTTCAAGGGTTCCTGCTGGTCAAGTTATGCTTTATTGCACATAATATGCAACTGTTCGTCATTTTTAAGTCGTTATGCAGCAAAATTTGTGTATAATCTTCATTGTAGAAAAGTAAAGTAGATCAAACGATGGAGGCACAAACGTTTAACTTCGTCCTTTTCTTGTAGTTCCAGCTACTTAGTTCTTATACCGAGAAAAAATGTCAAAGGAAAGTAAATAAGGTCTTCTTTTATTTGCACTGGCAAGGACTTTTAAGTCTCTCGACTACGGTGATGAAGCAAGAATTTAAAATAAAAAGACTTTCACAAATTAGTAAGATACTTCTAAAGACATTATTTATAATCTCTCTGAGGCGTTTACCAAAGAAGCACCAATATAATTCTCTGCAAAAGGAAATCCTTCAAAGTGCTCCACAGGGTTCTACACTCAGCCCATATTTTTACAACCTTATCATACAAACATTGGTATTATCTTATTCAGATTGAGTTTCCATGTCGTCCCAGTCAGGACGTGTCGGCGGCCTGTATTGATTCCTTCTTTTATTGGGCACGGCGTACGTGCACCTCGCCAGAGGTGGATTATAAGTACAATTTTATGAGCTATAGCATTTTCGTCTGGGTTAATCAAATTGTGTCTTGGAAAAGTAGCTTTATATCACCGTAAAATGTGGATTCCGTCCGATTATAATTTGACGTAGTTAAATTACAATCTTTTCCTGACCCGCTGGTTGTTTACAATCTCATGCGTTATGTTATAAACTGACGGAGTTAACAATTTCACGTTGACATATCCTCCTTAAATGTGTCTTATAAATTCTAAGGCTTTTTTTAAATACCTCAATGGTTTAGTACTACCACACAATCTTGAGAATTCTCTCCTCATTTTCAAACTTTTACAGTGACTATTCCTTGTTTAGTTTAATGTAAATTGTTTTGAAATTAGTTGAACCCTTTTATTGTTGAAATTGATGATGATGATTCAACTGTTTATACAATTTCGAAGATAAAGTAGTTTTTATGCTTCCAAGTGGCACTTTATAAACCTTTAAACAATCTTACTAAAAATACATTTATAAGAAAATTCACCAGCCATTGAAGATACAAATTATTATTAGGATAATGTTGTTTTTTACTGCAACAAAGTTGAGTGATATCCAAAAAGAAAGATTTTTATTCCTCTGTATATTTGTCGGCCCCCAATAACTATTATTGACATAGATGATAAAGATTTTCCCTAATGCCATCAAAAATTCCATTATTTCCCATTTGGAAAATTCTCCGCTCAATCTTATTTTCGTCATCGAGGGTTATGGATTCCCGCAATTTTGATCCGTTATTTAATAATAGCTTGGTATATTTTTTTTTAAGAATTCGCGTTTTAATGCTTTTATGTAAGAAATATGGATTGTCAGGAACAGTAGTTTGGATTGTTTTATTTTAAGAAGAGATGAATTTCTTTAGTATAAATATGTTTTTAGAATCTTATTGGGTACTTAGTAGGTAGGTAATTGACGTGGGTCTTTGGTTCTTATCATTATTTCACATCACTGTTAATAATATCAATATCTATTATCAAGTCAAGGCAGCATTACGTAATGGATTCACGAGAATCAATTAATTAATTAACATTAATTAATTGTAATAATGACGACATTATTACAATTAATTAATGTTGAGTAGTCAATTGATATGATCTAACGAGCATTGGATATCTATGTTCATCTGATATAACATTAATTGTTCTAAAGCCTTATAGCATTGTGCTGCCTTAGTATTGGCAACTTGTGATGTCACGTCTGCAACAATACTGCGTGTGTCAGAACACCTGGTACCTATAGCCTTTTCGTAGTTTGATCACTATAAAAATACACTAGCTACATAATCGGTTGCCATTGCTAAGAATAGCTGGGTCCCTCAAAAACTTGGTGTAAAGCAAAACTTAGATTGTAGCCTAAATAAAAAAATAAAACAATCATAAAATTTTCCATCCCCAATGCAATGTCCCTTCGCCAAATTAATGATCACTTGATATTCCCGATCTTTGTACCGTGAATAATCGATTGAATTTCTTGTTCCAGGTAAATATTCCAGAACATCCTCCATGCTGGAGAGTTTGGAAATCGAAGGTACAATGTACAGGGAGCAACAAGTTCTATGAACGATTTTTGACTCTATCTTTGAGGTATTAAGCGTAGATTACAAGTCAGTTGTGAAGGTTGACTGTATTTGGCGACTACAAAAACTCAAAGAGCGTTCATGAATAGCAAAGCAGCCATAGGAAGATGTTCGCTGTCGTGTCGCCAAGTTTCTTGCATTTCCCAAGACGTTCGAAGTTTTTTTTGTCTTGATGCAAGTTACTTGGTAAAAAGTGTACGAGGAATGTAAGAGCTGTGCCAGCTGGATTCTGTCTTTAATGCTAAGAATTATGACAATATGCTAAAGGTAAAGGTTAGTACAGAGATCAATTATTATCAAAAAAGTAAGACATCTTTTTAGGTAGTAAGTTTTAGTGGATTTGTGTATAATAATTAATTAGGGCTGGGTTGCACCATCTTACTTTAACTATAAAAAACGTCAAAAGTCTGTCAAATTCCACACAAAAGCCACCGTTTAGGTAAGGTTTAAAACCCATAAAACTCATTTTTTGCAATTAGGCTTTTAAAAAGCACTTTTACACGTCCCAATATTAACCCTACCACTGCTTCGGGACAATAAATGGGCCAGTGTTGAGAAGAAGCAGCGCAAGAAACTCAGTCACTATTGTCAGCCTCCTTTTAAGTTAGGTGGAGTAACTCAGCCTAAGTCATGTCAGGTTTTAAAACTACCAAGATTTTCTTAACATCTTGGACATCTTCTAGGGATATATGGCCATATAGATAATTCTTGTATTTCTTTCTTTGCTACGTACAAGTACAAGACAAGTACCTACCAATAGAATGAATACCTCTAGTTCTTTGATTTTCGCGTAGGTGTAGCTTTAGTCGCTTTGAATTCGTATCTTTAGTTATCCCTTTGTCACTTATCCTCGTGGCGACCCCAGCCTGAAACTAAAAGGACATTTTGTTTGGCAAAATATTTTGTGCCCGGCGGAAGGTCTTTTTATGTAAATTTGCAATCAGATAAAATCAGCTGTTTTATTCGCGCTCCTTTTACCTTTACAATGGGTTTGGTTAATGCTTGGAGTTAGTATTCATGAGACCAGGGCTTTAATCCGAGATATTATGGAGTTTCTTTTTTTACCGCATTTCATTTCATTTTACTGTGAAACTTTAGTAAATTTAATAGAGGTTATTTTAATGGCTACCACCACCATAACAGCTTAACAGCATTGTTGTATTCCAGCAGCTAGAGGTAAGATAGCCAGTTCCTCTGTGGTTGAGGATTCCGGGCGAAGCTCACACCTGATTATCACTTTCCATGTGAGATGAAGACCAAGAGCTTTCTCTTTTTTTGGACTATGTATCAAATTGGCGATTGTTTGTATCTATAGAAACAGAAGAAGCTATCGTTAAACTAAGTACAGATAGAAAGACTATAGAAAAAAGGCATAATATCTTTACTAACCGATATCATATTGATTGAAACCTTAGGCTGAGTTGCATCACCTAACTTTAACGGTAACTAAAACGTTATCCGATGCTTTTTGTTTGGAGTTTAACAGATTTTTGGCGTTAATCAAAGTTAAAGTAAGATGGTGCAACCCAGCCTCAATAGGTATTATAAAAAAAGAAGTAAGCTAACCTGAAAATATGACCTAAAACCGAAGAAAACTGAGTCACAGTGAACCGCAAGTCCGCAATGTGATTATCCAAGCATTCAAATACAATTTTTCTTCGTATTCCAATGTAGGACAATGTTGATAAGATTTGTATTCCAATATGGCAATCTGTACAGCCCGTCCGCTTGAACTGAACATAATCGAATCCTGATCAGTTGTCGATGGCACGCGGCATCCACTAAGTGACAGGAGACAATGCTGTATACAAGGGTTGTTAGGCTGTAAATACTATTTTTGGCAGCCTTTTTATTTAAAACCTCTTTGGTCTAATAAAAGAGAATAGAGAGTTTTACTCTTACGCCCGTATTCACAAACATTACTATGAGATCTCACAGTGCGCGTGGACGCACAGGGTGACACACGAACCAATCACAGAGCTCTATTCAACGCTGTGCGTTCGATTTGCGGCTTCATTTAAGCAAGCATCGTTTGTGAATACGGGCGTTAATCCCAAGGTAATGGATTTGAATACTTAAATTGAAATACTTTCCAATTTATTGTTAAAAAATTGTTTCAGTCCTTCATTCGGCAGGCATGTTGAGCCGATTTAGACTTTTCAGGGTCTTATAGCTAAGTTAAGTCTGACACCTAAATTGTACCTAGTAAGCTTGTTGGTAACACAAATCGTATCGACTCTAGGAAAACTTAATCTTCTAGGGCAGGTAACATTGTTGTCCATAAATAAGGACTTAAATCACTGAACTATTAAAATTATCAGTTCAGTTATTTCGTTTACTTCGCGTTTAATATCTCCAGCTGCCGCAACTGAATATTAAAAATGAACTGCACAATTTATTCGCGTCAGCTTATTTTCCGCCATGTTAATATTCGTGTCGCCATAAATCACTTGTAAGTATTTCGAATTAATTGAACGCCGATGAAAATTCATATCAGTTTACGCGTGACCCGGTTTGTTGGGGTTTATTAAAAAGTTGCGTTAATGTCTATGCTGGGCACATTAATCATTTGGTTTGAATTCAGTTATCGCGATACATCTATTTCATTTTTCACACAAAACAAAAATATGTTTGGTGGAGATAAAATGAAATTTTCAATACACTGGCTAGTCAATAAATAGCGTAAAACCGTATAATACGGCCCCTTTTTTCAATGTGAATAAAACGAGTTCAAATTCAATAATCAAAAAGGCTTTTATTCAAAACGATCCATGGTATTTTAGAATTAAACTACTTGACGAGTACTAAAGCATGTCATAAAAGATGTTGTAAAACCTGTATCGAGGCGTTTTTCCTAAAACAGTTTTCCTTTAAATTGACATCCAAAAAGATAAAAGAAAGTATTAAAAAATTCAAAAGGGTGCACGCCGACCGGTGTAATCCCCAAAACAATTAGAGACATGAAAGAGCCGTAAAATTCGTATTTAAATTCACACTTCAACTAAAATAGCCGGCCTCCCTTTATTTCTATAAAACAAACATACAGCGCAACAAAAACGGTAAAAGTAAATGGTAATTTGTCTAAAAAAACCGGTCTGACCCAAAAAGGGGCGATTACTCAAAATCAAATATAGCATCTTAATTTCTTATTAAAATATTAACAGCTTGGAATTAAGTTGGAATTAAGATAATTAATTTGGAATTAAGATAAACCACTCAAAAAAACAAGTAACTTGTACGCTTATTTAACTGTATTTAATTATTCTACGATTCTCCAAAACAGAAAATATTCACAATTAAGTAATAGAACAGAATACGCAAAAATCTTAAAATTTTCTGCTTCAAACATTAAGAACTCCACAACACAGGTTGTTTGGCGTTCCTTTTAATGAGTTTGCTGTTCTCGTCGCTCTACAAAATGAGGGTTGCAAAAAACGGTAGTTGGACAAGATAATTAGTTTACGGGATGAGACGAGGGGGACCCAAGATCGCCTCTTGGCCTTATTACGAAACAGCATAGTCAGGTTTTTATTGTACACCACTTTATTGTTGTATGTAGTTTCTGTACATCGCGTACATCTAAACTCAAAGGTGACTGACTGACTGACTGACATAGTGATCTATCAACGCACAGCCCAAACCACTGAACTGATCGGGCTGAAATTTGGCATGCAGGTAGATGTTATGACCTAGGCATCCGCTAGGAAAGGATTTTACGGATCTCCACCCCTAAGGGGGTAAAACGGGATCCACGCATACGGAGCCGCGGGCGGCCGCTACCTAGTTGTACATAATTACGGTTGACAAACTATTACGATCATGTAGTTTTAATGGTATCATTTTGCGAGGCCCCATAATCTGTGTGCAGGGCGTCTTACATACTACCTTTATTTTTCGTCGTTTAATCGTTATTTTTTGACGTTCATAAGTACGAAATCTTGATCAAAATTTAAAAAGCTTTTTCTGCTTCTACACGGGGAAACTTGGCTTGCATCTCACTTGATGAAATGGGGTTTAAATTCATTGCAAGTGACCGTGCAAATTAATTTGTAAAATTATTTTATAACAAAATAATTGATTTAATTGAGACTCTTTCGGTGCATTTTCTTTAACTATCTATCGAATTATATCCATTGGTTGCTTTCCTTTACTTTTCGTGATAGGTCTCTATTTGATACTCCAAGAATTTGTAATGTTGGTAATTGGATTGAAAATTAGTTGGGATCGGAAGGGAAACAAAATGTACTGTAGCTGAAATTAGACTGGTTTCTGAGAACGTAGAATTGAGCTTAGAAGCAGAGCAGAGAACGTAGAACCTTATTGAGTTAAACAAGACTTTGTGTTCATTTTGATTTTTATTTCAGTACCGTCCGGGCCTTCGATTACGTTTTATTTGTTTGCTTTCATCTTACTGAATGCACCAGTCAGAAAGATAAGTTTCATGAAATTTGGTACTTACGTTAAAAAAAAATATTGTAATATAGCACCCATTAAATCGTGCATAAGATGCCATAGAGAGCAAATACCTAAGTGCTGTTATCTCTACTTTACTAAGACCTTTGTAAAAACATCCATTATCCACAATAACATCAAATTAGTTTGCAAATTGCTCTAAAAAACTACGATAACAATGGAAATTTCCAACAATACGTTAATCAAGCCAACCGTTTGTGCGTAACTTTATAAACTTTATAGTGCCAGGCCCTCGGGTCCCTTAGACCCCAATTTGCAAAACTCGAAAGGTGCGATAATCACACAAATATTGTGCCCAACATCCAACAATGTCCAGCTGTCTCTGGGGATAACATTATTTTATGTAACTGGAAACGTATGGTTAAAGTTTTTTTTTAACCGACTCAAAAAAAGGAGGAGGTTTTCTTGTCTCTCGAGGATTGATGTATTTTTGTCATTTTGGTGTCGATTAATGTCAGATATAAATCTGCTCATAAAACAGAGCTTTTATAGCCGTGCTAAGTGGGTTTGTTATTTCTTTAGGAGGGGTGTAAAGATATTACAAAAGTAATGCTTCGAAATGTTGCTAGGTTCAAAGTTGAAAAAGAGAGAGTTTCAAATTGAGACAGCTATTTGGGTACAAAAGAAAAAACTATAAAATTAACGATCTAAGTAAATACAAAGTAATAATATTAGTGAGAAATGTTTACATTTACTAAATTCCTGAAATTTGGGTCATTTTTCGGAAGTTAAGACACCTGGCAACATTATCCTCCAAGCTCCAATGCCAAAACCAAAACAACCAAGAAAAAGGGAAAAGAACCTGTTTATTATCCTTTGCCGGCTTTGAATTACAATAATGAGATCGAAAACCTTCAGGCTGATGATGAAAACACATTTAACAAACTTTTTGTAAAGAAAACTTTGCAAGCTTTGACTAAAATCTTTCTGGAACAAAAAACGTGCCAAGTAAGGGTCGCAAATCGCACGGTCGTGGTCCTATATATTTTTTTTATTTTATCACCTGACATTTATATGCCAATGTTAATTAAATAAATTGCGAATACCTATACAAACAAACCTTATGTCCTTATAGATCGTAGTTTATATAGAAAATCGTTATTTATGATTTTTTTTAAAGATATTATGTACTTCAATTTCCTTTGGAGATTTCGTAAATCCTTTTTCCTTTCCTAAATTTTCAGTAAAATTAAAAAGAAAAAACATGTTTTTAATGACCCCTAAATTGAACACAAAATTTTTACTTACACTACATGCCATTGGGCTACCAGACTACATAATAATATTTACTACCTACTACTGCCTACTTTTTTCTCAGTTTTGCCCTAAAGTTACTGGAGGAAAATGCCGATAAACATTAAGTCCGGCTTATGTACAGTGTTCTATGTGTATTAAGTTTGAAATAAAGAAATAAAATATTTCGCACAATTCGAGAAACGGCCAAACAGCCACTAGAGCGATCTTAAGGGTTCCATTTCTCGAAGCTCTCAAGGAACCCGTCGATCTTCAAAGGATTGTGAGCTGACCTACTCCGTTCCTCGTCAATAACATCAAAGGAGCATTCCCAGTCTCGAGACGGCCGGGGGCAAATTATTTCGGTTAATTACGTAGATTACTTTGCTTGATAGAGTGAGAGTACAATTTGTAATATTTATGTATCAATTGACTGTTTGGGTCTAAAGCCCGGTCTGTGAGCACTAGAGGTGGGCGCCACGCCGGCGCGCCGCCGCCGCCGCGAATTTTTTCACGCCGCCGCCGCCGACGACCAGCTGTCGGCGCGCCGGTACTGATACTGTACCAACTATTTGCAATTTATTCCTCTCCTATACTGTACTTTCTGGATTTGTGTTTCGAACGCAGAACTAACTTTAATGTTTATTCTTTAATGCCATATAAATTGGTACACAAGGCGAACTTAATACCGTTGATATACTAATAAATTGATTGAATAACTTTATACTATCTATATTAACAGTTAATCTAGTACATTATTCAAGTTGCTGCTTGGTCTAGTAAATAATTGATCGCGAGAGGCGCCGGTCCGTCTTGCTGTCAAGAAAAAAATCGCCGCCTTGCGTCTGGCAGACAACCCACACTATTGGATTATACTTTAAGCGAATAACTCACACAGAGATTGGAAAATATGTCTCGGAATGCAAATAACAACCACAACCTCTGGAAGGCAACAAAGTACCTCCCTCAGTGTTCTCCGCCTATTAACTCCGGTAATACATGAGTGCGAACTGACGAGAAAAATCTCAAACCTTTGCTATATGACAAGCCGGTTTATTTAAACCTAACGACACGGATAATCCAAAAAATCCACAGTTCAATCCAAAAATAAGATCAAGTATTGGACTTGATCCGAGACTTGCAACTATGCCTGTCTTTGAGACCTGTTGATGATGATGATTCATCCGACCGATTTCGGTCATGGTGAACACTTCGACTTATCTGTCTTGGCGGCGCTGGTGCGTCCGAAGATGGCTTACATAGCCGATCTTCGTGGCAAACTCTTCGCACATTGAGAGTATGAGCACGCCGCCAACATAATTATAGCAAATGGCGGCAGATGGACGGGATTTACATCATCGCGTTTCGCGTCGAGTTCAGTTGTGCGCTGCTCCTTGAACTCGTGGATTCGCCTCTTCACAATCTCCCGCCATTCTAGGCGCTGTGCAGCCAAACCATCCCATTGTGATTTGAGAGGGCCTATTTTGCATCTTTTCATATGCTGCTTCTGGACATCTTTGTACCTGACTATCTGAGGAGTTGACCGCCATGTTTCCGCTTACCCGCAGAACCAAAGTGACTGACATAGCCCGCAGAATCGCTAAAATCAAGTTGCAGTAGCCGGGGCACATAGCTTTTAACAACCTGTGCCACTCCCGCCGTGACTCGAATAGCGGCCTCACGATACGTCTTGTCTGTTGCTACCACGAGCGTATCATCCGCGTAACGAATGACACCGGGCAGCCGAATATCGCGGATGGCCCAGTCGTAGCCGATGTTCCACAGGAGAGGCCCAAGGACCGAACCCTGTGGGACACCGCACGAAACTGGCCTCCCACCTAAGCCATTAGCCGTTGGAAATGTCACTTCTCTTCCCGCTAGGTAGGCACGAATTATAGCCTGAAGGTATAGAGGAACCCCATGATGTTTTAAGGCTTCCTCTATACAGCTATGGGGAAGGCTGTTAAACGCGTTGGCGATGTCTAGGGACACTGCCACAACGCTCCCCCCTCTTGCTACCTCCTTTTCCGCTATGTCCCTCAGTTCAGCTATAGCGTCAAGGGTTGACCTACCCCGGCGGAAACCGAATTGGTTAGGCGACAAATTCGGGCCTGTTCCATCTAAGTGTATTTTTAGACGGACAGCAATGACGCGCTCAAAAAGTTTTGCCGCCTCATCCAGCAGAACAATGGACCTGTATGCTGATGGGGAATCAGCCGGCCGGCCGTCTTTTCTCAGGAGGACGAGCTTCCCCGTTTTCCACACTCGCGGGAAGACTCCCTCCCTTAGGCACGCCGTTAACAGAGTGCGAAAGCGCGGCTCCATCCCGTTCTTAAGGGCAAGCACCCACGCCTTCCCCGGAATTCCATCGGGGCCAGGAGCGGTGTTCTTAGCTTGTAGGCGTAGGATAGCCGCCCCTAGCTCTCCTTCCGTGACATTGGGCGCATCCCCTGCATCTGTCTGTGCCACGCTGTATCTGACTGGCGGCGTAAAATCAGACCGGACTTCAGGGAAGAGGGCTGCGACAACTGTGCGAAGAAGGGTAGGATCCATGCTGGTGGTGAGTGGGGGAGCCCGTATGCGGAGCTTGTTCATAACCAGCTTATAGGGTCTCCCCCATGGATCCTGAATCAGGGTGGAGAGGAGCTCCTCCCAGTCGGCGTTTTTAGCCGCCCCTATCGCACCCTGAAGCTCTTTCTTTGCTTGTTGGTACTCCTCGTATAATCACATGGGCATCGCCGCGTCACACACGTGCGACATGGTCTCCCGGAACCACTCTGCCTGCCTTGTGGGGTCAAATTCCTCGGGGCCAGTCGCCCAACTTTCGACCAGTGACGCCAGTTTATGGCTCTCTCTGTCCAGGCGTTTCAGTGCCCATCTAGGGCCCATCATCTCAGTACACCTTGAGCTACTTGGGGTAAGCTGGAGAGGGGAGATATCGAAACGCACATATCTGTGTACAATGTGTTTGGAAAAGAAAGAATCCTGTACGTCTGCTTTCGCTGCGGCTTCAGCTGGGTTTAGCATAAATGACTACTCCATGAAATTAAAAAGTACCTTCCAGCACACTTCTACTACTTGCTGATGAAGTCTTATCTCAGTGACAGACAATTTTAAATCAAACTCCTTGACAAAATTTTCTCTTTTAGCTGCAGAGCTGGAGTTCCCCAGGACTCTATACTTGGTCCGGTACTCGATAACATTTACTAGTAAAGTAGCCCAGACACCAGAAAGCTGCGGCCTTCTTCAAATGTAACTGTGATCTTAAAGCGACTAGACTGTTGCAAAGTCAGCTAAATGCCACTAATGCTTGACTGACCAAGTGGCGTATGTAAGCAAGACCCGAAGTCTCACCATGTTATCATTTAAGACGTGAAACTTATCCCCTGGCCAATCTAAACCATGACATTACTGCAATCAGGTTGCATTAAAAACCTGGACCGTAGAATGACACGGAAAGACCATATTAATATAAATAAAACAGATCTGAACATAATATTCGACCGACAGTCAGCTAATCCAACATTAACTATGTGCCTCCAAAGAGTTCAAAAATACATGTTAAGGGTACTTTTATCGGCACATTGGTACGCTGGCCTTTAGGAAATACACGAAAACCTGATCTCAGCCAAGCCCGCTAATCAAATATCAAAGTATCTATGATCAAAAGAGCTAATTTACTAGGGTAAACCATTGCGGCAGTGGCTCTATCGTGTCAAACCCCAACCAACTGCAATCCACCTGATTAGTCTTGGCGAAAGATACTAAAAAGCCGATTTTTTTAAAAAATACCTAATAAATAAAGGTCAAACAAGGTCACGCCGCCGACGCCGCCGCCGCCGAAGTCAAAAAGTCGGCGCGCCGCCGCCGACCAATTTTATATCGGCGCCCACCTCTAGTGAGCACGTAGAATTTTGTCCAATGACCCCAAGCTACCCATCCTTATCGCTCGCGCGTAATTATTTTGCTGTCGCGCTCGCACACTCACTGCGGGCGCCCGTCGCACAGTCGTGACAGCTTGGGGTCATTGGACAAAATTCTACGTTCTCACAGACCAGACTATACAAGAAGAGAGCGTATCTACACTTTAAAGGCCCCCTGGGACTAAGGGTGTCTATGGGCGACGGTAATCACTTACCGTCAGGTGATCCGTCTGCTCGTTGGCCTCCTGTCCAATAAATAAAACTATTATTACTTACATGGTTTTATTTCGTGGTTAAAGGGTTGGAAACTTTTGACTGAGATGAACTGAATTCGACTCTTAGGCAGGACTCACCGAACACAGTTTAGTCAAGTCTTTCTTAGATTTCATCTACTTAATCGTCTGAAGGTAAACAATTCCAGTGTTAAGGAGTGGCCTTAATTCTTTTACCCTAAAAATATTACTGAAGAGATCTGTCTTAATTTGCTGATAGCTGAATCTAGGCGTGCGGGTTTCCCTCAATGCTGGCATCTACAGATGAAGTGGTCTGTGTTGCTAGAAAATGTTCATTTAACAGCGGAATGCTAGGATGATTAGTAAAATTAAAGGACTTACGCAAATACATTAATAATTATATTAATATTCCAGCTAATCTGGCGTTATGCTTCCTTTGAAGCCAAGATAATAATTTATAGAGAGTTCTTGAAATTGTTTTAAGAGAAAACGATGGCATAACTTATAACACAAAATTGTGTTACAAGTTTGTTTCAAAATTGTTACAATGTCACCAAAAACATAAATGACAAGCCTCGTTTCACAGCCATTTGCTCCACCCCTTACGGGATTCGAATCTAAGACCTGGTTTGTAGAGCTAATGGCTGTTTAAACCCAACTAGCTACTAGCACAGTTTACTATAGTCTTTTTCACGTAAGATGATCCGTATGACACTTCAAGGTTATCCATATTACGCATACTACATAATATGCAGAATATTTTTGAAAAAATATTTGTATTTTATTAGCAATATAATTAAAAAAAAATTAACTACTTGTCTTGAAATATGTAGTGAAATCTGAGTCTATTGATTATATTTTAATTAAATACGATGTAAAAATATTTTTTATTTAATGTACGCAATGTGTGAAACGGAATAGATTTAGTGCTGGGGTATTTGTTGTATAATCAAATCGATTATTTCCGCGGTTCATTAATCGATTGCAGTGAATACTTAGTTATTAAAAACATCACAAAAATCAACTGTATTTTTCGATTATTGACTTTAATAAACGCATTGAAAATAAATTAATAGTTTTTCATTTAAAGAAACAGAACCAGTACTTTTTAGGAATCGTTTTTTTGAACACGAACCATGAAATTTGAATATTATTAATAAAAAATTGTTACAATAATATTTGTAATTAAAAAAAACATGTTTTTTTGTTAAATAACACATATACAAAATATTTCTCTAAAAGTAGGTTTTACTAACTCTTCGAAAAAAATCGATAGATAAATCGCTATGGTTTAGTTATGTGACATCTCTAAATCTTTCAAACTCGAAACGTCATACGGATCATCTTAGGTGAAAAAGACTATAATAAGTTACGTATGTCTGACTAATTTTCAGATCCATTATATTATATGGTGAGTCAATCTTTCGTACCACATAAATAAATAATAAATAAATATCATTGGACATTTTACACTGCGCTTCTAGTCCCAAACTAAGCAAAGCTTGTACTATGGGTACTAGACAACGGATATAAAAATACTTAAATACTTTTTTTTGTAAATACATATTATACATAGAAAACACCTAGTCCAATACAAACAAATATGTTCATGCACACAAATGTTTGTACTGTGCGGGAATCGAACTACCTCCGGAATAGTAGTCCGTTTCGAACCACTACACCAAACGGCCGACAAACATATAAAGCAAATACGTAAATGATGATTATTTTTCTGACTCTACAGTCTCGTTAAAATACCAAACAAAAAATATTCCTCCAAACGTATGTTTTTGGTCGTCTTTTTTCCCTTAAAATAATAACAGAAATACAAAACAAGTTGTTACAAAAGAAGCCACACACAATTAGCATCCAAATGGCATGTAAATTCTTTCATTTCTGAGGGAAATTTTCAAAAGAGTATCGCAAAAACAATAGCCTCTAATTAAGGAATCACAATTAAGGAACGGAGCTCTCACATAATTAACAAGATGTCGAACAGCTGGAAAATTGATAATTTCAATGGAAATTACACTTATTGTTCCTTTTCTAATTAGATTCTGTATTAAAAAAAAGTGTCTTAATATGGCCACTGCTATTTGAAAGAAATGGAATGTCATAACATTAGATTTTGAGCATCATCATGTCACATGTTACAAAATTTACAAATATTATCAGATAGGTATTTCAGGTCTCCAAAAGAATTTAACAAGAGGTATTGTAAAACAATTAACACTTAACATCAGGTGCGATTGTAGTCAAATACATGACTTGTTGTGCATAAAAAAAATTAAATTTTTAGCACATACCTAATGCATTGACGTGTCAATGTTACAGACTCCACTGCTTTTCTATTTTCGAAGTAACTCAATTATGGATTCGTGCTAACAAAAGGTACATAAAATTATTAGATTTTAAACTTTCGCGTTCCATTTCAACTAAAAATTTTAGGTAAAATTCTCAATAACAAACGTCGCGTTAAGACCCGTGTCTTGCTATTTTAGTTACATAAAATTAGTTGTGGTGAATTCTCACTTCTTTATTTGATAAAGGCTATTCGATAGGATGTTTTTTTTTTCGTTGTGAGAGTAAACAATGCTATGAATTGTGGGACCCATTTCTATTTCACCGCTTTAAACGACAGCTATGTTCATTTTGCTTGATGTAACATTAACAAAACTCTGATGAATATTCATAACCCTTCTGATGGGCCGAGGGGTCGAAGCCGGAGCCGTGATGTACCGGGTCACTTGAGACCCCACCCTAATTTTGTTATGTCCATGCTCTTGCTGAGGTTTTAGCTAAAGCGTAAAATATTTTTAGGGACAACGGATCGTTTAGCGGTTTAAAATTGTGTTTTTTTTTTCGTGAAAGAATGAGAATTGGATAGAGATCTGAAACTTTTCTTCTTCACTCTAAAACCTTCCTATTGAGTACAAATTAAACTCATTTGGAAAGAAAATATTTTTTTATATCTTTCACCACATCGTCAAACTTTACAGCGTGTATTAAAACAGTTTTGTGACGTATCATCTATTATAATTATTTATTTAAGTTTATGCACATAATATTCTATGTATTTTGTATTATATTTATGTATTTATACACACACTTATTTATTCTCGTTTCAGCAGAAATTACCGGTTTTCCAGTGTCAAAGACAAGCGCGAATTTTTTATATATGAGGTGCTTATTGAAAGGTTCGATTACAGCTTCGTATGGTAACAAATTAACACCATAATCAGTACAGTAGAATCTCGATTATCCGGACTTCGATTATCCGGATATCCGATTATCCGGACTCATTCTTCATGGTTTCTAATTACCGATTCAGGATCTGGACCCATAAAAACCGAAGGCGCCGCCACCGTAACATGGTACGGACTAGAGATGGGTTATACTAGGTAAATTTGATACTAGGTGCACCTATTCCAAGTATTTATTAATACGTGATCCAAATACCTGTTCCACTTAGTACGTAGTAATTTACCATACTTGACGCGACTAGTGCGGACTAATCCACGTATTATGACTTTAAAATACAATTTTCTTTGAAAAGATCCACTCGTAGTCGTAGTATTAATAATGCAATTTGAAATTGAATAATAATGTTTTTGCTGGTTGTTGATTGATTGATATCCTCCCTTCATACTTCAACAGGCTTAGGACTGTCAACTTAAAAGTTGGCGTATTTAAAAGATATCAATTTCATAAAAATATTTACATAATTTTTTCTATTTTTTATTTATGCAATTATCACGGACGCGTGACAACAAACCAAAACAAACCTGTCGGAAGAATAAAAACTGGTTTTTTACCGGCTAGTCAACAAGGAGTGAGCTGGATGAGAGAGAACAAAAATTAAAATATTCAAAACCTTACCTGTGTACAAATAGAGTTTAAATTACGTAATACATCAAACACCTATTCCTATCTCACACCTGCCTGCGCTCAAATTTGTTTGTCAGACAGAGACGGAGTGAATCTCTACGTTCGCACATAAGCTTAGCGAGAAATACGCGGTGCGCGTAATACACGACTACGGATTATGCAATAATAACCTCTATTACTTTGAGGGTAGGGTCGGAAATCGTGTAATTTAAAAAATACTTAGTGAGAAATACGCGGTGTGCGTAATACACGACTACGGATTATGCAATAATAACCTCTATTACTTTGACGGTAGGGTCGGAAATCGTGTAATTTAAAAAATACTACGTGGATCAAGTATTTTAAAAATTGGAATAGGTGCCACTTAGTACTGTAAAATACCTAGTGTGTGGATCTGTTCTAGTAAATACGTCTCATCTCTAGTACGGACGTCTTTTTGGTTCATTGTTAAAAGAAATGGATGACCAATGGTCTAAAATTTAGATTTTTAGACTCTAAAATGATGTATTGAAAACCCTTTCTATTGTAAAAAGTTAATTATTGTTTGATTTTACTTTGAAATCGATTATCCGGATTTTCGATTATCCGAACCACCCCTGGTTTTAATTGATCCGGATAATCGGGATTCTACTGTATTTACATTTATGTGGAGGCTTATTAATTGTATGGTTAATATTATAAATAACTTTATACGAGTAGCTTGAACTACTTACTTTCTATTTATACTATCTTTCTTAATATTCATTGATTAGTTTACTCAAACCTACATATTCAAAAATGTGTGGAAGTAGTTTTTACAATTAAACAATGATACAGTACATTTATAATATAAAACATACACTCATAAATATTAATTCGTAACATTTTATCACTTACACTACAACTAACATTAGGTGCTGTAAATATTTAATGTCTGTCGTATATCATTATTTTATGAAGGCAATGAGTTGTTCTATTATTCTCTTTGACTGTGGTATAGCTAGTTCTGTCCCACTGTGCAAACAACACAGACGTCACACACTGGTAGTTACGCGCGCCAACTGGCGGAACTAATGATAGCGCACGAATTTGTTAGAGGTGTGATGTACTGGGCTTTTATCGGCTGGTTTCGAAGTTTTTCGCAATTTAAGCTACATTTTTGAGTTAAAAAGTATTTTTTTTCATTTGGCTATGGTATCGTTACCCGTGTTTTAGTGACAAATAATCGTTTTTCAGTTACCTATGCTGATATTAACAGCATGTGTGGTTTTAGAATT
This sequence comes from Ostrinia nubilalis, assembly GCF_963855985.1. NCBI lineage: Eukaryota > Metazoa > Arthropoda > Insecta > Lepidoptera > Crambidae > Ostrinia > Ostrinia nubilalis. The sequence continues at coordinate 13,845,688 of NC_087107.1, read as the reverse complement.
GAGAACCAAACCTACCTACATCACAATATTGAAGTCAAATCCAAAAATGCTTAATTCTCAAAAGGCTTACTTTCCGTTTACGCCATCCATAAGTAAAATCTATGTAATTGATTTTTACCTTTCTTCGATAATTTATTCTTTCTTTTTCATTTTTAACCACGGTTAGTGTATTCATAATCTCCAGAGACATCGTATCTAGGTCTTCCGTCAGTAAAGTTTATCCTTTCCGATGTCCTATTCCGATTCACCGTGCTATAAAATAATCTGCTATGCAATCTTTCTGTGATTATTCAATTCAATTTAAATTTATTTATCAATCTAGAAAACCAATTCCGTGCGTATTTGGTAAACAGAAGCTCGCGTCCACTGTCCAAACATTTGGCCACAGATGAGCTCGCGCGACACACGCGCCCCTGTCGAAACTAATGAGAGTTTGTGCGTGGATTATTGGGCCCGAGCGTTGCGGCTGCGGCCCACTGGGCTTTAGTTTACAATTTGCGCCCAAATCACACATAGTTGGGGTCAACCGGACGTATGTTATAACTTTACTTTAACGAGGAACTTGGGATTTCTCGAGGTCCCAAGTGAAGAAATAAACAACAACTTTGTAGTTTATGTTACTGGTATAATCTAGGTAATCTAGGTATGTTAAGTTTAACTGACTTGTGACTGAAAATCAATTGAAAACATAGTGGTGGAGCCACTGAGTTTTCAGTTAACTTGGTAAAATTTTTGAGGTAATGGTGACGTTTTCACAGCGCCAAATATTAATTAATCGGCGGTGTCTACTTTTCTTCATTAAATCACTTCATTGCCACATACATACATTGTTATACAAAATTTCTGTATGAATTCTCACTGTCCAAATACCGCGTCAGTTGCATCACAAAGGACCCACTGTGCGTCAAAACTAACGAGAATTTGTGCGCGCGCGATTTATTTCGCCGCTCCAGCCCAGTGGGCCGGCGTTTGATAACCTGGACACAATTTATACGCGAATTTTGCGGCGAAAGCTAAATAATACAGTAGTGGGTTGCTAATTAGGTGGAATTATATTTTGGGCTTGTGTGTTTTGTGAATTCTCTCCAAATAAATCATGTAAATGATTTGTTTAGACAGGTGTTGTATTTTCAAAGAGATCCCTTATTTAACTTCGAAAATCAGATACTATCGAACGATTGTTTTTTTAGTTACTAAAGTTGCCATTTAGATATTAAATTAATCATCGACTCTTACTTAAATCAGTAAAGTTTCTAACGATATTAATGAATATTTTTTCCTGTTGTTCTTTTCTAACATTTTTATTATCAACTGGTGTTACCTAACAAACTTTTTATATTCATAAAATACTTTGTAAGGTACCTTTCCAATTTATGCTTTGATAACATTTGAAGTTAATAATGCCTTGTGACCCGACGGACTTCTAAAAATATTGCCTCAACTTTATATTAGCCCGGGCATGTTTTTACTTCTCTGATTTTGTGGAGTTTGAACTGATTTTGTTATCATAGGTCTATATTCAACGAAATCTTCGTTTGGGTGCTATTAAATATGTATTTATTAGAATACCTTTCAATCGAGGCGGGGTTTGATGTTTTGATTTTATAAATGTATTATCCAGTGATCATGTTAATATTAATTTTAACCTTGTTTTAAAAGCTAATAAGCATGTGCGTTATTCTTTGTCCTATTTATAAATAAACTTGTATAAATATAAACCTAAGCTCTTTTGAATTACAAGTGAAAATTGATACCTTACACTATAAATAACTTGAAAAAATCTAACTGCCTAAGGCGGGAATCGATACCTTGTCAAAAAATTATTAACATCTCATTTTCTTTATTGGTTTTTGGGCTGTTAATATTGCAATAAGACATTATTTCTTGCTATCTATCTTAGTGACGGCGACCAATTTTTAACAAGGAAATCTTGTTCAAAATACCTAGGGTGATTGCTACAGTTATTGGCCCTTTAAGAGCGTTGTGTAAGTTAACTTGTGTAAAATGTAACAAAAACTCGACTTTTGTTTACTTTTTATATTTTATTATGAGAAAACAATATTGCTGCTATTTAAGCTAGTACCTATTTGGTGTTATATGATAAGAATTACAATGATAATTTTAAAAATATCAGAGATCACATTAAATTTAGCTATTGGCCCCAAAATCACAGTAATTGGCTCCTAGAAGTACAGTTATTAGCCACCGAAAAAAACCCATAAAAATCACTGAAACTTCACGCTTTGTAATCCTAACTCTTGTCTTTCCTTAAGATTAGCTAAGAATTCGTCATCAATATCACTCTTATCGATTTCTTCATCTATCTCATCATCGTCAGTAGGTACATTCAGTAACATTGTAACAATTGTGACAAAGATAACTGTCTCCTTCTTCTTCAGGAATATGCTGTTGCACAAGATTTATGAAAGACACGGTGACATTCAGAGCATACTAAAAGTCTATTTTTTATAAGCTTTTTGCAAATATTACAGATTTGATTGGATACAGATACATTATTCTTACTTTTTTTATTTTAGCAGTTTTTTTTTCTTCAGCTTTCCGTTTTCTGTCCTCTCTTTTATGTTCTGTTTCAATTTTCCGTTACCTTTTTTCTTTGTCGAGGATTTCTTTTTCTTTAGCTTTTTCTTCCAGAATCCTCTGATATTTCATCTCGTCGTTTTCGTTCGTCTACAAGTACCTATCTCATCTTCTTGGGTCCCAGTTTTAGGGTCTTTTGTCTCTCTTTCTTTATCTCTAGTTTGAAGTTCTCCTATTTCACTCAATGTTGATTCTTTCTCCCGACTTATAGGTTCAGGTTCATCTGTAACTTCCGCTTCCAATCCATTTTTCTTATAATAAATAGTCCCACAAACGATAGAGAATAAAAAAAATCATTGTTTTGCATTTCAGGTATTATTTTTGTTTTATTTTTTTAAACTGATTAAGTGTTTCTGTTCCAACTACTTATACCAACCTTAGTATACTGTGTTACCTACGGCATCTTGTAACAATCTAGGTAAAGTAAATCAATAAAAATAGTTATTGGCCGTGCATAAGTGTCAGTAATTGGCCCCCCAGCTAATTACTGATCCTAATAGGTTAGGACGTTAGCATTTTAATAGCAAATATTTAAGGGTTAAATGAACTTAATCTTGAATTAAAATACAATAAAAGTAAAATTTAATTATTGGCCACCCATGGCCAATAACTGAAATAAATTGAAACGTGGTATAGTTATTGGCCGGTCTAATTTTAAAGTTATTTTATTCCAAAACAAAGTTACTTAATCTATCTACCTAAGCTACCATTTATCTCTTTACAAAAAATCAGTAAAATTACTATAACAAGCAAAAACAATTAAATTACGAACAATATTCATAAATATTTACCTTAAAATTTTGACAAGCATGCGGCTACTCGGACGACTCGTTGTCGAAAGAAAGCTTCTGCTGTTTAGAGTGCCATCTGTTCTTACTCTGACATACTACATTGGACAGCGTATTGCTCAGAGAAAGTATTTGTGTCTCTTTTCCACTCTTAATAACGTACATATGCTTGTTTATTTTTATTTTAGCCAAGGTGGCCAATAACTATGTACAGGCCAATTACTATAGCAATCACCCTATATGAACTCTGTTTTTAAAGATAATTTATGTGTGTATTTCTGAGTACCTTTGTTTACCATGTACTAATTTAACTTCCTATATCTACATTACATTGACATAATATTTTATTTTTCCCTTTTCGAACATTGTTAAGTTTATTTTTGTATGATATAAAATAATGGTAAAGACAGTATTTAATCAAGAAAAATCACAAAATTAAAACATACTTTTTGTCCCACAGTGACAGCGCTCCGCGAGCACTGGGATGAGGCGAACGCTCGCGTGTTGCAACGCAAGGCACAGCTCGACGCCATGCTCGGCGACTCGCAGCGCTACGAGGCGCGGCGACGCGACGCCGACGCGTGGCTGGCACGCATGGAGGCCCGACTGGCGGCCATGGCGGCGCCGGGACACACCGCCGACGTGCTGGAAATGCAGCTGCGCGAGCAGAAGGTACGCTACAACACACACGAGGCGCTAGTAGCTGAGGCGGCTACACATAGAGACGAGACATTAATAGCTACGAGGCGACGCCGACAAGTGGCTGGCGTGCAATGGAGGCGAGACTGGCGGCCATGGCGGCGCCGGGACACACCGCCGACGTGCTGGAAATGCAGCTGCGCGAGCAGAAGGTATGCTGCATATAGACACGAGGCACTAGTAGCTAAGAGGCGCCGCCGCGACGCCCACACGTGGCTGGCGCACAATGGAGGCGAGACTGGCGGCCATGGCGGCGCCGGGGCACACCGCCGACGTGCTGGAGATGCAGCTGCGCGAGCAGAAGGTACGCTACATATAGAGACGAGACATTAATAGCTACGAGGCGACACCGACGCGTTGCAGTCGCGCATGGAAGTCCGACTGGCGGCCATGGCGGCGCCGGGACACACCGCCGACGTGCTGGAGATGCAGCTGCGCGAGCAGAAGGTACGCTACAACAGACACGAGGCACTAGTAACTTTGAGGCGCCGCCACGACGCCGACGCGTGTCTAGCGCGCATGCACACGAGGCATTAGTAGCTATGAAGAGGCGCCGTGACGCCGACGGCTGGCTGGCGCGCAAGGAGGCGAGACTGGCGACCATGGCGGCGCCGGGGCACACCGCCGACGTACTAGAGATGCAGCTGCGCGAGCAGAAGGTACGCTACACACAGACATGAGGCACTAGTAACTTTGAGGCGCCGCCACGACGCCGACGCGTGGCTGGCGCGCATGGAGGCCCGACTGGCGGCCATGGCGGCGCCGGGACACACCGCCGACGTGCTGGAGATGCAGCTGCGCGAGCAGAACGTACGCTACAACAGACACTAGCCACTAGTAGCTAGGAGGTGACGCCGACGCCTTTCTCGCGCATGGAGGCGAGACTGGCGGCTATGGCGGCGCCGGGACACACCGCCGACGTGCTGGAAATGCAGCTGCGCGAGCAGAAGGTACGCTACAGACACAAGCCACTAGCAGAACTATCAGACGATGGGCGCCACGTAACTGGTAGCGCGTTACAAACGCCGAGTCACCAGAACATCATTGAGTTCATTCAGTCTGTTCAGTTGAAGGAACCAAAAGTAGGCATGTTCATCTAATTGATGCAGTTAGAAATACCAAGCATGGGCCACGGCGTTTGAGATGTCGTTAAGCTAATAGAAACTATGGTTATTTAAGAGACCTTACTCAAAACCGATTTAAATCAAATAAATAAATAAATAAATAAAAAATTATTTATCTCTCACACACATAACATCAATTACATTGATATTTACATTTAAGATGTTACACAATATTTATATTTAATTAATTAAAATAATTTCAATATTGTAGAATTTAAAAAACGCCTTGGGTTCGGTAGATACTGTTACACCCTCTCATGATTCGTATTAGCAGAAATAATCAAATAATCCAATACATTTTTGCGATCCCGAAAGTAATTCAATATCCATTTCAAAGGCTGTCACTGAATATCACCAACTCCGCGTATTATTTCGTTACTTCGCCATGTCTGCCGCACACCGATGTTTTACTTTCCCGACCGATGGCGGAGTATATTCAATAGCCGTGTGTTTCCAGTCTGTCTGTACGCGGGCTAACAAGATAGCAAGAGACGGCTAGGAGAGCGGTAATGTGGAGTGACGGTACAGTCATCTACAAAAGTACTTGGTTAAAAAAGGAATAGATAGTTTGTGCAGCTTTTTAAAAAAAAAAGGATTTTTTTTGAATTACGATCGTGAACGTAACCTTCATTATTTCTTTACTTTACAAGAAGAACAAGGCTTGTTACGAAATGCGAGTGAACTACTAACAAGACCTTAGTATTGTACTGAAATCAGTGAAAAAATCCTTGAAATCAAAGCAAACAAAGAGTTTTTTAGTCCCGATTAGGTGATTGTAGGAATATTCCTTTATGTTCGAACACAAAAGAAAATTTATACAAGGAGACAAGGCAATTGAGGACGCCAAACAAGCAGAAAATATCGAGTAGGAGTTCAAAGCGAAGGGAATCTGCAAAGGTATTTAGCACATCGGTGGAAAAGTGCTTAGTTTAAATACGAAAGTGATGTTTTACCGATTCTGAAAAATAAACAATAGTATTTCAAGCAATTCTGCTTATTTGGAATGGCAATGTAACCCTTAAATGACTCGGTAAATAAAAAATGTAGAGCTACATAAAGACACACTTCTGTCGCCAACTGTACACATGTGTTCAACCGTCGGATCCCGTTTCCGTCTATCGTGCTTTATCCGGCTCGAAGGACCAATGATTTTAAATTGCGCTGAATCATGTGCGGTGATTGGATTATAGATTACTTGTTACCGTGATATACATATGTATTATTTTCTAAAGATTTTTTTGAGTTTATTTAGAAAAACTTGCTTAGTCATTCTCTAAAATTTTTGTCAAGTTTAAAATCGGATATCAAACTTCAAGATTCGCAAAATAATTTGAGTACATGTGAAGTGAAATAATTGGTATTTGATTTAAACCAAACAAAAGAAAGGAAAGAAAGAAATTATATATTTAGCTCAAAGACAACGCATGATTTAGTATATTCAATATTATTCAATCGTAAAGACAGTGACGTAATTATTGAACTCTCCAAGGTATTCTATACCTGCGCAACATTATCTGTTTAGTCTTAACTTTGAATTGAAATATCTCTTTATAATTAGTATTAAATCCTCGTTAACTTAATCTTAGATTAGACTACGTTAATTTATTCTGTTAGATTAGATTTAGATTGTATTATAACCCGTAAGAGGATCCTTAACCCTTAGGGCAAGGCGCCCCCTAAATACAGTTAACCCCTCGCGAGCTGTATCCGTATTGAATGACACATTGTCTAGGCAAGGCCCCGCTATCGTGTTATACGTCACACACTGCCTCGTTATACAGGGTGGTTAGGAGTTATAAAATTTGTGAGTGTATTTGTTACTCTTTCGCGCAAAAACTCCGAACTAATTTAGTTGAAACTTAACAGTATTATTGTTTAATATTAATATAGAGTCTTTTAACAAAATTTACTTTGTAAGTATTATTTAAATAGTCTGTACAAATAAATCAGGTGAGATACAGGCCAAGAGCTTCCTCGTTGTCGATAAAAAAAAAGAAATTTTGACTTTGACGAAATTCCGCGGGCGTAGGTTAAGTTATGTCTACCTCAGCGCTATCTATCCATTCTTTTCTGGGGCTCAAATTATCTCTATACTTACTTAATTTCATCAAAATCGAGCGATTAAAGCGGGAAAAAGCTAACAAAGTTACTTTTGCTTGATGTATACTTAATTTCATCAAAATCGAGCGATTTTGGCTTGAATAGGGTAACAAACAAAGTTAATTTTGCATGTTACAAATTCGTGGAATCAATAAGGCACGCTCGAGGCAACTTCTCGTAGACACCCTGTATATCCCAGTGCGAGTCGCGCCGCGAGGGGTGCACAGGTGGACTGAAATGGGGCGATAGTTGGAATGGCTTTCGGAAGAACGCTTTGATGTTATTCTTTTGTAATAATACCTCGAGAATCTTGCGATATTACTTCGCAAATTAAATTGAATACTTATGTGCATTAAAAATATATCTAAGTACAGCATTTATCATCTAGCTCCAATATAGAAATAGCTTGAGAGAACAAAACATACAATAGGAGTTATTCTTTTGAAAAAAAGCCGCCGACACTAAACTGTGGGTAATGGTGTGTAGAGTAGACTCCTTATGATTACAGGAAGAAAATTCATTCAAAGATATTTTCCAATTCAAATTCTCTACTAGTAGAGTTAGTGGTATTAGGGTTTTTTCAACGCACTTAGACACGTCCCAAATACAGCTTCTACCTGTGAAGAAGTCTGAATGACTTATCAAATGATTGCGAGTATACGTTTTAGCCTAGCCACAAACCATATACTATTTACCAGGGGTCAGGGTTTAATCAGTATGGACATAGAAAAGTGCGCATATTACACCGATTTGGTATCGACTGATTCTTTATAAAAAATAGAATCGGGCCCAACTATCGGCCGACTAAAACTCTGCAGTCTGCGGAGATTCTTACCAAGTATCCAAGGAACACAGACATCCCGTTTACTTTAAAACTCGAGGCAGCCATATCATTCACGATGCACCGTGGGGGAGCCATAACAGTTGCACAAATATTACAATGCAGAGAGCGTGTTAATAGCTATAGGGTGGCTTACAGTCTAAATAGAACAGCCAGTCCAAGCTTAATATTGTTGCTAGTCATATAACTCCTGGGACATATTGCTCGTAGAGACGCCATCAAAGTAGACCCATTGTTAATAATACCTAATTATGGGAGCAACTATAACTGAGGACCTAGGTAGAGTCATCAGGCTCATGGGGCAGAAAAGTTCTCGAGTTGCGATCACAATTTGGAAAACGTAGTGTGGGCAGGCCTCCCACTGGACTGACGATCTGGTGAAAGTCGCGGGAAGTAGGTAGATGATACCTAGATGCAGGCAGCGCTGGACCGGTCGTTGTGGAAATCCTGTGAAATTCCTTGGAGGAAAACTGTCCAGCTGTGGACGTCATTTCGCTAAGACTAACGAACGAACCCTGTGTAAATGATTGACTCTCATATTCTGAGGGCTTAGTGTGAGTTAACATTAAGAGTAGGCGCACAACGTTGATTTTTCGTCGGCCGATAGTTTAGTCGGGCAGTTGATCAGTATGGGCATGTATGGGAGTGCGCACACTACGCCGATTCGATTTGGCCGATTCTTCATACAAATTAAAATCGGGCACAACTATCGGCCAACTAAAAATCAACGGTGTGCGCCTACTCTAAACGTCGTCACTAGCGAGCGCTTTATAAAAATCTATGAAGATTTTAGTTCTTGAAAGTTTCGGCGCTGTACCAGGCCTGGCTCACTTCGCGCGGTACATCCGATAATTACCTACAGCGAAGCGCCCCGCCGGCGGGTGTTATATCAGTAGAGTGTCACGCGCGCGCCCGTCAGGACGCTGGCGTGCGTTGTAGTAGGTACCTAATTCTATGATCGAAGTATTATTTAAAAATGGACATAAAGAGAAAGAAATATTGTGCGGCGTTCGGGTGTTTAAATTCGAAAAGAAATCTACCGGATTTATCTTTTTTTTCGCTTCCCAAAGATGCTGGAAGGTATGTTTGCCATGTAGGTATTAATCAATAATTCTTAGGATAGTATAGGAACCTAACCTACCATGACTACTGCTCAGAATGCGTTCGTTCATTTCAGCCAAATGACGTCCACTACTGGACAAAGGCCTTTCCCAAGGTTTTCCATAATGAATGCGTACTTACCTACATACGTACCTCATTACATATAAGTAGATTAATTATTTTTTCACTAGACAGCAACCCTAACAGCGTAAGAAGAGTTCAGAGGCACGCGATAGAAAGAGACAAAACTTGTAGGTGAATAAAATTGTAGGTACGTAGTGCTGTGCGAGCTGAATTCCACTTTATCGCGTCGTAGCAAGACTCGCATTTATTTAAATCGTCTTGCGGAGTAATCCTTCTGTACCTGTACTATTACTTATTCTGTGGCTGTACAATCTGTCATAGATTTAATGTCACTTTTTTACGCACTCGACATTCGAATGCGTTTGACGTAAACTCACACTACGCCCCCTGATACAGAAATGGCACGATCAAAATCCTTGTTAATGAAATGGCTGCTAATTGTATGCTGTGGCGCTCAATTATCCAGGATTTATCGGTCTCGCCTAGCCTTTGACCTATGCAGGATATAACTAGTACTAACCCAGGCTGGTACAAATTACAATAATCTGGCGTATACTCATTACGGGATAGTTAGGGGGCGAAGTAATTTATTGGGGCAAATTTGAAACTGTAAGAAGATTGGGATTGGGAGTAAGCAGCTTAAAGTGAGGGTATTAAGATAAATAGGTTTAATTATACGTGTAATTTAAATTATTCCAAAACTAATTTGTTGAACCACTGTCGTAATTGTTTAATTATACATTACTGTTGATCCAAAGCCCTTGTTTGATATCCAGGTGAAATTAATAAACTAACTTATGCCTAAAAAGGACTTCAATATTCAGTGTTCTTATGAACAACTAGCTGTGCCTCGCGGTGTTACTCACGGTAAAATGTAGTCTATGTGTTAGTCCAAGGTGTCAGCTAACTCCATACCAAATTTTATTAAAATCGCTCTAGCCGTTTAGGTGTGAAGAAGTAACAAACATACACACAAAGTTTCGCCTTTATAATAATTATAATTTTAGTGTGATTAGTGTGATGTTTCCGTGTTACTAATTATCCATAAGATTTACTTATGTCTAATGTGTATTATATTTTATGGCAAATCATTAACTGTATGCTTATAACTTTTATATTATTATCTGTGCAGTATGTTTAGTATTGTTACTTAGGGCTGAAATTAAATTTCATTCCAATCAGCTAAAACAAATTAAATAAATAAGCATCCTCTGTCTTTGAATCCATTGATTAATCGGCGTGTAAACGGATAAGAGGGTGGCGAACCACCCCATTAATTTTCCCGTATTCTGTTCCACTTAACGGCTACAACCCTCAACGGTTAGGAAAGATCATAAAACGCTTAGCGACATCTATTGAGCATTCATGAATTAATATAAACGTTGGTTTAAGCACGTGGTTTCATACTAACGCCATCTCTTGGGGACTGTTACAAAATACATCATCGGGGTTGCTTAGCAAAAGTGTTACACAGCGCCATCTATTGGGTGGCGTTGGAATTAGTTCGCGCAGTGTTGGTGTCTGCTTTTATTTGTAGGGTTCCAGTTATGCGCGCAGTCTCTCATCAGTCTGCATCATTTCGTTACGGAGTAAAATAGTGATTTTTTCTTTAATTACGCTCGCCAGTCGGCGAGTGATCTTAATAATTTTTATACCCACATTTTACAAATAAATTGATTTGATTTAATTCGATTCGACAGTGACGTTATCCTGAGGAGCGCAATGAAGAAAACCCTCATTATTCTATCATGTCTTTCAAAAATATTATCAAAATGTTCTTCCTTTCCAGTTCCACGCAGGCTAGTCTTTTATAAAACTTAAGAAATTACTTTCCTTTGCAGTCGTTCCACGCAGAGGTGCACCAGTACAAGCACCAGGTCGAGCTGTTCGGGCAGCTGACGCAGCGGCTCATCGCCGTGTACCGGAACGACGACACCACCCGCATCAAGCGCGCCACCGAGGCCATCAACCACCGATACAACGAGCTTAACAATAGGTAAGTTACTTTCATCATCATTTCAGCCATAGGACGTCCACTGCTGAACATAGGCCTCCCCCAATGACTTCCACATCGCACGGTTGGTATCGAATCAGAAACGAGGAGATCCGTAAACGAACTAAATTCGCTGACATAGCCCGACGGATTAGCAAGCTTAAGTGGCAGTGGGCAGGGCACATAGTACGCAAGTTACTTTAATGTTAGCTAATACTAGCTCGGTAAAACAGTATATTTTTCAGTCGAAAACACAACCGCCACTAAATATAATATCTAAACAAAGATCTAGGTTTTAACTATTAAAAAACCCATGCATACCTAAATTTAAAATGCTCACGAGAGAAGCTAACAATTACAATAAAATCTAGTGTCTAAGGTGGAAGGCACGTAACTGTAATCTGCGATAGTATAGCGTGCAGAGCGGTGGGAAAGGGTATTTTTCTTACGACAAAATGTCAGCGAGACTTCAGAGCAGACATTGATTTTTTAATTAAACTTGTACACATAGAAATAATTTTCATTGGCGGACTTTTAAATCGTCTACCAGTCAACCACAATTCCAGCAGAGAATAAGGCGGTTCAAAATAAAAGACATGTGTGACGTGACAAGTCTATGACGTCATTATTGATTGTCACAAATCCCAAACAGCTCTACAATTGCAGAAGTCTACTTTTAACCGCTATAACTTTAAGAAATTCTGCTATTATCGTATACATTATTATGTTGATGATTTAGTATTATTCTAATTAATTCAATTTTCTCTCAGCATCGTCGCCCGAGGCAAAGCGCTGCACTCGGCAGTTTCATCGCTGCAGAACTTCGACCGGTCGCTGGAGAACTTCGTGGCGTGGCTCAGCGAGGCGGAGTCGCTGCTGGACGCGGCCGAGAGGGACCCACATTTGCTCAAGGTAGGCCAAAATAGTCCTTATTACAACCACATAAATGACGCAGGGTTTGCTGTCAACTGTACAGTAAAAAGTAGGTATGAAAACCAGAATCAAAATTTCTCATATCCACATTCTCTAAACTTTGCAAAAGCGCCATCTAGGCATAATAGTGCCATTTAATTTATTACCACACCGCGCCGCGGTATGTCCTGTTCAAGAAATGTTTTCGCTACCCCAACACAGATGGCACTGATTTCATTCAGTATTCATGCACTACTGAGACGTGTAAGAAGGAACTTGCGCTTCCCTCTCACAGATGGCGGTAGTAGTATTTCCATGGGTTTGTTTTGGGGTTGTTTTTTAGTTTACTGTTTTACTGCCATCTATATTTTTAAGCTCAAACTAAGTACTGTAATTTATTTAAGAACTAGCAGATCTAGTTTTGTGCAAGTAAATTTTTCACTAGAGGGCTTTAGTTGTACAAAACTTAAGCACTTAGCACAGTTTTTCATTAAAATTAAATCGATTATTCTTTTCCGCCAGGAGAAACATAAGAAAAGAGGGTCGATTCTATATATATGGTCAGCAAACTAATTTTATTTAATTCCTGATAATAATGTATTTTTTTTTTTATGTGACAGGAGGTAAATGTAAATGTAGGTTACTTGGCAATTTGATCAATAAGTGTCATATATTTTTCGTCATTACCATAGTAGTCATTGCCTAGTATTGCCATGATACTTTCCGTCACTCATTTAACTCTTTTATTACCATTATCTTACTCTGTTCTGCTAATAAGAACGTTAGGTACAAATCCATTGAATCCTAAATCTTATTCCTACTTTTTAATCCCCGAGTTCTCGTTATTAACAAATCGAGAGAAGACGAAATTCTCGTTTTTAAATTCTCAAAAAAATATTATACCACCCTTACCCCACCCTAATGCGTACTTCGAACAATATTTTTTCACTCAACAAACGCAAAGACATTTTTATGATGGACCACAGTTTATTCGCGCGATGTATTCGAGCGCCGTCGAAGTTCGTGTGTTTACTTCGCGTTAAGTTCGAAGTTGTTTCGGTTTGGGTCTAGGGGGAAGGGGGTCCGTAATAACAGTTTTAGACCGCAGAAGTGAGCCATGCCGCTTTGGGTTTCATATTTCCTAAATGCTGTGGAGATAGGACAGGACGTCGAGGTTGGCAGCGATACGTCTTGGTTGGTATAAAATTAAATCTAGTTTAGGTGATAAAAGTGAACAGCTTGGTTATTATTTGAAACTAGCGGCAGCCCGCGACTTCGTACGCGTAGACCCCGTTTTACTCCTTTAGGGGTTGAATTTTTCAAAATCCCGTCTTAGTGAGCACCTACGTTCTAAAATGAACCCCCATGCAAAATTTGAGACTCCTAGCACTTGTAGTTTCTAAGATTTCGTGATGAGTGAGTAGGTCAGTCAGTAAGCATTCATAAGATAAGGTGCTCATTTTTTTGGTGTCACTCGTGGTACCTATTTAAGTACTTTCATTAAATCAAATCGAGGACATTTATAGTGCCATAACTTAAAAGTTCAAAAGGTAGATAATAGTTCAAAAAAGCGTACTTACGTGCTGAAAAAATGAAATGTGAACTTTGGGGTCCTTTGGTTTATTTCAGTGGTTCTTAACCGGTGGTCCGCGGACCACTAGTGGTCCCTGGAGGCATTCCTAGTGGTCCACGAAGACATCGTAATAAACAAGTGACGTGATGAGTCGAGTAAACACATAGCAAACTCCGCACAGTGGGCGAGAAATCGACGTCCCATTTCATAGGATTTAAAAAAAAAAAAGAAGTGGTCCCTGACAAGATAGAAATTTGGTAAAATGGTCCCTCGTGACTTAAAGGTTAAGAACCACTGGTTTATTTAGACACTTTTTTTTTATTATGTAAGTTAGATTGCTGTTAATTTACATTGTGTATTTTTAGTTTGAAATTATTTTGCTCATGATTAATCTGTCAGTGTATTTAACAAAGCAACAAGGGTTAAGGCATTAAGTTGAATGCAAAGCGGACGTATCCCAAATTGTAATAATTCCGCAGTGAAGATGAATTCTCGAAATACCCTCCTTGATGAAAGCAGATGGAGGCAATATTTTTGACAAAATGAATACTTTTCATTGCGAGCCTTTTTTCAATTTAAACAACGGTAAACACCGCGTTTTGCCGAATTTATTGCTATGTGGCAATTGCGTATAATAATATGTTTAATCGTATAATTCTGAGGCTAATGTATGTTTGTGCTAGGTGATCTCTAGAACTACTCATTTGATTCTGAAAATTCTCCCATCAGTGCGTATTAGCTACAATATTCTTGGGACTAAGTATGCTCAATTTCGTGGGAATGCTTAAGTTTTTCGAGAAAACATCTTTGTGCAGTTAATAATAGTATAAATAATTCAGCATGATGTTTTGTTAATCTTTGACTGATATTGCGTAACTGCTCATAGTAAACCTTAGTTACATTGCGATTTATATTGGTAGCAAAATAACGCTAGAGTTTATCTAAAAGTCCACCTAATAAAAAATTGATTCCAAACTTCAAAGCATTTATTTAGTTGGAATAGTGTTCTAATTTTTTCAGCTTCAATAAAACGGAGTAGGCATCGATCCATTGCATTGCCTATTTTGAGCTAGCTCTAGCAAAGAATATAAATAGATGAAATACAGAAACAGCAGTCCATTCATGCTCAATTAAAAGTATCTTCAAAACCTACCATAGACTGTTGATATCTTAGTGGTTTTCATAGAGATATCTGTAATATAATAATTATAAGACTTCGTATGATTATAGTTTGTTTATTTATTTCTTTATTTTACCTTTCTTAGGAAAACTTACAGCTAAATGTTACGTTAAGTGATTTTTGCATACATATCTATTCATATTACTGCATGGAAGGGCGCGGTGTGTGCGAAGTTTGTATAAAACCGCGAAAAGGCCCAGTGTCCCATACAAATTGTCCACGCCCCACACCTCTTAACTATGTATGAGAGTATAACCATGTATAACTTTATTATAGTTTCTACCTAAAGTGCAGGGAAAGTCGAGCGGCTTGAAACAACTTGAGCCAATTTAAAACTACCGCGCAGAAGCTATTTAATACTATTCAAAGCTGTTAAAACTTGTTTCATTACTTCCATTTAAAATTTTACTTTTAAAAAGTGTATTCAACCTTTATTTCGTCCATCCTTTAGCTTTTATTTTTCAGATTTTTCTAAAGCTTTTCAGTGTAGTCTATATTTTTTTATATTTTAGTTTATTAATGAGATTTTTTTCTTGTGTTACAGGTAAGTCCAATTAGGCAGTATGTAGTGGGTAAGTCTGTGTTATTTACTCTGTGACAATTGTACTATACTGAGCATCATTTCAAAGCAGGTGACAGTCCTAAAGGTAACGTTTAAAAATGCGTACCCTAGAATTAATAGGTAAACAAAGTCTTCTTCATCGTTTTTATTCTTAATATTACCAAAGAATAATATAAGTACCTACTATTATTACTGTCAACAATCATTTTACACAAAAACAATTGCCCATAGCCAGTGGGACTCAACACCATGACCTTTTACTTGCCGGACGATTGCTCTGCCAACTGAGCAATAGAGAATTTACTTAATTGAAATGTTTAACTGATTTTTTCTATTAATATTAAGTACTACTACCATAACTATGAACATCAGAATTAATTTTTACGACGTTTGCGTCCTAGACATTCGACTCTTACAAGTGCAAAAACATGTTTTCTATATTTCGAACTCCGAATAACCTAACGTTCTGTGGGTAGGCCGTGTTTGTGTTTTGCTTAATAGGCGAATAAGCATAAGGGCCCGAAAAGCGGTTGGGCATCGAATGCCTCATACATAATGCGCATATTATACCTTCGGTAAACTACAGTGAGCAAATATCGTGGCTTTTCAGGACATTTGAAGATAAATTATTTAGCTCTACACAACCTTCTTTCTGCATAGCATTACTATACTTACTTCTTTTTAAAACGCTAAAGTTTTCCAATATAGATCAGCAACTTTTAATTTTAAATTAAATTGGTTTTAATACTTTTTCAGTATTTGTCTAGTTTAATAATAGACTTGGTTTGAGCATTAAACAATTAAAAAACTCATAAAACTAATTTCTTTTTGCAAATAGGCGTTTAAAAAGCACTTTTACACGTCCCAGTGTTAACCCTACCACTACTTCGGGACAATAAATGGGCCAGTGCTGAGAAGAAGCAGCGCAAGAAACTCGGTCAATTAATAATTAAAATATGGGAAGTTGGTTTTTCCAGCTTATTTATGTAAAATTTCCAATGAGGCTCACTTCCACCTTCGGCCTGATCATCACTATCCATTATTAGGTGAGATGCAGGTCAAGAGCTTCTTCGTTGAAAAAAATATCATGTAGGTATTGTTTATTAAAATTTAATTTAAATTTAAGTACCCAATTCTCTTATGTAAATAAAATCCGTAAAGCAGAATGAATTATAGTATTCCCCTTCGGAAAATGTAGACCAAAAATCTTGTTGACACATTTAAAACTCACTTGGGCGTTAAAATGCTGCAACGATTTATTTGTGCTGGGAAATAAAACTGCTTTCCAAAGCCTTTTTAAACATTTTGTTTAACTTTTCTTGTAGAGTGTAAAATCGAACTAGTGTTTGAATGTAGTGAAAAGTTCCAATGTTATTTACTTCCAAGATAGTTATTTTTTGTGCGTGGAGGCACTTTGGAATGATTTCTCATTTTTTACGACCTTAACACCTTCAAACTCAATGCAATCGCGTTGCCATAATAATTTATAAATAGATTTTGTGTAATTGTAAAGCACAACTCCAATGTCGAACTCTCAGAAGGTGTTTTTCTAAGAAGCCGTCTATTAAAAATTTATTTTATTTATTTTAAACTTGAATGCATATAAAACAGTGTACATAAGGCGGACTTAAAATGCCTTTCGGCATTTTCCTCCAGTCAACCTTAGGGCCATGCTTGGAGTTCTGGAGCGGGCCATGCTTGGAGTTTCCCTGCGTGATCGAATCAGAAATGAGGGGATCCGCAGGAGAACCGCAATTGCTAAAATCAAATGGCAGTGGGCGGGGCACATAGCTCGTAGAGACGATGGCCGTTGGGGCAGAAAAGTTCTCGAGTGGCGACCACGGGCTGGAAGACGTAGCGTGGGCAGGCTTCCTACTAGGTGGACCGACGATCTGGTAAAGGTCGCGGAAACCTTAGGGCCAAACTGAAAATAAAGTAGGCGGTAAAATTCACAAGCTTTAATTTTTACCATGACCAAGATTTTTATTTACAACAATTCTGGGCCCTAATTCTACTCCGTCCGACTCAATTTTCCCCAAACCGTTACACCTTGTATCAGAGCCTCATAATAACAAAACTTCTACTTACACTTGGAAACAAATAACCGGTAAATCCCGCCGTATTTCACATTTTGGGCACCGTATCCCTGACAGTTGCGTCAAATATTAATACCGGCGCGGGCGTTGGACGCACCTGTGATTTCGTATTATTAAGTTTAGGGAAACTTGTGTTGTTATTTTTTTCAAGCAAAAAAGAGCCGGAAAATTTGTTACCGGGCTTGACAGGTGCGGCACTACTGAGCCGTTTGTGAAAAAGCATTTGCATCTTTATTTGAAAAGGAATCGTGGGTCTAATATTTTAAATGCTGAAATGAATACATAAACGTTTTGTAGTTCTATAATCTTGATTTTTTGTGACTTATAGAAGCGAAGAAACTTGCTCGCATCTTTAAATAATTTGAAGTCAGCTTTCCTTATATTAAATGCCAGGTAAGTAACTCTTTTTTAATTGTTATGAAAAAAGTAGGTAAAACAATTAGATAAAATTATTATGACCAACTTTGGGTTTGCTCGGTGGTTCCAAGAAGTGAACTTATTAAAAAGAAAGAAAACAAATGCGCGAAACCAATTACCACCTTGCAATAATTTCAACCCTCGTCCGGTTATCGTTCCCGGATCGGGGCCCGCCCCCGGCCCTGGCTATTTTTCCAGCATCACGCCAATAAATTGTAAGTTTCCACCCGGGTGCACTGGCAGAAAGCGCGGGGTATTAGCGCGCAGTTATCGCACCGTTCGGTACAGATCATCGGGGGCAGGTGTGCACCTAGGGGACACAGGGGCTCTGTGTTTTGAATATGATTGGCTGTAATTAGATCAAAAATCATCTAAACACAACTACACAGCCAAATATTCATTGACACTGCAATAATTGTAAGGTCAAATAAGTAACGGTAAAACATCTCAAAATCTTCATTAGGTGGATAGCGATAATTTTTTGGATAACCAAGAAAAACCCGAGTTTAAAGAAATACATTTCTAAATTCATTCTCTAGCTTTATTTTAAACATTCATTTCGTATCTTAAAGTTTCGCTTACTGAACAACAGCGGGCCCCAACCCAACCTAAGTCCGCCCCTGCCGTTTTCTTCCGCGTCGCCACCCTTTAATTTTTCCTCAAACTCGTCGGGCCCGTGAAAAATTCATTAGAAATCAGCCCGCCGTTTAATTAGTCACTCCGAGCACTCTTTGGGAGATTTTTTTAATAAACTCATCCGAGAGGAAAATGTTTCTCGTGACCTATAATCAACTTATTTACGGTGTCTTTTTAAAAAGTTTTTTGAGTGACTTTTAATGGCGGTAATTTATGACGTTCATTTGTGTTTTAATTTGGCAGAGTTTTGAATGAATTAACGACGCTTCGTCAACCCTTGCGGAAAATTCACAAAAGACATAAACAAAGTTATTTGGATGTTAAATACTGGAAAATTTCGGAACAAACAATTCTACATCTAAAGTATTTAACTACTTAACTTAGAGTCTAGATAAAATATTACAACTTAAGTCTACATTAGTTATTATTCATGTATGTGCCAGCCAGTTAAACGGCTAATTTATATTAATAAAATATGTAAAGTGGAAAATAAGTTTCAACATTTCCTGAGAAATTAATAATCTTGAATGTCCATCCAGCATTTAGGATAACTTATTTCATGCTCACATAAACCTCAAATACTAATTACACACTAAAAATGCTAGCATCAAAAAGTCATTAGCGAGTCCTTTGTCCAGGTGTTATAGCGCATAAACACTACCCCCCCACCCCCCTGCCCCCCTTGCCCCCTAGTTCCCTCCCTGTTCACTTAGCGCTGAAATACGACGCGCGAAAGACGGTGTAGTGCTTCAGTTATACGTGCTGCTGATACAATGAGCCTCAGATGAGCGGCTGAGTGCAAATAATTGTTGCGAAACGGTAAAACGTTTGTGCTGTGGAATAATCTATGGATTAGATCGGATGTTGTTACCTATAAATCGTCTTAAGGTGCTTTTAAAAGCACGAAAAGATGTTGGCAAAAACTTATTCTAGCTCGCTCCTAAACGGTTGCATGAGATCGCGATAACAATTAATTACTATTGTGTCTCGATTCGTTCTATCATATGACTTAAAAATATTTTTTTTGGATTTATATATCTTTTTTTTCCATCGGGAAATGCTTTGCGCGTACCCACTGGCCGATGCGTATGGCCTGTAGTTTATTTACCTACCTGATCTTATGTAATTTAAAATAACTGTAGGTAGGTGTTTAAGTAAAGGAATCTTCTTAAACTGATTCCTAAATGATCCCTAAGTAATTATGCTAATTCAATGAGCGCCACACACGGCCGTGTGTCAACAAATTAATCAACTAATCACACCGCTAATCAGACTATGTAATCAACTTTGGTTTAAACCACGACACAAATGAGCTCAGTAAGTTCAATATGAATATGTGATGTAGGTATTACATGTCACACATTGTTTTTAATACACGTTGAATTTATGCATTGAGATCACTTGCTATTGAATTTGCTATTAGAAAACTGGTCTCGTCATAATACTTTTAGCAAAATAAGAATATAGTGGCGACCACGAGCTGGAAAACGAGGCGTGGGCAGGCCCCCCACTAGGTGGACCGACGATCTGGTGAAGGTCGCGGTAGGTGCCTGGATGCGCCTTTGTCCAGCAGTGGACGAAGAATATTTGAGTTGAGTTTAAGACGGTTGTGAAGAATTTGTCAATTATTTGATTGATATTTTTCGTGGGTATACTTATGTATAAGAAAGTATTGAATTTTAAGGTTTGAGAGATTTCAAATTACCTACTATAAATTATTCTGTGCTACTATACCTAAAGACCGAATCCTATTGGCTTTCTAGTCGTGCGAAAGGGTCGTGCTCTTATAGTGTGATTTTCTCGTACGATATAAAGCTACTGACCATATTGTGTACTGTGGCACCCATCGAATCAGTCGGTACGGGCCCAATTACAATGTGTACTCTGTCCGAAACAGCAACCCTTTCTGGCCGTTAGTGGTGGGAGGGTTAATGGAATATCCGTTAAATTAGTTCGGAGATAAAGATCATCAGTTGGAAAATGTTTGGGTTTGTTCTATCGGTGATTGTGAACTAAATGGACACGGGATAGTGTTGTGAAGGCGAACTGAGATTGATTTGTAGATAGTGAGATACGGCAAAATCTAGTTTTATGTCAATCTTGTCCATAGATTTATCAAAAATATTATTAGGCTGAGTTGCACCACCTAACTTTGACCGTAAGTATAACGATAACCGGCGTATTTTGTATGGAGTTTGACAGATTTTTGACGTTTGTTAAAGTCAAAGTAAGATGGTGTAACCCAGCCTTAATGTGTGCACTTCATGATTTGCATGTTTACTTCGCCTTCGCGTAGTTCAAAAGTCTGAAGATCTTAAATTCAATTTCTGAGATAGACGTACGTAGCGGTGATGTTATAACACAGTTTTTTATATAAGAGCTGATCCTTAACTTGATATTTCGTGAGGTATTTTATTTCAATAAACTTTTCTCGGCCTCGAAGAGATCGGTTTCCAGCAAAACAAGTCTTATTGCTAAGTATATTTTCAGTAAATTCTTGTTTTGTACGGCATACAAGGTGTAACATAATACAGACTAAGTCACAAAATTAAATGTTTCTGTAGTTACTTTAAAAGTGTTTCTATTATAGTGTTTCTATCATATTATTCAACACATTTTGTAAACTGACCAAAAAGTAGAAACATTTTTAACCAGTACTATTACCATATCCGAAATATCCGATCGGCCCATCACTACCTCCCGTAATCAATCTAACTCAAGATCGCCGAAGACATCTAATTACATTTCTCTTGTAAAAGCGGCCAAACGCAAGTGCCAGGGCTGCTAGGGTTGCCAGCGTTCCGCAGAAAGGGTTATTATTTAATTAATAATCATCACGTCTAAGATATGCCTTTTTGTGCGCAATCAGACTGACATTTAGGGCTATTGTTGAGTAATTGAGTTGGCATACCTTAAAATACTTCCTATAAAAGACGACAGTATAGGGAAGCGTACTGCTCCTATTTTTATAAAGAGGTCACAAAGACGTTTTAGTTATGTTGATGCCTTCGGCCGTAAGATGCGTTCAAAATATGGATTTTTTTTTATTCGAAACTATTCCGTTAGTGTCGCATGGGATAAGTCATTCAACATGCATAAAAAAGTATTTATCAAAATAATCCTAGCCTAAAATTAATATATGATAAATAAATAACTGAATTATCAAGATTATTAAGTGACTCCTAAAGTCTGACACAATAAGAATCATTACATAGGATAGAAGAAGATTGTTATTACGCACTGATTGCAGAATTCCATGAAAAAATTGTTTTAAACCTTGCACTTTCATTTTATTTCAGTAAAAAAGAGAGAAGTGCCAGTAAAAAAGAGTGAAATACATGCAGTATTTGAGATGCAGAATCTACCCATTTTGGTTCAGCACTTTTTCAGTAATAACCTGAGTATACTCCAATATTCCCACATACAATAATAATTCCATATCCCAATCCAATCCCACAATTAAAACATAAGTGTTTTCCTTCCCACACGCGGGTTTCTCGCCGAACCTCACTCAATTAAGTGTATCGGTTAGTGATGTGAGCGTTCGCTAGTGATGTGCCCCCGGGGCGTTCGACGCAATTGTGTCCGACGATGTTTGGGCCGGAGTGCGGTCGCGTGGAACATGTAGTGGTGGGATGGGCGCTTAGGGATTGATGTGTCGATAGATGACTGTATTTTTATATATAAGAAATAATAATAATATGAAATAACTATCCGGCATAAGAGTTATTTATTTATAACTTTAGGACAAATTTAACAGTCATAATTTTGAGATATGTAGAGATAACTTGTATTTCTAGCAAGCGAGGTCCCGCCTATTTAAGCAGTGGACGTCCTGTGCTGAAATAATGATGATGAATGTTTGTGTTAATCAGTAAATTTCAAAACACCTACAGAATAATCACTAGTGGATGGATGAAGTTGTGAAAGTTTAAATAATGTAGTTTCACTTAGGTAATGAAATGTAAAGACCTTTATCGATAACCTTTTATATCCGAACACAGCCCCATCACTACACTACAAGAATCATGCCCAGTGGACCGCCGCCGACGGCTCGCCAAATTGATTTATACGTCCATATGAAAATTGCGTCTTGCCGACTAATATTGTATTAAGGATTACGGAACCCCGCCTTTGATCTGAGACCCCCAGTTTGTTTAGGGCTAGCCTTTGACTGTGGCTTTGCCCGTGGAATAGTTTTGGAAAATTGTAGAAGGTAAACTGTTCCGCGTAACATAAGTAGGTACAGTTACGCGGAACAGTTTACTTTGGCTACTTTTACATAAATTATTACTCAGTTATAGTGATTGAGAAGAAGCAGCCAATTTTTTAATCAGTTTTGTGGTCTTACTGACTGAAAACTGACATGACTGGATGATGGAGGCATATAAGAAATTAAATAGGGCCTACCTGTCAATAGATCAATAGAATGAAGGCCCAAAAACCAACAATACAATACCTGTCAACTTGTGAAATTGGTGGTTTGAAAGTTAGTACCTACTGACTACACGAAATTAAATAAATTTCTAGGTTACCTAGTTTTCTGCACGTTCACTTCGCTGTGTTCAATTCAAAGACGAGCTGTTCTAAGAAACCGTAAATATCAATCTAAACTTTACGTTTATAAGTGTATAACCTTTTACTTGGAAGTCACAGATGCTCATGTTTTTTGCAGTAAATTATGCGAAACTGATGCGTTCCTTACTTTAATTTACACAGTGTACCTACTCGAGATTCCTTTGAGAAGTCATATAATTTGACAGTCTTGTCATACTTACTATGAAAAATGCATTCACGTTTTGAATGTCAATTTGAACTAACCTCAAATATAGGTATTCCAATTTGACTGGCCAAATATTTACCACTTTTTTGACACGATCTATTTCAACGAAAGTTTCAAAACTCTACCCATTTACAGATCACAACAAAATAACCAAACACGGCAATACTAACTGCTGCGTGCATTCCAATCTCTTAACCACTTGCTACCAGCACTTAGGCCGAAAATAGCCCGAAATGGTTAAACAATCGCGCGCACTTGAAACGTTTTATCTGATTGCCTTATGCAGCAACAGACGTCAAAACACACTTATTTATAGTTCTTGTAGAGCCAAATTTGGAATAATTGAATTTTATCGGAGAGTCAAATGCTCGTAAACGAACGGGTTAAATTTTTAGTCTTGGAATTTATGAAGTTAATTAGGACGGATTAATGAATACTTAAGTAGACAATGGATTTTATCCAGTTTCATGTCGTGGATAGTTTCAGTTTTAACATATTTACGAGCCTTCATTTCTGGACTGAAAAGGTGACTTATCTTTAAATAAATGACATGGTTTTTATGTGCCACTTTATGAACACGTAAAATCTTTGTCTACCAGATCTTTTCCATCTTAAAAAAATAGATAATAATATGACAAAACGAATACCGATACTGATGGCCGATGGGGCAGTAAGGTTCTGGAGTGGAAGTTACGTACCGGAAAGCATAGCGTAAGACGTCCACCCGCAAGGTGGACTGATGACCTCATAAAGGTAGCATGAAGGCAGTGGATGCAGGACGCCACCAACCGGCCATTGTGGAAATTATTGGGGGAGGCCTATGTTCAGCAGTGGATGTCCTATGACTGAAATAATGATGATGACGATGATGATGAATACGAATGCGATACAACAAACAATAATAAACCAATTTATTTAATTTAAATTACTGTAAACTTAGATGGATTTGGTTCTTGCTCCTGCCCGGGATTGGAACCAACAACAACAGCTGATATTCATTTTAAGAAAGTATCAAATTGAGTAAAAATTTAAGTTTGTGCTTGTTTCTTCCAACATTAGGTACACTAAAAGTCATAGCAAATACTATGTAATATATCTAGCACGCTATAAAATGGTTGTAATTTTTACCGCTCACTACTAGAGTGGCTATTCGGTAGTAAACGTGATTTACGAACGCTCGATATAGATCGACCGTATTTCAGAATCAGACCCCGTTCGTGTGATTTAGCTGCATAATGGCGAGTCTGGGAAATTGTTGATAGGAAGGGAAACTTACTAAATGGGAAAGCGTATTAAAATTAGTTTTTTAGTAACAATCAAACTTGTACATTTATTAGCAACTTCACAAGGGCCACGACAATAAATTGTACGTACTACTCTTTTTTGTAAGGCGAGATAGTTTCAATGACATTAAACTATGAAAGTAATTAAAGTATCCTAATCTTTCCATTTCAATATCAGTTAGCCTTATTTTCATTACCGCCAAAGCTGCACAACTGAGCCTTTTTACCCTGCTGCCAAATATCAGTTTTATATCTCACTATTCATACTCATAGTAGTTTCTTTGAAATATTATTACGTTATAACCAGTATTTTACTTGCTCTGTAGCATAAAAGTTTACTCTAAATTTTAATTTTCACTTCAGCATTCGCATATAAAACGCACCAAAAAGTTTTGAATTCGTTAAATGCGTTATGATGCATTTAACGAATTCAAAACTATGGTTTTGAGTAAATTACAACTAATGCTACTCATTACGAATGCAACAGTACTCACGTAATTTAGTATAATGTCTCTCCATGTAAGCCAGATTTAGCTTTTAAGCTTGGAAAGTTCCGTGAAAAGTCGAATAGAAATGTTAAAAGTTCAACTGTCCGCCGCAAAAGAACTGCCGCTTGATGTGCATACTAATTTCTTGCGGGTTTTAGTATTTGAAATCACGGGAAACTAGGTATTTTAGGTACTTTCGTATCTGTAATTATTGTATTACTCATGTTTTATTGCACGAAAACAATAAAACAAATTATTACTGAGTCGTAAACAATTTTCCTCAAAACTTAAATCTGAAGCTTTCATGGAAATATACATAAACTATTCCGTTATAAGCTCTGAAGCTCATAGAACTTTTGATTTTATTTTGATATTCACTATTTTCTCTGACTTTTATTTCTCGAAAGAAACAGCAAAAACTTTACATTTCCATTTAACTTGTATTCTTTTACAAAATTGCTCCCAAACTATCTTTACAATCCTTACTTACATTGTTCCGCACTACGAAAACAGAATAAACTTTTAGATCCATCGAAAACCTAATCCATTTATCTAAAATAACATCGGGAATAATCATAACAAAAGTCTGAAACTGTAACCAAAACATACAAAATAAGTTAAACCGTTACTCGCAACCGAAAACAGTTGCAACAATCACGTCCAAAAACGCGATTACACAATTTATTCAGCAAAAACTAACCCGCACGCACTGAAAACAAACCTCTGAAAAACGAAAACACGACTGCGTCGGCCGCTGCAGAGCGCCGTCCGCCAGTCGACCGACGGCGGGCGCGCGCTACGCCCGCGTCATGTGACCCTGCCAGCCGCCGCCATGACGGAGGGGGCGGCTCGGCTGCGGCCCGCGCCGCCCCGCAAGCCCGACTCGCTGGCGCTGGCCTGGCCGCGCTGGGAAGACCCACCGCCGCCGGCGCCCGAGCCCACGCGCCCCGGCCCGTCCCCGCTCCGCGACGATTTCGGCGCCTTCAGCCCCTACACGCCGCCGCGGCCGCGCCGGCCGCACAGCGTGGTCGCGCCGCGGCCGCCCGTGGTCCAGCCGCGCCGGCCGCACTCCATCTCCACCGTCGAGGACGACTGGCCCGCCGTGCCGCTGCTGCAGCCGGTGCCGCGCCGGCCGCGACCCGTCTCCGCCACCATGGCCACGCTCCCGCGCGCCAACTACAGTTTACCGTCCTCGCAAAGTGATTACCAGTTGCAAAGACCTGCGATCATGACGAACGGCTACGGCGCCGTGCCGCCGTCCACCTCCCGCCGGCTGTCGCTGCCCGGCGGGCCACAGAACCCGCCCAAGACCTCCGCCACCTTCCACGGGCTGTCGAACCTGATGGGGCCGCACGTATCGCTGGGCACGCCCGGTACGCCCAGCACGCCGGCCGCCGTGCGCGAGGCCGTCCGGCACCTGCTGCAGCAGCCCCGGAACGGCTTCCCGATCATGGACCACAAGCTGTCCCTCTTCATCGAGATCCTCGACGCTCAAGAGAGATTCTCACAGGTGGGCGCTCCGAAGCAGGTGTTTATAATTTTCTAAAGTGCTCAATTTGATGAATTCGTGTTGTTCTGAAGGATAATGCAAATAGCTTGTGTTCACTTCCGAAGTATGCCGCCCAAACTTCGCGAGGTTCAATCATGTTTCTTGCTCAAATTCATAATGTTTACAAAGGTCTTATTCAATAATCTCCCCGAGTGGGATATTTCACCCGGTGATGGAGTAAGTTTGACAAAACGTCGCAAACGAAGGATTTTGTTTTAATCCGCTTAAAAGTGTAAAACTTTTCTCTCGGATTCTTTACTTTAACTTGGCGTTAGCATTAGAAACTTGAACATGAAATATGAATTGTGAGGCTCGCGTTTTAAAATTGAAATAATTTCATTCATTTCAGCTTCACACTGCTGAGTTAACAAACTAGCGTTTTATATAGCTTTTCGGCGTAATTTTGAACAAAAGCTTTGAAAATAATCTTGCTTCAGAACAAACTTTTGACTTTATTATCATTAGATCTTAGAATTTCACTTGATGAATTTCGACTCCATTAAGTTTCATGCTTTGCTTTATTATCTCAAAGTGTTATGCTAATATTGTTTCATGGAACAAGAAATTCTCTGTTATTCCGTAGCTTTAGTGATAGAACGCTCTGTGTACATTTTCACGTTATTTCCTTGGCACGTTTATAATCTATTCACAAAATTGCACAATAATATTTCATCACTCGTCTTTGGTATCAAAACTTTGGCACGAAGGCTACATTTGATAATTAATTTTCGCACAAAAGACTAAGCGGAGTGTTAATGATTCCCCATAAAGTTGGATAATGTTCGCAACTAGCTAAATAATGTCGCACTCTCGGCGCCGCCGTAATAAGTATCTCCAAAGTTGGCGCTATGTGTTTGTAAACTTAACTAGTTTTTAGTTTAGAGCCCAAATGACACATACTGGGATTTAGGGAAATTGTGTATCTTTAGTTGAATAAGTTCTCAAAGTAAGTTCATTGCCCCGACCTCTGTATAGTAGTACATAGTGTAGGTACTGTATATTCAACAAAAATCTTAATTCAAGACTGAAATGATCTATTCTACGTACATGAAGTATGTGACACCATTCACATTACCTATTTGGGTAACTTACTCTTAAAGTTTAGTTGACGACCTATTTGTGTCGTTAACAATAATCTCCCAAAAAGCTTTGAAATCCGTGTGAAACTGACTCGTAAAGGTGAAACTCGTTTGAAACACAGAAGCATTCCTAGCCAAAGCAATTTTAGTGTTTCGTGTTTACAGTGCAAATTGGTATTGGATTTGTATAATATTTGACAAGTATTTCGCCATTTAATTTCCGGGACTTCGAAACCAACTTGTATAACTTTGTTTGTTTACATTACGTTACATAAGGATATAACTCTTCCATCTGTAACATTGAGATCAATGTTATTTTATTTCCATCAAATATGATTCGCATCACAAGAGTCATAGTCGATTTTGCATAAACTTTAGTCTATTTTATTTGTTCCCAAGATTGCCAATTTCATCTAACGCCGACTATATTTGAAGTTTTCAGCTCAGATAAAACATTTGATAGTTATTTTCGTTAACGATACTGTAGACTAAGAGCTAGTGAACGCCAGACCTACGTCATTTTATAAAAGCTGAAAGTTTGTCAGCATATGCTCCCAATATAGGATATAATGTTGGTGAATTATGAAGTTTGGGTCATCGTGGCTTTGGTAGCTACCCTAAAAAAACTGTCTGGCAAGGAGTTGGAACTGTCAAAACTGTCTGGCTGTTGGGGAAACTACTTCTAATTATTGCCCAAATATTATACATAAAAATCAGACAAACTTTCAGCTTTTATAAAATTACGTAGGTCTGGCGTTCACTAGCTCTTCGTCTATTGTACATTTTCTACAACATCTCTTTTGAATGTTCGCAAACGATATAATCTTAATACTTGAGACGTGTGAAGAAAGTGGTATCAATCTTCTTTTGAATGATTTGTATCATGTCAGCTTGAATTGGGACTAGTTATCCGATCATTGAACTCATATAAAAACATTCTCATCTCACGATTATGTACGCATTAGGGAGTGTCAATGTTCTTTTGAAATATATGTATTACATAAAATGATTCTGGATGGAGTACTTAAGGGATATCGATAAACACGTCTTCGTTAGGAAAATTATTTCCATGCGAACTCTAAACTGCTATTGGTTTTATTTTTATCCAGTAAGATGTGACTGCAATGTCACCATAGTGTCCGTTGCATGTTGCCACCCCATATACTTGTATGCACTTACCTAGGACGAGTAGGTGCTTATTTATAAATTGCCTTGAAACTATTTCGGTGTATTTTGTGTAAGGTATGTGGTATAAAATCATTATCCTTTTTATTTAAAAACTTTCTTAAAATAGTGTACAAGAATAACTTTGTATGGTTCAAAGACTGAAAGTGAACATGTGTAAGCAATAGCTGAAAGAATTTAATAATTTCAAACTTTCAGTCCGTAAAATCTCTACTTTGAAAAATTTCATCTCGCCATTTCCAAGCTCAACATACTTTCGATACAGGTACCAATTATGAGGTGAGCCCCGGCCTCCCCTCCCATATTGTGAGCCGGCTTCTCTTGACCCCGTTTCCTCTCGCTTTTGTTTCGATATGAAAAATTACTGAAACACCGCGAAAAGTGTATACATATTAGAATGATGATTATGTGAGTTTCGACTGAAGTTGCTTTGAGCGTGGTTTACCTTGGTAGATTGAGTTTATTTTTAAATTGAGGTAGTTTAAAAGTGGATTGATCTAAATCTCTGATTAAGGGCTGAATTTTTAATCGTCAGATAACTTTTAACTGGTGAATAAGTTTGGCACATTGACAGCTTCAGTATGTCAATATGACAAGGTTATTCTTCAGTTAAAAGATATCTGACGATTGAAAAATCAGCCCTAAGCTCTTTAAATGACATGATTTTGTAACTTGAAAAGAATATAACTGGTTCGTGTTGCAACCACATGATCTTGTTGGTTATGGGTTTATATCCCATTGTAAGCAAAATTAATTTAAGTGGCTAATATTATTATTATTACAAAACTTTAATAAACTTACACAATTTTAAAGGAATTATGAAGCGGGCTTGCTACAACGCTACGAAGTTCTCGTAGTCCGTAAGCTACGAATCTACGCGCTACGACACTACGTGCCTCGTAGTAACTACTACGGCGTAGTCAGCAATCTTTCCTCATCTTTTCCCGCACATTAAAATGCTATATAAACATTTTAATATTAGTCGAGCGATCCCTTTTATTAGATAACTTTTAGTACAAATCCCCTACCAAATTAAAAAACCCTAAGTACCTAAAGCCTGGTCCGTGAGCACGTAGAATTTTGTCCAATGACCCCAAGCTACCCATCCTTATCGCTCGCGCGAATTATGCTGCTGTCGCGCTCGCACACTCACTGCGGGCGCCCGTCGCACAGTCGCGACAGCAATATAATTACACGCGAGCGATAAGGATGGTTAGCTTGGGGTCATTGGACAAAATTCTACGTGCTCACGGACCAGGCTTTACCAGTAACATTAAAATGCAAAAGATAAGCTGTCATTTTCTTTGCAAATGACAAAACATATCACCGTTAGTTTATTTCTTCGACATTACCTTATCTCGCCACTATAAAAGAGAAGGAGAGCCATTCGAAAAGTATTTCTTTTTATCGTTATTCTTTCTAAACCTTCATATATTAGTGTTATTGCCCAAAATATTTTCCAAAAGAGATATAAAAAACAAAAGCACGCATTAAGGCGCACTCATACAACGTCTGTGAGTTATATAAGTTGTATAAGTAAGCTGGAGTTCAACAGCTTGTATAATTTATTTTATTAGGTACTTCGGGTTAGGCAAACGGAACTTGTTTATGGTTCGGAGATTGGGCAAATATTTGGGTTCATTCAGTAAGTTTTATCAAACTCGTTTTGTGATTGTGTAGTTGAATTTGTGATTATGATTTGGAATTTGTTTCTAAATCTGATGGAAGTTTGATGCTTTTGATGGTTTTGAGCAGGGGTGAGAGAGATTACATAGGTTTTCTGGGTCGTGCTAAAAATGATAAATCTTATGAATGTTTTGTCATGGTATTTGTCTATGCAATGTTTGCATTAAAGCGTTTCTATTCAAACAAACTAGGTAACAATGTATGTAAGGTTTACTTTCCTAATGCACATTTTTTCTATCATTAAGATTTTTAGATGCACTGGTGTCAGTTATAAACACCTGGCGTGCCTTTCGGAAAACCGAATAATTTATTCTAGAAATCCCAAGCAGAACAAAAGAAATCTCTATAATCGACAAATCAATTCAAGGTACCTTTGAACCACCGTCAAAAGCTTTGATAAAAAATACATAGAACCTCTTACTTTTTTTGAAATCGGTTAATTACAAAAACGCACTATCGTATTGAATCAAGTTAAGCTTGCAATAGTTAGGAAATGGCACACAGCACAGCCAGAGTCAACATGTCGCGCCGTGTTTGTGCCTCTCGGAAAACAGTCTGCGTTGTGTCCCGCTGCAATTAGGGGTGGGAGGGTGTGATGGTATTTATTAGATTTCGCGGTATTTACACTGTGCGACTGGATAGTTGAGACTACCATTCTGCCGTGCTAGCGATAAGTATCAGCAGTAACTCCAATATTTTGCTGTTTAATAAAAAACTCCTGTCAGATTATCTGAAATAGAGCTCATTATAGTTTTGCCAAAAAATAGGGTTACTGCTGATATAGCTAGCACGACAGCATTCAATCGTCATACTTTTAATTACTTTGATTTCAAAACGCGACTAAGGTTTGTATGAAATAAAATTTGTATTGTATAGCAGTCGAGGTTAGGGACGTAAATTCAAGCAGTCAAAAATATAAAAAGAAAACTAGTTTGATTTTCAGGACTATGTAAAGTATTTTGAGAGTAGAAAATTATTTATAGCTATTGAAAAAGGTTACTTTGTAGTAAAGAACGTTGGGTTTTAATTGGAGTTGAAGTTTTTAGGTATAACTTACTATAACATCCGTTTTAGCTTCAGACAATATTCCCATTGAATAGTGCTAAATTTTCAATGTTTTTAGTAAACCAATCCATCTTATTTAATACCTTTGTTGAAATACCGTAATTGATCTTGCGTTGTAAAAGCCCCCAGCGTCCTCACTAAAAGCACCGTCTTTTCTCTATTTTGTTCAGTTTTAAAGTCTCTCAGAAATTAGCGACTTGACGCCGACATTCAGGTTCTGGGAGCTCTTTCTGGCCATTATCCAGACGTGGAGAGGATTCTGTGGTTTATAGCTTTGGATATAAGGGTCAAATTGCGGGGTAAGTTAAAGGGATGAATGTTGGAACAGCAGAAAAGTGTAAATGTTAGTCTAACTCAAACGACTGAACTGATTTTGACCGTACTTAAGACCACGCCCTTAAAGTTTGTTGTTGAAGGTTTTATAAAAGACATTTTTTTTTTGCATATTAAATAGTATTAAAACTATAATGTAACCTGTTTTAAGACAAATAAATACTTTCTATCTTTTTTTTTATATGGAACAGGAGGCAAACGAGCAGACTGTCCATTTTTTGTCTGATAATTTCCTTAATACATTAAAGAACTTATTAAGATTAAATTTCTAAATTATTTCAAAATCTGATTCAGATCTTGGCTTTTAAAAAAATCCCACAATTACTAAAAAAAATTCTTCGTTACAACGAACAACGAACTTAAAAATTTAATAGTAAAACAGTAAACGGTAACCACCCCGAATTTAAGAAATCTTAAATTTATATCTATGGATCAACCTCCCCTGTATTTACGCGACTGCGCCAGAAGGAGGGTTATTTGTGACAAACTTTCGCATGAGCGAAGCCACGAGCAATCACTAGCTAACATGGGAAAAGTTTCTTATAGTTAAGTGTCAAAGTTATGTCTGTTATGATTTTGTTATGGTAGTTTGCTATGTTATTGTTAACGGCGGGAGAGGTTTTATTGCTGTAACGGATTATCCGGACATTTCATTAAAATAGTTGGGGACAGTTTCAAATAGGCTTATTGTGAAATATCACATTGTTAAAGAGTTTAATTATTTAATAGCATAACTTTTAATTAATGCTCACACATAAATATAACTTGTAAACTAGGTAGATATACTAGTACATCACTAGTGTCTAAGTTCTTTATAAAGCTCTGTAAACTCACTCATTTTTCTCCAAAGCAATTTTTCTCCAGTTAGTCCAGTCAATAAAGCATTATAGATGGAAAACTGTAGAACACAATTTCTGACTTCAGGACTTTATTTAGACTAGTTAGGAGGTGAACATAGCAAAAGTCCCCGCCCTTAGCCCTTGAGCCGGCGGGGAGAGGGGGGTTTAAAGGTGCCACTTTTCGGTTTTTCGCTTAATCCTCGGAAACTATGCGTCCTAGTGACATGACTACTTTGAACCAAAAAAAGCATATTCAATTTGCTACAGATGAGATAAACAAGTTTTTCTATAAATTGTATAGTTTTCGCGGCATCTGCTCTAGAAGGTCTGTAATATTGGAAATTTTATTTTTGTCTTACATGTTCCCATCAGGAGAAAATCAACTAAATCAACATTGAGCAATCATTCTAGACATGCGGGAGCATGTTAAGCCTAGTTCCAGCGAGGGGACTACACCGTGCGTATATTTAGACGAATCACTTTGAGCCACTTTTGACTCCTCATCACTCAAAAACTACTGTGCATTAACACTTCAAATTTGGCTCATGTGTTGAGACTTGCAAGATTTACATCAGTTTCAAATTTCATAAATATACCTCAAACGGTTCTTTAGATATTGACATCCAAAAATCTACATGTCTGACCTATAGACCAAATTCTAACCACTTCCAGATGACCTCGAAGGTTCAAATTTGGCATCCAGAAAGGTAGTTATGTAAATACAAAGGAACAAATAAAAAACCAGTAAATTTTAACATTTCACATGTGATAGATAGATAGTAGTGCTCTAAATATCGATTTTTGAACGTCAATACCTAAATAACCGTTTGAGGTATATTTATGAAATTTGAAGCTGATGTATATCTTGCAAGTCTCAATACATGAGCCAAATTTCAAGTGTTAATGCACAGTAGTTTTTGAATGATGAGGAGTCAAAAGTGGCTCTAATTAGTTCGTCTAAATATACGCACGGTGCAGTCCCCTCCATGGAAGTAGGCTTAACATGCTCCCGCATGTCTATAGTGTTTGCTCAATGTTGATTTAGTCGATTTTCTCCTGAAAGGAACATGTAAGACAACAATAAAATTTCCGATTTTACAGACCTTCTAGAGCAGATGCCGCAAAAACTATACAAGATATAGAAAAACCTGACGGTCTCACCTGTAGCAAATTGAATAAGCTTTT
Organism: Ostrinia nubilalis; assembly: GCF_963855985.1. Classification (NCBI taxonomy): domain Eukaryota; kingdom Metazoa; phylum Arthropoda; class Insecta; order Lepidoptera; family Crambidae; genus Ostrinia; species Ostrinia nubilalis. The sequence continues at coordinate 13,811,509 of NC_087107.1, read as the reverse complement.
TTTGGTTCATAGTAGTCATATCACTAGGACGCATAGTTTCCGAGGATTAAGCGAAAAACCGAAAAGTGGTACCTTTAAACCCCCCCTCTCCCCGCCGGCTCAAGAGCTAAGGGCGGGGACTTTTGCTATGTTCACCACCTAACTAGGCTAAATAAAGTCCCGAGGTCAGAAATTGTGTTCCACGGATTTCTCTCTACACCGTCGTTAAGGCATTCATTGACTGGACTAAGTAACCAACAAACAATTTAAAACTATCTCAACTAAACTCATTTGACAAACCGTGGCCCGGACCGAGTACATTAATTAGCATTAATTAAATGTCCCGGGCGAGCACCGAACCGCTGAAGCGATCTGTCATACAGATTTATAACGCTCTTTGTGAAAAAATCCACTGGAGTTTTTGCTAAGAATAAGGCTGAGGGTACACCATATGGGACCAGATGGAGTAGTTTTATGACAGTAACAGAAGGCACAGTAAATATCAATTTAGTAACGGAATATCAATAATTAGTAGATATTTGTCGATGCAAATAGTCCGTGACATCCAAAGTAGCCAAAAAGTTGACTAACAATTTATTCCAATTTTCGCAAAGACGTTTTGCGAAGTTTTTGGCAACTTTGAGTGTCACGAACTATGTATTTGAAGCTGACTTTACAGAAAAGTACTGTCTTGCAAACAAAACGTTATTACAACTTGCAATTAAATTACTTAAAGTACTAACAATCAAATCTTTATTGGATACCGAATGAAGTAAATAGTGGTTATTTTTTAATTTTATATTATACATATTTTTTTTGCTATTCTTTTTTTACTCTGGTTGATGCCAATGTTTCATGCTTCCTTAATCGCTTTCTTATAAGGATTTAGAAGCACGAACATGCTCTTATTTGAATCAAGCAATTGTAACTAAAGCCTTACTTTCGTAGTTTGAAAAAACTGTCTGAACAATAGAGCCAGCAGTTGAGTACCATTAAATTGTATGAAAGCTTGAGATATGAAATTCTTAACTTGGGACTGCAAATTACTTTGTTTTCAGTAGTTTTGTCAAGATTTTAGTGTTCAGTTGAGCGTCGTGATAAGTTTTATTACTCATCTTTAGACGTTTTCTTTAAAAACATAGTCGTAGGTTGATGTGACATGTAGTGGGAATTACTGTTTGAGCAAATGAGTGGCGTCATACAAGCGTATTAGACAAAAGTATAGTCGATTAATTGACGTTTAACTACCCTATTCCAACCCCATATAGCGTTTAAAAACCCCATGTCGCATTAAAAAGTAAACTTACGTGTTTCATATTCTACATTTTTATGAACAACTTTCGAAGTGTTACATAAAGAAATATCACGAAGCTCTTCTATTTTCATTTTTTCACAACTGTGATTCCTTTAAAATTAAATTCGTTCAATTCTTGGCAGTGTTAAAGTACACTAGCTTTAAAACTGGAAAATTGCGCCGTACATCTCGCCCGTTATTCGGCATTCTTGCCTTTTCAATATGAAATCGTATTAGTGGAATTGTGAAATAATATCTGTGGGTGCCCCCGGGGTTGGCACACGTGACTCCTGTTAAATATCGTGCTGTGTCCAGGATATCGGGAATGCCGCACCGCTGCGGCGAAGCGAAGTTACTTTTAACTGTAAAATACTGGAACTTTTTGACTTAGTGCCTTGTTTCTTGAACTTTAGAACATATTGTGTGTCATGCACAGGTATTTGGACATATGACTATATATTTTTGTAGCATAATCGCACGTATTATCACTACGTGAAGTACGGTAGTATTCATCTATATTTATAAAAGCGAAAGGTCACTCATTGACTGACTCACTCATCATGAAATCTCAGAAACAACAAGTGCTAGGAGTCTCAAATTTTACATGGGGCCCTCCTTTAAGAATAAATACTCGTAGACGGGATTTTGCAAAATTATACTCCTAAGAAGGTAAAACGGGATCCACGATATAAAAGTACAGTTTTATTTTAATATCTTGAAAGCGTTTGTCTAAAACTTTATAAAGTAAACATTTTTCTTAGTATTTCATCTTAGTTTAGACTACACGTGCCACTTGTGTCAAGCGAAAAAAGAGAAGATTTTTTTATCAATAACAAATTGAGCGCCTGAATCTTTTAATAGACTCAAATGGCTCAATCATTTTTTTCTCCCGAGGTGTCGCTAAAATCTTCATCTTTCAAGCAACAGTGTTATTTTAATCATAGCACTCAAAGTATAATTCCTTTTTTCTCTCTTTTGTATTAAAAACACTAAACAATGCAGGAATAAATACTCAAACACCCAGCCTATGAATTATAAACCACCTCGCTTCACCAGAGATGGAATCTCAACAGTCAAATATGGTATGCGATCGATTTTCCCAGAAATAATATTTAGAACCGTAATGAAACGGTTTATGGACCATTACGTTTTGCGCATTAATTGTTCTAAAATGAAACTACTTATTACCCGGATTTAGGCCGGTACATTGCAAGCTACGTGGTATACTCGTATAGGTTTTGATATGAGTGCGGTTGCGAGTTTCAATCCCATAGGGAAAGAATGTTAGTGCGGATGAACATGAAAATTTATCTACAAGTTAGTAGATAGGTAGTAAATATAGTTTTGCGCTATTAATGTAGGCATTAGGGCAACTCGTATGGAACAATTTATTTGATTTTGATTTTTTTAATTATATAAACTAATTTTCTGCTGTCTTTCCCTAACACTATAATCCGGGCCCCTTTAAAGGCGAGAGTGATTAGGCACTTACAGGGCAGATATTTACCATCCTAGACTACTCAACATGAACGTAAAATTAACTTAACATAAAATTAACCTTCGAAAATTAACCGTCAAATAGGTACCTTTTTTTTCTGCATGATATTTTTTTCTGATAACTTTATTCTTTTCATGTCTCTTAATCTTTTTGCCCCATCGTACTAGAGCACTCTAGTGCTTAAAAAATCATTTAGCCAGTGCGAAGAAGAAGCGCCGCAACAAAGTCATCCTTTCAATTTTAATAAATAAGAAGTACTTAGGTACATACTTACTCGTACCTACATTAGACATATTTAGTAGCAGGTACCAGAATTGATCAAATCTATTTTTAAACGGGCTACTTGTGCAAAACTAGCTTAATTCGGAAATAGGTAAAACACAACTCTAATAAAACTAGTCAGAAACATTATTCGCCCCAATTTATAACTCATTTACCGTCGGATTGGGAGGTCTGTTGACTCCGGCCCTCCGTTTGAGTTGGAGGGCCGGACCTACGGAAACGATTTGACTTTGAAACTGGACATTGCATTACAAGTTTGTCCATTTAACTGTAACTTGCATTATTCTATGAAACTGAATTATATTATTGGTTCCTTGCTTCGATGGTGTTTTCTTTGGACTTCACTGTTGGGTATTGGCACCGTTTGACGGCTCCTTGACTTGATGGTTCGCCTACCGAATTTACAAGCCTCGGGTTTTGATCAAAAAGTAGATTATGTTTATATTATTTATGACCATTCCTAAATAGTGATTTCTGTATTGAAATGGAAACTTAAAGAAATACTTATTAGTTCAACTCGGTAACATTCGTAATACTGAGCAAGACTGTTAAAGATTTCATAACGGTACTATTATGTACTAAATATACAATATTCCTTGAAATATCTTTAAATATGACAATAACTATAAAGTTTAAGTTCTCAGTATTTTAGTAGAGCTCGATTTGAAAACTAAATAAAACCTCAACTTCAAGTTTAAAATGTATTTTCTTTTTTAGTTAAATAAGACAACAATCTTCCAGTATTCGTACGTACGGTCAACAGCACGTCAACGTAAACACTGTGGTATCTTACGTAGTTGCGATAGGGGCGACTTTGCAACGAAAATGTATAGCTTGATGTGCTGTCGACTGTACATCGATCAAACAATATGTTTCCTGTTCAAATTGCACAAAGCATTACTTCAAAGCCATTTCTAGAATTTGTGCCAATACACCTATGCATTAAAGAAACCTATTTTCTGAGAGAATAGCAACTCTATTTCTATCGACATTAGAGGGTTTTGAGAAATATTTAATTCTGTTCTATTTAAGTCTGATTATAGAGCTTAAAAAAAGTGTTCAATTACACAGAAATTTCTTAGTTATTGTTAAGAAAGAAGTGGTGTCTTAATACAGTCGTAAAATCCTTACCAAAAACTTAATAATTTTTTTCCAAGCATAATCTGCGTTTATTAGAATTCATAAAACACTGGATAAAATAGATACTACCCGCGAAACTCTACTATAAAAGATCTAATAATATGGCAAAAAGCTTTTACATTACATTCGTATTTTTAAAACTCCAAAAATAACAATCCCTAATTATCATGATTGACGACTGGTTTTCCTTGATTTAATGTGCTAACGTTTCGAAACAAAACACACATTATTTCGCATTTTTAGCGTATATTAATACGTATAGGCGCTCGTGTAATGATCCGTATAACAATTCTGCGCTCTCATCGCTTCGAACCAGCGGAGGAAGGACTCCCACGCTCCTTGGGCTCGGTTTTGGGGTTCCTTTGTTATTTATTGAATACCGATATTGACACGCGTGGGTTTGGATCTGACACTGCCTGACTATTGCGCGAACTTAGCGTGTATATTTCGTTAATTACTATTATATTAATTACAATACAGTTATTGTTACTGAACAGTCCTTCGCCGCGTCTGTCTGTTCGCGATAATTTCAAAGTCACTAAATCGATTTTCATGCAATTTTCGTCAATATGTATAGAGTTTATTCATGAGAAATGTTTAGGTTAGGTATAAAATATGATTTATCAAGGAGAAAAACAGGATAATTTTTATTCCGTTTAAAAAGGGGACGCACGTTTTTCTGTGATACTCAATACCTACTTTATTGCATTTTACATTTCAGATAGACCAATAATCACGTGGTCAAAACCGCTGGCAAAAGCTATTTTAATAACAGTTTTATTCGCCAAATTATACGGAACTTTTCTTCATTTTTTAACCCTCAAACAGGTCGCTGAAAGTCCGTAGGTCTATTGAGCCTGGTCGCCCCACAAATTACATCTTCGTAAACAACTTTAGTAAGACGTCAGGATGACGGATGTGGCTGAACCCGGGATATTAAGTATTCCAAGTGACAGTTTATTGCTATTATAGCCCTGAAAGGCGAGTGTTGAAATGTGCCCTTTTTGTATTTGATGGATTTACCTTTGCTTTTTGAGGCGCGTTTTTGAAGTATTTGAGAGTATTAAAGCCTTCTTTATAGCAAACAAACTGTTGAAAGTTTCAGGACGATGAAAGATAGAAATGTGTATCCTTCTTCTTCTTGTCGTGTCGACAACAAACCTACACAGCGTCGGCCCAAAACTCCGCCACAAGAATGGCGTTGTCAGTAGCCTTCATTAAATCTTCCTATTAGGTGTATTAAAGACAGAAGACGTATTGTAGACAATCAAAAAGTATTTACATACAAGCATTTTGTTAATTTTGGTTAATGATAGCTGGTTTTAATACTTATACAGCCACAGGACGTAGACGCAGGTGTTCACTCGTTCGCGGGTGCGATTCTTATCGTAGCTGCTCAGGGTTGTCACCAAAACATCATGACATTGTTTAAATGAACCTTTTATTATTAGCAACCATACAAAAATCACCGCTCCAACTTTTTTTCGGGGAATAAAGCATTACTTTTCATACCTGCAAGAGAGGGCTGGTTATGTGGGTGGGGCTTACCAAGTCAGTAAGACGCCATGCCTACTACCCAATAAAAAGACCCGCTTAACTCCAAACAGTCATTCTGTCTGTAATGTCCAACTTATAGACCATCTGTCAACGCTGACCATGCCCGATTGGATTGATTTGTAACAAGTGGCAACCCTGCCTACCCTTCCCCACCCCCGCCGCGATTTTTTCGCAATTGACCCAATTACAACGGCGCAAAAAACGAAGAAATTCAATGGCGCCGATGTAAAATATATATTTTTCGGTTTACCCTCCGAAAAAATACGCTCCGAAAATTTCGCACGAATATTTCCCGCGCATTTTTAACGGCAATAGTTGGTTTTGTAATTTATGCGAAAGTTTATTGTTTGAATGTTAAAGGTTTTGGGCAAATAACGCAGTTGCAATATTTAAATAAACTCAATAGACCTGATTGTAGTTCAAAAATTTACATTTCGGGGTAGGTTATAACCTATGGCCATATTAACCATGACGAAATTTATGCGAAAATTGAAAATTGTAGCGAAGGCTTCTTCGCTTAATTAATTCCCAATGACTTTAAGGACGATTAAAAGTGCTCATAACAAACATATTTCTAAAAATATCTTTGCGTACATACTACCAAATATTCAATGTAAAGGCGCCTGTGCTCTCGTTAATACTACATTTTCTTCAGACTAAGATTGATAGCATTGGTTCGCTATTTTCCGCAGTAAAAAATGTCTTGACCGATATGTTGTCAATATTTATGGTGTCCTGAAAAGGTTTTTTACACACATTGGAGAAGCGTTAGCCTGTATTTTATCTGATGGAAAGTTATGATCAGACCGAAGGTAGAAGCGAGGTTCACCCGCAATCTGTGGTTGACACAGAGCTACTTGCTAGTTGCTACCTCCAACTGCCGGAACACAACAATGCTGTTAACATTGTTGTTATAGCGACAGACTTAGGTAAGATGGTATTAGGTAGCCTGACGGACTTAGAACAAGCCCTATTACTAACTGAGAAAAAATGTTGCCCTCACTGATATAATTCTGGTTCTAGAGTGGAGAGCACGTACCGTAGAAAACTTTTCACAAGGTGGACCGACGACCTCATAAAGGTACCAGGAAGGCGCTGGATGCAGGCCAACCGGTCATTATGGAAATCATTGAGGGAGGTCTTTATTCAACAGTGGACGTCCTATGGTTGAAATGATGATGATGATAAATAATTTGAATTTAACCATTTACCCCCGCGCATGACGTCGCAGCATTTGTATTCCGCGAACGTTCGTAACAATTCGCAATTCGTCAATTCAAGAGGGCACTTGTCGGTCCCATGAATGCTGCTTTTAGAGCCTACCCAGTAATGTTGATTAGCGCCTCGAATACAAATTAACATTTTGGATGTTAAACGTCTTGAGCAGTGTTTGTCAAAGTGAGTGATGATGCCCCCTTGTGGGGACTGGAGGTCTAGAGATGGACTGGGGCCCCCAGAAAAAGCATTATAGTGGTTAGGGGGCGCTTTGTAATTTCATCTACTTAATATTTTAAAATTATCTTTAGTCAAAACTTGCCTTTTTCGTCGGGAAGTGCATTAAATTAAGAACGGTGGATTATGTGGGGCTTTCCGTACCATATCCTCAGAACCTACCAACTATAACTTGACGGTATCTTTCAAAGTCTATTGGGGTAGCTATCATACCATCGAATTTATTAGTTGACGCACGCTGACCGTCAGCGCTGACAGCCGAAATGTATGAAGCGTCAGCGCCAAGCGATCAGCGTCACTCAGGAACGTTCCCTTCAATACATACGTTTTGATCTGTCAGCGCTGAAGATCAGCGAGCGGGCAGCGCGATTCTAAAACCCGCCTTACATTTGAGATGTTGCAAAAAATTAGAGGCGCTGAAATATATTTCATTTTCAAAGTAGGCGATAGAAAAGATAAGTTTGAGAACCTCTGATCCAGAGGTTTGCGGCTAGGCCATTACTTTGGAGGGCTTGTTTGAATGTTTTGCTAAGATCCGCGCTTTGTTTGCGGAGCATGATGATGTTTGCTCTACTAATGCTAATGGGTATCGGAACGTTAATACTGTGCTATTTATTTATTTATTAGTACTTCTGTAGGCTCGTGGTTTTGAGGCATCAAGACATGTTTGTAGATAGTAAATTATTTCAACAATCATGAATCCAATAGACAATATCCGTTAAATAGTGGTTAAACTATGATAACAAAATCATAGATAGCTCCAGTAATATAAACGTCCTTCATCATCATCATTTCAGCCATAGCACGTCCAATGCTGAACATAGGCCTCCCCCAATGATTTCCACAATGGCTGGTTGGTGGCGGTCTGCATCCAGCGCCTTCCTGTTAGGTTTATGAGGTCGTCGGTCCACCTTGTGGGTGGACATCCTACGCTGCGCTTTCCAGTACGTGGCCTCTACTCCAGAACCTTGCTGCCCCAAACGTCCTTGATTCGTGTGACAATTGTTCATCGCAGAAAAATTCGTCCTCCACGGAATTCGAACCGGCCACAACTTGCATTGTTGTATTTTATTAGGTTCAAGACCACCTCATGAAACCGCTAAATAAAAACATAACGCTCCTTCTGGTGCAGTCGGGTAAAAATACAGTAACAGTGCTTTTTCGGATTATCTCCACAATCTTACCGTGTATTTTTGTTGCAAATTAAATCTCAACATAAAAACCGCATTGTTAACCACATCCTTAAATCGTAATGAGCATCAGCTCGGCAAATACGGGCCCTGCTGTAATTCTGAATAATGCCCGGGCATTGCAGTGTTTGTTGTGTCCGGGTACAGTCGCAGGAACTAACATGTATAGTACGTACGTAATTTTATTCCGCTGTAATAAGGTTTCAATTCCAATGAAATGTAAGTCCGTATACCTATGTATACAGGGTGACTGCAAAGTGTTGCCAATTTTTTAGAAGCGATTCAAAATCAATAACTTTTCTGTTTATGGGGCAGGAGGCAAACGAGCACTTGAATCGATTTCAAAATTGCCACATGTAAATAATTCGTTCGTTTCGCTCATAGAAAAATACGCACTCTGTCAATTACAAAGCTTTATAGACACTTTGGTACCTACATAAGGGCACCTGCGATTTTTTTTTTCGGAAAATACTACGATTAAAAACATTATGATAAAATTATATTGTTCTGTAGAGTTTATTAAAAACACTTTGCAATTTCACCCTGTATATGCACGTGACTGTACAACTCGGATTAAAGAGGGCATTAATTATGCCGCATGAATATGCGTGTAATTAATGCAATTATATGTCGGCGCTCTGATTAATATTTACAACTGTGGAAAGGCGGTCTGGGCAATTTAAAAGATTGCGATTGACTTTTCATATAATATCGTTTTCATTTATTACGTATGATCATATACTTATCGTTGGTAAAATACCGGCATTTCTTTGTCTTATTTACTTAATTGCGGCGGTGCCGTATTGACTATCGGTATATCGAGGTGCTGAAGTGCTTGTACAAAAACGCCACCATGTCGGTCCGAGTACAGGAGCAGAGCACGAAGGCGATTCCACTGCAGCGAGGCGTTAGGCAGGGAGATGTTATATCTCCGAAACTGTTCACCGCTGCATTGGAGGACGCTTTCAAGCTCCTGGAATGGAAAGGATTCGGCATAAACATTAATGACGAGTACATCACTCACCTTCGGTTTGCCGACGATATTGTGGTCATGGCAGAATCGTTGGAAGATCTTGGCACAATGCTCGAAGACCTTAATCGAGTTTCCCAACAGGTAGGCCTGAGGATGAACATGGATAAAACGAAGCTTATGTCGAATATCCATGTTGCGCCCTACCCAGTTTCAGTTGGGAGCTCAATTCTCGAGATTGTCGACAAGTATGTCTACCTCGGACAAACGATCCAGCTAGGTAGGTCCAATTTTGAGAAGGAGGTCAATCGTCGAATCCAACTCGGCTGGGCAGCGTTCGGGAAACTACGTAACAGCTTTTCGTCCAAAATACCCCAATGCCTGAAGACGAAAGTCTACAATCAATGTGTGTTACCAGTGATAACTTATGGCTCGGAAACGTGGCCTCTCACTATAGGCCTTATACAGAAGCTCAAAGTTGCACAGCGTGCTATGGAGAGGGCTATGCTTGGTGTTTCTTTGCGAGATCGAATCAGAAATGAGGAAATCCGTAAACGAACTAAAGTCGCTGACATAGCCCGACGGATTAGCAAGCTGAAGTGGCAATGGGCAGGGCACATAGTGCGCAGAACTGACGGCCGATGGGGCAGCAAGGTTCTGGAATGGAGGCCGCGTACCGGAAGGCGCAGCGTGGGACGTCCACCTACAAGTTGGACCGACGACATCGTAAAGGTGGCAGGGAGGCGCTGGATGCAGGCCGCTACCAATCGATCAATGTGGAAAGCATTAGGGGAGGCCTATGTTCAGCAGTGGACGTCCTATGGCTGACATGATGATGATGATGATTTACTTAATTTAATCTGAAAATTAAACAGGCCTTTTTAGTAACAACTGCTTTAACATTTTTAGAAAGATCTCAGATGAACGACTAGGACAACCCAATACAAGTAGTCTTGGCACCTTAGAACGAGGAGTGCCTACTCCAAATGAAATTGGAAGAGGCATAGCTGAAGAAATATAACTGCTTCTTTTACACAATTAACCAAGAAAAAAGAACAAAAGGCCATTTGTGCTCTGATAGTCTGTCTTCTATATCTATAATTAAAGCGAAAGGACACTGAGTAGGACTCATCACGAAATCTCAGAAACTACAAGCGCTAGGTCTCAAATTTTGCGTGGGGGTTCCTTTTAGAACTTAGGTGCTCACTCTAACCACAGTACATACATATACAGGGTGTCTGGCGGAAGATAGATGCTCACTGAGGACGGATTTTACGAAACTCCACCCTTAAGAGAATAAAACGGGATCCACGCGTACGAAGTCGTGGGCGGCCGCTAGTATGGTATAAAAATATCCTTTCCCCTTCCAAGCTACAAGAAAACTCTTCCCAAAACCTAATCTTATAAAGCCAACAAACAACTATATCGCCCCAATTCATCTTTAAACCAATCCCTCATCCTCCAAGCTCTATTTACAATACCTTAACAATCTGCGACATCGAGATCGATGGGTCCATATTAGCGCGGGTTCGGCACATTCGTCTTCGATACAATGTGGAACCCTGCAATTATTTATTTGGCCCCTAATGGAGCAGGTGACGGCTTATTCTTTATTGTTGGGTAGAAAATTGAAGGTAGGCCGTAATCGCAGAGTAACGGACAGGTTGGCAAGCTCAACGGCGTGAATCTAATTCGAAAACCACTTTTAAATTCATTCCTATCCTATTGCCACAGAATACTTGAATCTTACTGTAATTTGTTAGCACTGTAAATTTTCTTCAAAATTCGTTTAGTAGTTTTTGCTTGAAAGAGTAGGTAACAAACATTCACACCAACCTTAGAGTAGGAAGTAGGATGTTTTGTGTAATCATTTATCTATACTTATAATAAATCTGTAGAGAGGTCAATTCTGTACATGAAATATATTTTCAAAATAACTATCAGGGGGTGATTAGTGATCGATACTGATGCCAAAAATGCAATCAGTAAAATTTTTGTCTGTCTGTCTGTCTGTCTGTCTGTCTGTCTGTCTGTATGTTCCTTATAGAAACAAAAACTACTCGACGGATTTTAACGAAACTTGGTACAATTATTCTTCATACTCCTGGGCAGGTTATAGGATACTTAGGAATTTCCACAGGAACGGGAATTAGCGGGAAAATTCTTTTGTATGAAAAATCTAAACCGCTTAAGTTAGACGCTTGAAATTTGGCATTCAGGTACCTTAGTAAACTTAAAGCTTAGTTACAACAGGATATTGCAAAATTCCCACGGGAACGGGAGTTAGCGGGAAAAAACATTTGCATGAAAAAATCTGAACCGCGTAAGATAGATGAAGGGGGGGTAAAACGAAATCCACGCGTACGAAGTCGCGGGCGGCCGCTAGTCATCAATATTATAAAAATATATCTCAAAATCTGATTTTTCACACAGTCATTCGATAGATGTTTTTTGTCTTACCTCCCAAATTGTGATGAAATCGATAAGTTTTATAATTAACCAATCGGAAACAAAACCTTGACCTGTAATCCAATCCATGTGCGAACCCAATATTTGCTCAGCCACCCTGTATAGCCGCGTGTTTTGACAGCCCGGCGGTGATATTGGTTCCATTATTGACTTCTGTCTTATTGTAATTAAGAAATAATATCTGTTTACTTGCGACTCTATGTAGGGTGGGGAAGTAAACGAAATCCTATTTGGACTAGCATTTATTATTTTGGTAATTTATAACCTATTATTATGTTTTGAATAATTATTTGATGGTTCTATCAAAAGCAAAATTCACTATTCTTTGTATTCTAGGTGGGAATCTAAAATTATTCAACCTAACTCTTAATTACAAGTAATTGTTTATGTTTATTTAAATCTGAATGAAACAATTAAGCCTCTGTCAAATAAGGGTGCGAAGACCTGTTAAATGGCTATCAAAAGCCTGCTTGTTAAGGCTGTATTTCTTGCTCCGAGAAAATAATAGGCCCCATGGGAAGCGCGCTAACTCGAACAAATAACAATCATGAATGCACCTTAATTATATTCTTCTCACAACTTTATCATAAAAGAAACTAAGTAAAGGGGATACGTGGCTCGAAAACATTATTATTTCACACTCATACATAAATAATACCTCAGCCTAACCATCGAGTATCATTTTGCACAGTGGTTTAAATTTCAAAAGCTTTTACCTGATAACATTCTACTGACCCATATTTCTCACCCTGTATATCAAATCTACATAGCGCTGTCTCGCCCGGAAACAAAAGGAAGAAAGGGACGGGCATACTTCCTGTCGGAGGATGCGTTCGCCGGAAATTAAAAATAACACGAGCGAAGGAAGTCGGGATATGAAACTAGTTACTGGTTAGCTATCATTTGCTCTGATGTTAGTAGTGTTTACTTGGAAAGTAAACCCTAACTAGTTAGATTATATTTAAGACTGTAGAAGAGTTTGAATAAGTAAGTGCCTACCTACTTAATTAAGCTGAAAAATAGAGAAAATCAGTGTGAACTTTATGTGAATTTTTTTTTCTTTAACTCTAATTCAAGACTAACAGTGAGAACTAGGTAGGTATTATGCTTGACAATATTAGGGTGGCACTTCTTATTGCTAACATCAAACTGTCGTAACAGTGCACAGTGGTGCGACGGCGTAGCGACGCTACCGCGACGTAACCTATCGTGTGCTCGGTTCCTAAGATCTGACACTGCCTCATATAATAAGTCTACCAGTGGCATATCGAAATACAGTCAACCTTAAGATAGATCTAAAGTAATTATCTTACAAGCACTTTCTATACCACTTCACTACAGGTGCCCCGAAAATAACTTTTAAAAATATTGTTAAGTACACACAAGGCCAATATCCAGCCATACAGAGAGGGTGATGGATCGCTTCCCGCTTCCTCAGGGATGATGTATTTATGTTTACAGTAATGTAGAGCTTAACTTATGAGACTTAGAGTGGAAAGTTTCGCGACTGGAAACAGGAAAGGAGTAAGTTTAACTATCTTTATTTTTGAAGTTGTACGTTGTTTTTAGCTGGAAATTTGTTTGGAAAGAATATGGACGTCACTTGTTTTGGTCCAAAGTTATCTTTTACTGTAGTATTTTTTGATTAGGTACCTGTAATAGGTGCGTATTTACAACAAAATACTGTCATGTACTAATATACTTGAAATTTGAATTAATTATATTACGAATATTACTTTGCAAAACCATAACAAAATTGATATTGATTGATCTAATTAAGATCTAAGCCGTGTGGTGACGGCAGAGTAGAATACATTTGTCACCAACCCCTACTCTTCCCGCGGGTGTCGTAAGAGGCGACTTAGGGACTACACATCAAACAGAGAATGGGCAGCAGCGCTCTCTGAAAAACATCAATCTTTTAAACTGCGATCTCCAACCCGCCTGCCTAGCGTGGAGATTATGGCAAAACCCTCCACTATAGTGGAGGAGGCTCATAGTCCAGCAGTGGACTGTAAAGAGCTGTTGATGATGATGATGATGATCTAATTAAGATTTAAATCGCAACCGGTTTGTTAAAAATGCTTATTTCGTGCCAATTTCAATTTCTCCCCAATCAAACTTCAAAATATCTATGTCATTGTTAAAAGGCATTATTTTATTTTTGTCTGCAGATATTTTCGGTATCGGCAAAGTGTCAATTTAGCTATTAGCCGTTGTGCCAGACTATGGTTATTTATAATGCAATTAAGTGACACTTAAAAATTAGGGATTGATGGTGAAAACGGGCATAAGCCTCTTTTTTAAAATCATTCTAAAAACTAAGCCATGCCATCGACAGATCGAATCCGAATACCGCATAGAACTATTGTGGAAATACACACATATCTGTCGAAGAATGTCGAATGTTCGCCGGCGGAGTGAATGTGCTGATGGCATTCGGATTTATGCTTTCTATTCCATTGATTGAAAAGCTTTTGTGCATGCTTGTTAGATTTAGCAGTGTCATATGAAGGGGGCAATTTAAATTGTATGTAGGTCAAAAGTCTGCAAATCTTATGCACACCAAATCCGCCGGCATGAGCCGTCGACTTTTGAAATGTTGTCAAAAGTCATAGAAAGAACAAGTCGTTCGTTCGTTTCAGCCAAATGACGTCCACTGCTGGACAAAGGCCTTCAACGTAAACAGCCTGGAGCTTGCTACTTTAAACATACAAAGGCAGCCTGTGTTTCGGACACGTCGAATAATTCGCGACCTCAAAGAGCAGCCAAAACACTCGTAATCCCCTGGAAACCTGGAACAGTTCGACAGGGAACAGTTTGTCAGGGAACAGATCGCGCGGGAACAGATTGTCGCGGGAACAGCGCTCGGACGGGCGGGCGGGAATAACTAATGATGTTATTGAGTTTACGCCCGTGGTGGGCGGAACACGGTCGTAAAGGATAGCTAATTAATTAAATAAAACTGTAAATTATAAGTTTAATAGTAAACCCCCTTAACTGTTATTTATCTGAGATAAAAGTCTTCCAATAGTCTGTTTCTGATGGCCATTACGTCATGAAAGTCTTATCAATTGCTTAGTGATCAACCAACATCTAAATTAATAGGGAAGCACGGCACACTCGAGGCGACATTTTTATATGAGTTACATACCTATGTATAGCAGTTTCTCTATTTTAGTTGGAACGCTAAAGTTTAAAATCTTAGATCAACCAACAAGTTGAGGTATAAAAATGCTGTTTATTCACTTTTTTTCAATAGAACGAAACATTAATCAAAATGGTTATATTTAAAACTAGCGGCCGCCCGCGACTTCGTACGCGTGGATCCCGTTTTACCCCCTTCATCTATCTTACGCGGTTTAGATTTTTTCATACAAATGTTTTTTCCCGCTAACTCCCGTTCCCGTGGGAATTTTGCAATATCCTGTTGTAACTAAGCTTGAAGTTTACTAAGGTACCTGCATGCCAAATTTCAAGCGTCTAACTTAAGCGGTTTAGATTTTTCATACAAATGTTTTTTCCCGCTAACTCCCATTCCCGTGGGAATTTTGCAATATCCTGTTGTAACTAAGCTTGAAGTTTACTAAGGTACCTGCATGCCAAATTTCAAGCGTCTAACTTAAGCAGTTTAGATTTTTCATACAAAAGGATTTTCCCGCTAATTCCCGTGCCCGTGGGAATTCCTAAGTATCCTATAACCTGCCCAGGAGTACGAAGAATAATTGTACCAAGTTTCGTTAAAATCCGTCAAGTAGTTTTTGTTTCTATAAGGAACATACAGACAGACAGACAGACAGACAGACAGACAGACAAAAATTTTACTGATTGCATTTTTGGCATCAGTATCGATCACTAATCACCCCCTGATAGTTATTTTGAAAATATATTTTATGTACAGAATTGACCTCTCTACAGATTTATTATAAGCATAGATAAGATTAATATTGTTTTTAAATTCTTTGCAATGTGATAAAAGAAGTTTTCTAATCGTTATACGTCATGTTATAATACATAGGCTAAAGGCTTATAGTTCACCATTCTTGACACCTGTGTGTATCATACTTAAGATTCAACTGCATCGCGTTGATTATGAGATACTGTATCATTCTCTCTCTCTTTAGCGAACTATAACCGAGTTAGTGTGATAGAGATAAATGTATTTCCCGAGATTAAATGCGGTGTTTCTCGGTGGCTTTAAGGAAATTATCAAAACTGATTGTGTTCGTTCTCAAAGTGACAGTTTTAAATTGAATTTGCTTATACAGGGTGTCCTAGATGAAGTAGTGCTTGTAACTGTACAATTAGACGCTCTTAGAGTTACAATTGAATTATTCGGGTCACTTGAAACGAGTGTGACCTACGCTTTGAAGTGGTAACTCATGCTGAGTGAGATAAATTCATTTGGACATCTCACATTCCCGTATTTGCGGATTTCAACAATTGGTTTTTCATGCTGGAAAACCTACTCTACAATATAAATAATTTTGTTTTCTTTATCAAATGAAATCTTAATTTTGTTAATAAAATGTTTATACCAATAATATACTTATTGCTTTTATAAGTTACTGCTAAGGTATCGAAAATTCTTCCTTTTTTCCAAAAGCTCCGTTAGCGCAGATCAAAACAAAAACAAGTAAAAAATTGATTTTTATACGAAAAATTGCACGCTCGAATCATGCGAGATATTTTCCAAACTTTTTCTTCCATCTTTGAAAGCACACCCTCGTAATTACGTTCTCATTTCGAGCTTTTGAAGCTTTTCAGGTCATAGCTTTAACTTTAGCGGGGAATTCAACATCCTGACGTAATAATATACGCGCTTTACATCCTTTTATTGTTAGATGGGATGGGCTTTGTGTTTTTACGTTTGATGAAAAATAAAAAGCTCGTTTTTTTTTGTTATGTTTTATGGGGAAAACATTTTTTTAACAAATTGAAGGGATGTGATTTGTCATGAAATGTATGAATTCGTTTATTCAGAAATCGTGAAACTTCATAGTGGAATTAGAATAAGCTCTAATATGCAGTTCATTACATTGAATTGGCCTGTAAAAAGGCTCTCAAACAATTCTACATTTTAATATATAGATTCGATTCGTCAGCACTGAGGAATTGTGACGTCACTCTGAACTTAATGAGTTCTCGTTACTACTTTATTTTTAAAGCTTGCTACAGAGCTTGATGAATTGGTATGAACAAGAAAAACCAGGACTGTCTTTCAAAGTGGTACCTTTATTTGCACTTTTTAATAGGGAATAACAATTCATACATACTATATATTTTTAACATAAGGGAGAGTCCGGTAATTTGGACCAGTTTTTTTCAATCCCATTTTACACATAGTTTTCTTTTGTTTTTGCTAATGTTCATGGTATATAATTAAAGAGAAATTATTCAACTTACTATTTCATAGGTATTAATCAACATATTTTTTGTATATTTAGCACAAATCAACAAAATACGAGCTCAGAGCTTCGGTCCAATTTAGCCAACCGGTTCGATAATTTGTACCACAGGGTTACTAAATTGGATTTCAATAAATTTCAAGCCTGTAAAAAAACTATGGCAAAATATTGTACGATACATTCTTAACAAATTAGGTAACGAAAAGGAACAGTAGTTAATAACATAGACAATCCATATTGTTTTACACGTTATCACGATTTTGAGTAAAAGTTTTGTAATTCCAATTATCGTAACGCACACTTGTACCTAATCTACTTTGCCAGTCTTTTGCTTTCATTTATTGTTAGTCAAACATAACTACGCTATTATAAATTCAAAATATGATTAAATAAAAAAAATTACAAAATCCTTTGGTAAAGTTCCATAAAACTTGATGTGGTACAATTTAGCCGACTAGGTGATAGTGCTTTTAAAAAATCGGTAAAAAATATAGCTTATAAATACCGAAAAATGTTTCAAATAATTGTAATCCACACTAATTTACGCTTCTTAATAATATATTAGAAACACCCTGTGATTAAATTTAACAAAATTACCAACTAAACATGCATTGACAAAAGTTACTTGAAAACAATGAAAAATTACTTTTCAAAATAAAACACATGTGTTCGTTGTCACGGCAAAAACCACATGGCCGATATTAATTGAAATTAGTTGTGTATCGCTGAGTGTTGCAATTACAGACATTCAATAAATACTTTACGAAATATGAGGGTGGTACAATTTACCCGGCGGTACAATATACCGAACTCTCCCCTAATACAGAGTGTATGGTAAGGGCAAGTAAGCAATAACGTTAACAGTCATCTCAGTTCAGTATTGTTGGATTTTCTGAGAAATTAAAGGCGGATATTATTTTTTTACCTACCTAGAACCCACACACGATATTTTTTACAATGTAGCCTACATTGTACAAAATACAAAAGTGACGTAATACAATAGTTATCAGCGTAACGACGTATCGTCGAACACTGTTTTCGATCTCCCAGAATTGAGAGAAACTTAATTTTTGATGATACTCATTTAATTTATTTTTTAAAGATAATCTGACATGAAGATGAAATACTACAAAAAAACCTAAAAAATATGATATATTCTTGCTTGCAAGCGTGGTCACCGTGGTCACTTACACATTACACTAATTCGTCCATTCCATTACACCCTGTATAACATTCGCGAAACTCCCACATTACGCAGAGTCCGCACCGCACCGGGTCGCAACCGACCGCGGGATCAGTAATTAACCGCAAACAAAGACTCTCATTACTCGACGCATCCGCATCCGTACTCCGCATCCGTACTCCGTTTGTCCGCCAGAGGTCGTGGTTAGACCTGCTCTAAATAAAACTTGGGGGTTAAAAAGGTTGCAATGTGCTAACTAGGAGGTTATTTATTCTACGCGAGTTTTCAAGTATGTTGAAAAGCTTTTGATGCAGGCACGTAGCGTGTAGTTCTTTCAATTGCTCTTAATGTAGATTTCAACCATCTGCCTCATATTATCAAAATAAAACAAAATCGTATAAAATCGGAGGCAAATAGCGACATCTCTTATTGGAGGCCAAAATACATTGGGTCGCTGAGACATCCTAAGTGTAAATTGTATAAAACTCTTTCTTTGGATTTATCAGATTTATGTTAAAACGTCTTGTTCCTAATTCTGTAACTTAACTTCGAACTCCTTCTATGTTCTTCTGATTAAATTCATTTTCATTTTCCCCCGGGACAAACTTGACCTTCACTGGTTGGTTTTTTGTTGACCGCAAAGGTCAAGCTGTAGATCCTGGCTACACAGGAGTTGCAGCACTGGGAACGAGAGGTGGGAATAGTCCCGTTATAATTCTGTAACTTATGACATATTGACACATACTTAATTAAGGGTTACAAAGTTAAGAGTAATTTCACTTGTTTTTTTTTTGCTTAATGACTCTTTATTCCACAGTGGTTTTATAATAAAGTCCACACAAAAGCCCACCAACTTCCCAACAAAATGCTTAATTTACTAACTAACCTAATCCGAAAGTTGCAGCGCAGCTTCACCGGAGTTAATATTAATAAATGTCGGCTCAAAGGGTTGAATTAAAACGAATTAAAATGCACCAGGATGAATAATATAGAGGGAGGGAATAATACTCCCACTTAGTATGGTGGGGGAGGGCGCCGCGCCACGGAATGCGGCGCGATAGATTTGCGAAGATTAAAATTTGCATAATACCTGCAGTCCTGCAGTTAAAACTCAATAAAATAAAAGCTGGGGCAGAAAAGTTCTCGAGTGGCGACTACGGGCCGAAGGACGTAATGTGGGCAGGTTCCCCACTAAGTGAACCGACGATCTGGTGAAGGTTACGGGAGGTGCCTGAATTCGGGCGGCGCAGGACCAATCGTCATTTGACTGAAACGAATGAACGAATAAAAAAAACTTTACATATTATGGTTTAATTGTACTTTTTTACATAATATTACGTTTGTAGATAAGTATAGCATTTCTTTAACGAAGGTTTAGTTTATGAAATCACAAATCACTTTAGTTTCGTAAACCCGAGCGCAACGTTGGGCGATAAGTAGCTGCTCATTTTCAAACCTTTTTTTTGTCGCTATGTATTTCGCCCTACTACGTATTTAAGTTTTCGCTTCGCTACATGAATTATTAGGAGTGAAATAAAAATCAAAGCTATAGTCTGGTCTCTGAGCACGTAGAATTTTGTCCAATGACCCCGGGCCGGGCTTTACTAGACTAAGACTTACATTATTATTTATCAGAGAAAATCATTCTGAAGAGACTGAAATGCTCACGATACAAATCTGTGCCTCAGTAAACAGCGATTTTTTGATCGCCTACTCATAGCTCTCTGTATGCACAAACCTCGCACTCGTTGTTTCGCTATGAATAATAACTAGCGGCCGGTGGAGCGCCGGCCTAATTAATATGTTAAATTTGTCTGACAGCACTCGGTCGCAACGCTGGGGTTGTACAGCAACGTTGCGTTTATTGTTGAGGGCTTTGGAGGGGAGTTGTCAAAAAGTTCAACGGGCTTCAATGAATTTTAAATGTAGGTTATATTTATTGCTAGGGAGTTTATTCCAATGTCCCATATCCCATGTCAACCTCTACAGCATTTGGAATTCTAGTTCTCTCACGAAAAATTTACCTAGCGTTTTCTTCCTCGATATCTGTTATCAACACCAGTTAGATTTTTCATCAGAACTTATATTATACATTCTTACGCGAATAGAGTCTGAATTATTACATAGGATCATGTAAATGGTCTTAAGTAATGAGGCTAAGTTCAGACAGTAGCGCTTCTACGTGAGAAATTGCAAAAATGTCTGAATGTTTCTGAGAATTCGCTCGCAGCATTAATTATAAAAATATTTAGATAGATTATTAAATCTTACCGTAAACGAATTTATAAAACTCGAAAACTGTCTCCAACACCTGTATAATTCCAAATTCGCGTGTATTCCAACAGCACTTACACTTAACCCTTGCCCCGCCGCGGGGTACAAATATCCCTGAATGTTTTACAGCCGAAACAAAGCTAATCCGTTTCACATCGTCACTATCATTGTGGGTCGCTAAAACCCCTTTAGGCAACCAAAGCGACTGTTTAATGCTATCAAAGGACGATTTACACTATTATAATGTACCTACCTACATTATCTCGTATAAATGATTTCGCTTGGGAATTGAACTCTGCGAATCCTTTTAGTTTTTGAGTTTTTAAAAGAAGGATAATGATAATAATAATGAAGGCATGATTTTAGAAGTACCATTATAACGAGAAAAAAGATATGTAGTATTTCAGGTCAACTACCCTATACATTATTAGAATTTTGGGCCTATTCTTCTTTGTTTGTTCGCATTCAGCTCGTGTCCTAGCCACTCAGATTAAAACTTTGTATTTGCCCAAACAAAAGGTTACTAAAACCTTTTTTGATACAAAACGCACAATAAAAATAAACACTTTTTGCCCTTTACGTTTGTCAAATATTTGACAACTCCCGAAACTTTTCGGGCTTTTTTCAGCCAACTTTGACCGCACGTCCTCATCCTATGTAAATCGCGTTTAACCCACGAGGCGGCCTGTTAGGCCTACCACGCGTAATTAACCGGCAATTGCTCCATTACACGGACCCTTTTAACGTGGGGTATAATGTGTCGCGTCTCGATTATCTGGCCCAAGTAATTGCGGCGGGTTGATCAAATCGTGCGTTCAGGTGGGTTATGTTATGAATTATGAGTGAGCGTTTAGCGGTTTTTTAACGCGTCGCGCTAAGGGTTAAAGGAGTTCTTTTGTGGGCTGTGAATGTGAAGCGAATATAAAGTTCCAGGGCTTTTTGACAGCGTAATTTGGTTTCTTTTTTCATTTAATTTGTCAGTAAAGATATACAACATCTCAGTTCCTTTCGGCATTGAAACAGATTTTTGGCCAAGATTTGTAAAATGCTGTACATTATTACTAATTAAAAACATCTCCTGTAGAAACAAACGCATTAATTGTTGCTGAATTAATATACTTAATTACATTACGATGTCGTCAATATAAGAGTAAGTGTTGAAGAAGTCAATGAATAAATAAACGTCACCTTCGTACTAATGCTGATTAAAGACAACTTATTGGTCAAACTTATTACCAATCTGCATACAAGTTATTCTGCATCCACGCATCTTCCAACTCCCAAAGTCCCAACAGTGGGTAAAGCCCATCTGAAACAAAGAGTTAATAAGACAGCACAGCGTAGACGGATCGATACCGGGCTAAAATTATAAACGGCAGGACAGCCCCGGGACTAGTGATGTGCCCGCTGCGGAATCTGTGGGATTTTCACGAGAGTGCAATTTTGATGCAATGTCGCGACTGATCATTTATGCTATTGATACTAGTCTTTAATCCTACTGTTATACTACAATATTTTTAAACTATACCGAATTATTAGTTTTGCGACTAATAAGTACCTAAAGAATTAAATCTAATGCCACCACACGTATAACTTAGAAATGGCTCGATTGATTTGGCTGTTTTCTTTCTCTAACTAAGGACAATAATAAATTGTATAATAATGCGATATAAAGACTTAAATACGGTCGAGTAGCTTAGGATTGGAGTATGTTCGCTTGAACATCTCGTACTCGCATACGAGTACCTACTCGAGTACCTACTTGATTAATCGAGTAATAACTCTATCTGTAGATATGGACGTCAGAACGGAGATCCGCGGGAGAATTAAAGTGACTGACATAGCCCGCATAATCGCTAAAATCAAGTGGCAGTGGGCGGGACACATAGCTCGCTGAGCTGATGGCCGCTGGGGCAGGAAAGTTCTCGATTGGCGACCACGAACCGGAAGACGTAGTGTGGTCAGGCCTCCCACTAGGTGTACCGACGATCTAGTGAAGGTCGCGGGAGGTGCCACGATGCGGGCGGTGCAGGACCGGTCGTTGTTCCGTGAGGTAGGCCTTTGTCCAGTAGTGGACGTCATTCGGCTGAAACGAACGAACGAACTGTATCTGTCCCATCACTAGCCGGCGTCACGTACCGAAATATGTAATAACAAACGGCCAGCCACCACCGGTTGACCTTTCTGTGTCCTTCTGTTTGCACAGGCTCCTATTGGATCGAGGGATGTTATTATTAGTTTGGGATTCTTCAAATAAGACCTTTACCTGTCGACGAATTGAGGGATTGAGTGAGAATGTGGCCTTTTCTTTGTTACATGAATTTGTTTTACGAAATTCGAGGAATTTGAATTGTCCCCATTTTTTGGCAAAAAAGGTACTTTTTGGTAAATAACAGTGAGTAAACCCAGTGCAGCGCAGGGTTTAAATTTATCTGCCTCTGAATAACTTATTACTGGGTTGATCCCATGCCGTCGGTCGCATCACTTAGGCTGAGTTCACCACCTAACTTTGACCGTAACTTTAACGATAACCGGTGTTTTTTGTATGGAGTTTGACAGATTTTTGACGTTTGTCAAAGTTAAAGTAAGAGGATGCAACCCGGCCTTAAAGTCACAAACAGACATACTGTCAGACATTTGTGATTTATTATATGTAGTATCTACCAATTTTTTATTGTGATCAGACCACACCTGCTACCTATGAAAATATATTTCGTCCAACTAACACTAAATCTCTATTAATACATAACATCGTATAAAAATAAATACCTAAGTACTATCATAATTATAACCTCTTCACGCGTCATTAGCAGTACAGTAATCAGATAATTTATTTGAAATTCAAACCGCCAAAAACCGGTCCAAACCGGACTAATCCGGTTAATTTGCTAAACCGGAGCTAATTCGGTCCGGACGAGCCGGAGCCGCCGGTGACCGCATACGGATCACTGTTTCCTATTCCTGTAATTTGGGAATTCGGATTTCACAACCTAGTTCCACGTGTTTAGGATTTTGTCCGGTTTTGCAGTCAATTGTGGATGATTTTGTGGGGATTCCTTTTAGACGATATCTTCTTAGTCGCTTTTCTTTCCCATATTTTGTGGCCTCGTCAGACTTCCATAATTCTTCATGAATGCTTAATACATCAATTTAGATACTTATCAATTCAAAAACACTTCGTGTCAAATCAAACCAAAATTACAATGTCCCTTGAAATTAAGTCATCAAAAAATTACACCTGATAAAACGTTTTAATCAAACGTAAATCCCAGATGTCAGGTGTCGGTCCTCCCCTCCATGGCATTTTTCTACCCCCCTACCCCCTATGATTGATGAGCTCAAGATTAAGCTGAAGGTGGCCCTATCCACGAATGTTGATCTTTCCACTTAATTAGGGTAAGTTATTATGGACTAGGATTACGGGGAAAAGTAAGTGACGATTGTGAAAATCTCGAGTGATAAAATGAGAATCTTCGAGTTTGACTTTCTTACATTATTCATTTCTTTATATTGTTTGTAGTTATCAAAATCATTATGTTTTAGTATAAACCATAATTCAATTTTATTTTCCTTTTTTGCAGGTAAGGATTGCACATAATACCTACTTTGGTTTCGGTAAGTTTTTGGAAGATATTATGTATTACGTGATGTTACTAATGCAGAATTTTACATAATTTTCCTACAAAGTGTTAATTAAACTTAGAAGAAAACTATGAGTAACAATTTTCTAGTTACATGTAACTGATATGAAATTCAAAATATTTTTTATAAAAACCGCCATCTTGTCGGTTAAATCAGTTCACGTTTAAAAGAGCCAACGTAAAGAATTTCTATGAAACGATCCGGTCCGAAACACTCAGAGCCGGATTCGAGCGGTTAATACGCCGGCCAAATATATCCGGAGTTCCATTTCCAATTATCGGACAAGTGGAAATATAATCCGGGTATAAAAATGGCCTATGCGCGCAAAGGGTTAACTACAATGGTCATATTTCCAAGGTAATTTTGAAGGTTATAAACGAATCTATTTGTGAAATACTCGTGGCTTGGTTGTTTATCAATTTTTTTTTTTTTTTTTTTTTTTTTTTTTTTAAAAAGATTATTAGTAATTTGTTATTACACAAATTACTAATACTCCCGTTAGCCCCTCGTACTAAGCTAAATATGCTTGTGTCACGAGTGAGCTCACCACAATAGTCGAGCGGCGGCGGGGACCGAACCCGCGTTCCCCGGATCACGAGTCGGCCAGTCCGACCCCTTCACCATTCGGCTATCGTGGCTTTGATATAATTTATATCGCATTTCTTTGTTAAAATGTACTTAACCTACATAATATTAATTTGTGCAGTTCAGACAGTTTTCCACATCAGCCAGACAGTTTTGACAGTTCCAACTCCTTGCCAGACAGTTTTTTTAGGATAGCTGCCAAAGCCACGATGACCCAAACTTCATGACTCACCAACATTATATCCTATATTGGGAGCATGCGCTGACAAACTTTCAGCGTTTATAAAATGACGTAGGTCTGGCGTTCACTAGCTCTTAGTCTAAATTGGTAGGCGTCAAAATTAAATTAAATTTTAAAGGAAAAAATACTTAAGTATTGAAACATTTAAGAGAAGTTGTTAATTTGCTGCCGTTCCCTAGATGCGCCTAGAAACTAGTTATCTCATTTTCAGAAATGTTTCAGAAATAGACAGTTAAAATAACTGGATCCTCACTAACCGAGCCGTAGGTCGTGCCGTGAGAGCCCTTAACCTAATAAGAAAGCGAGCAACACCCAGCCTCGAAAATAGGCAGAAAACGCAAACATTTTTTAATTAGCAATACCACTTTCATCGCGGTTAACACAACGTTTACTTTAAAATAAAAAATACGACGCTACCACTTGAAAATCGACCTTATCAGTTTGGATTAGGGTTGAAATTCGTGTGGTGCAAAATCCAGGGGTGCTCAACCTTCAACCGAAACGTGTGGCGTTTTGAATTTTTAAAAAGATTATTTCAGTGTGGTCCGGGCCTTAATGGCGGCGGCTGTTCTAATTAATGCCAGATGAAACTATGTCACGGGCTCGACTTGTGGAGATGGTGGTTAGATGGCACGCGTGGGTGTAAGGCTTTGCTGGAATGCTTGACAAATTGTATCTTTGGAACTTAAAGTTTCTGATGTAAATAATTGATTTAAGGTTTGGGCGAGCTTTATTTATAAATAAGCTAGAACTAACAATTTAAATATAGGTCTAATGCTTAGTTAAGCGTCTGAGTTCAGTCTAGCACAATATATTGAAATATTACAATTTCTGCTCAGTCTCCGAAGGCAGTTTAACCCACTTACTCCTACCAGGCGTTATAACACCGCTAAAAAGTAGTTCGGAATATCCTCAGATAAATTATAAAAATATCGAGAATTTGTTTACTGTCCCTTGTATTTTCTCTTCATTACGAATCAAACTGTAATTGAGTATGTTCGATATCGCATATTTGCTTTATTTTGTTAGTTTTTTACTATTTTGAATTCTGTTATTTAGTTTTGTGCAAAAACGTCTTATAAAAGCTAAGATATTTCATAAACTTGCTAGTAATACCTCAGATTATACTAGTTATTATTTTATGTACTACTGTTAGCTACAAAACTATAAACTTATGTTTTTGAAAAGCTTTACATTTTTGAGACTTTTGATGACAAAATTACGATCGGTGTTTTAACACCTGGTCGCATAATCGACGTCTAACTTGTATATTAATTAAAAGTTTAGGCCACGATATAAAAGACCGCTGAGACTTCACGAAATAGTGGACGTATTAGAAAACATTGACGACGATGCCCAGATAGAGATGTGCCGCTGAGAAAGTTCTCGTTCCCGGCAATATTCCCAGTGAGAATATTCTCGAGAACCGAGAACGCTCCCGGGAATATTCTCAGTGTTCTCGACAGAATACATTTAGTTTTAATTTTAATTTTGTCTTTTATATGTGATATTATTTGTGATGTTTCGATGTTTTATTAACTGGGCGTTAAGACTAGTCGTTATAAACAAGGCATGAAACTTGTGAGTGAGATATTGCTGTCTTACTCACTTTTTTCGTGGCGAACGCGTACCGCGGCTTTAGGACTCGGCTACGGTATTTGAACATCAGTGTGCCTCTGAGTTTTAAGGCCCTTGCTACCCTTGCGGATTGCAAGCGGATTCAAAGCGGATTTAAAGTGGAGTGGCGACGCGACGGAGAAGCCGCGTGAAAATATCGTAAAGCTTCCCAAAGGCTGCCCAGCGGAGCTGGATTCGATGATTGACCTTTTTTTCGAAGTTGGACCTACCTAACTGGACTGTTTGTCCCAGGTATATTGTCAACAACCTCGAGTGTAGAGTCTCCAACTTTTAGAGGAGTGGGTGCAACACGGTCTTTAGACATCATTTTTAAATCTTGTCCATGTTCATTTTGAGACCCACTTGTTGAGAGACTCTATTGAGGCCATCGAGCATTGTGCCTAGATCTTCCACGATCTCAGCCATGACTACGATATCGTCTGCTGTCTGGGTGATGTACTCGCCGTTGATATTTATGTTGAATCCGCTCCAGCCCAGAAGCTTGAAAACATCTTCCAGGGCGGTGGTGATGACGTCTCCCTGTCTCACCCCTCGCTGCAACTGGATAGGTTTCGGGTCCTGATCTTAAAACGGACTGTCACTGTGGCGTGTTTGTACAAGCCTTTCAACACTTTAATGTATCAATAGTTAATTTGGCACAGTTGAAGAGACTGAAGCACTGCCTATGTTTCAAACGATTCGAAGGCTTTCTCATAGTTCACAAACGCAAAGTGGCTGATTATACTCCTTGATCTTCCGTATAATCTGCCGTTGCGTATATTATTATGGTATATGGTACTAAAGCCTTTTCGGAAACCGGCTTGTTTAGGGGGCTGAAAGTCGTCGAGCCTGCTAGCGTGACAATTCGTAATGACTATCGAAAACAGCTTGTAGACATGGCTCAGAAGCGAAATGGGTCTATAATATTATTCTTCAACAAGGTTTTGTCACCTTTTTTGAAGAGGAGTATTACCTACCATCAATCTAGCTAGCACGTATTTTCTATAAAAATGTGTCAAATGATCTGTCAGACAGGCTATCCACAACTTATCCAGAAGTGGCGAAACAGGCCCTTACTAAGCGATTGTGAAATATGCCCTTAATGTCAAATAAGAATAGTTTAAAAAACTAAAAACACGCTTTTAATTACTAACAGCACTAAAAAGCCAAAAATCAACAGGACCCTGGACATCATCTAGCATTAAAGTACTCGAAAAGACAAATCCAACGAACCCAATCTCGATGAGTTTCCGTCGTTTCGTTTAGGAGTTCCTATGGCTACCTCCTGATCCATCATTAGGTCCCTGGACATTATCTAGCACTTAAAGATCTCGAAAAGACATCCAATGAACCCAAACTCGATGTGATTCCGCCGTTTCGTTTAGGAGTTCTTTTGGCCACCTTCCAGTCCCATCATCAGACCAGCTGGTACCACAATATTGTATTGCCATTTCTAATCTACATATTATAATTGCCAAGTTTCATGATGATACAAGACTTAGAAGTGCGTGTAATTCCGATTCTAAGATTCCATTACATAGTTAGTTACATACACGACGACCTAATAAGAGCGTGTTAAAAACGAAAAAATGGACAGTTACATTATTTAATTACGTGTAAAAAAGAAATTTCTGTCATCTTACATATCATTAAAACGACATTTCACGACGAAAAAAATTAAATATAATAAAGGTGCAGTTGCCAAGAATATTGCCGAGAAAGTTCCCGAGAATATTCTCGGGAACACTGAGAATATAGCCTTTCACTGCAAATAGAGTGTATTGTTTAATATACACTTATCTGTTGACTTAATTTAATACTATTTTACTTAAGAAAGTTTATTTATTTCCATTAGATAAACATGATTCTCAACCTTTCTCACTTAGGAGAACGCTCCCGGGAACGCTCCCGAGAATATTCTCAGCTGAGAGAGCGTTCTCGGGAACGGCACATCAATATGCCCAGATACCGAATTACATAGCAATTTTACCACCAGAAAATGCTAATACAGAAGCAACAGATGAAGATTCTGGTGAAGAAGACCACGTTACCTTACAAAATCTTCCAGGTTAGCCTGCTTCCGTTTATCTAACTATAGTTACTTATAGCGTGTAAGTTTTCTATTGCTATTTTTCGTGAACTTCCAGGTTCTCAACTTAGAGCCGAGGCAGAAGTACAGTACGACCTTGGACGAATCTACCACAGTACGACAAGTCTTCTTCTGACAAAGAGGATAACATCCCGCTCTCTGAATTTTTTAAAGTAAGACGAAATGAATCTAAAGATGCCTCCAATGCAGCTAGTTCTTCTGCCATGAAAGTACCTACAGAAATCACAATTATTACAACAATGCAATATAGTGCAAGTACCTTCTGTGAAAGTTTGTGCCAAAATGCCTAAAATATACATGGCAAAGCATTTATATTCCGAAACAATATTTATGAAGAATGGCGCGACAACCAGGGTCTACGGAGCTTACATCCCTATGTACTACTGTACTTACGAGTAGGTACTACAAGCAACTGACATGTAAAATTTGCAAGAAAAAATCAATTCGGTGTAAAAATGCGCCACGTACCTACTAAAGTATCCTAGGTTATGATTTGTGTCTCTACCATCCTCCTACCTCCTCTGAATAACATTTTGGTATTTTTTTAATAAATGAGTATAACTTACAACTCGTTTTTAACTCTTCAACCTAACAAAATCAAAGTATATTTTTTCCTCGTAGTAGTAGTCCATTCTCCGACCAGGTGTTAAAACACCACCCATTTTCCGGCTTTTCCAGTTGACCAAGAATTTTTCTAAAATTTTTCTGTGGATACTTGACCTCTATTTAGAAACATACTAAAAAAATTCATAAAAATTGACAAGGATAAAAAGTTTCAGGAGTATCTGGGTTAATTTCTTTTTGTGTCAAACAGAATTGTAAACGAGTGAAGCTGTAGGCTGACATTTAATGACATTAAAACACCTTATTCTAATTAAAGTCTCGACTAGAATGACACCTCAAGCGGAGCTCACTAAATTGCAAACAACAGATTTAATTTCCTCCATTTAATCAACTCTTGTTTGCATTTTGCACCTTGTCCTAGTGTTTTTTAAGTTTGTTTTGCTTCGAGATGCTACTGCTCGAAAAGGGGTCAGGGTGTAAGTTTTTACAGCCGCGCTCACCTGTTGCCAGCGGACTGTTATGTTCAATAAAACGTACAATTCGGAGTAATGGCACTCTTCGCGCGATGCAGCCATGAATTTAGATGTACTCTATGTGATGTTGATTTTTTGAAAAGGTTTGCGGCCCCTGGATTTGATCTGATGTGGAACACGCGTTATGCTTGTATGAATTAGTTAGTAAATATGCAATAGGTACCTATAGAATATGTCGCACGTTCATAATCAAACCGTCACTATACAAAAAAGTCGATTTTTCAGGAAAAGCATTTGAAATACTCAAATTTTAAAACCTTTGCAAAGTGTGCAAAATGTTCTTAAATGTTTTGTTTTTTGTTGAATACCAGTAGTGGCTTGTTTGGCTTTTACGGGAATATAATTATCTTTCAAATTATCATAATGGTTTATTTAATATTTAATTTTTTCCCTAAAAATAGTGTCACTTTTCCACTAAAATTGAGACAGTGACAGTTTTCAATTAAAAACATGTTAATGTTGTATTATTAATTCCGGTAGAAATGTCACTATTTTCATATAAATTTGACGATGAAAGATTAAAAAATGATTATTATTAAATAAAACTAACATAGAAAAATCAGTAATTTTAATGAACTTAAAACTTTATAATTTGGATTAAGTGGTACCTATGGTAACAGTAATAAATGTAAATTCTCGATCAGAAATAAATACGTTACACACATGAAATTACTATAAAATTACATCACATAAATCAACTTCTTAGAAAATAAGGTACTCTTTTGTTCAGGCAGCCTTTAAACAACAAGAACTTGATGACCTCGATGAACTTGACGAACTAGATAGTGATTTTTCATGGGAAAAGGGCTCAGAGAAGTAGGTTTAAATTCTGGATCATTATCCAGCGGCCATTACCTCTGCGAGCTATGTGCCCCGCCCACTGCCACTTGATTTTAGCGATTCTGCGGGCTATGTCGGTCACTTTGGTTCTCCTGTGGATCTCCTCATTTCTGATTCAATCACGTAGGGAAACTAACTGAGCATCGCACGCTCCATCACCTTTTGGGTGACCTCACAGATCCATAAAATATCACTGGCAACACACACTGATCAAAGACTTTTGTCTTGAGGCACTACGGTATTTCGGACGTGAGAATATCACTAAGCTTCCCGAACGCTGCCCAGCCGAGTTGGATTGACGATTGACCCTTTTCTCGAAGTTGGACCTACGTAACTGGACAGTTTGTCCCAGGTATACATAAATTGTCAACAAACTTGCGAGTGTAGAGTCTCCAGATGAGTGGATACTACATGGACATTTGACATGTTTTTTGTCTTGTCCATATTAATTTTCAGGCCCACTTGTTGAAGAGGCTCTACTTAGGCCATCGAGCATTATGCCTAGATCTTCCACAGTCTCAACCATGATTACGACATCGTCAGCAAATCGAAGGTGGATGATGTACTCGTTGATATTTATGCTGAATCCACTCCAGTCCAGAAGCTTGAAAACATCTTCCAGGGCGGTGTTGAACAGTATCGGAGATATTATGACGTCTCCCTGTCTCACCCCTTGCTGCAACTGGATGAGTTTCGAGTCCTGATCCTGGAGACGAACCGACATTGTGGCGTTTTCGTACAAGCCTTTCAACACTTCGATGTATCTATAGTCAATTTGGCACCGTTGGAGAGACTGTAGCACTGCTCAGATCTCGATCGAATCCAAGGCATTTTCATTTCTTTATAGTTACTTTTGTGAAGCCTCAATGTAACCTTGTTGGTGATCGAATAAATAAATAAATAATCCACAAACGCTAGATAAAGTAGTAATTGATAATTTCTTTGATTTTACTAGTGTTTGGATTGACTGGTGGCATTTTTGTTAGCTGTTAAAAAAATTTATAACTACCTACTTAATCATTTAAAAATCTTTCTTGTTGTTTTAATATTACACAATTTGGATAAACACAATATTCTACGAAGTGATGGAACAATCTTCTTAAAAATGGAAGAGAAATATTGTCACTTTTTGTTTTAAGGCGTTTTTCGTATTACTTTATTGTGACTTATCTCAATGATTTGGAGTAAAAGCGTCTTTATGCTAAAAATGACGTTTTTCAACACAGAGTCCACATAACTATCACGGCGTGCCCGTCCAGTTCCCGTTACTACTAAAAACGTGTCACTGTTACTCACAATATATGCCGGTTTCCCCATTAAACTCCATAACGACACTAGTCATATCTGCCGAACTATTTGAGTTTTAAGCGTGGGATTTTTACAGCATGCACTTTTCGCGGAGCTCTGATAGATGGCGTTGTTAACTCAATTTCTCCCAATTTCGTATAGTGACGGTTTGATTATGAACGTGCGATGTTTTAATGAACTCAAAGGCTCTTTTGTAAAGATAATAGTCAAACTTTTGATATTATTGTTTTTTTTTTTCTCATTATAGAAAGCTACAACGAGACAATTGTAAAAGTGCTTTTTTAAGCCTATTTACAGAAATAAATGAGTTTTATGAGTTTTTAATTTATTCATTTTTATACAGCAAATAATGCAAATTTTTATCCGACTGCACCAGAAGTAGGGTTATGTTTTTAACCAATATATTTTTCCAAAGTGTTCTGAAATCAAGAAACATGTCTAAAGCCATCATTTTTCAATCATTGTTAGTTTTATTAAAATCGTCAGTCTACCTTTCCAAAGCAACAAAATCAGTGTCTCCTGAATCTCATTCAAACACAAAGCTTTATCTCGAATCAAAGCTGTCCCAAAAGTCATGATGAAAGCCGCCCCTTCACTCGGCGGCGCAGAAGAAAAATTACGCGACATAATCAGGGCGTTGTTTATTAGAGCCCTGTCCAATAAAAATAAAATAATATCGTCCGCCCCCGCACAAAAGAAGTCGACAATGGCGCTACACAATGTTGGTCACATTTGCGCCGCGAGACGGTGTCGATGGGTGCTGCAGGGGCGGATTAAGGACCACCAGGTTTTTTTAAATTACAAATCTCGATAAATCATGCGAAAATAGCCGTTAGAGTGTTACTACCTAAGTTCATTATGCATCTCAATCAGACTTACAAACTAGAAAAGTAATCGGTTTAAACGTAATTATTTTTACTGACAGGATTGCTACCGTAATACCGTTATCGGAAACTCAAAATTAAGGTGCATGGTAGCAATCCCGTCAGTAATAATAATTATGTTAGTGACCATGAAAGTTTAAAACAATAAATCGGTTAAAACGATTGAAAAACTTACCACATTTCACAGGCATCGATCTTTTACTTTTGGAATATAGCCGACGCTAACTTAAAAGCTTTTACTGCCACTAGTAAATAAGATTTTGAGCTTTAAAACTGTAGTCTCAACATCATAATATCGTACAACTCTACAAAAGTGCCATACGTCCAAAAACATTATGTTTTTTGCTGTTGTGATAGCGATAATTTAAAGGATGTGTAATTGTGTATTGTGTACTTGTATCGTAAAGTACATTCACTAAGCAGAACAACCACAATGTATTTTATTTGTTTTATTGTTGCCCAGCATCCCAAGTCCGTGCCCGCGCCGCACAATGCGACAATACACCGTTCGGAGGGCCCGCTAATGTTCCCTACATTGTCCGCGTTTTGTTTGCCCTGAATGCGGCCCTGAATTACGTGCTAATGTTTGCTGGCCATGATTCGACGAGAAATGTGACGATGTTAATCTTGAAATTGTGTGATACTGAAATGGATGCTGATTACTTTTTTGACGCATCTGGAGAGATTTTGTTTTCATATGACTCTTTGTAAGGTAGTTCTTTTCACATAAATTCGTATAACTTCGATGTTGAGTCGAGCAATCTTTCGTCATGGAAAACAATAAAGTTTCTAACGTACCATGTATATAATTTGTATGAAACTAGAGATGCAGTCCAAGAGCTTCCTCGTTGTGGATAAAAAAACACTTTCTAATAGTGTAGTGTGGGTTATCTCTGAAAGAAATTCATGAGTAACTAGAGTTTGTTGTAAATTGTGGAATATGGGAAAATATTATAGGCTAGAACAATTCCACTCCTAGGCTGTGCGCATTTTAAAGCGCTTAGTGTGAGTATAAAGTCAAAGTCAAAGTCAAAATTTCTTTATTTGTTTAGACTAATAAATAGTTCTTACAAATCGTCATAAAATATGCTCTTAAGGAGCCTCTACATGTCTCATAATCTTTTTACCCTACCAGCGCTTCGAGACCAACATTTGGCAAGTGCTGAGAAGAAGCGCCGCAACAAACTCAGTCACCACTGTCTGCCGGTTAATATAAATAAATAGAAATAGTAGTAGTAGGTACATTCGATTCAGGAGCAGTTCACTGAATTTACCATGCATTCTTGTATGGTGTTTCATAAGAATGGGTAGGTATACAAGATTGCGTGGTATATTAAACAAGGTAGTGACGTGCTAATATCCAGACTTACATATTAAGGTACTAGTAGAAATGACTCGCATACATAAATTTGAATAACTTGGATTGACCAGTCCCCGAAAGCAGCGCCTGTTCACAGACATGACGAGTGAACCAGCCATCGCTTCACTCGACCATATTAGAGGGAATGTAACGACCCGCCTCACTACGCCACCACCCCAGAGACATTTTAGTGAGAATGACAATGCCAAGTTATCTCTTTAAAAAAAACTAATAATAAAGCTAAGTAACAGTCTAGATTGAGAAGCATGACACTATAACATTTGAGAAATTATTATTAGTTTATACAATATTACTTTTCATTTTAATTCTTTTTAGTGCGAGCATGAGAGGACCATAATCCTACTCCCAGGATGACTTATCATTAAGAAAATCTCGAGTTGTATAATAGGCTTTTTTAAGCATGTGATCTTTAACTATACCTTTAAATTTATTATACGGTAGCTCTTTATATTTATCAGGGACTTTGTTATAAAAATGGATACCTTGTCCCATAAAAGTGGCAAACACTTTATTAAGTCTAAAAGCGGGTATAGCCAATTTATTTTTATTTCTAGTGTTAATTTGGTGAATATCACTTTTCTTTTTGAATTCGTTAATATTTTGTTGAATAAATAGAATACAGTTTAAGATGTATTGTGAAGCGGCCGTGAGAATGCCAATATCTTTAAACAATTCTCTAAGGGACGCTCTTGCTTTCATTTTATACAAGTATCTTATCGCACGTTTTTGCAAAATAAATATTGTTTCAAAATCTGCAGCTTTGCCCCATAGCATGATTCCATATGACATTAGGCTATGAAAGTAGCTAAAGTAGACTAAGCGAGCTGTTGAAACATCGGTTAATGACCGTATCCTTTTTATTGCAAAAGCCGCTGAGCTGAGCTTTCCCGCCAGAGTTTCTATATGGGGGCCCCACTGGAGTTTTGAATCCAGGGTAATTCCCAGAAATACAGTAGAGTCTACCAGATCGATTGCATTATTATTAAGTTCTATTTGGGTACTAACTGTTTTTACGTTAGGCAAAGAGAATTTTATACATTTTGTTTTCTTTGCATTGAGTTGTAAATTATTTGTAGTGAACCAACTTAAAACTCTTGTTAGTGCATTATTTACATCGTCAAAGTTATTTTTACTTCTATCAATATTAAAAATCAAAGATGTGTCATCAGCAAATAACACGATTTCGCAAGAGTCCCTAACAAAATATGGTAGATCATTAATGTATATAAGAAACAAGAATGGACCCAGAATGGACCCCTGCGGAACTCCCATTTTCACAGGTGACCCAGAAGACAAAACACCATTTATGTCAACTTTTTGAACTCTAAAGTTTAAATAGGATTGTATTAAATCCAAAGCCGAGTCCTTCACCCCATAATAGTGCAGTTTGCGAATTAGCGTTTGATGTTCTACGCAGTCAAAAGCTTTTGAGAGATCACAGAAGACCCCTAGTGCATTTTGAGAATTCTCCCAAGCCTCGAAGATATGTTTAAGTAGTGCAACCCCGGCATCGGTGGTGGAACGACCCTTGGTAAAACCATATTGTTCACTATGAAATAGTTTATTAGAGCCAAAGTGAATCATAAGTTGCTCCTGTATGATTTTTTCAAAAATCTTGCTTAGAGCGGGCAAGATAGAAATGGGTCTATAATTGCCAGGGTCGGTTTTGCTACCAGACTTAAATAATGGCATTAGTCTACTATGTTTCATGAGGTCGGGGAAGATGCCCTTCTCTATGCAATTATTGAATATTATCGCTAATTGTGGGGAAATTATATCAATAATGTGTTTGACTATCTTGACAGAGATGCCCCAGATATCAGTTGTACTCTTTACATTTAAAAGATTAAAAGTTTTAGTGATATCTAATGGAGTAATATGTTTAAAAGAGAAGTGCGAGTCACAGGGTGTCACGTGGGTTTTCAATATTTCTTCAGCCTCGGAGGGAGATGACTTTAAGTTGGCAGTTGTTGCTGAAGCTATATTACCAAAAAATTTGTCAAAAGCTTCCGCTACATCTTTATCTGCAGATATCAAATTATCGTGAACTTTGAGAGAAAAGTCATTATCTCTTGGTTTTAGTTTACCAGTCTCTCGGTTGATAACATTCCAAGTTTCTTTTATTTTATTACTGGCGTTCCCTATCTTGTCCCGAATATAAAAAGACTTAGCCATGAAGCAAACTTTCTTAAAAAATTTTGAATACTTTTTTACATGCTCAAGAAAAGATATACTATTATTATACTTTTTCATGCCATAAAGTTCATATAACGTATTTCGACTTTTGTATATTCCCTTAGTAGCCCAGTCACTAAACTTACATTTGATATTTGGTTTTAATGGCTTTACCGTAAAAACTTTGTCATGTTCGGTTTTAATACATTCGAAAAGGTTATTGTAAAGAGCATCTGGGTCTCCCTGCACATACGGGACTAAATGCAATTTATTTTCAAGATTATTTTTAAAACGTTCTAGACGACTAATGGTTACAGGTCTACATACGGCATTTTTATTACTTTTATTATTCAAATTATTACAAATAAATTCTACTTTAATACCACAGTGATCTGACGTAAGATTGTGTATGACAGCTTTATTGTCAGGGACACAGCTAGAGAAAATATTATCTAGACAAGTAGCTGTGGTTTCCGTAATTCTAGTTGGTTCCTTAAATTGACTAAACAAATTAAATGACTTAAAAAGGGAAAGTAGTCTTACAGAATATGATGAAGAGCTATCTAGTAAATTGACGTTAAAATCTCCACAAACTAAGACCTTTTTGTTGCTGTTACAAGTTTTATTAAGAGCATCCTCAATAGCCGCTTCAAAAATACCAAAGTCCCCAGAAGGGGGTCTATACACACATACAATGATGTAACTCTCAAGCTCGACACAGGAAATTTCGACAACACGCTCAACTGATAGCCCTACTACATCTTTGCGTTCTTTATATCTAATATTATTATTCACAAATATTAAGGAGCCTCCGTGAATGGCAGACTTCCTGAAAAACGCGCTACTTAACTGATAATTATCTATATGAAAAGAGCTTTCATATTTCTTTAGCCAGTGTTCAGTAATACACATTACATTAATATCAAAACTTTTTAAGAATAGCTCTATTTCTAAGACTTTGCTGGCCAAGCCTTGAATATTTTGATGAACAATCTTGAATGTTCCGGGCTTGGCCTTTGTCGAGTGCCTCAGTTTAAACAACTAGTAGTAGGTACAGTCATAATATTGTTACTATTTACATACTGAGATATCAAATTATTAGTACCCTGACTATGATCAGTTTTATGAATATAATTACATTTAATATTGTATGCAATCAATGAGGCTAATTTATTCTTCATTTTTTTAGAGAGATACATTGTATCTACAGTCAACTTAAAGCTAGAAATAAATTTATTTATGTCAAAGAGTAAAAGTGCGTCGCTATGACGATAAGTCAAGTTATACATAAGTATATTTAAATCAAATATGTTCTTGTTTAACTTATTTAGATTATACCCTGAATTTACATAGGGTAAAGTACACAAAATTATCTTACATTTTATCCTATTTTGCAAATCCAAGAGTTGGTCAATATTCTGAATTATACTCTTTTTATCTACAGAGTAACTATTACCATACATTATAATAACATTGGAGTTCTCATCTAATTCTTGGTTTTTACCAATTTCGTAAATTATCTCTGTCAGAAACCTGCCTGGATAGCAATAATTCAAGACTTGTGTATTCAAGTGCTCCCTGAGCATAGAACCTACCCCCTGACCAAGCTGATCAGAATAAATATAGGTTTTCCCTCCATTACCGGTATCACTAATTTTTTTAGACAAGGCAGTTTCATTAGTTTGGGATTCAGTGAATAATATGTCCTGCGCCGGCTCAGTTTGAATAGACTTTGGTATTGTAGTGGGCTGAAGGCCATTAATACAGTTACAAGACTGTTTTTTTGATAAGGTCTCAAAACGCTCAGTGTTGTAATTACATAGGTCAACAAGTTTGGATGTGGCCAGTACATGTTCATTGATTTGTTTCTGTGCCATTTCATATCGAGATTTAAACTGTTTAAGATAAAGTTCCAAGTCATCTATTTTCTCATGTAAGATCAAAGTATTATCATCATACAACTTTTTGTTTTGTTCTATTTTTAAGTTGTATGATTTAAGCTTTTCTTTTAAAAGATTTTTTTCTTTCAATATGATTGACTGTTTAGGTAAACTACGTTGAAATTTAATTAATTTTTTGCATTTCTTGATAAATTTCTTGATTTTAATATATTTTTTAAGTTTATTATTACTATTAAATTGATACTTTACTGCTGGACCGGAACAGGACACATCACAGGTCAAGTCTATTATAGGTATAGTTGGATTCTTCGATTCATGATCATTGTTCATCAATTCATTATACAGGCTCACGGTTGAGTTGAATTCTTGAGCCTGTTTTTCTTCCTCCATAGATTTTATGGTTTTATGTGACTCACATAGGCTCACATAGGCTCTTTTCGAGGTCATGGATGCGATCCAAAGCCTGCTCATGAGTGTTGTTGCATTCACTGAAGGAGTTCACCGTTTGTTGCAATTTCAAACATTGTTCCGCGAGGTCCAGATATTTGCCATGAAGCTCGGCAAGCTCATTCTTCAGTTGTGAGTTCCTGTTTACAACTTTATGAATCTCCTGTTCACTGTCTTCACGTTCCCGGAGAAGCTGGTCGCTGACCTCTCGTGAAGCTTTGAGGTCCAGGAGAGAGGAGAGGAGAGGAGTTAAACCATAAAAGCCTATGATCGAAAAAGCTCTAAGCAGATCATAGGACTGAGTAGGACCAAAATGCGCATCTTAGTTCGAGCCCTCACTGGACACTGCAGCTTAAACAAGCACTTGTCCACTATGGGACTGTCCGAAACAAGAACGTGCAGGATGTGCCAAGAGGCAGATGAAACGCCACTACACATTCTCACGGACTGCGGACCTCTGATGCGCAAGCGGAGCTTACACCTGGGCAAACACATCCTAAGCCCACAAGATGTAAAACATATCGCCCCCCAAAAGATACTGCACTTCCTAATGGATGCAGGACTCGGAGGCGAACTGTAAGGAAAACAGCGGCGATCACAATAGATCGATAACGGTCGCAGTGATACTAGGACTTTATTGAACTAGAATAGCCGCTCAACACAAATAAAAAAAAAAAAAGTGTGAGTAAAGATGGTATTTCACTCTTCGTCTCCACCTTTGAAGATGAAACGATCGCGATGTTGACGTCGAAACGATTCAGAAGAATAAAAACTTCTCTAAAACAAAGTTTGTTCATCACTCGACTTGTCTGTCATAATTTTGCAGCATTAGGCATAGGTAACTAAATCCTCTAACTTGCTATCGCCAGTCAATTTATGACTATCTTAAATGAATGTGTCCCAAGGACAAAAATATGGCCAAATTGTCTCATCTCAAACAACAAGGCACATTTAAGTAACCGGCACTGCTAAAAACTGTCATTAGGAATTCCCCCGTCGCCCGAAGTGTCGTGTCTTAGTTACCCCATTGGCGGGGTGATTCGCGAAAAAGTTATTCGGAGACCTTGTCGTGGTGGTGGACCTTTTCCGTCGATAGGTCTTGACAGCTCTGGAAAATATACACAGTTTAAAAGTACCTGATGACCACGCTACGTACGTACCTAGTTTAAGGAATTGATGTCATGAAAAAGCCGATTAGTCATAAAAATTATTCTACTAAAATAAGCTATATTAATTAGTTAAATTGATTATAATAGAGATTGATTCGATTCGATGGAAATTCGAAAAACATATTCATCTATGAACTCATACGATATGTAATTTATATTTCAAATCTTATTAAAACAACCCTGTAGTTGAACAAGAGAACATTTCAATGACATCTTTTATCACACTTCAAAGGTATACGAGCTGAGCTTTCAAACCATTCGAATATTCCTCGATATCCCATAATCAATTCATCTTTGACAGCTGCTATCTTGAATGGGGATCTTCATAAAGCGATACATTTCACCCCCGCCCAGGGTGAAACGGGGTGAGTGGGGGGATATTTCTTTGCTTTTCATTTTAAATTGACCTCCTATCAGATCTTTTGAGCCGTCAGCAGGGGAGAGGCCAACTCGATATCTTTTTATATTTTTAGGTCCTTCCGATTTTTTTGTAAAATCCTAAAAATAACTCGTCACCAAACAAACATCGTGTCCCAAAATTCAACGATAAGCCGGCGCCGTAGGGCGAACAAGGCTATGACTATTTTAGGAAAAACAGGTTTTTATTAAAGAACTAGCTTTTGCCCGCGGCTTCACCCGCGTGAAATTTCGTTTGTCACAGATCATCATAAATTATAGCCTATATGTTCTTTTGGATTATAAACAATACTACTGTAATATTTCATAAAAAATCCGTTCTATAGTTTTTGCGTGAAAGTGTAACAAGCATCCAGACATCCAAACTTGCGCATTTATAAATATTAGTAGGAAGGATAAAGATAGATAACTTACAAGTTTATTTTCCATTGTAACATCTGAAATATTTGTATTAAATTATATCAGATAGGTATCTACATGATTGTCGTATATAAAGGATAAAGTTTGCTTAGAAACGTCCTAGTGTCCACAGAATCTATTTAACTTTCACAATACATTATTAACAAGAGCGTTAGCGCAAGTTAGTGAAAGAACCTTGCTTAACTTTTTCCGGAGACCAGCCGCACAAGTTGACAAAACTTTTAACTTTTAACAGACAAAAGCATCATGACCTCTATGTATTAACTTGAGTTGTACATAATACCTTATATTTATGGATAAGAAAAATGAATTAAGATTTATCGGTATAAGCTAAAAATAACAGCACTTGAGTATGAGTTTCTTTGAAAATATATCAAATCTTCAAGTTTCTAAATATAAAATCTGAAATATTGTACATTATCTAAATGGAAATTAAATCCTTTTAGTACCATAAACCTATTTTAGTTCTGTATTAGCCCATAAACAAATCCTTCTCGTGGATCCTAAATCGTTAAGTAACCTCCCCTGTATACCGAGGAAATAAAAAATATCACCTGTCACATATACAGGGCGCTACAAAAACGTTGCCCGAGAAAAAAATATGGCGTCGCAAATCACAAAAACGGAGACAGTAGGGTTGCTAGTTCAGGAAGGTTGACAACAATTCCTTTTTCTTAAGTATTCTTTAAGCTCGCACATAGCTCGCAGAGACGTTGGCCGTTGGGGCAGGAAAGTTCTCGAGTGGCGACCACGGGCTGGAAGACGTAGCGTGGGCAGGCCTCCTACTAGGTGGACCGACGATCTGGTAAAGGTCGCGGGAGGAGCCTGGATGCGGGCAGCGCAGGACCGTTCATTGTGGAAAACCTTGGGGGAGGCCTTTGTCCAGCAGTGGACGTCATTTGGCTGAAACGAACGAAGTATTCTTTAAGACACAAAGATTCGAGTATGACAAGAATTATGTCCAAGGAATTTACTTGCCTCAAGTAATAAAAATCGAAAGGCTATGTGACTGAGTTTCTTGGGCCATTTCTTTTCTTTTTGCCGCCACCTTGAGGAGTATTTTCAGAAGTTCCATCATCATCGTCATTTCAGCCATAGGACGACCACTGCTGAACATAGGCCTCCGTCAATGATTTCCAGACTGGCCGGTTGGTAGCGCCCTTATTCAAGCGTTACTAAAAATGATTCTAGTTCTTAAAACTCAAATAACTTCAAATCTTAGTATTTGCAGTAGAAGAAAAGGGGGGTAGAAATAGTCTTGTAAACTTCTGAAAACCTTTCGCCAGCCCTGCAGGATTCGGACGTATTAAACGAGTCGGACAAATGGTGCTCCTTGCTGTTTTCAGTCGCAGCGGCCCCGTGACGGCTCCGTAGCGGTGACCAGCGTTTCCGGACTTCGTTACGCTGCTAAATGGTTTTCCAGTGATTGTGCTTGTTTAGTCGTTACCGGTCTATTTTGTTGAGAAAGTAAATAGAGGTAGGTACTTGATTTGAGATTTTGCTATTTTATTTCTTCTGGTATCGAGATGAGAGCAAGCGGTAATGATCAGTCACCACAGATTATTATGGGCCTCTTTGCTTTTTTTTGCAGGTTTTTGCTGATTAGGTGGCCATAGATTCCAAAACAAAGTTTTATATCCATTGGAAAGAGTACAGTCGATAAACACTAGACTTTATTTTATTTTTGTTTCAGAACGCAATGATTAAGGATAAATAAATCTGGCACCACAGTTATTATCTTAATAATAAGTGCGATTATAACAATAACGTTTTAGTCAGATTATGTACCCTGTGCCCTGTACCCAAGAATGTGTGAAACTTAAGCTTTTTAAAGTTTATCTGAAAGTGGATTGAACTCAACTTGGAATGAACCACTTGGGAACTGAATTATTTGCAGATAAAAATATCTTCAATCATGCAACAGGTCTCAAACACTTAAAAACACCTAAAACTGCTTTATTATCGGATCAACCTGTACATAAAAATCTTGTCACACAATTTGCAACTCTAACATCAGTTATTAAGGTTTAGTTTCGCTCAAAAATGTCATGCGAATTGCGCCCAATAGCTTCTTGGAAGTTTAGCCATTTTGAGGTAAGAGAGTATTAGTTCGACAACTTCAGGGTTTTCAAGATATCTTGGGACGTTTATCTGTGTCTATTCAAATTGAGACCTTATGAGAGGGGGTTAAGGTGGATTTTCGTGTGTTTTGAATGGAGTTCCCTAACGAATTCCTTTATAGTGTTGACACTCTAAATGCACGTTTGTGTTTATTCGTAATTGGTTATTTCGCGTCGGGAAGTGTTTGCACGTGATTGTGTTCTTAACTGGATTATAATTATTTTGGTGTTAACGGTTTTGACTTTAGATAGCGTTTTATCAAACAATTGGTTTATTTAAAACCATCCAATAAGATGGCGATAACTGTTAATAAACAGTTACCGCCTTTTCCAACTGTCTTCATAGGCTGTTCTTTGGATAGGTAACAAGTGAGATCATAGCCTTGATATCAGTTTTTTTTTATAGAACCAAAGGCTTATCGTAAAGTATTTTTTAAATTTATGTGCTTATCATCTGGAAACTAAACCTAAGAATTTACTACAGTTCTCTAACCACTAGACTTTGGAGACGGCGTTAATTGACTAAACATCTTTCAGCTCCGATAATTAGTCCCTATTATGAAAACATAGCTCCACACCAAATCTCTGAGGAACGTATTAATTAAATAAAAGCGTAATTACGATAAAAGCACAAACCACCACAAACTCGCGTCAGATTGATACACCGAAAAATTTGCGAGATAAATTCCCGGGTTTAAACTTGAAGCAACTTTTCCCATTACATGGGATTATGCGTGCCCATTCCAGTTGGTATTTACCACAGTGTAATTACGCGTCGTAGGCCTAGTGTGTGCCCGGTCTCTGAGCACGTAGAATTTTGTCCAATGACCCCAAGCTACCCATCCTTATCGCTCGCGCGTAATTATTATGTTGCTGTTGCGCTCGCACACTCACTGCGGGCGCCCGTCGCACAGTCGCGACAGCGGGCGGGCGATAAGGATGGGTAGCTTGGGGTCATTGGACAAAATTCTACGTGCTCGCTCAGAGACCAGACTATAGCTGCCCTCTATAAAGTATATGTGTATATGTATGGTTGTTTTGTGTAATTGGCATGTATACCCAAGCGTTTATAACATTGTCGTTCAAATCACTGTAAAGGTGAGTATAGACTAGAGCGTTTCTGTGTAATGTA
Source organism: Ostrinia nubilalis (assembly GCF_963855985.1). Taxonomy (NCBI): domain Eukaryota; kingdom Metazoa; phylum Arthropoda; class Insecta; order Lepidoptera; family Crambidae; genus Ostrinia; species Ostrinia nubilalis. The sequence continues at coordinate 13,767,327 of NC_087107.1, read as the reverse complement.
ATGTTCTTGCGAATGGTACAATACAGGGAAAATGTACGTTTGGTTCGTGAAAGGGTGACACGATAACATGTCATAGAGCGGCTCGTTGTTCTGCTACAAATAAACGCTCTGCCTATACTCACCTTAATGTTGTTAGATATTCATTATTGCATGCCACGATATACTTACCTATTGTAGTAGATTTGGGAGAGGATTGGGATGGTTGGGACGGTCCAAGCTTGGTCGTTTCTTTCTTCTTTCACTTCACAAATACACTTGAATTTTTATGGGTTGGTTTTAGCGCGCGAGAGGAGTTATTTGAGTTGTTTTATTTAAAATATTTATTTCGTATTAACGCCCAGATAGGTAGGCGATGCGGCGCGTTGCAATACGAGAGCGAGACTGAAGGTGGAAGGGAGAGGAAGGGAAAAGGACTGTCAGAGTGAGTGATGGAGAATAGTGTGACATGAGTTTGAATTGTTTGAGTTTTTAATACTGGCGCGTACACCTATAAAAGAAATACAATTTAGGAGGTCTTATCGCTAGGAAGAGTACATACAGGGAGGGAACAGTTGTAGCTCGTAGTTGTTGCTTGCAACTCTACAAAATATAAATTAAACACCTCTTGATAAAATAAACTATAACCTCTCTATATGGTGAAAGCTATGTCGATATCGAGTCTATGTCGTTGCACGATCGTTTAAAAACGTGTTTTATGCGTGAGCACTATCGGCATAATATTTAACAGTTTTGGCGCGGTCCCAGAGTGGACGGTTTAGTTTTTGATATACGGCGCTGTGACAGACCGTTTGATCACGGCCAGTGATTTATATGATTATGTAATCAAAATGGCGGCTCTTGTTGATGATTTGTCACGATTTAGGCCTTCGGAGTTGTGTACGTTCCTGGAACAACAATGGATATCAGTGTAACTTTTCATTTGAGTTAAGTGGACAGTTTGGACTGCTACTTTTTCTCTGTCGGATAACTTTATTCTGAATGTATTGTACCTATAGAGAAATCTGAAGGTTTTTCAGAAAGGACAGATATCCCATAATATGAAATAATAACAACAACAAAAGTTAAACACGCGTTGACCACTGGTTCAAAATGACATTTCTATACTTACTACAATTTAAACAAGTGTTCAACGGGCGTTTAACTTTATGTAGGCCATAAAGGTTTTGCTCATTTCGGATTAGTTTTCTCGACAATATCATCAATTAAAATAGTAACGTTTCGGCTGCAGCATCGCAGCCGAAACGTCAAGCCGTGAGTAGGTCCATAATGTAACTCATTAATAAACGTCGCGTTAAGACCCGTGTCTTACTATTTTAATTGAAATGGAACGCGAAAGTTTAAATTCTTATAATATCATCAATTTTATTTGCGTATGTCTTGAAAAAGAAGGATCAATCCTATCTGAATCTTAAATAAGTGCCTTCTTACGTTCCCTCTCACACAAATAGACTTACACGAGAGTCCAATATTGTTACCTAGACCCAACAACACAAAAAGCTAGCGTCAATCCCTACAGTCCTAATCCTAAGTCCATATTCTGATAGCCTTAAGGTCTATAATCCAGCTTCTTGCAGGTTTATGAAAGGCAATGTTGCCTAGGCGTATAATAACTTCAGGTACTTACAAAAGGCGGACCTTGACCTTTCAGAGCTGAAAGATAGGGTGAATGTGGCGGGAGATTACGCTCGCTTCTAGCGCTGTAGGTGAAAGGATAGGTGAAACAGTTACCCGTATGTAGGTGTCTCTTATAGAGGTTGACATAATTTGAATTCTGACCTAAAATTACTTTGCTGAATTCGGTATTTTTTATTTTTTATCTGCGATAAAATTGAATGGTTGCATCTCGTTTTATGGGTTACTACAACAATGTTAATAAAGCGTCATATGAATACGGTTTTACAATTTCATTATTGAAAAAATGCCTTTTCAGTCGAGTTTGTTAAATTACATGAAAATAACTCATCCTACATAACCCTCCTGAAGCATTTTTCAAAACACTTGCATAAATAATTTAGTATCTGATACTAAAACAAAATAACATTATCCAATAAAAAGACCTCAATGGACGTCCTAAGTCTATCCAAATATTTAAGAATGCATCCCCAAATTTAATCCGAAGCTTAAAAGCTCACAGTAGCAAGTCCAAGGCAAACGTTTATCCGGCGCATTGTCGAAGCTTCCAAGTCGGGATGCAGGCGCGGCCGGAAGTCATCTTACGACAAGTCGGAACAAGGCCGCGCACAGCGGAAGACGAGCTATAAATATGCATGCGATAGCAAGCCTTGTTAATATTGATTAGAGGCTGAATTCCGACAAAGGACTGAGAAAGAAGGTGTATCTTGAAGGGTTATGAGGACTTAAAAATAATAATTTAGCATAATTATTGACCCCGCAAATGTTTTGCATTTGGGGTTTGAAAAATAGCTTACGTCCTATTTTCAGACCTACTTAATATACACACAAAATTTCATAAGAATCGATCAAGCCAGCCGCGTAGCCGTTTCGGAGGAATTTTGTAACAAACATTAAGACACCAGAATTTTAGTAGTGTGGTAATACTGCTAATGTATAGTCAGTCACGTTAAGTGTAGTGGTAAAGGTTGCGGGTAACGCCAGCTCTGATGTTGTGAATTTTCATACCTGGGCTACCATGGGCAGGCGTTACCCGTAACCTTTCATCTATCCAGCAATGGTCGTCTTTGGGTGAAAAAGAATAATAGATATGTAGTTTAATTGCTTGTTATTAAGATAAAAAACTGTGTGTAGGAAAAGTTTTTGGATTCCTCGCATCGCTGCCACTGTGTAAACAGAACTGGTACAAGTTTTCGACAAATTCAACAAGAAAAGTGTCGAAGGCGCGAATCAGTCAGCACCACGATCCACTTCCGACTTAGTTCAGAGTCCAACGTCCTTCTGGGATACCAGAAATAAGATGTTTTTGGCATGAAATTTTTGAGGTAATAAAGCTTGTGAAATGTGCCTTATAGCCACGTCTCAAAAACTTTACTATAGAACAAACCTCGCTCATGATGTCATTTTCAAGATGATCCTTGATCAGCTGAATCATAAATGCGTGGAGAGAACCACATAAAACTACATACAAACCGCAAACATTGAGTTTTGTTGTGATGGTCAAACTTCGTTTAAAATTAGACCAAAATTGTAGCCGAAACTGTTTTAATGGCCACCACAGAGCTTCGGTAGGTCATTAGTATTTAATACTTAACGCAAACTATCTTATTTTACATGTGCCTGTAGTACCTACATTAAAAACTCATTTCGACTTAACGGGACCATTCCCAACCCTCTCTCCCACCGCTGCAACCTTAAAAACCCAAATATGGAAGGTCAAGTTTGTCCCAGTCATTGTGTCATTTCGACATACGAGTATTATAAAGTTCATGTTCTGTGTTACCATGTGTACTTATCCACTTCATAGTATCCTTTTATATTTGGATTTTATCTGTAAAATAAAAGTTAGATGTTTTAGACAAAAGCGTTGACCTAAGATTTTTTAGACTTTCTGTCCAACTTGTCGTGCCTGCGGCGTCGACACTCGAAGATTGCACCTTCTATTCGATTTAAAGCGATCTTAAAGTATTGAAGTGGGATTGCCGCGACACGGGCGAAGATAGATTGTTTTAGAAATTAAAGTTAAAACTTTTATATAGGTCTTACAATACTTACTCGTAGCTATTAGTTTAAATTCAGGATAAAATATTCACTCTTATCTCCGTACAAATTCTGGAACATCGTTGAAACGTTGTCCCTTTAGTCCTTATTTTGGAAATTACTTTCTAAGTTGATGTCTACGTAAGTGACGTTTACCTATAACTAGGTTTATAATCTATACTAATATTATAAATGCGAAAATAACTCTATCTGTCTGTCTGTCTTGCTTTCACGCTTAAACCACTGAACCGGTTTTGATGAAATTTGGCATTGAGAGATAGTTTGAGTCCCGGGAAAGGACATAGGATAGTTTTTATACCGGTTTTTGAAACAGGGACGCGCGCGATAATGTTTTTTGTGACAGACAAAATTCCACGCGGGTGAAGCCGCGGGCAAAAGCTGGTTTATTACAAATGCGTGCCTTTGCCTTAACTAAGTTGGTCTTCAAATTAATACAAGCAATGATATTACTACAAATTGTGTAACATGTTGGTAATACAACATTATGTTACAAAAATGTCTAGGTTTATTTTTTTATATTAAGTCATTATTCATAAACTTTCCCTAATCTTGTAATTCCTATGCTAACGCTCTATAAATCTCGCGAACTTTAATACCGCTCCTATATTTATGTCTAAACTCAGATTTTAATATCCCGCCAAAAATCAACACAACACGTTGGACCCTGCGGTAGTGATGTTACAAGTAGCCGTAGGTATACGTAACCGAAAACCTTCAGACTGTTTATTTTCTTGTTCCTTTTCAAGTGGAATTAGGAACTTAAGTTAGTTATGATTCGTTTACTTCTAGCATCTCGTAAAAGGGTAAAGTACCAAATTCACCAATTCATACAATAATGTATCTTTTCTGTCTTTTTGATATGATTACTGTTTTATTTTGTTGCACCTTAAAAATTAAATTATTAATCCCCTTTATCTCAATGTTCCCTTGTAAATCTCCATTAGATTCTTGAGATTCCTTCCAAGTTTGTAAAAGGAATTAATCAGAAATACTCATTTTATCCGAAGGTATCCGTATCCGAAAATCTTGAAGACACAATATAACCGCCCTAGACGTTATTCATAAATGCAAATGGCGGGCACCGGAGGGCGGAATCTCAAATCCGAGGAATTGTTTCATGTTTTCGAGATTCTCAAGATGTTTGTTGAATGCAAGGATGCGGGGTTTAGGACCGGGAGGTGAATATCGGCGAAATGTTAAAGGTGAGCGTATTTTTGGATAATATTTAACGGTCGTTGAAGGTAGAGTTTAAAATACGTTTCAGTATTAGAGCGATACTTAATATAATAACCTCCTTTTTTAAGTCGGTTAAAAATGACAAGTTCACGCGGTTTCAGCGCCAACAGAAAATAAAGAACAACAGGTAACAGAAAGTTAAGGCTTTTTCAAATATGTTTTGGTTCTGGACTTTAGCCGTATGATATTTTTTATCCACTACGAGGAAGCTCTTGATTTGCAAGAGTAACGTCCGATGTAAAACGTGTCATTTGGAAGAGCCTATAGAAAAGTTAACATATTGAATAATTAATGTTAATAATGTATTAAATAACTTAAAATGTCATAGTAAATACAAAAGCTTTTATGTTTAAAATGTTATATCAAACTAGCTTTTGCCCGCGGCTTCACCCGCGTGAAATTTAGTGTCACAAATCGACATAAATTATAGCCTATATGTTAAACTGGGTTACAAACAATAATACTGTAAAGTTTCAACAAAACCGGTTCAGTAGTTTTTGCGTGAAAGAGTAACAAACATCCAGACTTATACTTAGTAGGATGAAAATCTTAAAATAATGAACGATCGTCGGTTTTGCCTCAAACCCAGCGTTATAATAAACACTACGTAGAAGCTTTATTATGTGAAAATACAAAATCACTATTCACACCTCGGGGAGAGTAACGCGAGATTCCATCACGAAATATTCGCGTATCATGACTTCGTGTCCTAGCTGAAGGAGAACAGACTACACATTTCACAGTGTATAAATATAAAAATGTAATTCTAGAGCTGTTAAAAATAGTTATTATTCGTGGACATTGGACATACCGAACTTACACTAATTGCTTTCGGCATTCATAAACACTGATTAATTAAATATTACAGGAAGAAGTTTTGAAAAGCTCATTCAACTTTTCTTGCACGAGTTGAAAAAAATTAGATAGAAAAACTGGGCAACTCTTGCTATATTTTTTGGTAATTAATTCAAAAAGAAGATTGGTACCTATTTGAATTTATTTTTGACATTACGTCTAAGAATACTTCGATATGTTATCAGCTTTTGTTGTTTACAATATTGCGTAGCAAAAACTTTACCATTGACAGATGCAACATGTCATTGTAGTAAGTCTGTATCACGACATAGTTCCGACCTTGAACTGGCTGTTCTTCCACATGCTACACCTCTATCTGAATGTTCGCGCTCGCGTAAAACAATCTCATTCCTCAATAGCGAGCTATCATACTCTTGGGCGCATCGCCTTCAATTTATTTTCAATAACGTTCTGATACTTTAGTCGCGAGAACTGTGATTTTATATCACGCGATATTTCACCTGAGAAAGGGGAGTTATGATTTTTTTAGAGTAGTTCGTTCATGTGGCATGCGTGAAAAATAACCCCTTGGCAGCGCGATGATAATACATAATTACCTATTCGTTTTAGCCAAATGACGACCTTTTCTCAACAAAGGCGTCCCCCATTAATAATAATGATACTTACATTTCAAGTTTATACTACCTACCTAAAGTCTATTCTAGAGAGAGATAAGTCTATTAAACATTAAAACTATCTTTAAATGAACTTCTTTAATTCAATAACTAAACTCACACGACAAATATCACATGACAAGCCAGTCGACCCGAGTGAATTCGGTCCGAGTCTCCTATTATGTGAAAATCCATGAATTTATGACGTTCCAAGATGGCCGCTTACAGATGGCGCAGCTGCCTTTATTCCTATTGATAGGGATATTAGGATAAGATAGAGCAAGGTACAGTCGTGCTTGAATAAGTTACTCTACTGCGAATAAGGACACGATTTATATCGAAGTTTCTTACGCCCGTATTCACAAACGATGCTTGCTTAAGTGAAGCAATAAAGCGAACGCACAGCGTTGAATAGAGCTCTGTGGTTGGATAATGTGTCACCCCGTGCGTCCACGCACACCTTATATTAATGTTTTTGAATACGGGCGTTACACATTTATGATAGGATAAGAACCGCACTAAGTTCTTTGTTCATACCAGACATTCATAATATGCTTTTTTAACTTTTTAATTGTTTGGTTAAATTACTAAGTTACAGTGAAAAAACTATTTTTTAACTTCTGCTTTTTGACGAATAGACAAGAAACTGAAGCAATGCAGACAAGTCTCAGGCTGAGTTGCACCACTTTATTTTAACCGTAACATTAACAATAACCGGTGCTTTTTGTATGGAATTTGACAGATGTTTGACGTTTGTCAAAGTGAAAGTAAGATGGTGCAACTTAACCAAAAAGATTCAAATAATTATAAGATATTTTGACAATTTTTAAATTTATTTTGATTTGTACAATAAAAAAATACTGTAGACTTCAAATAACTTAAACTTATATTGTATGTGATTGAATTAAAGTATCTTATTGAAATTTTAACGACTTTGCTAACGAGTCTAATTTGACAGCTAGGTACTGAGATTACACTCAAAGGCTCAGCACTTAATTGCATTAGATATGGTAGCATGTTAACATTATTATGCGGCAGACTGTACCACACAGCCATTATTATGGCGCAAGTACACTATGCGGGAAATTGACCGAGACGAAGCGCGAGCCCGCACACCGAAGTATGGGCGACCCACGGCGAAACTAACCAAAGCGCGTGTTTACACCATACGTCTCGATCAATTCCCCGCATAGTGTATTTGCGCCATTATGAATACGTCTTTGTTTATGCGGTTTTGTGCAGCGAACTTTGATTGTTTAGCAAAACTCAATGCAAATTTAAGTAGATAATATGCTTAAGGCGAGACATATTTCAGTCTAACGAAGTTTTGGAACTAATATGTATGCATATTAGATAATCATACATCGATTGGCTAATGTGATGTATTTAGCCACAATCAAGGGTATTTTAATTAACTGCTATTGTTTTAATTACTATAAAATAATGAAAAGTCGCAAGGCTGACTTGCACTAACCGTAATTTTATCAGTACTTGATTTTGTATGGAGTTCGACAAATTTTTGACGTTTTTTAAAGTTAAAATAAGATTGTATAACTCAGCCTAAATTAAGAAGAAAAGAAAATTAAACGTGTTCTTTTTCTAAGCTTTATATTTATGTATAATTTCGTATGAAAAGCGTTTTATGTCGCATTTAATCCTCGTTGTCAAGTAAGACAAAGGATTTTAATCATTCCGCCATTTTTCGCCGCCGCTTTTTTTAATATCGACAATTATTACGCCCGTCTTTGTGGCGCTTCGGGGTATTTATTAAAAAATAACTGCGACGCTAAAACGTGCAGAATTCGTACGCGTGCCAGGTGAAAAATATCAAGTGACGAGACGGAGCGGTTTGGTGACAGGTTGACTTTATCATAGCCCTATATTGTCTGCACAATAATGTTAACACCTTTGCTGCGGCAGTAACTTTCTAATACTTTCCATTCCTTCGGTACAAGGTCAGTAAACCTGGTATTAAAACTTACATTGTGGCGGCACAAGGCTTAAAGACCTTGTAATATTTAAGATAATTATATTAATTTTATTTTTGGCTTCATGTTAATAGATATTGTGTTTTTTTTCTTTGAATATTAATAATAATGCATTTATTGACATACACCTGAAGGCGTTCGTGAATAACTTGTTTAGTATAAAAATTATAGCTATATTCAAAATACAAGGCGTATGCACCCTGTGCCGCACTGAAGTAGGGAAGTCTGGTGGGTATTCTAGGGATGTGAAATACAAATATCGATAGTTTAAATTAAGTTTTAATAAAAATTTAAAAAAGTAACAAACAAAGATGTTTTAATGATTTAGTCTAAATATTTTACAAATAAGACATACGTGCATAAATACTTAAATAAGCTATATTTAAAGAAAACATATTATTTAATAACATTTAGTTACAACTTCAAATGTTTGTCACGAAAAACATTATTTAAATTAGCAATAAATCGTGTAGCAAATTAAATTATAATCAATTTGCAGTTTTGATTTTGTTTGTTTCTCTTGACGCCATGTCGACATGTGCGTTTCTTACGAATGCGAGGCAACACTGGCTGCACGAAGCTAGCGTGGGGTGCGGTACCAGGTGCGCAGGGTACAAGGTGCTTCGACCTGGTTTCGCATTGTGAAGACATTTTATTACTACAGGTCTAAAAACCTGGTATTAAGGTAGGTACATCATTGGATTCTATTTTAAGAATACATCATAGATGTATGTATATTCATCACTTTCCTACACCGGACCCAATTGAAGTTATGCCTTTCGCACGACAAGGAAGACTATAATTTTCTTAGCCGCACGGTAAGCGAGACGTACACAAGGTCTATAGACCTGGTTTCGCACTCAACGTGTTAAGGATGACCTACACTGAACCGTCCCAGCTACGAAATTGACAGGAGGGCGCTGCTATCTATGCTGGATTAGGTATTACCTCCGATTACTGCCATGTTGGACAACCATTTAATTGTGACATTGACAGTCAATACTGGGTTGTTAGTTTATGATGTTTTTCAAAATCGTTGGTCTTCAAGTTGACTGAAATAAAATTTATGATATGTGTATTTGTGATTTTTTTGACACTACTACGAGTATTATAATAGCTCAGAGCCGTTTCTTTGAGGTAGCCAATAACGATTTCCAACAGCAAACATAAAGAATTGATAATGGACACTGAATTCTAGTATGTTTTATAATTAACCCAAATATTAGCTAACTTACAATTACCTACATTTTTTCGATTTCATTTTCATATTTTTTCATCAATTTCTATTTTCATTTATTTTGCCATTTTCAACAAAGTTACAGTTTGGGCAAACTTCCAGTTCCGTCGTGGACACACATTATAAACTTATTTTATAGAATTGAAACAAAAATGTTTTCAACTGCTTTCGTATTATTTAAACCTGGCACAATAATTTCAACTTTAGAGTTAACTTAGGATAGAATATGTTTTACAACGTTATTTAACTATAGATAAAATACTTGATCAAAACACTCCCAAAAGATATTCTCTTAAAATAACTCATGCCATATTTACGATGTAATTCACATAAATGATATCGGAGCTCCACAAATACATACGGCGCTTTGTACCACGCGCCGTGAAATACAAAATCCCGCGCTATTCAGAGCATGGGAGTCAAAGAGATTTTATGAGCATTACGCTTTCCGCGGCCCGTATTAAAATATGCAGAGGTTTTTAATTTTTTTAATCAAACCCCGTAATTTTGGGCTGAAGTTAAGTCTGTAATGTGAGGGATGAGGCCAGGTATTTTGGGTCAGGTGAGGTATGGTTTTGTGTTTGTACCTCTTGTGTCAAAGTCAAAGAAGGATAGTGCGGAAACTTCAGGCCGAAAATGACAACTGCTGGACTCTACTGGTCCTTTTCTACTTGCTTAATGTTTGTGTCAAAGTCCTAATAAGGTAAAAGAGACTAATAAAGGGACCATAGAGCGAAACTGTTTTATTGTTCTAAAATTATACTGCCTGCTGTGCTGTCTTTTCCGAGCATTATAACCCGGGCTTCTTCAAGGCGAGAGTAAATAGGCACTTACAGGGTAGGTATGTACTATCCTAGACCGCGTCTCACTTAACATCTGATTTGATTGCAGTCAAACATGCCTGCTTTGCGCTGCATAAAAATAGGATTTAACTATTATAAAAAGGTAAACCTTACCCATTACGGGATTATTCCCACCTCTCGTTCCCACTGCTGCAACTCCTGTGTAGTCAGGATCTACAGCTTGAGCGGCAATAAAAACTCAACCAGTGAAGGTCAAGTTTGTCCCGGGGGAAAGTTAAACTTTCATTGGACCCGCAACAAAATTAATCAGGAGAATATCGGAGGAGTTCGAAATAAGTAAACCTTACCCATTTTAGAGAATACCTAAAAATCAGACGACGTTAAGTTAAGCGTACCTCCAATCTTATAACCCATAAGTAGTCCACATGATTCACCCCCAAACTCCATTTCAGGGATGTGACACTCCAATTGAATTTGCACGTGTCACCGCGCCTTTAGTTCACTTTAGTGACATCGGAACACCGCACACCTCATAAACCCCGTCAACCCCGCGAACCCCGCTAACCCCGCAAACCCCGCAAACCCCGCTAACCCCGTCATCTAGGCGAGGATAAGACACTATAACTGAATCCGATTTCGATAGAGTAAAGTATTATGGTGAAGGTGATGTATTACCATAATGAAATAGAGTGTGCATGGAAATAGCGGCTTTTAGCGTGAATGTATTTTTGTAGGCGCTGAAATATAGGCTTGAAATTGGTTTAAAGAAAGTTGCTTTATGAAGAAAAGAAATATTATTTTTACGACGGGACGTCACAAAATAGCAAATAATGTAACATAAGGCTTTCACTCTGTTAAAGTTTCATTCATTTGTTTGAAGTCCTTGCACATTTGGTACACTGTTTTCGGTTTTATTTTTAGAGTACTATTTTTGTACTACATAAAACTTTTGTTGACATAAAAATAAACCATATAAATTAGTAATTATTCTATTTGTATACAAATAAAAAATCTTTAGATTTAGGTCCTTTTTAAATCGAAAGTTTTTATTTTTGACACGTTTACGTCAAACAACCCTGGCATTGAAACGTGTGGGTAGTCGGTAACTGATAACTCTTAATAAATATTCGATGCGATCCGCCCCGGCTAATAGTTTAGCCATACAACATTCATGTAAATTGTCCGGGCCCGTAAATACGGGCTTTGGCAATCAGTCCGATAGATTACAAAACCAGCGATTTTGTTTTATTCTTTTCGATTCGATGGTCTGGTGTTGATTCGATTATAATACAGATGCGATTATTGGAAATGGAAAATCTGATGCTAATTTTTATTTTGTTTTTGTAGTCGCTAATTGCCACATTGTTTTCTAAAGGAACCTATTAAGCCTCATTTGTTCAAATAAAATAAAACTTGCTTCAATAAAAAATATGTGAATGTGGTAATTTTTAGAAACGGCTGTTAGTTTTGCCTTCCCTTTTATTCGTATACTTATTATTATTCTGTATATTATTCTAAAAATCTGTCCTCTAGGTTGTCTGGAAGATGTCGCTTTATAGCGGTAAAACCGCCTAAATTATGCTATATCTTTTGTATACTTCTTTTTCTTTTCTTATATTGTGTACAATAAAGAGTGTTCTAAGGTACGAGTATAGTGCACATTTATCATTAATTGTATGAAAACACACATAACAAAGTAATGCTTCATACAGTTTATTACCCCAAGCTCAATCCTCGTAATAACGCTCCTTGGGTTGCCAAGACACTAAAAAAGGACCCCAAACACGGTGTGTTCATCAAAATAATCCCCGCTTATACAGGGTGGAATTGTGTAATGCCACCTGGAAGAAAAGTACTCTTAATACTCTAGATAGAAAATTGTACACAATTAAAACATTCCTTTATTTTTGAAAAGAAAGAGATCTGCATTCAATATTTTCCAAAAATATGGTTGCCATACCCGGGAATCGAATCAACTAAAATTTGTTAAAAATTACACCTGTAAAATTTTCTATATATGAAGGGAAGGGAAAGTACTTTTAATGATAGATCGCCCGGTGCTTTGTCCTGCTGGAAGCTCTTCTGGAAGGACTGGTCTTTTGTTCTAAACGTCCTGCCAGAAGATTATCGCAAGTCCTGCCCGCAGTACGCAATTTGTACGTGTTTGCTTGCTGGTCCTTCCAGCAGTACGGTGACCTTCAAATTTGAACTCATCCTCACCAGAAGTAGTAAACACTTGGTTAGTGTTTATTAAATAAAAAGTCATGTCGTAGAATCATTTTGTTTAACCAGTATTTTACTTTTCTTAATATATTATAAACTTGTTTATCTTCTTTCAACTTAACTAATAGGAACTATAATAAGGAACTTTAAATTAATTACTTTGGTACGTCACTTTGTATTAGAAATTACACCTATCACTTACAAATACACTACAAATTAAAAACAAAAACAAGAAATAAATTATAAATGTTTGATTAGGCTGGAATACTTCACATTCATTATAATATTATCGCCAAAATGTTGCCGACTCCACGCCCGGCGCGTCAAAATGTGTCGCGCGAGCGCGAACGCGCTGCCCCCGTGTATACTCGTGCGCCATCGGGCTCCGACTAACGGTTAGTCGCGTTTTTCGATCTTGGGCACTATTGGGTGAAAGAGAGAGAAACACTCTATTTTTTCGTGTAAATTTGAAATTTGTACAATGTATACTTACGAAACTGTGATCTTTTAATTTTGCGTCCTACCGGAAGTACTTTAAGTCCTGCTGGCAGGACTCCGGGCGATCTATCATTAATACTGTATATTAAAAGTACTTTCCCTTCATATAGCATTACAAAATTCCACCCTGTATATTCTTGCGCTGCGTATAGTCCACATTGCCCCAGGTGGCGAGGCGGGCTGTCCCCGTTAATATTTAACGGGGCAGCTCCACCCTTAAATAGGTTACGCGGACTTACGGCGGATGACGTGATGACCAGTCAACTAGTAAATAGGGACTAATCCGTGGGCATGAAGCGCTTTGGTGGAAGATGCTTTCGCATATTGATTTGGGACGAGTAGGTAGCCTAGTTAGAACTTGTCTGTCAGGTAAATTACATCTTTTGGTTTCACGGGATATATGTACCATCCTAGACTACATAACACCACAAAATATAACAGAAGGTAAACTCATGTATGTACCTCGCTTTGCATACCTCTCTCGCTCGCACGCTCGGCCGTCGCGCTAGGGTTGTCTTGTCATGTGTTGCGTTTATTTCGTTATGATAGAAAAATGTTACTCTTAATACTATGCAAGAAAGACAATAACAGATATACACGTATACTTATTTATATTTAGTACGTTATTATAGTTATAGTTTGCAAACAAATACACGAGAAGGAAGTAGTATTTAGTTGAGTGGTTGACACTATTATCCAACTGTTTGTTGCTCTTTCACGCAAAAACTACTGAACGGATTTTGATGTAACTTTACAGTATTATTGTTTATAACTCAGAATAACATATAGGCTATAATTTATGACGATCTGTGACAAACTGAATTTCACGCGGGTGAAGCCGCGGGCAAAAGCTAGTTATCCAATAATTCATAAAACCTCTCTAAAACAATTCGATATTCCTAATAATTGAGTTGGCTTTAAATTTCAATTGAAATTCAAATAAATAACTTACTTACCTCCCCGAATCAACTGGTAATTTAAAAAATGAAAATTCGGTATTTAATGATGAGTTTAAGCAACCAAATACCGAACAATTATAATATGACTTTTTCTGTTCACTCATTTTCGTCAATTTCGCAAAACAAAATAATATCACAGGCGGTTGACCGGCGCGTGACTCAAGCGAACCACAGCGAACGTGTGGCGAACGTCTGTCGCGCTCGCGCCACGTCGCGCTCGCATTCGTCCAAGACAGTCTTGCTAGAGCGGTGTCTATGTGTGCGTGTCTCGAGCGCGTTTAGTATGGAGTGTGTCTTCTGTTATATTTTGTGATAACACTGAACATCAGGTGCGGTCAAATACCTGCCTTTTTCCGTATAAAAATGAAATAAAAAAAGGTTCGAACATCGAATAGAGATATACCTGAGACATTCACTGGTAATCAGCCAGTTTTATTTGTTAGATAGTTTTGTCCTCATCTATCTATAGCTATCTGAAATTCTATCTAAAACCTTTGACACTGGTTTACAGCAATTTTCTATTCAAGACTGTTAAGACAATTAGTTTACACACTCTTAGCGTGGCGTGACTGAATTGCGTCGTACAATTAAGCTCTTTTAAAGCCTTCTCAAACTACGTAACCTACACACGGTTTGGCTTAACGATAAGCTCAAGTGGTGGTGTGTGATCGCCTTTAAGCGACTGTCGTTTGACCTCCATTGACTAGGGGAGATAGTTCGGAATATGGTGACAGTTCTCTTATCTGAATGTGCTCATTTTCTTGCATTGGTTTCCTCCGCCAGTGACTTCACTCGAATAAGATCTAACAGATCACAGTATTAAGGCGTTTATAGGGTAGCGTACCAGTCAATAAAGATACCACGTTTTAAAGGTCTTAATTTAGATTATACAAAGTCAAAAAATTCATTTGTATGGACTATTAAGTGCTTACAAATCGTTAAATTTTACTTCATATAGATTACCTGCTCCGATGGACTAACGACCTCAAAAAGATAGTGGATATACTCGTAGTAGCTCTCATTTGGTTGTATGAAAAGCGGAAGGAGCGCGTTGGGGGTTTATTTGTATCCAGCAGTAAACTTCTATTGACTAAAACGAATCAGAAAATATAGCTCAAAGTAACACATTACAACTATTACAAGTGATAAAATGTTAAAAATAGTTTAGTGATAAAATACGAGTAGAGGTATACTCATGGAAATGTACTTAACCGGGTGACATGGCAACCTCATCTCCGCCCGGAAATCGAGTTCAGACGCACCATAACCCATTCGGCCCCATAAAAGCAGTGAAAACAGCACGTGAATTTAACGTGGTTATCGTGAAGTCGGTCGGTTTGTCACGCCGCGGCAATCTATTAGGGGCAAAAACGGCAGGAGCGGTCGCAGGCCCATAAAATATTTATGAGGTATCCGCGAGTGGGGGTTGGGGCAAAATAGGAACGGTAGCGGGTAGTAAGATACTCTGAAAATTTGGATATTTGTTCAGTAAGTTTTCATTGTGACATCTTAATGGTCACTCTTAATAAGTCACGCAACGAGCGAACTTTCTGTACCTTATGAATTGGGCTTTTGCTTCCTGGAACAAATTCTATTGTGAAATTCAATGCTACGCATATTCTGGCTAGACGGAATTTGCAGCCGTGATAACATAATCTCACTGTCGGTATAGACAATAAGTCAGAACATTCGTATCATTTATGCAGTCTACAATCAAACCCGCTAACCCGCCGACATGATTCGTCGACTTTGGACATGTTGCCAAGTCATAGAAAAGTACAAGTCGTCGACCTGTTTCTGTTAAAATAAAGCCGCAACCGACATCAAGTCGCTGGGCTTGATGTGTGTCCTTTACCATCTCACGACGCGACTCTCATACACGACTTTACTAGATTGGAGAGCCTGGACTTGTCCGGTAACATGTTCTAGTCAAAGATTTGCTTCGCCGAAGATCAAGATATCCCTCGCTCAGCCTGTAACTTGAGGAGGTCCTCGTTGCAAGTTTAGTTTCGGATTATGTTCGGCTCGTCCGACATCCGTCGGAATCACGGGCCGCGAGCGAGTGAGGCTGCGTGCTTGAGACTAGCTTTGTTGGTAGCAATAAAATTGTTTTATTTGATTTGATATACTTAGGTAACTCTAATGATTCTGTTGGATCTATGACTGTGATACACCTGTGGCCTAATTCACGTATTTTGAAACAGTCAAAATGTCGTTGACGTTTAGAAGTCGTCCTATTGATAAACAGTCCTAAATCCGTATTCACGTGTCATTTTGATAGAACAATTACTCGATAGGAATCGAAACTCGGCGATTTGTCACTTATCGTTTGTTTACTGTCATTCAAAATAGATGAATACCGCGAAAGCAACGGTTGAATACTTATGCATAAAAACGAAATCGAAATAAAATCGGGCGATTAACTAGTAAATACGAAGTGACTCTATTATAGCGATCAAATTGCTTGCATGTCGTTGAAGTCTTGTTACGTGAATTAGGCCACAGATAGTGAGTCTTGGTTAATTAGAGTCATGAGACTTAAGAGAAAGAGAGCCAGGATCATATCCTACATACGTGTAAATTTGAAAGAAGGCTTTGTGTAAATTCAAATTGAAAGTGTTTAGAGTCGTGGTGTTAGGCAACAGTGTTGGCACTAATCAATTAATTTTTTAATCAATTAATTAATTTGATTAATTTTAATCATGATTAAATTAATCCTGATTAAAATAATCATGATTAAAAAAGTAATCATAATCATGATTAATTTGTTAATCATTAATCAATAATCATTAATTTGATTAACTTGATTAACTTCTTAAATATTCTATCGAAAACAATGTTAAAACATTGAATTCTAATATTAGATGTTTGGTTTTAGGCTACAATTCTATGACAGGTCATACCTAGAAAATATAAGGTAACCTAGACTGCCCCCCGCCCCCTTCCCTCGCTGAAACTTCCGGTGCAGTCTTCCGACCTCCCGTAGGAGGATATTATCAGTCCACTTCCCCTACCGTTCCAGCACTTACTTGCAACCCCACACTCCCACCACCTGCCCCCCACCCCTAGCCTCCCCTGAAACTTCTGGTACGAAGTCTCCTGCACCTCCCCAACACGCAAAACCTCCTAGCTTAGCAACCCCACCCTTCTATTGAATTGCCCACGCGTGGGCCTCCCCCCGAAACTTCTGGTACGAAGTCTCCTGCACCTCCCCAACACGCAAAACCTCCTAGTTTAGCAACCCCACCCTTCTATTGAATTGCCCACGCGTGGGCCTCCCCCGAAACTTCTGTTACGAAGTCTCCTGCACCTCCCCAACACGCAAATACTCCTAGTTTAGCAACCCCACCCTTCTATTGAATTGCCCACGCGTGGGCTTCTCCCCGAAACTTCTGGTACGAAGTCTCCTGCACCTCCCCAACACGCATAACTTCCTAGCTTAGCAACCCCACCCTTCTATTGAATTGCCCACGCGTGGGCCTCCCCCGAAACTTCTGTTACGAACTCTCCTGCACCTCCCCAACACGCAAATACTCCTAGTTTAGCAACCCCACCCTTCTATTGAATTGCCCACGCGTGGGCTTCTCCCCGAAACTTCTGGTACGAAGTCTCCTGCACCTCCCCAACACGCAAAACTTCCTAGCTTAGCAACCCCACCCTTCTATTGAATTGCCCACGCGTGGCCCTCCCCCCGAAACTTCTGGTACGTACTCTCCTGCACCTCCCCAACACGCAAAACCTCCTAGCTTAGCAACCCCACCCTTCTATTGAATTGCCCACGCGTGGGCCTCCCCCCGAAACTTCTGTTACGAACTCTCCTGCACCTCCCCAACACACAAAACGTCCTAGTTTAGCAACCCCACCTTTCCGTTGAATTGCCCACGCTTGCGCCTACATTGGGGAGGGGGGGGGTCTTCTCCCTATCGTCAGCCAGCCCGCTTAACTTCTATCCTGACCCAATTTTGCTGGAGGATACCGGAAGAATAGAAGGAATTGTGAGAAACAAAACTAGTGCGATAAGTGTTTTGAGTAGTGAAAATTGACGCAGTTTTTTGGGAAAACGACAGTACAACTCCAGATCCCCCCTTTGCTAGATATTTTATAAGTCGCGGGTACCTTTTCATACACTCCCAACCCTTTTCTTATGAAAATAGTAGATAGTTAATCAAATAATCAAATTAACGATTAATGATTATGATTAATTAATCTTAATCAAAATTTTTGATTAATGATTAACTAATCATAATCAAAAAAATTTGATTATGATTTTAATCATTAATTTTTAATCATTAATCAGATTAACTTTTTGCCAACACTGTTAGGCAACAATGAAAACTGATACAGCTATTGTTGCTCTTCACGACTTACAATGTAAATGTGCCACGCCCACATCTTCGCACACTTGAGGCTGTGCAAAAAATTAACAAAGGCCCACATTTCTTCCTCCATTATTGCCCAAATATGGCTCTGGCCCATTGCGAGTAATGGCCCATTCGTTATGCCACAATGACCATAGCATTATGGTTTCATTGCCAATAGTAATAAAAATAGATGGGTCGCTTGATGTGCGTTTGATTTATAATTATTATCGTATGGACAATTTACCTCATAAATGAAATTGTATTATAATGTTATTTGAATAGGACACGTAAGAGATAGATAGGGAAAATTATCTTACTTGCTTTTTCAGCTCTTAATTTAGATAATGTCAGTTATCATCATAACCTAGGGCTAGTTTCACTGGATTTTACACAGTTTCAGATACTTTATCGGTCATTAACGCTGTATTTCGAATGATGATAGTGACCGGTGACCTAAAGTACCAAACAATCCCTGAAATTGGTGAAAAGGGCTCTATGAGTGCTTAATTTTCTAATTCATCAATCATTTTTGAAACATTTTGCTATCATTTTTGACTAGAGTTATTAACAATGTTTTTTTTTTGTTTCAGGTAAGATTTTTTTGCATTCACGTTTCGAGAACTTCTCTTCGCTTTCGAAGAATGTAAGTGTGTTGTATTGTTATCTGTAAGATTATATCCTGCACTTGTTATTATACATACCAACTTAGGAAAGGGGTCCAATTAATTAGGCAAACATTTTCTTGGTTAAATTGTGATAAAATAGTCAAACCAGAAGAGCAATAATCTTTATATCAATATTATAATCTGTTGTACCGTTGACAGACAAAAAATAATAATAAAATTAAAACAGAACTTTTGTAAATGCATTCAACTAAAAAATAGTACATTTTTATTGAATGGTGGCCTTTTTGTGACATTCCCCGTTTCCATGGCAACGCAACAGTAATTGAGTAGACCATGTACCCGCTAGGGAGCGCCAGTTGATTGGCATGCCACATGAGTGACATCCCCCCTCCTCGCGGGGGGTGCAGTGCAGTACGTGGACGATGATTAATGGGCCGATTTTGAGTTCGGTATATTAATTCGGCGTTGGAGATTTCACACGAGTGTAGTGGTAGCAAAATAATTAAAATAAATGTCAGTCATTTGTTAACTTTAAATATCTACACTTTCTTTAGTAGGAAAGGCGTTCAATAATACACATAAGGGCTAGTTCCAACGAGAATCCAGTTTTACAGAATTCTGTTTTACTATATCTGGACTAGCTATCGTATGAATACACATAATGTGTTTGAAATCTGAATTACAAATTGGAACGGATCGTTTTTTCGGGACATTACAAACGGGATGTTCGTGTCAACTTTAAAATTAAAACACTTACATATACAGGATGTCCCAAAAAATAGTGTCAAGCTGAAACCCAGTTTTCGAGTTATGATTGTTTTAAATTACTACACAGTTCCTACAAAAAATGGGATATCTCTTGTTCCATCCAGAAAAAGTCCTAACTTTTGCTGTAATTTGTTTTGTCTGTCTTACTGCAACATGTTTCCTCCCATCTTTGCTCAAATTACTCACACAAAAAACATGTTTTATGACGCAAAATGGGTAAAATTTAACCTACGGCAATTTATGACGTCACGCAAATGAGTAAGCTTGATGACGTCGTTTAACAAATGCGGAGGGCGAGCAAAAATATCACGTGGAAGAACACGTGCTTGACAAGTGAAAGAAAAGTTTAAACGATGTATTTAAAAAAATATAAAAAGATACTGACATAAGTATTTCGAATTTATTTCCAACTTTTGTTCAATTTATTATTTTTCAAAAGAACAATAACTGATAGTATTTTAAAAACTATCTTTTACAATAATACTGCGGCAATGAGTTTTTTTTTAAATCTGAAACAAGATAAATTATTCTTTCTTTCTTTCTAATGTCGTCAGCACGTCACTAAATATTTTTATTGCAAAATAGCTTCTAAGAGCTTGAAGTGCTGTCGTCTGTAATAAAAAACAAAGCGCACACACATTTTGCGATACGAGTAGGAAATAGGCGTTCGCGTGTCATCGTGTCAATCAAGTTAAAGACAACGCCACAATTGTCATTCGGGAGGCACGTGACGTGAGACGCGGAATGTGTAACACCACAGTGAACAAAAGTAGCAGAAGTGTCACTGCAAATCAATCCACAAACGCCTAAGTAGAATAGAAAGTTTTTTTTTTTCGTCACGTTGGTATATTTTCTGACAATCAAAATCAAAAATATCTATCAACCATTTTCATTGTTACTTCAGGTATTATTTTAAAGAGCAAATGATACAGATTTAGTTATGAATAATGGGCCTCAGAGGAAAAAGTTACTTTTGCTATTTCTTCGCTATTAGCCTAGCTATTATTTGGCCAACCATGTAACCACGTACAATATAAGTTAATGAGCCACTCCATTTCAATAATGAACTTACTGCACTGATCTGTAATACGACAACACCCTTCTTTACATGCATTTGTTCAATTTCTTTCACTCAATATCAAGTTTCCGAAGCAGTCAGACTTTGAAATTGTTTTCTGAACACCCCACGAATTCAACAGCCTGTTACATAAAGTAAAACACAGAAAACTCACTTTTTTACATTGCTAAGTAGATAAAATTGAAAATACGTTAAGAAATGTAGAGGTATGAGGAATGTTTGTATCGCGACGCAAATTTTAATCGATCGGTCTGTTTTAATTTAATATGCCTTAAAAGCTCAATTAATTTTGATCGCGATCCTTTTACATATTTATATTGGAAAATAAAATTTCGAATTCTAAACTTTTCAAGTTTTAAAATGCAATTCAAAAAACCTCAGTGATTGTCTTAATAACAATAAGAGTATGTCTGACTTAATGGGCTACTACGGTTTGCAGTGATCCTGCTTATTCACCCGTGTTATACTGTTGAAGTGATATTAACATGCAAATAACTTTACATTGTCTTTTTTGCGGACGGTACGTTCGAGCGCGTAGTATTTTGGGAATGTGCGGCTGGTTAGCATAGATACGTGTGTTAGCCCGGCTTGTATTTTAGGCAATTTATAACCTGTATAATTAATTTTTATCTTGCAAAAAACAATTAAAAATTAAGTATGGGCAGAGCCTCGTAATACTTACGTAGTTTGTATGCTTCACCACTTTATATTATTTTTACCTTTATGAATCACGAGAAAGCAAACAAATATAAATTGCAGGCGGACTTAAATTGAATAACGTTTTCTTCCTTTGACAATATTTTTAGCCCTCCCTTAAAGGTTGACCTGTTTGGGGCAAATAAAGAAAACGGTTGCCATCAGATCACGATTATTTTTAATCGATTTTTTTTACTTTATGCAATCCGCATAGCATCCAAATTCATTCAAAAAGTGCTGGCGACATTTTAACTGTAGTGTATCGTACATTTATTCCAAAAGGTTCTATGTGAAATTGTGAATCTTAGTTTGAACACCTATTTTGACCGGACTAAATTAGTAAAATCAACCCTATCTTTTATATC
This sequence comes from Ostrinia nubilalis, assembly GCF_963855985.1. Taxonomy (NCBI): domain Eukaryota; kingdom Metazoa; phylum Arthropoda; class Insecta; order Lepidoptera; family Crambidae; genus Ostrinia; species Ostrinia nubilalis. Next base: position 13,745,327 of record NC_087107.1, on the reverse strand, counting down.
GCAACTCGTGTCCTAAAATCCTGGGTTTGCTGACGCTCACCAAACACATAACCCCCTTTTATGCGGTGGTTAAAAGTGCCAAGCCATCACCGTGAGGGTACATTATGCAAATTGTGATATTACGGCGTTTGAGGGTTGATAGCGCCTGATGTAACCTGTTGTCTGCGAATCGCGTTTCTGGTATTGTTGCGGCCTTAAAGACCGCAGGCGTTGGAGTGGTAAATTGAAATTCTGGATGGGCTGAAATCTTTTTACGGTTGTTGGACGATTTCCTTGTTTTAGATGCGAATCTGAATAATAGGGACTCAGGATTGGTACTCGTAGCTGGTATCTATTTACCTATTTTATCTTGTGAACTGCTTATTTCATTGAAAGGATTTTTAGTTTCCAAAATTTTATTTATCATCAACTGTGGGTTCAAAATTAAAATCCTAACAGAAAATCACCTGCTCTACATATTAAAGAGTGCCTTCAAAGTGCAATACATATTTGATTCAATTAATTTGGTACAAATACAACTCTTTTTATTCCAACTTTTTCACGAACCTCTTTACAATTTAAATAAGTGAAAACCGTCCAAAGTTTATTTTAATTTCAAGATTACTTTCCTCATGTGCGTTCCCCGTACCCGCCATATTGTATTTCAAAGAATAAACACGCGTGGCCCACAAAGTATCTTTACAAAAAGTACATAATTTGGGGCTGTTTAATCCTGCCGAGTATACAAGTACAAAGGAGGTGGAGGGGATGCGAAATATTCGGATTATCCGCGCGGAGGGCCGCGGCCTTTGATATCCTTTCGAACCTTCTTTTGGTACGCACGCAAGGACGCGGCCTCACTGAAAGCGGGAGAACTTATTGAAAGTAGGCTAAACTATGCATGAGTTATAATGGTACAATGTGGCTATGTTAAAATTCGGAAAATACCAAATTTTGCCAATTTCCAAACTCTCGGAAAACTTTCCAGGCTAAACTCCTAAATAACTGGAAATTATGATAGGTTGCTTTAAGTATTGAAACAACATTTTTGGAAAACTATTTCAATTGCCTGTACTCGAACTGTATTTTCACCCAGCGTAGAATGTATTGAAGTATATTTTCTAAATAGATTGAAAGCTATGTCAAATTGTTATCTGTAACATTTTGTGTGCTCTACCTGTGAACCTGTATCCTGACAGTGTCCCACTCTACTAACTTTACTCACTTAACACCAGGTGCGATTGCGGTCAAATAGGTAATACTTGTCTTTAATAAAAAAAAAGGAATAGAGAGTCCATCTCCATTAGTTTTTTTCATTGCTGAAGCCGTAGGCTGTTAATCCTACAACATTTTATCCCTCTCAGTCAAGCCACATCCTCGCCCAGTCCTTATAATTATTCCCATAACGGTTATGTAGCAGCCCTTGCTGATTCGCGTGTTTAACCCAACGCCGAGGCGTCAATTACAAGTGTTTGTACATTTAGTGGAAGTTGCTTTAGTGGGTTATTGATACGCTAATGTGTGGGTGATGTTTTGGTTATAAAAGTATAATTTGTTGTCTATCTAATAGGAAATTTTAAATTGGTTTTTTTTTCAAGTTACAAATGTAGGTACTGAAAATGGACAGTATAAAATATTACTTACAGTTCCTGAATTTCCTGAAATACCTATCAATAATCATGTCATGTCAGCGTGAGACGTCCACCCACAAGGTGGACCGACGACCTGATAAAGGTAGCAGGAAGGCGCTGGATGCAGGCCGCTACCAACCGTGTGACGTGGAAGTCATTGGGGGAGGCCTATGTTCAGCAGTGGACGTCCTACGGCTGAAATGATGATGATGATGAATCATGTCATGAATATCATCTAGTTTCCTTCATCCAAATGATATTTTGTAATATACATTGTACTCATTTTGTATTAAGTAAACATATTGTATTGGTCTTCAAATACGCTAAAAACGACGAAAATGAGTTTTACTCGTATGTTTGTAACTGTAATCTAAATAACAGTTTTAAAATTATTTAACTTCCATTCCTGTTTCAACATGGCGTCGGCTGTCAGTGCTCCTGACAAATTGCCGGGTAGTTCGCGAGCTCCGATGATGTCTCCACGATAATAGTGATTAATGTCCTGATCGTGGCTGCTCCAAACTTTTGAGGAGGGGAATTATTTCATTCACATGACGTATGATAATTTTCCAAATAAGTAAGCTTATTTCTTGAAAAAATCGAACTACATAAGGTGGGAATCAAACCCACGATCTGTCGCTTGCCGGGCGATTGCTCTTCCATCTGAGCTACTTATTTTATTTTAATAACAAAGCTCACTTCTTTCTCTTCTTTCCTTTGCTAAATAACTAGGTGTTTTTTTCATCTGAGTTGTGATCAAAAGCTAGTAGCCATTTGATTTTAGATCGATGTAGTCAGTAGGTAGAATAAGATCAAATCGTTTTTAGAAAGTGTGTTTAGATAAATGCTCGGCTGGCATCTCTTTTGATAAAGTTCTGGGCTTATCTATTTTACTTGACAAATACGGTAAAGATGATGTACTAAAAATCGTTTTATTTAAAGCGAGGAAACAATGTAGGTTTCCACGCTTTAAATAAGACGATTTTTAGTAGAAATAAAAAGCTTTAATTCGATATTGATAATCAAAAAATATTTATACAGGGTGTTAGGTAAATGGGTATATGAGCCGACACTAGCCCATGTTAACATGGTCATATAAATGGTATGGTGAAGTCAGAAAATTGATATCTTAATTTTAATTATTTTAATTTTCATACAAATCGGATTTTATAAAAAATATTTTGTATGAAAATTAAAATAATTAAAATTAAGATATCAATTTTCTGACTTCACCATACCATTTATATGCCCATGTTAACATGGGCTAGTGTCGGCTCATATACCCATTTACCTAACACCCTGTATACGAGTAGTGTAGAGTTCTCCTTACATACAGGGATTCATCCGTAAATTGTTAGCTACTCAATTACTTTATTCCAACAGCCTATTCTAGTGTTTATTACAATCTCAATAATAGTCAAATTAGTGACTTCATACAGAAACATAAGAGTCCTCCAAAGATGTAGACTCGCTGTCCTCAGTGTTGCTGGTGTCGCCACTCATGCGCACCTTGTAGTCGTAGAAGAAGTGATCGCCGTGCGGGGCTTCTGCTCCGGCTTCGTCGTCCTTGCAGCGGTGGTCGTGGATCTTGGTGAACACTGTGAAAGAGACCATAGGTGGTTACAACAACGCCCGTATTCACAAACGATGCTTGCTCTGTGATTGGATCGTGTATCACCCTGTGCGTCCACGCGCACTGTGAGACCTCATAGTAATGTTTGTGAATACGGGCGTGAGTGTCTCGTTGTCTTTGCAGCAGTGGTCGTGGATCTTGGTAAACACTAAGAAAGAGACACAGCAAAATTGATTGTCGCTCGTCGTTCGAACAGCGCGCAGCGGTTAGATCCAATATGTTTGTCTCGAAGCGCTGGTAGGGCAAAAAAAGAATGAGACATGTATAGGCTCCATAAGAGCATTTGACGATTTGTAAGTACTAATTTAATTAGTCTACACAAATAAAGATAATTTTGATTTTGAGTCTGTCCTCATTGCATTTACCAGTCCGTGGTGCTTTTTTGAAAGCTAACTTTGTGCTAATAAGACGTGGTGTGAAACGTTACTAACAGATTTGATAGAAGAGCTATCGCTAAATTAATACCTCATATCCTCTTGTTTTCTCAGTGGTTCAGCAGAAAGTTCCTAAGTCTATCAGCGGAATCAAGTACACCCCCTAAATAAATAAAACATCATCCCTATTAATTACCATAAAAGCTAAATATTATGGTATTTGATGGGCATTCCCAAAGTAAAACTCGTACTTCTGCTAAAGTGTTTAACTTAAACGAAACATATTTACCAACTCAAATTAACTTTGTAATCTTAGTAATTACTCTAATTAAGGATACTAATGTCGGGGCAGATGACCCGGCCGCGAAATTAGGAAGTAATTTATGAAAATTTAAGGAAAACAGTCTCGTCCTTGGGAGAAATGATATTTACAGCTCGTACACAAAAATAAAAGTTTTGCAAGTCTTGCTATACTCGTACGATGCTTGCAAAATTAATCTTGAACTTGTCAGGAATTCCTTTTCTTTAGTTTGAATATCTTCATTTCTTTAGTTACAAGTTAAACGGAGTAACGACTTACGAAAAGTCACTGGAATGTGACGAAAAGTCGCTGGAATGTGACAAGCCGCAGACAGGATGAAAAATAGCGCCTTTTGGGAAGGTCTTTGATCTACAGACCAGTGGACTTCTATAGGATGATGTTAATGTTGATGATGATGAACTTTACAGCCATATCTTACTTACTGGTGCCATCCTGGCAGTTTTTCAAGTGCATCATGCACAAGCTCTTAAAAGATCGACATGCGCGCTGGTAGACGCCGCAGATCCATTCTTCTTCTTCTTTTCGTGTCGACAATAAACTTACACAGTGTCAGCCCAAAACTCCGCCACAAGAGTGGCAGATCCATTTAATGATGATGATGATGATAATGATGATAATGATGATGAAGGACAAAGCCATCTCTTACTTACTGGTGCCATCCTGGCAGTTCCTCAGATGCATCATGCACAGGCTCTTGAAGGAATCCACTTCATGATGATGATGATGATAATGATGATGGAATTCACAGCCACATATTACTTACTGGTGCCATCCTGGCAGTTCCTCAGATGCATCATGCACAGGCTCTTGAAGGAATCCACTTCATGATGATGATGATGATAATGATGATGAATTTCACAGCCATCTCTTACTTACTGGTGCCATCCTGGCAGTTCCTCAGATGCATCATGCACAGGCTCTTGAAGGAATCCACTTCATGATGATGATGATGATAATGATGATGGAATTCATAGCCATATCTTACTTACTGGTGCCATCCTGGCAGTTCCTCAGGTGCATCATGCACAGGCTCTTGAAGGATCGGCGCGCGCGCTGGTACGCGCCACAGATCCACTTAATCCGAGGATCACGCCACTTCATTCCCATCTCCTCAGGGCATGGGGTGCACTTGCGATGCCATTTTCTCCTGTAAAAAAGTTAATATTTGCTCAAAATTACATCTTTTGTCGTCGCTTAGGATGTGAAAGAAAGGGATTCAGAATATATCATGTTCCAGGCATAGACTGTATAACATCTATATATATAAAAATGAAACCCGTTTCGCGTTGTCACGGCATCACGTGTGAACGGCTGAACCGATTTCGATAATTCTTTTTTTTAAATGTTTGTGGAAGTCCAAGGATGGTTCTTACGGAAAAAAATATTAAGAAAATCTCTACGCTAAGGCGGTACGAAGTTCGCCGGGTCAGCTAGTACATTATAATTATGATAATTTTCTCCAATGTCGCAATGTCTCCTCTTGGTTAGGTTGATTTGTGTTAAAACCACTTTGTGAACTTCTTTGTAGAATCAAACTCATTACCATAACCTCTATCTAATTTTATGATGACCATCATGATGAATGCATAACTCAAAATTATTTGAATAACAAGAATCATAAAAACAAACAAATCGACCGTTCACAAAATGACAAAATTAAATGCTCCACTGTAGGCCTAAGATGCGCGCCGCGATAAGCGGTTATCACGCCATTTATCGATTTTGCCCATACATTTTGACGTCGATAAAAGTTATCACGGCGCGCATCTTAGGCCTACTGATTTGAACCTTTATCACAAAGATAATAAAGTTATCTATTGGAGCTACTAAGTAAATTATCTCAATAATTAATAACATTAATCACCATCCCGGTCTCTCTGCGCTTGATTTCGGTTGAGCCGGGCGAACTCTTTGCTCTGATGATGACGACGATGACTCTTCCAAAGACTCTCCTGATACCCCACTTTCACCATCAGAATCTGAAAATATAAAATTATTATTAAAATAATGACTAGCACATAATAAAGGGCATATTGCCGTAATTTAATAACTATTAATTGCCATGTTATTATGTATTTAATAACTGTTAATTGCCATGTACCGTGTGTCCTCACTATATTTTATCAACATTATTAACCTGTGTTACTTAAGGCTGCCGCGACACAAGCACAGCTTAGTGCAGCAGCCGCTAGATAAACAGACTGTAATTCTTTTGTTGGCAAATAAAATACTTTTACTTTTTTTATCATCTATCAAAGTGATAATTCTTTTTATAATTTGTGTAGGGGAGTTCATATTCTGTTTCTTGAAAACAAACTTCATAATACTGTATCTTATCTACCTTCACTATTATTCTTCCCTAAAAGCAAATTTTCCTTCGGTTTCTCACTATCATCGGAGGCAGAAACAAAATCGAATCGAGATACTGTTTAATACGCCTCCAACAAGTATTACGTAACCACTATCTTTGCCTGTCGCTCCGAAAACCAGATCTGCTCCATTGAGATAAGGCTTTAAATTCTCCGGCAGTTTTGGAGAACATCTTAAGTAGTACAGGTAGGGTATTTGCTCTGCCTAAGTTTGTGGATAGACCGGGGTTAGGCAAACACAGACTTTACGCTTTTTCAGCCGATCGGCTTGGGAAATTAACGCTCGGTCTAAAATCGTAATAGAATGTACAATCATTTAGTCCTACTGTTGATCAAAGTTGTTAAAGCATTGAGATCAAATCGAAACCTGATATTGAAAAATTTTCAGCTGGGTTTTTCAGGCGATAAGTTATTACGAGTATTTCTATAGAAAAGGAATATACTCGTAGATAAGATGCCCACCCAAGTAAGTATTTGCAATCTTTGTTTTTTGTGTTACCATTGTGAAGGTTATGGTTATGTGACCTTCCTTAGAAAATCTCTATGGCTTTAGGTAGGAATCGAACCCTTCTTCAATCGGAATATATCTTGAAAATTTCGTCACAGTAAGAAAAGTCTTATCAAGGTAGATCCTCCAGTGACTGTGATAGCTACATTCCTAATGCATAAAATTATGTTTAAAATATTTTACGTTTCTTTTCTCCAGAAGACGAAGACGTCGACCTGTGCGTGTTCTTTCTTCTCTGTCTTCTGGTGTCGAAGTCAATGAAGTCCAGCTTTTTGTTTATCGCATCAACATCCAATTTGTTGCTCACGCCGTTTATGGTGCCATTTCCTATGCTTGCAACTGCTATGTCTGCTGTAAAACATATTTATTTCATTTACAAAACGAACATAATTATTTATTGTTAGTTGAATAATGTAAAAAAATCCTATCACCTGTAAAGCAGCAAGGTCTTCATGTTTTTTGGTTTATTTACTATGTTTGTTTGTCACTCTTTCACGCAACGCACTAACTGGACGGATTTTGAGTAGGTATTCTTTATAATGATGCAGTTTGTACATCACAAAAACACAAATATGTTTCGAAATCTCCAACTCACAGGTAAACTACTGAACATATCTCTGAATCATCTGTCAACATTCACCATTCCAAATGAAGTTTGAAGCGGCATTGAAATAATACGTTTATTACAGTAATATACCTACTGCAGCTGTAGTATTAACTGTATATGAAACGAACTTATTGAACACCAACTCACCGATAGCCAGTAAAACTGCGAACTGCGAGCTGCGCCTGAGCATAATATCGGCCCAATTCGTCGCACCAATAACACTTCGCACCGGCTCACAATTTGAGTCGTAAATCTCTCTAGCTGCTTATGGAATTTTATTGCTAGTTTTATTATTTTACGTTTTTCGCAAATTCTATAAAGTCGAAATTACTATGGGCATGCATCAGGCACGCTGTAAATAACCTTTATTCATGACTTACTTGACTTAAGGTCCTATGTCCCCTAGATGGGACAAAGGGCGTCCACAACAGTCCTCCAACCTTTATTCATACTATATGTATTTATCAGTTGATATCGGTCAAGTCAGCAAGAGTAGTAGGACGTCCACAACATAAGTTCGTTCGTTTCAGCCGATTAACGTCCATCACTGGACAAAGGCCTCCCCCGCGGATTTCCACGAAGACCTTCTGCGCCGTTTGCATCCAGGCACCTCTCGTGACTTTCACCAGATCGTCAGTCCACCTAGTGCCTGTCCACACTACGTCTTCCGGCTCATGGTCGTCACTCGAGAACTTTTCTGCCCCAGCGGATACAACATAGGTAGAGTGAGAAATTGCGAAAGATCGCTGGCAAAACCTGGGTGAGACAAGCCGAAGATCGGAGGAGGCCTTTGTTTTCCTTGACATCAGCCTTCCTCAAGGAGTGCCAGAGAACGCTCTTCCCACTCTCCCACTCTTTTCATTCTGTCCTTGCCAACAATTTTCATAGACTGCCTATCGAGTAGGTGCTCTTTCTACTCATTTGGCAGGACTTCTTTCCGGTATTTTAAATGAGGTATTTTTCTTCTAACGTCTTGATTTTCAACTTCCAAGGCGATTCAACGAGCAAGCAGTGGCTTGCCAAGAGAACTGACATGAGTTTTGGTTAAAATTAATCTGGTTACTTTAATATACTTTAATGAGCTGCTACATTCGAAGGATTTGTTTTTTCCTTTCAATAGTGATCAATCAAAATTTACTACCTACAATAATAACAATAACGATTGATTGATGTTACCATAAACACTAAAGACGCATTAATTGTGTGTCTTGTGATGATCATAATAGTGTTAATTAGACGTGTATTGAGCACATTAGTTATACTGCCAATGTCAGTCAGCATTCAGCTGATCGAATTAATGCAAATAGTCCCATTATACTACGATAAATGAACGAGTTTTTCCCTATTTTTCCTTTTTCAAGTTCAGTCTATCTCTATACGAAGTTTCATCATCAAAGTAGTGACGGCATAGGATTCATTTTTGCATTACTTTTATTAACACTTTTTCCCTATCAGATCAAATCGAGTAGGTACATATGACAGACAATTCTATAACTTTTGCGAAGCGAAGGAAATAGTAAAGCAATAATGCTTATCACAGCTAGATTACAGTCAATCTTGCTGCACAAACAAAATTATTTGTATTTGATTTCGGCGTAGATTGCGGCATTTGGAGCACGCCCACCAAAGCCAATGTTCTCAAGTGGAGCAGTAAACCTTTTAAATAAAACACCGGTGTGGAAACTGAGGCAAATTGCTTCAGAACCTAGTAGGAATCCCGATGTGCCCCCGTCCTTGACCGTGGATGTAATTACGACGTGCGAATTCAGCAAATTGCGTAATAGAATACTGTTCGGACAAAGAAATGATTTGGTGTGACGATAGAGGAAAAAGTTTTAATACAAGTAATTTTTTTTTATGCACAACAAGGCAGGTATTTATTCCCTCAGGTCTTGCATCTAGATAGAAAATGTTGTAGTTTTGCTTTTGATTGCGAACAAAACCGCACAGAACTCTTACATTCCTTTACTTCAAAAATATGTCTAATTTTTCCTTTTTAATTATCACCAGGCCATCCAAAGACATTTTGTTAAACAGGACAAAGAAATAAAACTACAAATGTATAAGAAATTATAATATTATTATAATTATATATTTAAACTTTGTAAACGTAGAACCAGTGTTTTCCATGATAAGAGTCGTTCTTGCAGCGATGGTCGTACAACTTCACGAACACTGAAAGAAAATTGAAACAAAATTATATAGTTACTAGCGGCCGCCCGCGACTTTGTACCCGTGGATCCTGTTAGTGGTTGAATTTTGCAAAATCCCGTCTTAGTGAGCACCTACGTTCTAAAAGGACCCCATGCAAAATTGAGACTAGCACTTGTAGTTTCTGAGATTTCGTGATGAGTGAGTCATTCAGATTCATCGACGGAAAAAAGCATAATTTATGTTCGTTGTTTCATCCTAGAAGAATATTTCATTCCCCCATTCACAGTGCGCTGCACGTCAGTTAAACGCTTCGTTACGCCGAACTTCGCATTCGGCTCGCATTATTTTCGTAAATGTGAAAAGTTCCTGACACTTGATCGAATTCTTTTTCTATTTGTGTCAGTGATTGCTTTTGGTCCCAAATAATTATTTGTGTTTTTGTCAGCGTCTTTGGCAATTCCATGATTAAAGTTTGCGAGTGAAAAGATTTGTTTCAACTTTGTAAGTGGAGCGGAGTTATAAGGGCTTTGTAGACATGATAAAAAGGGCGATGCGAAAGGGAATAATAATCGAGGCGTTGTCAGCATATTTTTTTGCGTGTTTTCGGGATGTTCCAGGAAGATTGCTTGCAAAGTGAAACAGCGGGCGGAAAAGTTGTGTTGTTTTTGAATATGATATCTAAATTTTATTGGGAAGAAAGGAAATGATTATCAAGTACACTATTATCCGTTTTAATTGCTATGTCCTCAAAGTACTTCTGTTACTTTTTTTAGAGTAGGGAAGTAGGGAAATGGAGCGATAAAAATAGTTGAGAGAGTAGTGAACTATGAGCTAAAATTGTAGCTAAAGAAAATAGTAAAAAAAGCAGTATCAAAAGATTGAGAAAGCATAGAATCAGATTAGGAAAAATGAGAAAATATAGCTAATCAAAAGGATCATCCATGGATACTACAGGCAAATGCCTATTTTGGAAGACAGAAGAATCACTCAAAATTGTGACACATTTTTCTTGCAATAAAATTATTATTATTAATGCTTATACTAAAACGTTTGTTTTTATTTGTATAGAGAACAATAGCGTCTAGACAAACCTAAAGAGGATTTAGGACGCTATTTGGATCAAATATGTAATTGCTCAATAATGAATAATAAATAAATAAATAAAAAATAAATATTAAAATGATAACAATATACTCACGCGTCCCATCCTGGCAGTTCCTGTACCGCATCATGCACTCGCTCTTGAAGGACCTCCTCGCCCGCTGGTAGCCGCCGCACAGCCACTTGATGCCCACGTTGTTGTGGGCTTTGAGCATATCCTGGGGGCAGGGGGTGCAGGTGCGGAAGGATTGGGTGCTGGGGGAAAGAAGGAGCCTTTAGAAACTTGTTTTTGGTACCAGTATAACTCATGGAATAATAAAAAATCACCTCTAGTTACAAGATCTATGAGAGAAGGGCCAAGCGTATAGGATAGGGTGCTGAGAGAAAAATTATTTTGTCACCAACAAGAAATCAAAAAAACACTGATTCATGGTGATACAAAGGTTTAAGACTAGGGCTTTCCAAACTGTGCGAAAAAAATCCCAATTTCCAAGAGCGTGCAGTTGGGGAAGCCCTGTGTTAGACTAAAGACATCTCAAATTGCCTAATTAGACTGCTATTTGTAATTAAAATAAAGTCTGATGAGCTACATTGTCTGTACAAACTCACGCTTTCCTCCGTTCCTTAGTCTCAGCCGATGACGCTTCTGATGATGAACTCGATGAGATCACCGAACTTGATATTGAACTGGAACCAAAGTAACATGATGAGGAATAGATTCATAAAGTGAAACACCATGGTCCTGACCAGAATCGAGCGTCTGATTCGCGATAACATTACTCCACTGATATGACGTGGCCTCCACTCCAGAACCTTGCAGCCTCATTGGCCGTCAGTTCTGCGTACTATGTGCCCTGCCTATTGCCACTTCAGCTTGCTAATCCGTCGGGCTATGTCAGCGGCTTTAGTTCGTTTACGGATTCATTCATTATTTCCAGTCAATATACAGAGTATGTTCTCTAGGCAATTATTACTCTATCTAGAGCGATGTACAGACCGAAATTTTTTAGACGTTCAATATTATAGATAAACCTGTGGTTACCCATCAAACAAATCGATAGCCGAGTGCCGGTTAGTAGCAGTTTGTGCCTGTAGCCTGTAGCCACCATTAATTAATACAGATTATTGAGCGACCTAATTAAGTAGCTGCGGATTAGCGTGCTTCGTAATTGAGTCTTGATCAAACATGTGTTGTGTGGATTGCTGAATTCCGCTGCAGGTTTCGAATTTTGGTAAATCATGTTGGTGCTACAATGTTGTGACTTGGTAATTATGAAACATAATAAACAACGCGTTTAACGATGTAATTCTGTTAGCATAGAACTCTACCTTCCTTATATCTCTCGTCGTGTGAGCGACACGGCATCCAACCTGAACTAAGATAATAAATCTAATATGAAAACCCTTGTTTGAATTTTCGAAGACGGCTATAATTGTTACACTGGCTTTTTCTGTACCGATACTTGAACCACATAGTCAAATAAACCATGTAAGTTCGTGTACCTTATCCTTATGTTTTAAATTAGATAACTACATAATAATACTCCTTATTTCTTATTTGTATCTTCAAGTTCTCAGCGAACAATGCGAATTAATGCAAGCGCACACGTAACTGGCAACATTAGTAGTAATGCTAGTCTAATGACCTTAGCAATAGCAGTGTTACCAGTTACAAAATCTAATCTAAGCATTTTAGTTGTACAAATGGGTTTATTTGGCTTGCATCTAAGTACTTGTGTAATAATTTTGTTGAAACATCATTTTACTATTTTTGTGTTGTATCTTTCGAGATTTTTAGTATAATTTCATTAAAAACAAATCTTTAGAATTGTGTCAGATATAAAAAAGAGCTCTAGATATAACTAAAAAAATACTGACGACCCTGATATCCCTTCTAACCTAGTGGTTATTACACCAATATTTGCCCCCATCGATGTCCAAATTCGCAACAACAGCCTTCAAGTCACGCGGTTGTCAGTATCGTCTTCATATAACTACTTATAGCTTTTGAAACGCAGATTTCTTGCTTTTATTTTGTAAGGCGCGTATTTTATTACCATGTAACCGTTTCCCTTTGCATTCCTCTAATAAAAAAAACCCATACCTGCTAGAAGAGATGACGTCAGTCTGCAGGTCGCTCTCTCCCGAGTCCTCCCTCGAGGTGGCCAGGTCGTACCACTTGTGGCCCCTGTGCTGGGCGTCCCCGAAGTGACCCACGTCCTTCAGGTCATCCACATGGGCCAGCCCGGAGGGGGTCAGGCCCTTTTCGTGGGACCAGCCATGGACTGGACATATGAGAGAGTCATTGATTAATAAAGTGTTCCTATTGATGTGGGATATTATAGGTGTACCAGAATCTCATGGCAAACAAAAATATTGGAAAAGTGTGTTTTTCATATGGCCATTGTCTATGGCTTTATTGTCACCTGTCAAAGTAAATCAAGAGATCTGTCAGCCGCTGCAGAAATTTTGTAATCTCTTCATGCCTATTTGTTATTTTTGTGAAAAAGACGAAAAAACTCAAGCAAGTCATATTGTTTTCAAAGTGTATTGTAAAATAAGGCATAATTCAAAGTCAATCTTTGATTTTAATTCGCGTCGTTGAGTTGACAGTAAGTTGGAGTGAAATGTTTTGATACTTACCTACATTTAGTTTATTACCTAACTGCGTCAGAAGGAGGGTTATGTTTATTTTTATATTATTCTTACCTAATAGCTGCTTTATCGGGGTTTTCAGGTGTATTTCATGCATTGGTGCAGAGGAATGGTGAAAATGTTATGACCATGTAAAGAAAATTGAAAAAGATTTCATCAAGCAAGTTTGAGTAGGTAATTGAAATGCTGAAAAAGCGATTTATATTATATTAATACCTCTTTAACTTGATCATCTATTTGAAGAACAAGAAATGCAAGTGGAGTTCTTAGAATCGTTTTCTAGTTCTGAAAGAAGTGATTAAGTATGATAATTAATAAAATTATTTACTATAATATACGGATTACTTATTTTTCAAGACATGTTCCTATGTTAAAAACCCGATGTTTAACAACATTCTTCATACACATACCTAAAATGTATAGGTAGGCATTCGTACTTCATGTTCATTAATATTAGTCATAAATAAAAATTAAACAGTATCATGATCGTTTAATCCAATTTCCCCAGTATTGCACTCAACAAAGTTTATTTTCCCCATTTGCCATGAGATTCTGGTACACCTATAATATAATTAAATGTTTGTTTGCCTATCTACCTAAATGCAATGCTATGATAGGAAGCTTTGACATGATCATCACTAGTACCTATCTGTTCGCGGTTTTGTCTTTATATTGATCGGGCAAACAACATCAACATAGCGCGCTTTCTCTGAACAAAAACAATAATAAGTAATTCATGTTTTACCACAAGCATAAAAATTTAGTTTTATGTAATGGTCAGTTGCTCAAACATTCATCCCCTATTGCTCCCTTTTTAAAATATACTTTATGCTTTGTCTCCAAATGCCCTTAAGTTACACCTGACAAGAAACTTGAATGTTTGTACAGGTGTATTAATTATCATTATCTTTACTTTTTTTGCAATAAAATAGTGCAAAATGTAACGTAATCTTATTACGTTAGTTTCAAAATAATATCATCAGCAGACACTTTCGTATCAATTAAACAGAAACGAGGATGGAGCAGAAATACGTCCGAGGAAGGAAATAATAATCAGATTCTCGCAATCAAAGCTGGAATATGGATAACGCGGGTTTTATTCCTGTTTTATCTACTTAGGGTATTCACGGTACGTTTATGATTGTAGTCGCAATTCTGAATGTGAGGTTTGAAATTTTAATTGAAAGCTACATCTGGGAGTAGTATTTTGAATGTGGCTGTGATATCGTCCCTCGCATGACTAACTATCCTATCTCAGTCTTTTGGCGATTTGATAACTCAAGTCCTAACGGACTACACATTTTTTCCTGCTTCCATTGTCTACGATTTTCTCTAACTCACGTATCTGTATTTACCTATTTTTCCTCCCACGAGGTCCGTAAAGTATAAACAGTAACTAAATTTGAAATGACCTAACTGAAAACCCGTGGTCTTGAGAAAGTGGCAAAACTGAGATAGGATAGTTAGTCATGCGAGGTTCATCACGATATGTTAATGTATAAATGCAGCATGCTAGCAGTAGATCTAGAGATCAGAGATCTGCCAGAAAACGTGACACGGGATAGATAGATAAATGCATATTTTATGTCTCTGGCCCCAGACCGTTACCCCACGCACTTATTATAACAAAATTGGGATTTCACAAAATCCCTTTCTCTGCCCGATCACAACATAATTGTTAAAAAGATTCCACACAAAAAAAGGTTCAAAAGAAACCTCAAACTTCCATAAAAATCTTTCAATACCCAAACCGGAGCTTACTAAAGGAAAATCTCTGTGAGTTTTTCTCCTATCTCGGTCCCAATCACAGAAGTGATTAAGTGTGTCTTTCTCCAAAAGCGCTCATTAAAACTTCCAGCTGACAGTAAAACTTGCGACAACTTTCCCTTCTACGTACCGATAATAATTTATTCATCGATGAAACCTCCTGTGTGTAGGTTTTGATAGCAACGAATCCGAGATCTTGGTACTGATTAAGACACGAATAGATAAGAATTTTCTCTACGGAGTTTCTAGTTAGTCTAGGAAATTTATTTCTGCACCATTTGACTTCCAAATACCTACTTGGTTAGTTTGGTCATGATGAGTGACATTGTCCACATTGTGGACCAAGTATTTTTTAAATAAACGTATGACGTCATCTCCCTGCTGGGCAAAGGTCTCCCCCAAACTCCCAACGATATCCATAAAGTTCTTTATTGAATAAAGTATCTATAAATTATTTAAATTTGTGTGTTGAGTAATCCGATCTCCATTTGCATGCACCCTAGAATAAAGGAATAAAGCGCTTTATACAAATTCATTGTTCCAACCAAGAACGCCAGAAATATTCATACAAACCCAGTTAAGGCGCATAGCGACAGTGCTGCTGTTTGCTTTAATTAGTTAAATTGCAAACATTACTAAAGTATTAGTAAGATCGTAGTTTAGGAATGTGTTTATTTAAAATTAGTATTCTTGTCAGAGTGACTGACATAGCCCGCAGAATCGCTAAAATCAAGTGGCAGTGGGCGGGGCACATAGCTCGAAGAGCTGATGGCCGCTGGGGCAGGAAAGTTCTTGAGTGGCGACCGCGAGCTGGAAGACGTAGCGTGGGCAGGCCTCCCACTAGGTGGACCGACGATCTGGTGAAGGTCGCGGGAAGTACCTGGATGCAAGCGGCGCAGGACCGGTCTTTGTGGAAATCCTTGGGGGAGGCCTTTGTCCAGCAGTGGACGTCTTTCGTCCAAAATACCTCAATGCCTGAAGACTAGAGTGTATAACCAATGTGTGTTACCAGTGATAACTTATGGCTCGGAAACGTGGCCTCTCACTATAGGCCTTATACAGAAGCTCAAAGTTGCACAGCGTGCTATGGAGAGGGCTATGCTTGGTGTTTCTTTGCGAGATCGAATCAGAAATGAGGAGATCCGTAAACGAACCAAAGTCGCTGACATAGCCCGACGGATTAGAAAGCTGAAGTGGCAATGGGCAGGGCACATAGTACGCAGAACTGACGGCCGATGGGGCAGAAAGGTTCTGGAATGGAGGCCGCGTACCGGAAAACGCAGCGTGGGACGTCCACCTACAAGGTGGACCGACGACATCGTAAAGGTAGCAGGGAAGCGCTGGACGCAGACCGCTGCCAATCGATCAACATGGAAAGCATTGGGGGAGGCCTATGTTCAGCAGTGGACGTCCTATGGCTGAAATGATGATGATGATGATGGACGTCTTTCGGCTGAAACGAACGAACGAATTCTTGTCAACTAACATCCATAGTTACATTTTAGATTAAAGAAGAAATACCACTGATTTGCCATACCATAATGGATAAAACTAAAAAGATCAACCTCCTTAATATTTATACTGATTGAAAAAGAAACGTGGTAAATGCATTCGTCGCCTTAACTATGTTCAAACTGGCGGCACATCAAGAAAAACGTTATGACATCTTATGCTGTTCTAATAAGAGTGATTTTACTACAAAAAATACAGTCTAATGTACTGTGGCTCTACCCCCAAGACTGTGACACTGTATTCGGCAAAATTAGCATTTCTAATTTATTAGAGGATGAAATTATCCTGTGAAAAGACCAAACGGACATTTTGGATTTTGATTAAAGCAAATGCCTTTGTGGAAATTATTTGGACTGTTCTGATTTCTTTGAAGTAACGCTTGAGATGACTGATTAGACTCGAAGCTGTACGCACAAAGAATTTAAAGGTCGCTGTACTTTTTAACTTATTGAATCGGCTTCGTTTTAATTAATGGACCCAACAAATTGAACAGCGTTTTCACATATTTTACTCGTATATTTAGACACGGGCTAAATGTGTCTAACAATACATAAAATTTGATTTCTTGATGTTTCAACAAATCTATCCTTTCAAACTTCCTTGCTTCCAATCTGTAGGTTCATTCAAATCTGCAATGCTCTAACTAAAGAACTAAGAATAACCTCACAATTTGCGTGCCCTACTAGTTATAATAAAACCTCTAAATAGTGTAATTATGAACTAGATCACTGATGTAAACTCAAAGCTCCTCGCAAAAAGCATTAATTAATATAATTATGATAATAAATTAGATCATCGTACAAATAAACTTCTGGATATTTTCGCACTCACCATCGATCACAAGCAGCACAACGCACCAAAGGAACATAACTCATAGGTTTTATACAATAAAGTCACATTGTAGCACGCCCATGGAATATGGATGCAAAGTAATAACCCGCCGTATATTTTATTGCTTATTGTATTGCAAAACTGGTGGTGGCATTATTTTCAGTTTCAAGAGAATCGAATGATGCTATGACGTGTATTCGTCTCTTGATACCAATTTTTATCGTGTCTTGAATTTATTTCATCTGCAAAAGCATATTTACTGTAGTTTTTCCTCTCGTATTTGTGAAGATAATAACAGAAAAGCAAAATGATAATTTTCTTATTTTCTTAATTTTGTTATCAAGTCCCTGAATTGACATAACTATAGGATTTGAATGTTATAATTCCTAATTTGTGTAATGTGATCATATTTCTATTATTGCCCTGACTAAATACTAATATTCAATGTAATTTTATTATTTGTATCTGTTTACAAGGACAATTATATGACTGGAAATTAATTAAACAAAATGGTGCGATGCTTATAACTTTATTTATAATATTTTTAAGCATCTTTTGCTTATCACACTGTTACTGTATATAAATAAATCTCGAAAGGTCCGTTTTCAATCCTAGTCGTTTTGTATAAGTCGTCGTATATCTTAAAATCTAACATTTAATTCATTTCTTCTTCTCTGCCTCTGATTCTTCCGGTTGATCTTCTACTTCCACTTTATCTTCTACTTTCTTCTGTTCTACTCTTTTTTCTTCCACCTTCTGTTCTTCTACTTCTTCGCCCTCGGCATCGTCAGCTGTAACAAAAATCAAAAATGTCTTGAACAATATACTTTTACAATGACTTGCGTTTTCGTAATTTGGAGTAGGTAATCAAATGTTTGGTTTCAAAACAATTTGATTACCATGTCATGTTATAACTTTTTTTCATTACTTTAATTATGGTAAGGATAATTTTTGTTACATTATTCGGTAACTAAATTTAAAAAAAGCAAACATTTCCCACGCTAAGGGGAATCTACAGTAAGGGTGTGCTGCAAGCAAAAGTGGTGCATTCCAAAACCTCCGATCTCTCTCAAAATTTAACTGAGTCAAATCAAGCCTTACACGCAAGGGGCGCCCGAACACACGGAATAGAGGCTGCCGTTCGTGTAGCTGTAGCAGAGGCAAGCTTGACACGCCTCGTGGTACACGTCACCGGCGTACTGGCACAACTCGGGCCCTACAGACCCGCCAGACTATTATGAACCTTATTTGGTATAGGACTAACTTGACTTTTCTACTCATCGCCACCTTTTTAGATCGCCAGATTAATGTTAGTCTTATCCCTGAGATGTGTATACGATTCTTTTCCTGTTAATACTTATTGCACTTTGAAACTATAAGTGGCTTAGATCCAATGATCTACAGGATTTCTGTTATAAAATATGTGCATAATTTATTATAGTTATTATCTAGGTAGGGCCTAGAGTTTATAATTAAGGTACAAATTCGTAATACATTTACGAAAACACTGCTCTGTATTTAACTTTTTACGTGCAGTTTTATTCTTAGGTGGCGAAAATTCTCGTCGGGTCTTCTAAGTACACATCAAGTTCCGAACTCCCGATCAAAGCAACGGGAAGTTCAAACTACTAATCCACTTACTGAAAACGTTTTCCAACGAAATTTTCAAGACGTTTGTGTACAAAAAATCCAATAAGTTAGCTCCAGCAAGGGATCCCATAGAAGTTTGATTGAATAGGAATTTGCATGAGACCCGAGCGCCATCTGCTCTTATAATATATTTTTAATTTATGTCCCGAAAGTTGTCGGGGTCCACGGGGATTACCGGGATATCCTTGTTAAAAATTATACGCAAGTTTCCCTAAATAATTTCCTTTACAAACTTTTTGCGGTTGACTTGGCAACTTTGTGAGTCTACTCACCAGATTTCGCGATTGCTGATGCGTGAGCGCCTGAAAAAATAAAATTAACAATTATATTTCAAGGAGAAGGGAATAAGACGAAAAAAATATTGTTTTGCGATTATTTTCTCTATATCGTTTTAGAATAAATCAATTAGAATGAAATTAATATTGAAACTTACTAGCTGAAGATCCTCCGTAGAGTCCTTGAGCTGGATTTGGTCTCGCTGGGTAAGGGCTTCCGAATAGGCCTCCACCTCCAGCATTTGCTACCGCATTAGCTTCAGCCTCCGCCACGCTTGATCCTGATCCTGGTAAACTCCCGACAACATATGGGCTGTATCCTCCCGAGTTTGCGTTTGCTGAAGCATCGGCTGACGCTGAGCTACCTCCTAGACCCCCATAACTTGGGCCATAGGCTGGTTGGTAAGGAGTTAACGCTGTTGATCCAGCGTTTGCATTCGCTAAAGCGTCTGCTGATGCTGATCCCCCGCCATACGCGTTAGCAAGAGCACTGGCATCAGCTGATGCGGAACCACCTCCATAACTTGGTCCATAACCTGGTTGGTAAGGACTATACCCTGATCCCGCATTGGCCAAAGCATTAGCTTCAGCTGAAGCAGATGCTGAGCCGATTGAACCTGGGTAGCTTGGGACTACGTCTGGGTTGTATGTGGTGTAGCCCGGTTGGTATGTGGTGTAGCCCGGTTGGTATGTAGTGTAACCCGGTTGGTATGGGTATCCTCCGTCAACTGCAGCGTTAGCGCTAGCTTCCGCATTAGCTGAGGCGCTGTTACTTCCTGGGTAACCAGGTAATGGGTAGTATCCGATATTGCCGCCATTGGCATTAGCATTTGCGCTGGCATCCGCTATCGCTGAAGCACTGCCGCCGCCTGGGACTACATCGGGATAATAACTGGGGTAAGCTGGTTGATATGGACTGTATCCTCCATTGGCATTAGCGTTTGCGCTGGCATCGGCAATGGCTGACGCACTGCCACCTCCGGGGACAACGTCTGGGTAATATCCCGGGTAAGCCGGTTGGTATGGGCTGTACCCTCCATTAGCTATCGCATTTGCACTAGCGTCTGCGCTTGCTGAAGAGCTACCGCCTCCTGGATAACCAGGCAGTGGGTAGTAGCCTATGTTGCCACCACCTGCATTGGCATTGGCACTGGCATCTGCAATAGCCGAAGCACTACCACCCCCCAAGTAACCCGGTTGGTATGGGCTATATCCTCCATTTGCAATAGCATTTGCGCTAGCATCAGCACTTGCTGATGAGCCACCGCCTCCTGGATAACCAGGCAATGGATAGTATCCTATGTTACCACTGTTAGCATTGGCGCTGGCATCTGCAATCGCCGAAGCACTGCCGCCTCCTGGGTAGCCTGGATATGGGCTGTATCCTCCATTGGCAATAGCATTTGCACTTGCATCTGCGCTGGCTGAAGAGCTACCGCCTCCTGGGTAACCAGGAAGTGGGTAGTAGCCTATGTTACCACCACCTGCATTGGCATTGGCACTGGCATCTGCAATAGCTGATGCACCACCTCCTCCAAGGTATCCCGGTTGGTATGGGCTATATCCTCCATTTGCAATAGCATTTGCGCTAGCATCAGCACTTGCTGATGAGCCACCGCCTCCTGGATAACCAGGCAATGGGTAGTATCCTATGTTACCACTGTTGGCATTGGCGCTGGAATCTGCAATCGCCGAAGCACTTTCGCCTCCTGGGTAGCCTGGATATGGGCTGTATCCTCCATTGGCAATAGCATTGGCGCTAGCGTCTGCAATAGCTGAAGCACCACCTCCTCCAAGGTATCCCGGTTGGTATGGGCTATATCCTCCATTTGCAATAGCATTTGCGCTAGCATCAGCACTTGCTGATGAGCCACCGCCTCCTGGATAACCAGGCAATGGGTAGTATCCTATGTTACCACCACCTGCATTGGCATTGGCGCTGGCATCTGCAATAGCCGAAGCACTACCGCCCCCTGGGTAGCCTGGATGTGGGCTGTATCCTCCATTGGCAATAGCATTTGCACTTGCATCTGCGCTGGCTGAAGAGCTACCGCCTCCTGGGTAGCCTGGATATGGGCTGTATCCTCCATTGGCAATGGCATTGGCGCTGGCGTCTGCAATAGCTGAAGCACCACCTCCTCCAAGGTATCCCGGTTGGTATGGGCTATATCCTCCATTTGCAATAGCATTCGCGCTGGCATCGGCTATAGCCGAAGCACTACCGCCACCTGGGTAGCCTGGATATGGGCTGTATCCGCCATTTGCATTAGCTGATGCGTGCGCGTGGGCGTCAGCACTGGCAGATCCACCGGGGTAGTAGGGCAGTGGCAATGGTCGAGGAGCTGAAAGCAAGAAAAAATAAAATGATTGACTCTACAAATTAAGTGTGATAAGTACATAAATGGCATATGCCGTGTGGTGACGGCAGAGTAGAATACATTTGTCACCAAACCCTACTCTTCCCACGGGTGTCGTAAGAGGCGACTTAGGGACTACACATCAAACAGAGAATGGGCAGCAGCGCTCTCTGACAAACATCAATCTTTTAAACTGCGATCTCCAACCCGCCTGCCAAGCGTGGGGATTATGGCAAAACCCTCCACTATAGTAGAGGAGGCTGATAGTCCAGCAATGGACTGTAAAGGGCTGTTGATGAAGTACATAAATGTGTGATGTATGCCTACGAAAGTTTTTACCCAACTTTAACAATCAAATTAATGCTAAGACCATTGTCTGACCAATAAACTTTATCTAACCGCTTGATGGCAAAAGGCACCAGTTCTGAAACCGAGCGGGGAACAACAAAACAAAAAGTGCAATTACGAGCTACCCCTCAACAGCTATCAAGGGCGAACGAATTCGATAAACGGCAACGAGAAAGCAATACACTTAAGCTGAGCGGTCAATCATTGGCGCGCGGTTTGCGCGGCTGATTGTTACGTTGATTGACCATTGATCGCACCCGAGATATACGGGGCCACAGCAGAAATAAATAAGCTACCCAACGTCCTACGCTGACTGGTGTTTTCAAATCGATTCACAGAAAGTTATATGAGACAGACATTTATCCATCAACAGTTCGATTAAATAGGTATAACAATACTTTTCAAGTGGTAGTACGTTGAATTTATTTTACGAAGGTGATACAAAATTTTGAAGATCTAAAGGCATTTAATGGAAATTGGCTGTTTAGTTTCAGCTGTGTCCATTGACGATCCCTTATTGCGTCCTGGACAAAACGCTCCGAAATTGGACGGTTGAATTTCGCGTTTTAACAGCACCTGAGTCGATAGCAAAATTTTACTCCACTTCTGACGTACATGTCGCGTCGTAAATGTTTAGTACATCACAGAGGGCGTTAGCGCAGGTGTTTGCGGTCGCCAATAAATGTTTTTATTTTTCATGACGCTCGGTTTCAGTATGTTTATTACACATTCGGATCTGTAAAAGCGTAGGGTGAAACAAAAATTCAAACTGAATTAACTTTTTGATGACCACCGTCTATTGTTGGGACTAAATTGATTTTATTTTAGTGGTGTTACTGCCCGAGTAGCTATTTAAGTTTGGTTTAGATAAATTTTTACACTGTTTAGAAATAAATGATTATCAACATCGAGAATACTATTTATGATTTTCTTATTAGACAGTCATTGACTTTTCTGCTGATGCAAATTTTACATCCATTCCTGTTCTTCAGTAATTTTAGTTATTTAAAAATTATTTTCTTGCCAATGTTGAATAGTGAATAGTCTACCTGCTTATTTCACACTTACAATTAACTGCACGGCAACTTTTTCCACGTACACAAGTTTAAAGCAAGCGTAAAACATATTCTCGAGTGCATGCAAGTTTCCAATCACGTATCGTGTATTGAAAACTTCATAAATATCGCACGTTTTCAATATTACAAAGTTAAATTAACATTGCGACGTCCACATTTGCAGGTGACTTGAGTTCGCAGGAATAGTATTTTGCAAGAATTCTGTTTGAGTTTCAATTGGTATTGGAATTGTTATTTCTGAGCTGCAGATTTGTGAGGTTGGGATCTGAATTGTGCTATTATGTATTATTGAGACAATATACTTACGGAGTCCACCATCATTACCTATAACAAAAAATAATAATTTGATTATCCAATAAATAAAAATTCGGAGTTAGATGATAATGATCTTTTAATGACGCAATTCAAAAACTAAGAATCAATTAGAGATGGACTTACGGAATTAGAATCTTCTAATGACATGACTCAAAAACTGGACAAAAATCAATTAAAGATGGACTTACAGCAAGACTTCTTCGTGTAGCAGTTGACCTCAATGATGATCTTGTTTAGCGTGTAGGTCTCGCTGCACATGCAGACCTGGCACTCGTCCCATGGATGCTGGAACGGCTGGTTAGGTGGGAACGGGCGGCAAGATTCATCTGAAAAGTCAAGTCAAATGGCTATTTAAAGTGATTTTGTATTTTAGGTAATTTATTACTTCCACTTCATCGTGATTTCACTAAAATTACAGCCTTTTAATGAAACAAAAACTAAGATTTTTGAGCTACACTGGTAAAGCAATATTTTGTCAATATTTTTTTATGTTTTCGAATAAAAAAGGAAAAAAGGAACTTACGCGGTGGAGGTCCTGGCAAGGGGCTTGGGTTCACATCGGGTACAGGGGGCCACGGTACTATAAAAACAAAAAAATATTGATTCACCAGTGTAGTGTAGTAACGATTATTATATTTATATTACACTGGACGTTAAAATGTTAGTGCATTTAAATGCCATGGTACATCATAGTGATGTGTTTTTAGGATTATTAATTTTAGACCAAGTATGGAGACGCGAAAAGAATATTTTGAACTTACACGGCTCTGGCACTGGCACTGGTATCGGTACAGGTACGGGTACAGGGGTCGGTTCTGAGAAGTAAATAACGTATTTTAGACCTCAAGAATAGGACACCTTTATTCTTACGAAACTATTTACAATGGCAGTAATCATTCTGTTATCCTTACGACAGGACTTTGGTTATTTGATATTGAAGTTACCTACTAATCGTGACAACCAAGACACTATTAGTGACTGAGTAA
Source organism: Ostrinia nubilalis (assembly GCF_963855985.1). Taxonomy (NCBI): domain Eukaryota; kingdom Metazoa; phylum Arthropoda; class Insecta; order Lepidoptera; family Crambidae; genus Ostrinia; species Ostrinia nubilalis. The sequence goes on along the minus strand of NC_087107.1, from coordinate 13,720,877 downwards.
TACTAATAGTGACTGAGTAATACTAATAGTGACTGAGTTTCTTGCGCTGCTTCTTCTCAGCACTGGCCCATTTATTGTCCCGAAGCAGTGGTAGGGTTAATATTGGGACGTTTAAAAGTGCTTTTTAAAAGCCTATTTGCAAAAATAAATGAGTTTTATGAGTATTAACTATTTTGGAACACAATTTTCGCATGAAAGCGATCATAATATTGAAGAAGATATCTCAAAACATACCACATGATGGATTCGGGAAGCAGATCAACTGTTTGACTTGTTCGATGGCGAAGACCAGGGGAGCGATGCATTTGCACAACTGGCACACGTCATTGGGGTGAGGGAACAGAACTTCCAGAGGGAACTGCTCGCACAAGGGCACTGGAATGACAATTATCAGGTAAAAGAAACAGGAAAGACGAATAAGAAGTTATGTATGGCTTTACCTGATCACCTGCTTAAAACCCTAAATGCTTAAACCCTTTTGATAAAATTGTCGAATGATTTATTCTCAATTGAAGCCTATGATGATACAGAATTAAATTTGGACAAACCTTCACAGCTTATTGAGAGTAAAAGGCAAATCAAGGCAATTTAATATACGAAGAAATACTTACAGGGTATCGGTTCTGGGGCCGGTGCTGTAAAAAAAATAAAAATAATAATAATTACAAATCATAATCTTATTTACTTAAAACTACGTATATTAAGACTTACGTAACTCCTTGATATTTGGATTAATGTTCTAATAATATTACAAGTTAAAAATCAGCTTTGATATTACTCGACATTGTTATTGGGGTAAATCAAATTAAAAATAATAATACGCATTATGTAATATTAATATTCCTTGAATCTGAACTTACGCAACGTAGTTACATCTGGTGGTAAAACTAAAGAGAAAAAATATAATTGTGCGTGTAAATGACGGCTCATCAAAAATGGATCAAGAACCTATTCTTTAAGGAAATATGTACTAAAATTTCTCTATCCTTCAATGATCACAAAATTTGCAAGTTCCACTTACCGCATTCAGGGTTGTCCTGGCACGTGATCTGGACGTCGGGTCTTCCTTGGAAGAAGTCGAAGGTCTCCCGGCAGACGCAGATTTGGCACGGGTTCAGGGGGTTCTGGAAGGGTGTGTTGGATGGCAGTGGAGCGCAGGTCACTGTGAAATTAGAATTACATATAGAATCGTATTTTTTTCACAGTACTGCTAATTTATAATATCAATGTCTTATCATTTTTCATTTCATCTTATTATTTTTGTACCTAGTAGGTGATCTTATGATGAGAACTATTACATACCTGTGGGAATTGGGGGTGGTGGTGGCGGCGGCGGCGGTGGAGGTGGTGGCGGAGGCGGTGGAGGTGGAGGTGGCGGCGGAGGCGGTGGAGGTGGCGGCGGTGGCGGTGGCGGTGGTGGAGGAGGTGGCGGTGGAGGTGGTGGTGGCGGCGGCGGCGGCGGTGGTGGTGGAGGTATAGGTGGGAATGGCGGTATTGGCGGGAGTGGCGGTATTGGTATAGGTGGCGGCGGCGGCGGGGGTGGCGGTGGAATTGGCCTTGGGGGCGGCGGTGTAGGCCGAGGCGGCGGTGGCGGCGGAGGCGGCGGCGGAGGTCTCTGGCAGCCGCCGCAGCTCGCGCACACCGCGCTCAAGTCATTCATACACACGCAGACCATACAATCGTAGCCCACTGCCCACACATAGTGCAGCTCGCCGGGCCTCGTACAGTACACAATGTCTTGACCTCCTGCAAATACCAATCAAGCGACATAAAAACGAAACCTCAAAGCCAAATCTCAAAAGCCACAAGCTGTCTTTCAAATTAAGCTTAGCGTTGTAATAAAATAACACGTACCTGGTATTAGGTGTGGTTGTATGTATTCATTGTATGGGACTACTCTCGAAAAAACATCTAAAAGTGAAACATAAATAAAAATATTCAAATATGGCCTTCACTAAACGTATTAAGGAATACAAACTGAAATTACCTGTAACGGTATATCTGGTTTTGAATTTATTTCTGAAAGAAAGCCATTTTGGCACGGAACCTAAATCTTCGAATAAGTTTAAAGATATGCTTAATTAAAACAAACAATTTGAATGGTAAAGTTTATTGTGAAAACAGAAAACACAAACAAATCAGGTTGATCATTATCAATACTTACTTGCGCCTACGTTGGCTAAAGCGTTGGCGTTAGCGTTAGCGGAGCTAGGGCCGTACCCGCCGGCGTTGGCGAGGGCGTTGGCGTTAGCCTGAGCAGAGCCTCCTCCTAGTCCGGGGTAAAAAGGGTATGGAAACCCCCCTCCTGCGCCACCTTGAGCCAAAGCTTGGGCGTTTGCTTGAGCTGAACTGCTTCCACCAGGAACGCCGTAAGGTCCGTAGCCTCCTCCTCCGAGAGCGTTAGCCTGAGCGCTTGCTTCTGCCTGGGCTTGAGCTGAACCACCTCCGTAGCCGCCAGGGACTACATATGGGTAGGGTGAATAGCCCCCGGCGCCTCCTTGAGCGATGGCCTGAGCATTCGCCGCGGCGTTAGCAGATGCGCCTCCGTAACCCGGCACTGGCCCGTACCCGCCTGCGCCGCCTTGAGCGATAGCGTTCGCTGCAGCGTTGGCTGAAGCAGAACCACCTCCGTAACCAGGAACGACAGGAACAACATGTGGATATGGCGCATAACCTCCTCCACTGGCAAGCGCTTGAGCTTGAGCTTGAGCTTGAGCGGCAGCTTGTGCTTGAGCAGCTGCCTGGGCTTGGGCTTGAGCTTGAGCTTGGGCAGCGGCTTGAGCTTGAGCTTGGGCTTGAGCTTGAGCTTGAGCTTGTGCAGCGGCGTGGGCAGCCGCTTGTGCCTGAGCGATAGCCTGTGCCTGGGCTTGAGCTTGAGCAGCAGCTTGAGCTTGAGCTTGGGCTTGAGCTTGAGCTTGAGCAGCGGCGTGGGCAGCAGCTTGAGCTTGAGCCACGGCCTGTGCTTGGGCTTGAGCTTGAGCAGCAGCTTGAGCCTGAGCTTGGGCTTGAGCTTGAGCCTGAGCAGCGGCCTGGGCGGCAGCTTGTGCTTGAGCAACAGCCTGTGCTTGGGCTTGAGCTTGAGCAGCAGCTTGAGCTTGAGCTTGTGCTTGAGCATAAGCAGCGGCTTGAGCTCGTGCAGCGGCCTGAGCTTGAGCAATGGCTTGGGCTTTAGCAGCGGCTGCTGCTTGGGCCTGAGCTTGAGCTTGAGCAATAGCTTGAGCCTGGGCAGCAGCCTGCGCCTGTGCTTGAGCGGCGGCCTGAGCTTGGGCAATGGCTTGTGCCTGAGCTTGTGCCTGAGCTTGAGCTTGAGCTGCAGCTAGGGCTTGAGCTTGCGCCTGAGCTTGAGCAGCAGCTTGGGCTTGAGCTTGAGCGGCAGCCTGGGCTTGAGCTTGAGCTTGAGCAGCAGCTTGGGCTTGAGCTTGTGCTTGAGCTTGTGCTTGAGCGGCAGCTTGGGCTTGGGCTTGAGCTTGGGCTTGAGCTTGGGCTTGGGCTTGGGCTTGGGCTTGAGCTTGGGCTTGGGCTTGAGCTTGTGCTTGAGCTTGCGCTTGCGCTTGAGCTTGAGCAGCGGCTTGGGCTTGTGCTTGTGCCTGAGCGGCTGCGCTAGCGCCAGCAGAACCTCCTCCTGGGACTACGTACGGCCCGTATCCTCCTCCGCCAGCTTGAGCGTTCGCTTGAGCATTGGCTTCAGCTGAAGCACTGCCTCCTGGGCCATAGCCTCCAGGGTAAACTGGTGAATATCCTCCTGCTCCGGCATTAGCGTTGGCGTTAGCGTTGGCTACGGCATTCGCAGAGCCGCCAGGGTAACCGCCAGGGTAGTATCCGCCGCCTCCACCTGCAGCGTTGGCGTTAGCGTTGGCCTGGGCTTGAGCATTCGCAGCGCCGCCAGGGTAACCGCCAGGGTAATATCCGCCGCCTCCACCTGCAGCGTTTGCATTAGCATTGGCCTGGGCTTGAGCATTCGCAGCGCCGCCAGGGTAACCGCCAGGGTAATATCCGCCGCCTCCACCTGCAGCGTTTGCATTAGCGTTGGCCTGGGCTTGAGCATTCGCAGCGCCGCCAGGGTAACCGCCAGGATAATATCCGCCGCCGCCTCCACCTGCAGCGTTGGCGTTAGCGTTGGCTTGGGCTTGGGCACTTGAAGACCCGCCTACTGGAGAGAAAGGAGAATACGGATAGCTGCTTCCACCTCCTGCACTATTGGCTTGAGCGACGGCGCTGGCATGCGCTGAAGACCTAGACACAGATGCGGCGTATCCCGGGCCAGTTCTTACGGCGGTTTGATAAGATCCATTTTCATCTTCGTAATGATCTTCACTTTCATATCCCTCGTCGGAATAACGATCTTGGTTGGCCTTGGTTACACGAGCTCCACGGCCGCCTTGTGTTGCCTTGTACACTTTATACGGTCTGTTTTTCCTTGATGAATAATCTTCGTTTGAACTATCATCACCGCGCTTACCACCGTCATGGGCCGAGCCGTACACTTGGTCAACACCCTCAGAGTCGTCCACCTGGTCTGAGTAAGCTGAAATAAATCAAAAACACTGATTACAATCACTACATGAAATTAAGAGATCAAAAAAATCTACGTAAAATTAAATAACAAAAAGTTTTGACGTACCTTTAAAATCTAAACACGTAGGAATTTTGACCCGTTTAATAACGTTCTAATTGTGGTTTTCTTAAATAAAATTCAATCTAAACTCACCAGGGTTGAGATCTTCATCGGCTGTAGTACTAGATAGCAACAAGGCCAGGAGGGCTAACCCCCAGATGATGGCCTTTTGCATCTTTTATTTTTTATCTAGCCTCTTAAAACATAAACCTGTTTACTAGATGCCTTCCCAAGCCCGATCTTGATGGTTGGTCTCAGTTGTACCTTCCTTTTAAACATGTCTTAATGCAGTGTGAAAATAGTCATGTATGATTTATTAGTGTAGCAATCTAGTTTGAGTTTGAAACGCCATGTTTTTGGATTCGCTTCGGTACTAATAGATGTCACTTGCTATTTGATTGATGGAAAAGTAATCAAAAATACCAAATGTTTTGTTTAGAGTTCTGTATTGAAATTCAAATTAAAATATTTTATTCAGTACATAGGCCCTTTCCAGTGCACTTATACACGTCCCAAATGTTCTTGATACTGATAAATTGTTACTATAAAGTAAGCTAAGGTTTTTACTTACTATTATAAAATGACTACACGTATTTATTACACTGGTCAACACATGTTTTGTTGCCTTTAAATTTTTTCTGTTATTGGGTATTTCTATGGCCCTGATTATGAAAAAAATACCACCCCTAACCTTCTTCGATTGTCCGAAAATTCTAATGAAATCTTTTATGCTGCTCCTCACTAAAATCACTCACATTTTGTGAAAATCGATGTCAATGCGAGTACATTAAGTGTATTTTTATGCCCGCAAGTTGGATAGCTTAAAGTTGTGTGTGTGGAAAGCCACACTGGTCAAAAGTTTTGTAACCAATGCTATTGTTTCTTTCGACTATTCCAGAGACACCATGGAACGGGAACTTTGTGTAGCCCCTTTGTTGGTCTAAAAGAAGTTACTTATTCTCAGAACAAAAATGACCCATTTGTGGTCTTTATTACTTAATTTTAAATATTTATTTTAAAGTGTCGATGTTACGCAGTTTTCATCAAGTCCGATAGAGGTTTTCGATATTTTTCAAATATTATAATATTTACCACAAACATAGCAGAAGCAATCTGGATTAAGCACACAACATCTTCATAACGAAGCAATATCGAAAATACCAACAAAATATATTTTTGTCCAATTAAATCAAAAATCTAATTAAAAATATTAAATGAGGGTAGATAGCTATAACACATAAACAAAAGCTGTTAGTGAAAAACTGTTGCTGCTGTTGCCATATTTGAAAAATATGCGTCTATTTGAGATAGAAACAGAAAAAAAATCACAAGAAACAATTTTTTTTTTGTTGACCTGTGTTATTATTTTCTCTTAATTGTATTTGAAAATATTAAATAAGTAGTAATGTTTTGTATTATTTTATTTTACTAAATTATTTATCATCTTGCGCGAATAAGAATACTTATTCACTTTAAGGGGATATACCTTTATTACCTAACACTCATTATACACTGATTAAAATTAATTGAGGGAACGCAAAAGAATTTATCTTTTGAAAGGCCGGTCAGTATTATCACAAAATAATAATAAGTACTACGTACAGAAGTTTTACTTCGCGAAGGTATTTAAAAAAATGTATGCTCAATGTCATTAACAATATGGTGTAATTTAGCCTGTCTCAAGAGTCAAGCACCATTTTGTTGACAACGTCAGTGATCGGCACTGCGCCGAAGCTATAGGGCTGACTTCGGTAAAATGATGTGACGTGAGGTGCCAAACTGCGGAAAATGGTGGAGGAAATACATGATTTAGCATGAATTATCATGAATAATATTAACTACTTATTTACCTCTCAGTGTCTTGAGGCAACTTAAAAAAGTACATTCTGTGTTTTTATTATTATTTAGGCAGTTAAATACTGCACAGTATTTAGTACACAATTTTCTTTATTTTCTTCCATCATACACAAGAATACGCGTGCGTGAGTCAATGTTCGCTCGTATGTGAGGCCTTGTCGAATAGTATCCTGTAGGTGGGCCATCGTGCGTGTTTTGTTTTCGATGTAAACTCGCGGAGATGAACACAATGAACAGGCCTGGTATTATGATGTATAATTGTTATTTTTAATTGGATACAAAAATATTTTTAAGTAAGAACCCATGAAACAGTTCTGTCATTTTAATTTATTTTAAATTATTTTTTTCTCGTGCAAAAGCTAAATCGATTATTTTACCACGCCATTCAAACGAACTCATTGTTCAATTAAGTTGATGTATTTTTTTTCTTTGTACGAGTATACTTATTTTGTTAAGCGGTCGGAGTTTTTTTTTATTTTATTGAGAAAACCAACAGCGTATTTATACAATTTTAGCATACATAAATTTAACACACAATATGGCCAAAAACAGGTTTCCCTTAAATTATTACCAATAGTACTAGTAAAGGTTGGACTGCTACTAATACCTATCCATACAACACTACCTAAACAATACACAACAAAACAAAGATCATCCCGATAGCCAACTCAATGTCAGTTGAGATACAGAAAAGATATTATGTAGTTTACATCTTACTATCAATACCAATTGAAATAATTATTCAATAAACAGTGAACATACATTTTTTTATTTAAATTGTCTTGTAATGTACTGTTTTATAAAAAATTATTCAGAAACTATTAATTTTGTCTGTCGGCTGTCGGCCGTTTGGTGTAGTGGTTCAGAACGGACTACTATGCCGAGAGGTCCCGGGTTCGATTCCCGGCCGGGCAGAAATTGAAATGATGAATTTTAATTTCTGTGACGGGTCTGGGTGTGACTATGTATAATATTTATGTATTTAAAAAAAAGTAATAAGTAGTATATCCGTTAAGCTAGCACCCATAACACAAGCATTAAGTTGCTTACTTTGGGGCTAGCTGGCGCTGTGTGAAATTGTCCAAATATTTATTTATTTATTTATTTATTTTGGTTACCACCAGCCAAATAGAGTGATTCAAGATGAACGTGTATATGTATACTTAGCACCCGTGCGAAGCCGGGGCGGGTCAATAGTCGTTTATAAAATAGTATCAATAGTAATAATGCATTTAATGCTCGCAAGAAATCAGAAAATTAAATATTGATTTGCTTTTAACTTATCAATTCAGTAAATAATACCCTTGTTGTATTTGTGTGATATATTTTTGTGTGATTGTGGTGAATTAAAAAAGCATAAATGCCTATTTGAAATAAAAATGCAGTAGTATCCCACTAAAATTTATTGTTTTATACAAAAGTGTGAAGCTTACTCGACTGTCATTTTATAATTGCTCAAACTAAAACTAAACTGATCAGATCCGATGTTCCGGCGTTGTCATTGAGGGAGATCATTGTGATGTAATTCATGGTACTCTGCAACAAATAAAAACCAAGATTAATTAATGAGTTCGCGATAAACATGGAAAGAAATTAAAATCGACCCATTTAGCTACTTGAAAAGAAGTTTGCAATATTTCATGGATCTACTTTAATGTATTAATATACAATAATAAATTATTACACTGAACGGCCTTTTATAAATCTTGTTATCGATATAATATCTATAGCTGGAGGTCAAATCAGAACCAAACTGGTTAATCAAATAAATGGATAAACTGTGTAAAACTATTTGTCATAGTAAATTCGATTGAAGGATACTTACATGTATTTACTCGGCATGGTCTTCGACGAAAGCCATCCTTGGGCTCACGCTACGCTTGGCCCTAGCCTCCTCGGAGGCCTCTGCGGACTCAGCGCTTCTAAAGCCAAACCCGTTGGCGTTGGCATTGGCGAGCGCGTTGGCACTAGCGGAAGCGCCGCCTAAACCGCCAGCGTTGGCCAAGGCATCAGCAGCAGCGTTGGCAGAAGAGCCTCCAAGACCGCCCCAACCACCAGCATTCGCCTGAGCGTCTGCTAAAGCGGAAGCAGAACTGCCTCCTAATCCAGCGTTTGCTAGGGCATCAGCATGAGCATTAGCTGAGCTGCCGCCGTGTCCTCCCCAACCTCCTGCATTGGCTATGGCATCAGCAGCGGCGTTGGCAGAGCCTCCACCAAGTCCACCCCAACCTCCAGCATTGGCTGTGGCGTCAGCTTGAGCATTAGCGGAGCTACCGCCTAAACCTCCCCATCCACCAGCGTTAGCTAGGGCATCAGCTTGAGCGTTGGCTGAGCCGCCTCCTAAACCTCCCCATCCACCAGCGTTAGCTAGGGCATCAGCTTGAGCGTTGGCTGAACCGCCTCCAAGACCTCCCCATCCACCAGCGTTAGCTAGGGCATCAGCTTGAGCGTTGGCTGAGCCGCCTCCTAGGCCTCCCCATCCACCAGCGTTAGCTAGGGCATCAGCTTGAGCGTTGGCTGAGCCGCCTCCTAGGCCTCCCCATCCACCAGCGTTAGCTAGGGCATCAGCTTGAGCGTTGGCTGAGCCGCCTCCTAAACCTCCCCATCCTCTAGCGTTAGCTAGGGCATCAGCTTGAGCGTTGGCTGAGCCGCCTCCAAGACCTCCCCATCCACCAGCGTTAGCTAGGGCATCAGCTTGAGCGTTGGCTGAGCCGCCTCCTAGGCCTCCCCATCCTCCAGCATTAGCTAGAGCGTCGGCTTGAGCGTTAGCAGAGCTTCCACCTAGTCCACCCCAACCTGCAGCGTTGGCCAAAGCCTCAGCATTAGCAGAGCTACCTCCTATTCCACCCAGTCCTTGAGCTTGTGCCTGAGCTTGAGCTAAAGCCTCAGCAAGAGCACCTCCAACACCTCCTTGAGCTTGAGCTTGGGCCTGAGCTTGAGCTAGAGCCTGGGCGAGACCAGCACCACCAGCGCCTCCTTGAGCTTGAGCTTGTGCTTGAGCTAGAGCCTCTGCAAGGGCATTTCCGGCAGCTCCTCCCTGAGCTTGAGCTTGCGCCTGTGCTTGAGCTAACGCCTGGGCGAGACCAGCACCAGCAGCACCTTGAGCTTGAGCTTGTGCCTGAGCTTGAGCTAGAGCTTGGGCAAGACCAGCACCACCAGCCCCTCCTTGAGCTTGAGCTTGCGCCTGAGCCTGAGCCAGAGCTTGAGCGAGACCAGCACCACCAGCGCCTCCTTGAGCTTGAGCTTGCGCCTGAGCTTGAGCTAATGCCTCAGCTAGTCCACCGCCTATACCGCCTCCCTGAGCTTGAGCTTGCGCTTGAGCTTGAGCTAGGGCCTGCGCAAGGCCACCACCAAGAGCGCCTCCCTGAGCTTGAGCTTGAGCTTGAGCCTGAGCAAGAGCATCAGCGGCACCCAAACCTCCTAATCCAGCAGCTTGAGCTTGCGCTTGTGCTTGTGCGAGGGCAGCAGCGCTTCCAAGTCCTCCAGCGCTACCCAAAGCTTGCGCTTGGGCGATAGCGTCTGCGACTGAAAGTCCTCCGAGTCCTAGAGCTTGGGCCTGCGCCAAAGCGGATGCGATTGCGGTTCCTCCTAGTCCTCTAGCTTGAGCATGAGCTAAAGCCTCAGCAACTGTAGCACCGGCTAAACCTGATGCCTGAACAGCGGCGAGGGCTTGAGCTAGAGCCGATGCGCCTCCAATTCCATCTCTAAGAGATGGTCCACCGCCAGCCATAGCTTGCGCTTGGGCGATAGCCTGTGCAATTGAGAGTCCTCCAAGTCCTAGAGCTTGGGCTTGCGCCAAAGCAGAAGCGATAGCTGTTCCTCCTAGTCCTTGAGCGGTAGCATGAGCTAAAGCCTCAGCAACTGTTAAACCGCCTAAGCCTGATGCCTGAGCGGCAGCGAGGGCTTGAGCTAGGGCTGATGCGCCTCCAATTCCATCTCTAAAAGATGGTCCACCGCCAGCCAAAGCTTGCGCTTGGGCGATAGCCTGTGCAATTGAGAGTCCTCCGAGTCCTAGAGCTTGAGCCTGAGCCAAAGCGGAAGCGATGGCAGTTCCTCCTAAACCTTGAGCTTGGGCTTGAGCTAAGGCTTCAGCGACGGATCCACCGCCGATGCCTGACGCCTGAGCGGCAGCGAGGGCTTGAGCTAGGGCCGATGCGTCTCCAATTCCGCCTCTGAGTCCTCCAGCCCCAGCCAAAGCTTGTGCTTGGGCGATAGCCTGTGCAATTGAGAGTCCTCCGAGTCCTAGGGCTTGGGCCTGAGCCAACGCGGAAGCGATGGCGGTTCCTCCTAAACCTTGAGCTTGGGCTAGAGCTAAGGCTTCAGCGATGGATCCACCGCCGATGCCTGACGCCTGAGCGGCAGCGAGGGCTTGAGCCAGTGCAGATGCGCCACCTCGGGCACCAGAGGCGTGGGCATTAGCCAAGGCCTCGGCAAGTGCTGAGCCTCCATTGAGGCCTCCCAAAGCGTTAGCATTGGCGATAGCATTGGCACTGGCATCAGCGCCACCGAATCCACCGATAGCGTTTGCGTTGGCAGAGGCATGAGCGTTTGCACTGCCACCAAAGATTACTGAAAAGAAAATGAAAATTAAAACTATGCACTATGGTATGAATCCTCATTCAATTTAGGATTTGGACACACTGGATGGTCTGCATGCATCATGTATAAATCACAATTTGCGGTTAGGGCAATCTGGCAAGGCAATCTGTCAACGGTGCGGTTTAAGTTCTTTGCTCGTGCCAGTAAAATATAAGCATAGAGACTGATAATGCTGTTCGTACATGATGCGGGCTTAATGTGGCAAATCCTTTAAGTGCAATAGATAGTGTGAAAAAATAATAATAATTATAGTTCGGTTCGTCATTTATGCCTATGTAGGCATCAATCATAAAATATAATCAACGATTTCATTGATAGCATGAAAAGTTATTGATGTTTCTATTCGAGATAAAAACTAGCCTGTACTTGTCCGATGATTGTATTATACTATACTCATGCTTAAATTTGGGTGGTAGATACAAAAAAAAATCACTTACTTGGACCCGGAATCGGACCGGGAATTGGACCAGGAATTGGTCCTGGCATTGGACCTGTAAAAATATGATAAGTATAATTTAATCGAATCCTTTCTTTTATTAAATTTCATAATGGAAGTTCTTGAAACTGAAAATGAATGAAACTTACCAAGACATCCAGGGATGGGTTGAGACTCAATGTAGACGTAGTTGTACTTGACCCTGCACACGTGTATGCGGCACCTGTCGCCAGGGATCGTGAAGGTAGTCAACGGTCTTTGTCCTCGGCAAAGCGGACCTAGAAGGGGGAATCAAAATGTAAAGGGGGTTTTAAGTTAAGCCTTTGTTGTTAAATATGTGAGAGCTAAGCTACTCACTAATGTAGATGATGACTGGCACTGGGTAGTACTTGGTAGCTGAAACAAAAATAATATCATACACATCTGAATGTATTGTAAAATGTATTTATTGTATTGAACGCTGTTCTTATTTTAAATGGCGTCAAATAGTTCGTGACACGTGAAGTAGCCAAAAAGTTCGCAACACGTCTTTGTTACAATTTGAATAAAGTTGTGTTGTCAACTTTTTGACAACTTTAGGTGTCACGAACTACTTGACGTTGACTGTACACAAAATTATAAAAAGATGTTAGTAATAAAAAACAGCGTTTTTATTTTCAATTCTTTTGTATTCATCAGTACAATAAAATATAGAAATCACAAATAAAAGCAAAATATTAATCAACTTACTGCTGACCGGCACTGGTACTGGGATGATTCTGTCTCTTCCGGGGATTGTGATGTATCTGTTGTACGGTACAGCGATAGGGATCGGCGGGCCGCGGATCGGATAGGGTATCGGGATCGGTCTCTCTGGGCCAGGTACAGGCACAGGTCTGGTGACTGGGTACGGGATTAGTTTAGGCGGTGACGGCACTGGGTACGGCCTGTTGATCGGTACTGGGTACGGCACTTTTTGTGGGTACGGTACTGGTATGCTTGGGCCGCGGATGTAGATCTTCTCGGGCGGTGAGGGCACAGGGTACGGTACTGGTACCAACACCCGTTTCCCCGGCACAGGTACAGGCACCGGGTAGGGCCTGGGAGGACCTGGGATGATTATTGGGTGCGGGCCTGATGAAAATATATTGTTTTATTTTTGCTTGAGCAGTTGTTTTCTTCACAGTCTTCGGAATATTATCAAATTAATTAATAAATTATAGCAGTTTTACTTACAAATTGGTTGTGGTGGCCATGGGATAGGCCTTGGTGGCACCGGTGGTGGTGGTGGCGGAACTGGCGGAGGTGGCGGGGGTGGCGGAGGGGGGTACTGGTGAAATAAATTGATTAAGTCGTTTCAAGACATATGCAATTCAGTTTTTACATAGCAATTTGAAACTTGAAGCTGGCATCTTCCAAGTGTAAACAATAGAGGCCGATAATAATTCAAGTATTATAATTTATTTACTAAATTAAATTAAAAAGCAACGTTAAATTTTGTTTTTAGCAATAAAAAGCATTAGTGTCTGATAATTTAATCGTTATATTGAAAAATAAAATTATAATTAATGTTAGTAGGATAAAAAAGATGACACGAATGAATTCAGAAATTCACGGTAATAGAGAAAAATAAAAATATTTTACCTGGTATAATTGGGTCTGTAAATGAAAAATGGTAAAGTGAAGTGTTCAACCTACAGTGTAGTACTATAATGCTAATGCAAGTATTTTTTTCATAATTTTCAGTTATTCTAATATTTTTGTGTACCTACTGAACTATATTTCGGATTGTATATAAATACTACAAATAAAGTTTTCTCAAATTACTATTTATTTAAATAGAAACAATTTTGCTTTTATAAAACTCTAATTTGATCAATCTTCTAAATTACCACCGGTATTATTGTTTAATCCGAGAAGATGCCTTAAAATATATTTTTTATTTTGCATTCTCGAATAAGTAGATATAATAGTATTTACCTGGGATTGGTCCAGGGGGCACTGAAAAACGGCGACGAACTTAATAACAATATTTTTAAATTCTCAATCACTATTATAAAAATAAATAAAAGTGCGATGGCATTTATAAATGCAAACTATAAAGTTTTAAATAAATTTTGTAATTTTCAAAATATTTTTATCAACCTAATCTACTGATTGGTAATTAAATTAAATTTTAATATCTACCTGGTGGCAACGGCTTGGGGACTGAAATAAGAAAAATGTATTTTGCAATATTATTTTGAAGTTTATTTGTTTTTGTATTTTTACAAACGTTTTACAATTAAAAAATGAAAATAAATTTAAAATTTGCCATTTTAAATGGCAATATACTCGCGAAGTGAATTTGCTCAGTTTTTAAAATCAGAAAATGCAATAACTTTAGTACGGGATTTAATTTTCTTATTACTTTTAATGAAACCGGTAATGTTGTATGTCATGTGATGTCAACCCGATAAAAACTTGGCGCGTTGTGTCAGTGCGTTAAAAATATCTGTTTAGTGTAATAGTGTAGCGGGTGACAGTGAAATGATAGACTTACATAACGGACACTCGGTGCACGAGCGGCAGTCGGAGTAGAGTCCACGCCAGTTGGCGAAGCAGGCGCAGACGTGGCAGCGCCCTATTATGTCTCGAGTGTAGTACATCTCGCCGACTGAAGTGCAGGGGCCTGGACATCAAGAATTTTTGCGGTTATGTCAGCAATCCCTAGTAATGGTGTTAAAACGCGAACTGTTTCTTTGTTTATCACATTTTTTGTTCGCGCCTGAGAAAAATGGAATATGATAGAATAAATAATGGAATATGGATAGTATCTGAGAATCTGACAGGACATCTGTTAAGTTTCAACTTAAATCAATTTGGTACTCTATTCTAGTACATTAAGTTAAAGAATCGAATAATTACATTGTTAATATATTGATGTATGCTACATCATTTCAAAGTAGTTTGAAAGAATAAGATTTATCACAGATACCCTACATATCGATCTTACTCCATTTCTTCTCACAGAAACTTTGCCGATACAAAACTATGCGAATATAATGTGGATCTGTTACTCACGTGTTTTCGGTGCGAAGGGATTAGGCATGCGCTGTTCCACGCCACTTTCTTCGGCATCATCATGGCCTGAAATGTACAACTAACTTTTTGAACACTAACAATAACTTTCAAATTCTTCCGGAATTATGGTGTTAGAGCAAGAATGTCTTTAGGTACTGGATGGTGACAATCGCGCTCACTTGCCCATTTACCCAGATTTTTGTAATCGAAATATCTGGGCTTATATCCCCAGGACCATATTCCCCAGACAAAAAAAAAAATCAGTAAGTGGATGTGATATAGAGAAGCTATTGATTTTAACTGTTAGAAGAATCATAGTATTTTTAGCTGGCCCAGTAGTGCTTAATTTCTGGTATAAAGAAGCACATTTTTTACTTTGTTTCCTAAGTTTTATTAATAGGGATGAATTTGTCTTCAATCTTTGACTCAAAAGTTATGTTACGACTGAATTTTGCCACTTGTATTTCAAAGCGATTGAATGTTTAGTTACAATGAAAATTTATATGTGTTAGAAAACATACCTTCGGCTCTGACGCCGGCTGCCAGCGCCAGCAGGATCCAAAGACCCCCAACGACCTTCCACATCTTGACCAAGGGCTGTTCAGACTCCACAACAACCCAACAGTGAGTGGTACCACCCACCGAAGATGCCTCTGATCACCTCACACCGGGTATTTAAACCATCCACCATCACGCGTTGAAACGTATGGAAAATCGATTTGATTATTAAAAATAATTTCGAAACGGTTTTCATCGCATTTTAATATTCCCAAACGAGCCGTGACGACGTGAAGATTTAATTTAGCTCGTATCGAACTATGAATTTACTCGATAAATCATTGTTTATTCCCGTTGAAATCTATCTACCTCACGGCTGTATTTTCTTTTAAAGAAAATATTCATCAAGTAATTGAAAAATGACAAATTACTTAACTTAGAATTAAAACAGATTCATAATAAATTACCAATTCTTAAATCATGCGCTTTTCTGACTTAGGTAATTTTAAGGACAACGCTGAGACACGCTTCCTTGGTTGTTTCTACTAAAGATATTGTAGAGCCATGTATAATTATGACGATAAATTAGGTAATAAATCTCTCCACATGAACCAAAACTGTCTCAAAACCTCCCTTAAGTAGGCAACCCCCATTAAAACAAATACATCAATGCCGCCACAATAGCGTCGCGCGCGCCGGATGCGGAACCGGAAGCGCGACCCACTAACGACGCCAGCGCCACCTACGACGTGTGCGGACTGGATTGTTTGAGTTTTGTATTCGCACGGGGATTGTGGGGGTTTTAATTGTTAACTTCGTTATGATTAAATTAAAAAACTTGCTTAACATTAACTAACTGTAACATTTTGAGTAAGATACTTATTTCAAAAGATTCAGAAAGAGCTCAGACAACCTAAAATAAGCTATCTTGGCGCCTTAGTAGAACAGTTAACCCTTAATTAAATGGGAAAAGCAAAAGCATAGCAGAAAAAGAAGAAATTTTCACTGTCAAAACTAGTTATTCCAGATTCTAAAGTCTGTGTAATCTATCTTCTGTATAAATAAAAATGAATTGTTGTTCGTTAGTCTGATTAAAACTCGAGAACGGCTGGGCCGATTGAGCTGATTTTGGTTTTAAAATGTTTGTCGTAGTCCAGGGTAGGTCTAAACGGTGAGCAAATAAGGAAAAATTGCGATGGCTTATTTATTGCCTTTAAGGCGGAACAGAGTTCGCGGGGTCAGCTAGTTAGACATAAAAAGATGTTTGCCATCTACAATAAAAGTAACTAAAACAAACTGAAGCAAAACCGCATAATAAAACATGTATCATACGGTTAACAACACGCATTATGTTTCCAATAGCGTGTCAAGTGATTGATTAAACCAATCCAAGATGACGTATTGACAGCCGAATGTCAAAATTGATACCCTATTTCTCGTTTAAGAAATGTCACTTCGTAAGGCTGGGGGTACAACACCCGCGGAAATATTTTTTGCCGGCTTATGAAAAAATATTTCCATAAAACTGACTTTTTACTAGCCGGTGATTGATCTTACTATTGATCTAAAAAATAAATAACCTCCCCCGTTGACGTTTCACCCGAAGATAAATATTTTGCGGATGATTCGACACCTAACAAATTTGAAAGAGAGACAACTCATCCGCGGATGTGATTTTTTCGGCTGAAATGTCACCTAAGTCTTTTTTTATGTCGGTTAAAAAAAACACTCGCCCTTTATATTGTGAGCTATCGTTGTCTTTTAGATTCAGATCATCGATAACAATATTGAATAACCTCGTTAGCAATGTTCGCTACCGCTACACAAACTCTACATCTTAATTGGGTTCTGTCCTGTGACACCCAACTGAAAACCGATTACCAGCTAAATAAATTAAGCTTAGGGTTTACTAAGATTATCACTAAACCAGCTCTCAGTGAATCATTCTTAGGCTTTTCAGTCTTTTCTTTTCAAACGACACCTAAGTTTGAATCAACTCCTAGTCCCAGAAATCGATCGTTCGTTTCAGCCAAATCAAATGACGTCCACTGCTAGACAAAGGCCTCCCCCAAGATTTTCCACAATGAACGGTCCTGCGCTGCCCGCATCCAGGTTCTTCCCGCGACCTTCCAGAAAAAGTTTTACTAAATCCGTTAGTCAAAATATTGTTTAAATACATACATTCATGTGTTTATTAGACAACTAGCTTTCTGCCCGCGGCTTCACCCGCGTGGAATTTTGTCTGTCACAGAAAAACTTTATCGCGGCGTCCCTGTTTCAAAAATCGGGATAAAAACCTATGTTCTTTCCTGGGACTCAAACTATATCTATGCCAAATTTCATCAAAAGAGGTTCAGTGGTTTAGGCGTAAAAGTGAGACAGACAGACAGACAGAGTTACTTTCGCATTTATAATATAAGTATAGATTGACGACCTCAGTGAGTCCTCCGCCTTACAGTAAAGGATATTAGCTTCGATAGTGTGGGAGGAGGGAAGGCTCCGATACGTCACGGGGATACGTCTTTTTTGACGGATGCCTCTGAGATTGAGGAAAAGAATCAGCTATGTTTTGGTGGAATACGTTACATTTGAGGATAACATTTTGGATGCGAGAAAAGTCCTTTAGATTTATATGGTATCAACATGATTTATCGTTTTCTGTTTGGAATACGATTTCGTACTTCATACTTCAACTAGCGAGCCCCTGCTTCGTACAAGTACAATACTTAAAAACCTTCCTCTTAAATCACTCTATCTGTTAAAAAACCGCATATAAATCCGTTGCGTAGTTTTAAAGATCTAAGCATACATACAGGAATGCAACTTTGTTTTATAAAATAAA
This sequence comes from Ostrinia nubilalis, assembly GCF_963855985.1. NCBI lineage: Eukaryota > Metazoa > Arthropoda > Insecta > Lepidoptera > Crambidae > Ostrinia > Ostrinia nubilalis. The sequence goes on along the minus strand of NC_087107.1, from coordinate 13,702,988 downwards.
TGTACCTAGTGATATATTATACGTAGGTCTGAACTAAGTATAGCCACATCATCTAGAAGCGTAGTGTAAAATGTCCAAGGATATTTATTTATATAACATCAGCGTTGTAACCTCAGTTTCACTACACATTAGCATAAACAAAACCTTTGGCTATCACAGTGCATTAATTCTTATACCTGACTAAAGCATTTTTGCTTATTACTGCGAAAATTTCTATTTAACATAGCGATTTTGTTCCTACAACGTGAGGTAGGCCTGTTTGCCTGCCATAACGTTTGTGTGCGCCTTCGTCAGCTCTCGCGGCAATGACGCAGGCCTGCGACCGACAGATAGAGGGAGGGCTAGGCGCTCTTAATATTTATGGCGGTTAAAAATAGATTACGCAGTTAAACCCTTCTGGGGTGATAACAGGTGTTTTGGATTTTTATAATTGGGATTTGAATAATAAAATTTTAATCGTGAAAGTTTGGAGACAATATTTAATTGTAGCTCTATAAAGTATAATAATATTACCTACGTAATCAGTGAGTTTTAAGTGGTATTGTGTATCGTAATACATTTAATAGTTCTAAAGTCAAAAAGTCATCTTAAAAGCTAAGTAACTAAGTAGCTAAGTAATTTAAGGGTAGTTCTTAAATTGAAGCCTAATTTTTACTAATTCTTCCAGATGTATTTCTTCACCTTAAATCATAACCTCCCCTTACCTATTCGCTTCAAAAATGAGTCTCTCCTGCAAACTTTTCCAATGAAAACACGACGTTACAACAAGAGCCAGGAATCCACACACTCGCGAACGTAACGACAATTGTGGAGATCTCATTTAAATATAACAATATCGGGTGTTTCCTTGAAGTTCCGGAGTATTTGCTCGTCGCGTTGCGTTCTTCGCTGTAGAAACGATAACAGGGACCCACTTAGGGGAATTATTGTCGCCTCTGAGACGTAGGTATTTGGAATTTTTACCAGATGATGCTTTTGATTAATTTCTTTGGTTGAAAATGTCATCTTGATCACTCTTACTCTTGTTTACTTTTGCTCTACTTAGATTGGGTCCAGCACCAGCTTACTTTAACAAACGTCAAAAGTCTGTCTGATTATTTTTTACGGATCGATTGTTTTTAATAATAATCGAGTCACTTTAATTCTCATTTTTCGATCCCATTATTATCATTTAAGATTAGACTTCAAGTACGGTCGACAGCACGTCAACGTAAACACTGCGGTATCTTACGTAGTTGCGATAGGGGCGAGTTTGCAACGAAAATGTATAGCTTGATGTGCTGTCGACTGTACAAAATATTATGTCAAGACGCCTCTCCTATTATTCCTTATTATTTCCCGGAATAAAACCCTGGCTACTCCCACTCGCTATAGCCAAAGATCCATCATAGAAGTTTCATTTAGCCCGCCTCTTAGGTATAATTTCAGCGAACCCTATTAAGAAAGTTTACGTATAAAACGGAAATTCTAACATAGGTATTGTACTCGGGCAGGCTATAAATTGTGATTTTAAGTTTGAATAAATTAATGTTACAGTCGAGGAAATGTAGCCTGAAGTACGGAAGTTGGATGTACCTATGTCACTAAGGCCTAAGGCTTTGGCACCATCTTACTTAATGTCAAAAGCCTGCCTTTAATACAAAAACACCAGTTATGGTTATAGTCACGGTTAATATAAGGTGGTGCAACTCAGCCTAAGAAAAATAGGGGAATTTATGTTACTGAAGTTTTTTCATTATGACTTGCTTCTTAAGCTTGTTATAAGTGTCAAACTACAAGAGCTTTGAGCTTTCTGACAGCCTATTTAAGCTTACGTATAGGTACTACTGTTTAGACTCCCTAGGTACTACTATACAGTGCGGAGAAGACTGCTAAGCCTGTGTCTCACAAAACTTAAGACCACAAAACAAAACTTTAGCCCGTTTTAAAACAGTCCACTTCCCTAAACTGCGAGCTATCCTGCTGACATAAATCTGCATTATTTATGATAGCACTCGGGTTTCATTGTAAGGGCTTAGTCTTAAGTCTGAAGACCATAAAGTAGGGAGGGGCAGTAGTGGAAATTGCAACTCGGTTGAATTAACTGCGCACCTGGCAATCGTGATGTCACATCGACGCTTCGGACGGGGCGAACGCAGGGAGGTGTGCGGGTGAGTCGCATTCCAGCTAGGTTAGTTAGCTCGATCGGGTGGTTTATTATTTTATGTTGATAGTGCAAAAGTTGGCGATTGTTTGACGCAGTTTCTTTTTATTAGAGTGCTGTTGGCAGCTGACGGCCATTTTGGTTTTACGACGAGAGTAACTTCATTAAGGCTGTAGAACTAAAAATAATGGATTTCATGAATCTGTAGTACTTAAAACTTGTTTTGATTTCCGTTTTATATTTTGAAGTACACTGAACTGGGGCTATTTACTACTAAAATATCTTCTACCACTTAATATTATACTCATGGCAATATATCCTAAAATGTTATCTTAAGATTAACTGATAACAGGAAATGTCAGGGTTTCTGATTGTATTTTATAGAGCTTATTTTGAACATTGTTTTTGTTGGATCATCATATTAATTTTGGAGGCTAAGAAGCTTTGCTAAACGCGATACCGTAGGTTAGGGTTTTCAAATTCAAGGAGGGTAGCATATCAAGCTTTATTCTAACCTTAATTAGTTGTCACATAATTACGATTTACAATAAAAAGGTCGTACTGGTGACTGTTATACCGTTTCATTGAGGGTTTATAATGGATTTTTAAAATACTTACTCTAGACACTCTAGATTAGAAAATGTATTAAGTAGGTACATTGGTTCCGCATTGTAGATTTATCAAAGGTTTTTGGCGTGAAAGTGTTTATTGAAATGAAACCTTGTTTGAACGATTTTGTAAATAATTTTAGACTTACAGGTAATTTTGAATTTGAATTAAGTATAGTTTATGGTTGATCTCTACTAATTGCCTTTTATTATTGTTACAGGTAATAAAAATAATTCAACCATCCAGTCTCGCAGATTAAGGTAAAACAAATATTTATCATCGACACCACACGATTACAGGCTTTATTGTTGTTGCAAACTAACGCTATTCACAAACGATGCTTGCTTACGTGAAGCAGCAAATCGAACGCACAGCGTTGAATAGAGCTCTGTGAATAGTTCGTGCGTCACCCTGTGCGTCCACGCGCACTGTGAGACCTCATAGTAATGTTTGTGAATACGGGCGTAATTCACACGTCTGACCCCTCGTTTGTTAATGTTATCCCCCGGGATAACTAGCGAACTGCTCTAACTGGTTACGCTGCAAGTTTTGTCCCGGGAGGGCGACGCGATCACATCTACATGCAATTTAAAGTTCGACCCCATCTGCTGGTGTTTACATGCTTGATTCAGATAAAAGGCTAAACTACACAATACTACATAATAATATGTTAACAGCTTAGGTAGGATACAATGATAATTAAGTTGTTATTTACCAGCTAGAAGTAAGTAGGTAATAGACTCTGCATGTACAAGTAGAGTACAAACGACGAGTAAAGATATTTTATGGGTCGTGAATTTCTAAATTTTACCAATGGTCCGTGACCCTCACTCGGCATGGGGCACACTGAAAACCAGCGTCGTGGCCTTCGTCACCGTGGGCCACGGCATATGCTAAGTTTGGTCCCGTTGCAGTGGGCATCTTGTTGGTGGATGGGTGGCACTGCTCAGTTTACTCTTGTTTTTATTTTTTCTTCTTCCATTATTATGTGCCTCTGTCATGTCTATGTAATTGCCTGTATTTGTGTGATGTCCATTGTAATAAATGTATCTTTCTTTCCTTCTTTCTTTCTAAATCTTAGGTCGAGTTGCACCAACTGACTTTAACCGTAGCTATAATAATAACCGGAGTTTTATGTATGGAGTTGATGTTTGTTAAAGTTAAAGTAAGATTTGTGCAACTCAGCTCTTGCTGTTAACTATTAGGTAGCGCACTCAAAAAGTTTCTTGCCCATGATATTTTGTTTAACAGATTAATTACTATTTATCATCATCATAATAATATTATGTAATAAAAACAACAACTATTCTTGTGTCGCGACGACAACCTAACATAATCTACGAATCTTTTTTAACTCTTAATAAATTCAAAACTCCCATAAAGCTGATTGAAAATTATTTATGCAAGCATTGAGTTTATTTAGAGTGCAGCCATGACTAAAGCCGGGAAATGGGCACATATTTCAGGCGTATTCATAATAATGCGGGTAAAATACAAATTCCGTGGACCGAGTTCGCGCTTTTTAAAGCACTTACCATTATGTTTTGACGCCATCTGGCGGCGTTATGGCAAATGCTGGGCTAGTGCTAGTGCTAGTTGGGGATTTGAACCTGAGTTTGTGGCGTGAGTGAGTGAGGGTTAAGTTTTTGTTTGCCCAAATTGATAGTTTGCATTTTGACATTGATGACGTTTACCCTAATGAGCAGTGCCTTGTTATTAAGCTATTTTTACTCAAAGAGTAGGCGCACACCGTTGATTTTTAGTTGGCAGATAGTTGTGCCCGATTTTAAAATGTATGAAGAATCGGCCAAATCGAATCGGCGTAGTGTGCGCACTCCCATACATACTGATCAACTGCCCGACTAAACTATCGGCCGACGAAAAATCAACGGTGTGCGCCTACTCTAAAGGAAGCGTCCATTATCCAAAATTATTAAACAATTTCGACTTGCTTTACCTCAAAAGTAGCGTCGACAGTTGATCAAGAACAGTGGAAAGCTGGTTGTCAAAGAAAAGTCAAGTCAAAGTCAGCAGAAAAGTCTTCATTTTGAAAACTGCTAATGCGTTCCGGACTGTAGTTAATCTACGAGTATTTTAACCATTCACTAATTGATTACCAGGGGTGTCCTCCCTAAGCCTATAGGCGCACCGACTTTTAGTTGGCCGATAGTTGGACCCGATTCTAATTTGTATGAAGAATCGGCCGATACCAAATCGGTGTAATGTGCGCACTTTCATACATCTCCATTATTCTCCATACTGATCAACAGCCCGACCCAACTATCGGCCAACTTAAAGTCGGTGGTCTGCGCCTAGGCTAAAATTAGAAATTATCTTTAGGTCTAAAAGTGTCTTAACTCGAATGAAAAAACAAATCATTTTAAGCACCAGCAATCACAATCAAACAAAAGTTATTGTTTGATTTTGCCCCAGTACAAAACAGTGCAAACAGCATACATTTCAAACTACAATTAGCAATGCCCTGGTTCTTGCAGCTGAAATTGCCTCCTCGCTGCGGATGTGTCCCATTTACGGATGCAGGGACATTCGTCGACTTGCATCCTGGAGCCATGTTGTTGTACATCGATCAATTTATGTTTACAATGATACAAAAATAGAGCTTCGATTTTTCATTATAATATGCTTTCCAAAGTTCGCTCTAACGCTTCTTTCTGTGTGAATTAGCTAGGTAGAAGGTTGGCTTTTTTAGAAATTTATACAGCCAAAAGTGTGAAAAATTCCATAACGTAGTGTTTTTTCGTGAAAGTAGAGAATTTAAAGCTAGATGAATCAATGTAAGAAAACTAATTAGGTACTTAAACGTAACGTAAACTTTTTGGCTACTTTGGGTGTCACAAACTATTTGACGCTGACTGTACCTACTACCTACGTTTCACAAAATACCTACTCATATTTTTCGCAAACTCATTCATGTAAAAACAATACGGTTGCAAACAAATTTAACTTTGTGATGTGACCGAAACGCAAACGCCTGCGAAAAATGTACACGCAAATACACGTATACGCGTATTCGCATGCATAATAAACTCATTTTTACGGGTGCGTAAACAACCGATCCTACGTCCGGTCGGGCTTCCGCCCTTGATTAGGGCCTGGACGGAGGGTTTCAAATCAATTCCACTTGAATTTGGAACTGGGTTTCTAAGGATGAATTTGGGAAAAACAAAGTTTTTACGCGAAACACAAAACCAAAAACAGTATGTTCGCGCTGCTACATCAGCGCCACCACCGGCGACGCTAGCGCCCCCTATCATAATCAAGCATGCTCCATAGAAAGAGGTCTATGGAGCCGAGAGAATTTTTGTCTATGCGACGACCGCCAACGAAAGCGTCGCTTCCATTTTTTTTACCGCCAACGAAAAAGGCTTATTTTCTGTAATGTACCTATAATATTGTTTAAACCGAAGTAAACTCCAATGTTCACCGAAGAATGGCTTATTATTGAAAAGGCCCCTAATTTTCAAGATCCTACAAAACTACAAACTATAACCCAAGCTCCAACATGTTTTTGGCGACCGTAGACATCACGAACACGAAGAAAACTGCTGAAAAACGATGATTCCGATGAAGAACCGATGCTAAATCCAAATCCAGGCCTCCATCCAAGATTCCAAGCACCTATATAACCTATTGCACTATTGTAATGCGCATGGAGTGTCGTAAAGTGTTTCATCCAAAGTTTTCATGTTAACTCGCTAAGTATATTTTCAAATTCTCCAAGCAACAGGTGGGTTCTTTTCTTGTCGCTCTTCACTGTCTTCCTGTTTGTGCCTTCGCTATTAGCTTTTGCACGCATTAAACACCACACGCCGAACTGTTTCAGTCTAATCGGGCCTACAACGTGGGGGTGCCTATCACGCGTGCTAACCTCTGAGCTGCCGATCTCCGCTTCTGTTGCGGGCGGCGTCAGGGCAGTTGTAAAGCTTCGGGGCATCGGGCTGAGGCTGCGACGCGCACGAGTTGCGCAAAGGACCGCTATACAAGTTTGACCTGCACATTTTATTTGCTTATTTCATTGTTTGTGCGCCAATATGTCTGAGAGTGATGACTATAACGAGAGTTCCGCCAAATTGGACCTCACTAAATTGTATAGGCAACGTAGTTCTATCAAAGGCCGTCTAACTTCAATTAAAAACTACTTGCAAACTATTAAATTGATCAACCCGAGCGACCTTAAAGGTGCAAAACTTAAGGAGCTCACTATACGGTTGGAAAAATGTCAAGAACTATTTTCATCCTTCGATAATTTGCAAACACAAATAGAAAACAATTCTGACAATTTAGATATTCAATTACAAGAGAGAGAATCAATAGAAAGTGACATGTACTCTGCCTTGTCTAGCTTCCAAGAAATAATTGAGTCTGCTACTCCAAATTCCAATTCAAAGTTTTGTGATGCATGTAGTGTTTCCAACGGCAGTCACTCACAAGAATTTAATAATATCAAGTTGCCAACTATAAAATTGCCTACATTTGATGGAAATTACCTAAAATGGCTAGAGTTTCATGACACTTTTGATTCATTAATTAATTCCAATGATTCTATTCCGGCAATAAACAAATTTCATTATCTCAGATCATCACTAGAGGGAAGTGCTCTTGTTGTTATAAAATCTATTGAATTTACATCCAAAAATTACCTTGTTGCTTGGGAATTGTTATGCGAGAGATACAACAACAAAAATATTTGTATGTCTTACAACCAAAGCTGTCCACCTTGAGGTGGTCAGTGACCTAAGTACTGAAGCTTTTATTTTATGTCTTCGACGTTTTGTATCTCGCCGCGACAAACCCCATACGATCCATTGCGACAACGGCACTAACTTCGTTGGGGCAAACAATGAACTAAGTAGAATGTTGCGGTCAAGTCGTCAGCCCGTATGCAATTTCACTAGAAGCGAAGGCATAACCATGAAGTTTATACCGGCATACTCCCCCAATTTCGGCGGTTTATGGGAGGCCGGCGTTAAATCGTCAAAATTTCATTTAAAACGGGTCGCGGGCAATAGTTCACTAACATTTGAAGAACTTACTACGCTCTTCGCGCAAATAGAGTCAATCCTCAATTCCCGCCCCCTGTCACCTCTATCTTCCGATCCTCTTGACCTGACTCCTATCACTCCTGGCCACTTCCTCATCGGTCGTCCACTCATGTCGGTGCCATCTCATCCGCCTGAAGAACTGAAGTCTACCAATCGCTACCACATCATAGAGAGACTCCGGCAGCAATTTTGGGACAGATGGAGGACGGAGTACCTATCAGAGCTCCAGGTCCGAACGAAGTGGAGGACAATGCAGCATCAAGCCAAGGAAGGCGACCTGGTCCTACTCAAAGAAGACCACGCCCCACCTATGAAATGGCGCCTAGGACGGATTGTCAAACTCTACCCCGGACCCGACAATATCACCAGAGTTGTGGATGTCAACACGGCCAAAGGAATTGTCCGCCGTGCTCTCAACAAGCTCGTCGCACTGCCGCCTTCGAATGAAGTTGAAACCCAGTCACCTGCTTTCAACGGGCCCCAGTATGTTCGCGCTGCTACATCAGCGCCACCACCGGCGACGCTAGCGCCCCCTATCATAATCAAGCATGCTCCATAGAAAGAGGTCTATGGAGCCGAGAGAATTTTTGTCTATGCGACGACCGCCAACGAAAGCGTCGCTTCCATTTTTTTACCGCCAACGAAAAAGGCTTATTTTCTGTAATGTACCTATAATATTGTTTAAACCGAAGTAAACTCCAATGTTCACCGAAGAATGGCTTATTATTGAAAAGGCCCCTAATTTTCAAGATCCTACAAAACTACAAACTATAACCCAAGCTCCAACACAGTACGTGACGGTCCGTGAAACTGTTCGTAGTGCTATTTCTAATTTTCGATTCTGATTACGAACAAAGTTTTTGTATACAAGTAAGTTGTTTGGTAGGTAGAATGATTTAAAGTTACTAAAAATTTTGGAAGGTAGTTGTGTTACTGGCAGTTGGGAAAATGTATTCGGTCGGGTCGCGCGTCGCTCACTTAAAATTGGAGTTTTTTAGAAATTTCGGTTGAATATTTCTGTGACTCGGTTTAAATGATGTGTTACATTAAAAGTTACAATAATTGGTGAAAAGTGTGGTTCGAGAAATACATTAACCTGGGCCTGGTGTGGAACACGACACTTCCCATTTTTGAGGTACCTACCTACATTTTTGCTTGCTTATAATTATTCTCAGTGTACGATTAATATTTTATTCTCTTAAAATTATTTTCACGCCCGTGTTCACAAATATTACTATGAGGTCTCACTGTGCACATGGACGCACAGGGTGACATCAATCACGGAGCTCTATTCAAAGCTGTGCGTTCGATTTTCTGCTTCACTTAAGCAAGCATCGTTTGTGAATACGGGCGTCAGTGTGTAACATGAGCACTTTCTATGCAAAAATGCCACATAATTAACAGCTTTTCTTTAGGGAACTTTATATGCAGGTACTAGACAAATTACCAACCAACTTCCAAAGTCCTCAGGTTCACGAAGTTTGCACTATAATCCCCAGTATCAACTCCTTAACCAGTGCAAAAAATATTCAAAAAGTTTCGTCTACCGCCATGCCTGCCGACCGGACTTCCTTCCGGTTTGGAAGAGCCTGCAGACTCCCGTTTTAATGACTGCTGCTTTTATTTAGGTTTTGTTAGTTTAAGATGGGAATAGGAAGCTTGCTTTTGTTTTAGTGGTGCTTGAATATGAGATTTTGTGATGATAATTTAAAAAAATAATAATTTAAAGTAAAAAATGATAATTCAAAAATATCGATTGCCCATTTTGTCATCTTTTTGACAATTTATTTGTTGTTGAGAAATGAACCCTTAATTTGGCTGGAAGACGTAGCGTGGGCAGGCCTCCTACTAGGTGGACCGACGATCTGGTAAAGGTCGCGGGAAGAGCCTGGATGCGGGCAGCGCAGGACCGTTCACTGTCGAAAACCTTGGGGGAGGCCTTTGCCCAGCAGTGGATTCATTTGGTCATTTGGCCGAAACGAACGAACGAACGAAACCTTAATTTAAGAAGGTAGTAGAGGTAGTCATTTCTCGAGGCAATGTTTAGCAATTAATAACTGAAATAATCGTAGGTTCTATCTCATTCAAACACTTTATGCATTACATACTTTTAGCCCTATTAGTATCTATCTGGTAGCACCCTCTACCACTCGTTTCTACTCATAAATAGCATTTTCAACCGACTTCAAAAAAGGAGAAGGTTCTCAATTCGACCCGTATGTTTTTTTTTTTTTTCTATGTTTGTTACGCGATAACTCCGCCAATTATGAACCGATTTGAACAAATCTTTTTTCGGCGTATAGGTAATACCTCAAGGGTGGTCCCATTTAAATTTAATAATAGAAAAAACAACCCCCAAGGGTGGAAAATTGGGGATGAACTTTTTTATACGCAATATCTCCGCCGATTATAAATCAATTTGAACGATTATTTTTTTGTTGAATAGGTATTATCAAAAGGGTGGTTTCATGCGAATTTGAAGAAAATATTTCACCCCCAAGGGTGGAAAATTGGGGATGAACTTTTTTATACGCAATATTTTTAATTTTTAGTTTTTTTTTGTGTTCACGCATTTGAAGTCGGTTTTATTTTTTTTTAAAGTTATAAATACAAAATTACACACGTAAGTCAAATAATTCGAATTTCAGTTTCACCCGACGCCACCGGAAGTTGCTTCGTATTTGCTTAGCATAAAATGATAATGCGCGGAAGTTTGCAGCGCCACCTGCGCCGACACCTGAGTTTCGGCCTCGGCGGCTGCGCGGGGAAAGGGTGTAACTCGAAAATTAAATTTTTTGAGTTACTATTTTCTGTGCGAGTAATGCTAATGTTGGAAATTTCTTACCTATAGTTAGGGAGAAAATAAGTGATAAATAACTAAATAAAGTATTAAAAATCTTGGGTTCACAAAGTCCACTAAAGTGATAACAAACGTCAAAGAGGTTGTAGAAAATTCCTGATAACGACACATCAAGTTAAATACTGCATAATAAATAAATAGCTAACATGTGATGTAGGTACCTAATAAAGTAATAGATCATAATTATTATTGTATAACAGAAATGTTTTTGTAATTCGTTAAATTACTTATTTGCAAATGCCATACTGCGTCTGCACAGTTGTACACTCATTACATAGAACAGAGTAGAAACTTACTTATTTAATGTTAACAGAAAAAAATATTAAATAGTTTCTTAATTTACTACTGCTTCCAAACTAAAAGTAAGTTTCTAGAAAAATATCCAAATAAAAGTAACAAGTAGAAGATCTTATCGAAATAGGCTCATCCCTCAAGCCGGGCAATCAGGTAAGTGGGCCGTATTTCACGGGATTTGCGGTTGCCGATTCGATTCCCGTTTAGGGTATTACGTATTTGGAAATATTGACTTTTCGGGTTACGCCCTTTTACTGGTGGGTGGTTGAATTAGTTAGCTCCGTACTTAAGTGAGGTAGCGTGAGACAGAGGTGCGACAATGTTTGGTACATTAAATAACTAATTTTTCTTACAAAGTGCACAGAAACATAGTAATGTCTCCTCAAGAAAATTATAAATAAGATAGACTATGACGTAAATTGGAGCAACAAATCACATAATTTTTATTTGAGAACATTACTTACAGTGTAACAGGTTTTATAGTATCTCCATATTCCATCTTTTGGCATGCAAAATTATAAATTAAACTTATCAATTTTCATTAAGTTAAAAAAAATTATTCACTTAATAATGCCAGATAAATCACAGTCATATTATTATTGAAAAACATTCTACATTACATTTCAGTCATAATTTTAGAGTAAATTCAAGTTGTTTATTTATGAAAGTAGGCTTCCAAAGAGCACTTTTACTCCAACCCTTCTACTGCTTCGGGACAGTAAATATGCCAGTGCTGAGAAGAAGCAGCACAAGAAACTCAGTCATTATTACCATATAAGTTTCTGCGTAAAATGTCGTGAAAAGATCCTAATTGAAAATTATAAATTACTTGAAAAAATCGAACTGCCTAAGGCTTTGAACCCACGACCTTCCGCTTGCCGGGCGACTACTTTTCCAACTGAGCTACTTAGACACTGGATGAACCCGTCGAAATTTTGAAGTTGACATGCGACTTTTAACTCTAAAAATTAACGCTAAAAAGATCCTAATTATTACAAACGAAATTATAGTTCATTGATTTACATGAAAGGACAGTTAAAACAAGAGCTTCATAGATCAAAGCTGTTTGTTGTGAATGGCGAGCGAATCCAGGCCAGTGTGCTAGTGTGCGGGCTGATACGGTGGAGTCAAGTCGAATATCCTACGTAAGTGGTGCCATAGGGTTACGGAGGGTGGCCAAGTTAGGGGGTTTAGTCGGGAAATAAAACTTTTCGTAATTTTTGGGGAGACCGTGCGGATGATATGGTTTTTTTAAGTTCCCTTTGGTAGTTTGTTAAGAAGAGAAGTAGGTAGGATTATACATATTATAATGCTGATCTAAATTCAAACAGTGAGCAAACTATAAAGATTTTAATAACTTAGAGTCGCAACAATTTTTTGTGTTTTTGGTTTGATGTTTCATATTATCATTACATATAGTTAGATTATTCTCAAATTACGTAATAACTTCTTTACTAGTTAACTTTTTACAGTCGCTTCTTACTTAATAAAAAAATCGTCACAACTTGCAACATTTTTTTTTATGAACCGTCCGAATATAAGGTCGATTTAGATGTCCATAGATGTTCGTGATACTTAGCTATGATATTACAGATATGTATATGAACTTAGCTTAGATCTCTTCTAAAAAACAGTCCCTATGAATTCCTCAAAAAATCCCAAACCCATGGCCACCCCAGCGGCATTGAAGCGTCCACACAGTGGAGGGCCCTCGACTGCGCTACGTTCTAATAAAATGATAGCCAACAACAACCGGCTTCCGCTCCGTGGGAATGGGCAGGCTCGATGGGCTGATTCAGAAGGTATTGAACGAAGAATGACTGTGCTAAATGACTGACGATTCAGGACGGTGACAAACCTTTTTCTAGCTTACAAATAGTAAATTGGAATCTATCAGTTTTACTATATTAATACTTAATTTTGGAAATACATAATTTTTTAGTTTAAAACCAGTTTCGTGGCGATCTCCTTGATTTAATTGAAGGCAGAGTGAATTATTATAATTTATTATTTGTCTTAATTAAAACCATCGTTTATTGTATTTATCTTCTTTTACTTAATTTTCCATAACTGTCTTAAATAAGCACACATTAATTTCAAAAGATTTACTCTACTTTAAACTACATTTTTTAATCGTGATTGAAACAAAAATGAATCACTTATTAAAGAGTCTCCGCAATCTGAAATTTGAAATGTATTTTCTTAAAATAATATGATCAATAAGGAAAATTGTGAATATTATTTCATCAGGACCCAAACCCGGGATGGCCTTAATGCCATTCAGCCGTCAGACAATCGACAACTACAGAAAGCGTTCGGAAAAGCAATTCTTATAGGATCGTCATACCGTCTTGTTATTATTGAGACTCTTACAAAGCTGAGCGATAACAGCCAACCCATTTAAAAAATGAAAAAAAAAAAATTGAAAATGATTTTTTTTATCCACAACGAGGGAGCTTTTGGCCTGTATCTCACTTGATGGTTGTTGGGAACCGATACGTGGACCAACCTCTTTTTGATATTCTCTATGTTTTTATACTTTTTTTACTCTTTTTGATACCTTTTTGTTTAGTTTGGAAGTTTATGTTTTTGATAGCCGTTGTGGGCACATACTGGAGAAATACACCTTTATTTTGAACCGAAGGTTTTTCTTATTTCCGCACGCCCGAGCGGCTGTCCGCTACAATGGTAATTATTTGTTCGCCATTATTATAGATAAGCCTCCTCTTCAACCCTCCACCGTTTTCTGTCCCTGGCCACACGCATCCAGTTCACTCCAGCCTGCTGCCGGATATCGTCTGTCCATCGTTTAGGCGGTCTTCCCCTGCCGCGGGTGTTGTTGCGGGGTCTCCACTCCAATCCAGCGCGGTGGAGGGTTGAAGAGGAGGCCTATGTTCGAAGGCGAACCCAAAGGCTGACATAGATAGATAGATAGATAGATTATTATAGATAGGTACAACAGTCTCCTCAACCCGTCTGGCCCAGGGTGGGGAGAGTAGGTTAAAATAGAGGGTGGTGCTCCTGCAATGGCCTGATGATGACATCGATCTGTGTAATTAAAATAAAATAAATAAATAAATAAAATAAATAAATCATAGGTACAAAGTGGTTAAGGGTTAGTTGATTCCACTATGATAATAATAATAAATACACTTTATTGCACAACAAAGATAAGAACAGAAAGAAAAGGAACACACAAGGTACAACTAGGCGGTCTTATCGCTATGAAGCGATCTCTTCCAGACAACCTATGGTGAGGACAGTTACAGTTATGATCTACCGTATTACGAAGTGAACCTAAAATATGTTGTTACAATTTTGACCAAAGCAATTCGTTCTTCTATCGTTTCTAACAGCTCGAGAACAAATTGTCTAACTTAATTACCATAAAAGCCAGGTCTCAGTTACAAGTTTTAATGTACTCGTAATTCGATACAAACTTTAAGTCAATGTATCTGACATCGCTATTTCGAATCGTGCGTCTCAAATTGTCTCTGAAATGTTTAAATCGAATCACTTTATTATTTAAAGGACAAAATATTTTCCCATTACCATAAGCATTTAGCAACCAAAACACTTTTTTCGAGTTAACAACGCTGTAAGTCTTCAATGGCTGACAGCAACCGGACAATCGGCGAGCGGAGGGTTTTAGCGCAATTTATGGCAACAATTAGAATAGTGAGCGCCACTGCACAATACTGCACTTATCTGATTAAATGGAAGTGCAGGATTGAAAAAATCCTTGGTCCCAAACTGTACAAATCTGGTGCTATGGGTACACTTTTCTTTTTTAAGCACAGAGTAAACAACTATACCAAAACGGACAGATAAAAGTTAGTTCATGCACAAAAAAAGGTATGGAAAGAAATTATAACGGACTTACAAAACTCTTTTATTTTTATTCCATGAAAATCTTTTATTCTTATCTTCATCATTAAAAACTTATTGCCCATTTTAATTAAAGCTAGTTTCTAAATTATTACTAACAAGTAGGTATTTGATATAATTATTTTGAATCAAATCATCTTTTACAATAGTTTTCATTATTAAAATTTCTTAGCTAATAGAGTCGCTTCTCAAACTAAATTTTAAATAAGTCCCGCTCCCGCATTATGCAGTTAGATTTTTTCAAGTTGTTTATTTAAAAATTGGTTTTCATTACTTCCGACTGGACTGTCTCACCTCCCCGATCTATACAGTTTGTTTGAGGAAAATATTTTTTCATTCCCCTCTCTTTCGGGGTATTTATCGACGGCCGATAAAATAACGTTTCTAAAACGTCACAGTTGACACAGAGCTGTCTCCTTCTCAGGCTGGAGGCTGGAGGGTAGTCGGTTTCTGTTTTGACACTCGATATTCTTATTGTCCTTTTCTTAGATAAGTTATCGAGGTTTGAGGTAATCGTACTTATTGACGCTTGAATTTATTGAAAGCAGTGGTTCAATAAGATTCATTGGACCGGTATTTATGTTGTTAATGTCATTTACAATTCATAATAAGAGTTATTCGACATTGTTCATTTGATTGTAGACATACACCCGTATTCACAAACATTACTATGCGGTCACCCAGTGCGCGTGGACGCACAGGGCGACAAACGAACCAATCACAGAGCTTCATTCAACGCTGTGCGTTCGATTTGCTGATTCACATACGAGTAAGCAAGCATCGTTTGGGAATACGGGCGACTGTCATTTTCCACATTATTATATTTATTTCTATCGACGCTTAACGAACAGTTTCACAACACTATCCTTGTATTAATTGGGTTTTATAAAATCTTGCTTCAAGAATCTAAACAACAAGAAAAAACAAAAGACAAATGTTAAGTAACCAGAATTTTAAAGGCGGCAAAATCAAATAAGATGCTCTTAGAATTTTCTCCAGAAAACCAAGCACAAATCTCATAAAACCTCTCTCTAATCCACACAGTGACGTTTCTAACATTCAAAAAGAAATACTTTTCCTATTTTCCATCGCTGGAAGCCTAATTAAATAAGCATATAAAGAAGAGGGCCGGATGACCGCGGGAGGGAAGGGCCCTCTATTATTCAAGCCTCTGTTACTTTGCGTTTTTGTAAAGTTTCTGTTACTGGATTTCAGTTCATTTTAAGGTTTATTAAGTATTTTTAATACGTAAACCCGCGCGAGACTGTTACTCCTAGTCGTTTATTTATAGCAATGTCTTTTTAGGAACAAATTGCGGTTACAGCTTGATGCAAGATAATGGAACTAAACATTACTTGTTTATGGGAAAAGGTAGGCACATAAGGTGGGTACCTATGAGTAGTAATATTATTATGGAATACGAGTATCCATCTAATACTTATAACTTTTTGATTATACTTCACGCCCGCGGCTTCACCGGCGTAAAATTTGATTTGTTTGTGACAGAAAAGCTTTGTCGCGCGCGTCCCTATTTAAAAAACCAAGATAAAAACTATCCTATGTCCTTTCTCGGGACTCAAACTATCTTTATGCCATATTTCATCAAAATTGGTTCAGTGGTTTAGGCGTGAAAGCGACACAGACAGACAGAGTTACTTTCGCATATATAATATTAGTATAGAATTATGTAGTGTCAATAGAACAAGCTCTGCTTAATTTTGGAGCTGGCAATTGGTATGGCAGACAACATAATTAATTACTAATCGGCAGTTTACAATTACTCTTACTCTAGAAATTATATGAATAATAGTTGAACAAATTCAGTAAATAAGAAATAACCGTCCAGCCGTAAAGAAATTGACTCAAAATGTAGAGATTCTTAGGATAGGTAATAGGTATAGAGTTATTATATCTAATGTATCGTTCGATTTGTGTCGTGTAAAATTTAATTATTATCAATTAGCCAGAAAAAGGAGAACTAGTTACAATTACATTATTTCAAACATTAATTGGGTAATGTTTACGGTTATTATCATTTGAGAAATGGCAGAAAACGTTTAAAAAATAAACGTTTATCGTGATACATGTGGAGTTCTAACGATCCTTTCAACACCTTATATTATGTCGGCTACATCGTGGATATAGAGCAATTAAGAACAATTTAGTCCGACGATCACAAGTTTCCGTGTTCTACAACAATATCATTAGCGAGGAACTTTCATAGCGGTCTGAGCAAAAAATTTCAACAATTTGTTGAAAATTACAGTACTGAAGACCTGAGTGTACCTACTGTACGACTTCCAGTTGAATTTATAGTTTTAGAAAGAACAGGTACAATTACAGTACAGGTTTTTGAAAGTAAAATTCTAAGCGTTGGGCCCACATAGAAAATATATTTATCAAGCTTAAAATTTGAGAGAATACAATTTATTTTTGTTTTCATGATTATGATTCATCCATTCTTCTTCTTGTCGTGTGACAACAAACCTATACAGTGTCAGCCCAAAACTCCGCATTCAATTAATTAATTAATCCATTGAAGTCAAATATTTTTTCACAAATCTCTTACCCCCTTACTAATAAAACTTACACGCTCGTTGAACTGTGTTTTAAAGTGAAGTTTATTATGGAAATGTCATTTTAAAACAGTGTTCAACAACTGTGTAACTTTTTATTAGTAAGGGGGTTAATAAGTAAGACTAGCTTTAGTATTTTCGTGGCATTTTAATGTAAGGGAGAGTCCGCTAATTTGGACCAGTTTTTTTCAATCCCATTTTACACATAGTTTTCTTTTGTTTTTGCTAATGTCCATGGTATATAATAAAAGATACATTATTCAACTTACTATTTCATAAGTATTAATTAACATGATTGTTGTATATTTAGCACAAATCAACAAAGTACGAGTTCAGAGCTTCGGTCCAATTTAGCCAACCGGTTCGATAATTTGTACCACAGGGTTACTAAATTGGATTTCAATAAATTTCAAGCCTATAAAAAAACTATGGCAAAATATTATACGATACATTCTTAACAAATTAGGAAACGAAAAGGAACAGTAGTTAATAACATAGACAATCGATATTGTTTTACACGTTATCACGATTTTGAGTACAAGTTTTGTAATTCCAATTATCGTAACGCACACTTGTACCTAATCTACTTTGCCAGTCTTTTGCTTTCATTTATTGTTAGTCAAACATAACTACGCTATTATAACTTCAAAATATGATTTCCTAAAAAAAATTTCAAAATCCTTTGGTAAAGTTCCATACAACTTGATGTGGTACAATTTAGCCGACTAGGTGATAGTGCTTTTAAAAAATCGGTAAAAAATATAGCTGATAAATACCGAAAAAATGTTTCAAATAATTGTAATCCACACTAATTTACGCTTCTAAATAATATATTAGAAACACCCTGTGATTAAATTTAACAAAATTACAAACTAAACATGTATTGTCAAAAGTTACTTGAAAACAATGAAAAAATACTTTTCAAAATAAAACACACGTGTTTGTTGTCACGGCAAAAACCACATGGCCGATATTAATTGATTTTAGTTGTGTATCGCTGAGTGTTGCAATTACAGACATTCAATAAATACTTTACGAAATATGAGGGTGGTACAATTTACCCGGCGGTACAATATACCGAACTCTCCCCTAATTGGTTTCATCTACTTTATTATATTATGTCTAGTAAACACTTCAATCAGCATTGTAGGGTTTTTGGGTTATAACCAAAGTAATAATTTACTTAGAAGAATCGTTTTTTATTCCAATTACTCATCAGATTACCTACCGACTCAATGTTTGTCTACCCTACGGCACGAGCTTAAACTTTACCGCTTCTAAGATAGCTAAACCAGAGGATAAAGTGTCATTATGTTAATCTTCGCGGTTCAGCTCATTGTCCCGGCCTACCGGGACAATAGAGCTTGATGTGGTAGACCCACTCCCTCTAACACCATCTTTAGCGGGACTATTCCCACCTCTCGTTCCCACCGCTGCAACTGCTGTGTAGCCAGGATCTACAGCTTGACCGCCAATAAAAACCCAACCAGTGAAGGTCAAGTTTGTCTCGGGGTAAAGTTAAAGTGTCATTAGACTCGTAATGAAATTAATTAGAAAAACAGGAGTTCGAAGTTAAGGTTCGACTTCCCTCCATTGCTATGAACACATCTGTTTGTTTCATCACACCTTTCTTGGTTTTCGATACATCCTGGAAAAATGATGGGTGAACAGGCCGAAGGTAGATACGAGTTTCACACGAAATTCTCAACCACAGAGGCTATAGCTTACCTCCATTAACATTGTTGTCATTGCGACAGATTTAGACAAGATTTATGCTCGGTTCGGTTAGTGGTAGCTAGCAGCCTACTACCAACCCAACCGAATAGAAAATTTTGTCTCCACTGGGAATCGAACCTGGGACCTCTGGGTCTGAAGTAAGGCGGTCTTCACTAGACACAAAGGTGGTTTAATCTTTGCTTATCAAGGAGGTCTGCACAAATAATTTAACCTACTGGTACAAACCTACTGCGCCCTAGTCCTACTATAGTATCGGGCGGCCTAAATTACCTCAGTCATTAGTTTCAATTTTTATTTGGGCACAAATGGACTTTAGGGGAGGATCGGGACATTTTGGGGAGGGAAGCGTTTAGCGCTGCGTTAAGTGAATTGCTTGAGAAGATTCTGTGGTCGTATTGGGAAATATTGCTGATTTTGTAACTTGATTGCTTGTTTATCAAATATTGAGAAATGCTATTAAATCATTAAATATATTTTTATCTCAGTGGTGATTTTTAAACATTGTTCGAAGTGTTCCTGCGAAAAATTTGTATTATCTTTCATACCAATTGTGAACTCACCAGTGTAAGTACCACTTACTTTATGGTATGTAAGTATGTGTATTTTCATAGTAGGTACAACTCTTTTGGTGTCATAAAATCCACAGTTAATTCATCTCTACCTTAAAGTTGACTTTTAAAGAATACACAAGGACTCTAAAATATACTGTCTGCCAAAAATTGTACCTACTTTATTTGTGCAATGAAATGTTAATGCTATAGCTACGTGTTACATGTGTGTTTAGTCACGTAGATTGTTTAAATTCATAATTAATTTATCACCCATCTTGCAACTGTAGCGTATCTAAATCAATCGCAAGAAAACACTTGTCCCTATCACGAAACCGCATCAAATCGGGCTAATATGACGGACGGGCGGCAGATTAATGAAGCGTATCGACCGATCCGAAAGTTGTCAACATTGACGCACAATCAATTACTGGTTGTGTCAATACAGGTGTAAGTTAGGAGAGTTTGGACAAGATGGCCGTGGTAATAAATCTCTAATAATAATTATGTAATAGACAAGATAACTATGTCTGTTTGTTGTAGATTTGTTTTCACGGATAAACTGCTGAGTTAAATCTTTTCACAATTCACGAAGTGAAAATACTATTTCGACCAATTGCGGACGAAGACAGGTTGTTCTATTTATTGTGTAACGCTACATTCTACATTTTTAGTAACCCTAAACTATCAGCTGTCTTTTTGTTTTATTTTTAGGGTTGTCAACACTTTATTGCATAAATGGTAGCAGTTTCGTTAATTTTGGGACACCCTTTATTACAAATATCACATGTCAAAATTGTAAAATAGGGAAAAAGTAGAGAAAATATCAACATCTATCTTTGGAAAGACAGTGCTTTTGGCACGTGAAAGGTCTTTTTCATACTAATGCCCGTTTTCACCATCGATTCCTAATTTTTAAGCATAAGATACCCTGGGCAAACCGCAGGCAGAATAGTGATCATCAAAAAGTTTGTGCCTTGTACCTACAGCACCCTCTAATCCATTATCTAAGATCATAATTACAACTCTAGCTGTCTGAAAACCAGTTCTGTAACATAGTATGTGGGCAGTTTAGATTTATAGTTTTTTAATGGGGACCGTTGACAAGATGCAAATTACATATCAGGGTTGTGATCTTGTTAAACGATCATGTCGCGATCTATTTTGATATGAGGGTAATGATATTTCTCACGGTTGTTGCTTTACTATGAAACTCGATGATATCTTTGCGCAAAATCGGATAGTCAATATATTGTCGATTCGAGGATTCAATATTTTTATTAATTGAATCTAATGAATTATTTTAGCTGTTTGTACCAAAAATAATTCATTAAAATTGTTTATTTTCAGCTAGTTACACTTTTTTTTTAGATTAAGATCATATTTACATGTCCATGTTTCAAACAGTATCCTTTCTATACTACTGTTTCAGAACAATGTAAATGCCACTGCTGAAAAATGTAGTCAATTGTACATTTTTTACCCTACATAACTTTCGATAGTCATAACTCCCCTTCCCCTTCCCCTAGCTATACCGTTCTGATTTAGGGAATTTGACTCCAATACAAATAAATAGGCCACCAACCTCCAACTACTACTGGTTTGTGAAATCAAAACCCGAAATGTCAAGATGCGTATCTCCCATAGTTCAGATCAAAGGCTAATTTTCCCAATAAATCAATGGTTTCTAAACACCATGACAAGCAAACAATGCGTGATCACATTGAGCATCTCGAAGCCAATCTCCTGAGGCCATCAACACCCACTCTCTATTTCATGGGTTTCGTAACACTTGTTTTGAGTTTAACAGATTTTTTATTTAGATAACATGAATTTTTGGTACTATAGGTTTTTGGTTTTCGAGTGAATTATTGCCGAGTTTCTTTTTACTGTGTTTACTGTCAAAAATAAGACTCGTGGTCAGTATTTTACCGACTGCACCTTAGAGAGTGTGTTCTTGAGCTTCAAAAGCTCACACCACCATTGCTAATCTCTGAAAAACCAGATGTATTGTTTTACCACCATTTTTAGTGGCTCTAATTCTACAACCATTTAATTCTACAAAAGGGCAAGCACGAGTGAACGGGATACTAGGCAAATTCCATGTCGCACTTGCACCACCCTGAAAAAAATGACTCTTTAACTGTTTTCACCTTTTTGTTTCGGGGAAAAAATCATGAAATTGCATATCTACCCTGCGGGAACAGGGTAGGTTATGTGGGGCTCCCCTCATCAGAAGGATGAGGCATACCTACTAAAATAACTCGGGGTCGGGTGCTCCGTCAATCGCCTTAGTAGAAAGATTACAACCTGCGTAATAATAATATTTCTAAACGCCGTCTCTACCAATTCGACTTCCAGTAGTAACGATCTGAATGCATCTTCATTGACCTGCGCGTGGGCACACACGGTCCCGTTACACGCATACCGGCGAAGAAACTATGCGTTATCAACGCTCCGTCCATATTTGTTGGGGACAACGATAATCATTGCTCGATCCATTACACCTTCATTTGGTTAAATTGTTGCCACCTTATTTTGAAGTTTATTGAGAAAACATAAGGTTAAAATCTATGAAAAATAATTTCCTCTCGCTTTATCTCTCGTATCTAAATATGTTTCCTAACCTGATCCAGCTAGTGTCCCTAGGCCAATACCAGCACAAAGGCTGGTTATGTGGGCGTGCAGTAGTACTGAGAAATAGTAGCACAAGTGGAAGGGAAACAGTAATACCGTATTCCTACAACGCACAAGTGGTATCAAAATACTGACTTTCAACTTTTGTTGACTAGGCAACACTGAGAAACTGTAGTTTTGTACTATAGTCCGGTCGCCGAGCACGTAGAATTTCGTTCAATGACCCCAAGCTACCCATCGAAATTCTACGTACTTGGCGACCGGACTTTTGTATAGCCATCTAAACAGAAAGAGTTCGTAGTTAAAGCTGATTGATTACGTAATATACCTAGGTACCTGGGATTCAAATGCCGAAATTATGGAACTAGAGTAAACAAAAAAATTAAAGTCTTAGCCAAAGTTGCACTTCCTAACTTTTACCGTAACTATAACCGTAACCGGTATTATTGTATGGAATGTGACGTTTGTTATAGAAAAAGCTAAAAGTAAATTTTGTGGGGCAATTAACCACAATGAGCGAGTCTCTCTTCTGACGAATTTTCTTTCCTAGAATGTACCGAAAAACAGAAAGTCAGTATCTACGCAATTAAAAGAAACTTTTTCAGTCAAATAACCACGATAAAGAGCGATCCTTCTGCCTTTCTCTCTACTGCAGCGTGGGCGTTCAGTAGTACATACCGAAAAATAGTAAGCAACCGGTAGGGACCGGATCGGCGGCATTCGTTACTCAATGGCCATGTTTATGAATGAATGTCTTTAGTTCGGACTGTTATTGGGCCTTTGTTGATTGGCTTCGCCGGCTTTGACTTCAGAATTAATTGGGGAATGCTAAATGGGGAAACTGATTGAGGATTGTATTGATTTTGCTGTTGGTTTTGCTTGAATATGTTGGTAGACAAAAATTGGGCCACCCATATAAATTATTCATTATTTTTATCTTCCAAAATTTTGTGTCTGGTAAATTATAGAGAGTCGTTCTCCTGCATTGAAGATGATTACGTATGATGTAGATAAGTTGTGAATTGCTGTATTTGATTGAAAAAGAGGCTGATAAAGGTGACTCAGTTTTTTCCGCCACTTCTCAGCACCAGCTCATACTTATGTTGTCCCGAAGTGGTGGTAGGGAAAGCTACATATATTTTGGGACGTGTATGTCTTACACTATTGTAGTATTTTTACAGTAAACATGATTGTTGCATTCATAAATAGGCAATTTTTGTATCACACTTATTGTGCCTCACTGTGCTACTGAGTACAAGATTTTTTTTTTTACTTTTTGTACAGGTATGATATGTAATGTAGGTAGGTACTATTTATAAATTAAATGTTATTTAGCATGTCATACATGTCAGATTACTATCTGAACTTTATAAGGAGCCAGCGGAACTGTCTCTAAATCAATTCGGTTCGTTGCGCCGGCGCATATAAATAAAGACAGTAAACTAATAAATAGATTGTCTTCGCATGCCCGTGACGATCCGAAAGCGTGCCGAATCGTCTATTTTGTTGTTTTGTTGCTACCGGCTGCAGATTTATTAGAACGTCTTACTTAACTTGTATTGCTTGATCAGTTTCCGCAAAAACATGTTTTACAATTAAAAGTGTAACTGTTATTTTGTTTTTTGGTTTCGGTACTTTTTATTTGAGTAGAATGATGTCTTCTTTTAAGCAAACAATTTTTACTAAAATATGATGTTAAGTGAGTTGAAAAAATACAGAATAAAAACAAAATATTTATTCAGTAGTTAGGCCCATTCCTATGGTCCTTGTATAATCTAAATATTAGGTAAAATTTAACAAAAAATATTTAAGTAGGTACTTTTTGCCGCAAACTCTATTATTAATATCAAAAGTTTGTAAATAACTTAAGTAATTTAGAAAAGCATTGACCAAGGACTAAAGGAATGTAAATCGTCGGCAAATGTCTGGATAATAATATAATAGTCTAATCAAGTTGTCACCAAGTAACTACGCGATTGATCTAGTGGCCTATCAGTATCGCTACTTCGGTGAACAAATAGGGATATTTCTTTAAATTTCCTTACCGCCTTTTTCTAAGGAAAGAAATTCTTACCGGGGCATCAGAAATTACCCATCGTATCTGTAGGTCTAAACAAGTGACACTTTTGATCGAATCTAAAATCTAATCCGTTCACGGAACGTTTAACTTCATACAAAACAGACTTTAGACATTACAACTGTCACATTTTGCCGTTTATCTAGGGGAGCTGAAATTGGACCCATTTATGCAAACAGGAACCAACCCACACTTTGAGTGAAATTGAGTTAAGTACATAGATGGCGCTCAAATAACGCATTCTATCTCCAAAAAAATTATGGTACATTTTTAACAACTAACAACAGAGATACAGCACTGTCACTTGCGGAACCAACCCGCTTTGGCCAACTTTTAAAAACTATAAAGAACTATACAGCATGGTCCCTAACCACTTATTTAAACTAATTATGCAAACTAGAACCAATGTTGGTTGGTTCCATTTAGCAAAAATTGTTACAAAATTTTTATAACTAAACAGAACCAAAGATTGTTTGCTTAGTGGAAATCAGGTTAGTCTTGAAGGAACCATGTAGCATAGTTCTTGATAGTGTTAAAATTAAGCTATTTAAAAATAAAAAATTGTACCTTTATCATAAAAAATGTCTTAATAATAACAAAAATTTTTGAATAAAATGCATTGAAAAACTCTACTCGAAAAAGATGAAACGAAGCAGTATGAATAGTATGATCTATGACCTTAGCCTGTTCTTCAAAACGAAATAACGACGTTGACAGCTCATGAATGAGGCGATTCTCGATGACTCTCGAAAACAGCTTGTAGACATGGCTCAGAAGTGAGATGGGTCTATAATTCTTCAACAAGGTTTTGTCGCCTTTTTTGAAGAAGAGTATCACCACATTACTGTGCCATGCCGTAGGCGTTTTTTTTCTCAAGGATGACAGAATCAAACAGCTTCTGAAGAATCTTTAGTACCGGCGTCCTCTGCTTTCAGAAGCTCAGTCGTGATTCAATCACTCGGTGCCTTGTTATTTTTCAGCTGTTTGAGAGCCATTCTAATCTCGTACAGGCTGACGTCCGGGATATCTTTGGTATAGTGTCGGGACAATCTAGCTCTTGGGTTTTCAGCTAGATTTGTGACAGGTGTATGTACACTCGTGTATAATTATCCGTAGAACTTCTCAACCTCTTTCAATAACTCAAGCCCCGACGAGATGTCTCTGCCATCCTCGGTCTTCAGCTTGGTCAGTAGGCTTTGGCCAACAGACAGATCTCATTCGAACACTTTAGTTAGAGCCCTTATTACGCTCATTCGCCTCTTGTATACGGTCTGTATTATATTGGGGTAGGTCGCGAGTCAAAGACTTGGAAATCTGTCTGTTAAGACACCAATACCGAGCAGCATCTTCAGAGGACTGCAGGACCAAGTTTCGTCATTCTTCCATAAGTTTATTGGGGAAGTCAGAGATCTTTTTGGTTCCTTTTGAACGACGGTTTTTAAAGATCTTAGGCCCAATTGTCCACACTACTGGTCGTTTGAACAATTTCCACGAACCTGTCATTGTATTCGTCCACATTTTCTCAATCTCCTAGGCATTCGAAACGATTTTGCAACTCGAGCTGAAAGCTTTCGGGGTTTTAGTTGAATCGACGCTGCGCGGAGCGTAGAATTAATCAGTCGATACCTCTCGAGCTTGGGTCTGATATTTAATGTCCTCTTACCATTCGTTGATCACTTCCTGTTTTGACCGAGTTGATCACAGATACATCATTTAATATATGCTTCTTCGTCGACAAGATGAAGTTGATCTCATTTTTTATAGCGCCATTGGGGTGCAGCCATATCCACTTTCTCTGCTTTGGCTTCCTAAAGAAGGAGTACATCATAAAGAGACTCTCCCTCTCCATAAAGCCAGCCAGCAGTCGGCCACCTGCGTTCTTCTCGCCGTACCCAAATTGCCCCACTTTCAGCTCACTATCGCTTCGTTTACCCAGCTTCGCGTTGAAGTCCCCCATCATAACAGTAAAATGTGACCGGGAGGTATGAATGGCTCTGAAAATATCCTCATACATAGTATCTACTTCGTCGTTGGGGTGTTCCGTGGTCGGTGCGTATGTATATACCTGTATGACCTCCAGCGAATACCGTTTGGTGATTCTGAGTATAAGTTACGCTACGCCGAAACATTCTCGATCTGGACCACGTTGTTGACAAGGGACTTGTGGACGATAAACCCGACACCACCCTAGGACTGCTGGTCGCCCTCCCGGAAATAGAGCAGATTTCCGGATTTGAGGATTATGGTGTCCTCCCACTCTCTTCGGACTTCATATAATCCTACGATATCCCACCGCAACCTGCTCAGTTCTTCCTCGAGTTCGGCGAGCCTCATGTCAGTCCGCAGTGTGCGAGTGTTAAAGATTTCCAGGGCTAGAGATCCGTCCGGTGCTGCAGGAGTTTTTGTCGAATCTTACGATACGCCATTCATGACACGCTGTTCCTGGTAGGGAAGAGTACTTATTCTTTATGGCCGTTCCCACACGGCACAAAAAAGTTAATATACAGAAAAATATCAGAAGCAAGGCCGTGATGACAAAAAATGACATGGACTTACTTTAGCTTACAGGAAAAGCTATATCTGAGGCTAAACTAACAGAATATTAAAAGTATTCTGCATCTAATACCAAAACGACACACAATTTCTACAAAACCCTGAAAAGCAGCAACGTAGAAGACCATATCGACAGTATTACCGGGCCTATCGATTTTGAGGTAGAAGACGATAATAATAGTGATTTTAGTTTGGAGGGTTCGTGATTCCAATTCAGTATCTAATAAAAGGCATTAAAATCTATATTTTATATAGAATGACTTTTAATTTTAGATATATCACAACAATGAAATCTTACATCCATTTTGCAAGAAGGAACTAAGCAACAAAAAATGTTTTTGCAAGAAAGAACCAACCGGTTTTTAACGATTTACTTTAACTTTAACTTTACAAAATTTATAAATCTGATATTCCTAGATAGGCTGCAGTATCCCACATAAGATAAACAAGTAATCATTTATTTATATATTATGTATGCATTTTGCGCACTCTTTTTACACAAGTCTCATTTTCTCGAAACCACCCTGCTGTGGGTTGGTTCTTGTTTGCATAAATGGGTCCAATTATTTATGTAGTTGCGTCACGTCAAGTTTAACCCTTTGGCATCTTATTTAGTTGTAGTAGGTCCTATCTTATTATTATAACTCAAAGGTAACTGACTGACTGACTGACATAGTGATCTGACAACGCACAGCCCAAACCACTGGACGGATCGGGCTCAAAGGCATGCAGGTAGATGTTATGACGTAGGCATCCGCTAAGAAAGGATTTTACGAAACTCCACCCCTAAGGGGGTAAAACGGGATCCACGCGTACGAAGTCGCGGGCACCGCTAGTTTCGCAATAAAAAATGTAAATGTTGATGAGCCATCATCTATACTTCGGTTCCGTACACTAGGTATCTGAGTGAAAAGGTGAACCACTTCATTTGAATAGAAAAGTAAATGTCTTCGGAACCCGGTCAAGTGCAGTGCGTGCGCGCAGGTGGCAATCAATCAAAACATACAAAGTGCGCAGGAGTCGTGAGAAGAGTGTCATGTCAATGTGTTTCTGTTTGTATTGGTTTAAGTATGCTTAAGTATTAACACGGATATTTTTGTGAGTAGATAAATAGATATAACACTGTATTGTAGGTAGACCACACACACCAAGAAAATAATGAAATACACAAGGAGACGAATAGTGAGCGCGAATTTGAATGAAATTAGTTTCATAACATTTATTAATGAATATTTTGTCTTGTTTCAGGTAATTTTCACAGTTTATCGCAGTAGTAAACGGAGAATAAGTTTTATGTAAGTTTTCTATGGTACTATTGAATTTCTAAATACATTATTGAAATTGTCAAAAAAACCAAGTCTCGCAACTCAGTTGTTCTACGGTAAAAAGTTGTGAGATCCATGTAATACCAAGTCCAGGCCAGGAAATCTTTAACGTTTTACATAAATATATTGACTTGGCCATCGCATGAAAACACGTGTAAATTAAATCCCATCAAAAACAATACTTGTCAAAAAAACCAAGTCTCGCAACTCAGTTGTTCTACGGTAAAAAGTTGTGAGATCCATGTAATACCAAGTCCAGGCCAGGAAATCTTTAACGTTTTACATAAATATATTGACTTGGCCATCGCATGAAAACACGTGTAAATTAAATTATTTAATGCGATGGCCAAGTCATTAATTTATGTAAAACGTTAAAGATTTCCTGGCCTGGACTTGGTATTACATGGATCTCACAACTTTTTACCGTAGAACAACTGAGTTGCGAGACTTGGTTTTTTTGACAAGTATTGTTTTTGATGGGATCATCATCAATCATTTCTTTTTGTATTTTGTAGACAGCAGTTATGTATCTAGAAAACTGGACCTAAATTGAAAAATTTTACTCGACTTGGCGGTTGCACTACCGTGCCCCCAAACCTCATTTCTTTTTGTATTTTGTAGACAGCAGTTATGTATCTAGAAAACTGGACCGAAATTGAAAAATTTTACTCGACTTGGCGGTTGCACTACCGTGCCCCCAAATATTTTAGTTTTTCCTTGATTCATACACCAAACACTACTTATATTCCAAATTTGAAGCTTCTAGGTCTGCTAGAAGTGCCTTAGAGTTTTGATGATCGGTGAGTCAGTGAGTCAGTGAGTGACAAAATTAAGTAACTTTGACCCGTTATAATTCTTAAACTACTGGTTCAAATTGAATGAAATTTTAAATATACCGTGTCTTTACAATGCCTGCATAGCTAATGAAAATTCAGCCTTCTATTTTTATCCACAACGAAGTTACAGGCGGTCGAAAATGGCCTGAATTTCTTCGAGAAAAGGATGGTACGGCCGTGCCGCTTTTTTGCTCGACTTGGTGGGGGCACTGCCGTGCCCCCAGATAGCTACTAAAATAAAATAGACTTGCGACTTCGGGTTCAGCCAGTATCTAAATAGCTCAGATGGAAGAAGCCCGGCAAACGATAGGTCGTGGGTTAGATCCCCGCTTTAGGCAGTTCGATTTAAAAAAAGTTATTATTTTCAGACTTGGACTATGGCAAATGACGTCATAAAGCTTTAGCTTTTTAGCTTTTTTAGCTTTGTAGGTCCTGCAAGGGTCTAGATAGTAAATGGCTTATTTTGTGATATTTATGAGTTTTTGCCACTACTCTTAATAATGTTTAAGATCTCTACATTACATACGGCCTAAATATTAATCGAGTACACTAAACAAACATTCTACTGGGAGGCAAGTCAATCACGTAGAGCCTTGTCA
This sequence comes from Ostrinia nubilalis, assembly GCF_963855985.1. Lineage (NCBI taxonomy): Eukaryota > Metazoa > Arthropoda > Insecta > Lepidoptera > Crambidae > Ostrinia > Ostrinia nubilalis. The sequence goes on along the minus strand of NC_087107.1, from coordinate 13,673,243 downwards.
GGGCGATGCCGTCACCGTGACCTTTGGAGTCAAGGCTGACGCGCTTTGACATAATATTCGCGGTGCCTGCTCTATGGTTACGTAGGCATATTGGACAGACGGCAAATGAAGCTAGACTGTGCATCTTATGTCGTTCTAATAGTGGCGATTTTGCAACAAACATTTATATTCTGATGTATGCTGTCGTCTGTACACTTAAATTTTCAATACGGAAGCAATTCTGTCTGTTCGTATCTTATGTGTTGTTTTCATGATCTAACGAATGAACCTATTTTGTTAGAAGTAACAAATTGACAAGTTCTAAAATGGGCTAAAATCATTTCTTTAGTTTTAAAACTGCCACTAGGTATCCATAGGTTTATACAAGACGATTTTATGCTCGTACATCCCTCATATGGTCGAGTGAAGCGATGGCTGGTTCACTCGTCATGTCTGTGAACAGGCGCTGCTTTCGGGGACTGGTCAATCCAAGTTATTCAAATTTATTAATGCGAGTCATTTCTACTAGTATTTAAGTATCTTAATTTGTAAGTCTAGATATTAGCACGTTACTACCTTGTTTAATATGCCACGCAATTTTGTATACCCATTCTTATAAGATACATCATACAAGAATGCGTGGTAAATTCAGTGAACTGCTCCTGAATCAAATGTACCTACTACTGCTTTTTCTATTTATTTATATTAACCGGCAGACAGTGGTGACTGAGTTTGTTGCGGCGCTTCTTCTCAGCACTTGCCAAATGTTGGTCTCGAAGCGCTGGTAGGGTAAAAAGATTATGAGACATGTAGAGGCTCCTTAAGAGCAAAATGACGATTTGTAAGAACTATTTATTAGTCTAAACAAATAAAGAAATTTTGACTTTGACTTTGACATATTAGGGCTTAAAATTACGAAAATTAACGAGTGATATTACTTAATTAGTAGTGACAGCAGATTACAAACGCTATAATTATACTGAACAATTAATTACAGTTGTTGAAAATATTGATAATTGTTCCCAGTTTGATAGAAAGGGAAGATACCATAACAAGCCAATCCATAGACCATAAACAACACGGGAACAAATTATCATCAAACAACCCATCTCAATATCCAAAACTGTATCCAGATTAGATCTTTGTTTTTGACCTTTAATTAACTACAGACGCGTCGTCATTAACTGGATAACCCGTATACATTACCATATGTATTGTAATTATTCACTCGTCCGTGCGTATCGAACACCTACGCTCCAGTGTGGGCCCGGCCTATTACTACAGCCAGGGGTGGTCAGCCAGGTACATAATGTAAGATTTTAAACTTTCGCGTTCCATTTTAACTAAAATAGAAAGACACGGGTCTTAACGCGACATTTATGAGTGAGTTACCAGTCTGCTTGTGACCACGGCTGCAGCATCGCAGCCGAAACGTCGAGCCGTAAGTACATACTTAATGTAACTCAGTCATAAATGTCGCGTTAAGACCTATCCAATGCAAGTGGTTACTGCAAAGTACTGGTAGAGTTCATGGTAGAGTTCAGTAAATAGAGCGTTTACATTTGGTTATTACCTACCTACTTAGAAATGTTTATGTCCAGTATTAGTAGATTTTTAAAATTTCAGCAGCGATGGTGCCTCCATGAGTTATGAACCTCAGCCACAGATAATAAATACCTACTTGTATTTCTCGGCTCAATTTATAAATAAAATCTAACTAAGGTTTAGGGAATGAAGCGATCAAATATCTACTTTCCAGAGCGATTTGAATCGCAATTCTAACCCGGCGGGGTCGGAAATTGGACCTTCAAATGTGTATCAGAGCTGTAGAGTTAGTTTTCACGAGTCGTTCGTAGCTGCGATGGGAATCATTTTGGTCGCTGAGAACATTTCTTGGACGATGCACTTTAAGCTGTGACAATTCGCCTGGCTTTTCTATTTGATCTGTGTTTTAATGTTCCAATGCACACAAAGCTCGTCTCCAGGCTAAATCGTTAATAACGGGTATTCTGTATTAAGATATTCCACCAATGTTGACAATGCTCTCACTAGCTTATTAACGTTAGATAATGCTATGCAATTAAAAATGTTTTAAAAATAACGCGTACATTTCAAAACTCAAAACTGTGAAATGTTTATGGCTCTTCTTGTTGAAACTTTATTTTTTCCATAATAATACCTAGGTGTCATTGTTTAATATGATGTGAAGGATATCTAGAGTCTAGACTGACGTTGTTTGAAGTATACGTATTACTTATCACATTATAATATACAAAACCACTACCAAGACTGGTATGGAGCCTAAGAGTTACGTCCAGATTATTTTCACTTTCCAATTAATACTCATCATAAAAATACAGTTTCACCAAAGTGTGCCAAGAAAATCGGATCACCTGTAGGCGCCCAAAGAAGTGTCACAAAACATTTCGATCCTAAATCACTGCATTCAATTTCCGACCTTAAAACGTCAGGTTACTTACAAACCTGTGTCATTATTGGTCATAGCTACACACGTGGGTATATGTACGAACAAAGGGCGCCGCACTTTGAGGAAAGTGGAACTCCGTGGGTGGTGGTGACCAGGTTTGGACCACAGATTGGTTTTTGATGCAAGTTGGACAAACATGTTTTGGCTGCCACTTTTTTCCAGCCTCATTGCTGGCTTAGTATCCATTTTTATTTACTTTGTACAGGAACGAAAGCCATGCTATACTGTGTTCTGATACCTATAGCTTCGATCGGTTTACCCTGATAATATCGTGCTAGACTAGTATGCCGTTAATCTCGAAAAAAATAATGCAACGCTTGAGATAAAAGTAAGGTAATGTTTTTGTATGAAATAAAACATAAGTGGGTGAATAGAGAATTCATTAGGTAAGTTCTTCTGAAATTCCGAATCACGCAATAAAAGTGTATCAGACGCAAAGAACATTGCCATTGCTCAGAAAACGTTTTTCTGCATATAAAAAATAATGTGTAACACTTTAATTTTGTAATTCTCGCGAGTGAGTACGAATTTGACTTTCAAAGTGCCTGAAACTGAATGAGCAACCAACCAGAAACTCGGTAAATTGATATTCATACATGACGAAAGAAACCTGCTAATGATTTAGGAAACAGTTTCAGTGGAATCCGCCGCAAAAAAGGATGCAGTTAGTTCGTTAATAGTCAACGTTCAGCAGTTATCGTAAAACGCCAAGGAAATAAAACGGTTTGTCGGCCCGAATCATCATACTGGCAACAATAAAAAGTCCCATCACGACTCCGGTTCCTCAAAAGGAAACTGGCCCTTCAATCCCTCTTCAGCTTGTGACAACCTCTGTGGCCACTCTACTCTATGCCCCGTTAGTTCACATTACGCAATGCTAGAGCGAGACGCACAACCGTCAAGCATTACTCAGTCAACGTAGTTGGCCGCCGCAACGCGGTTGTCCGACACTCAAAAAATCGAATTCCGAATCGTGTATAGAACGCGAGTGCGTGACAGCTGTCAAAAAAGCGCGCGAAGTGATTTTTTCTTTTTTTGTGTTGTGCCAGTGAAAGTGAATGGAAATAGGTTTTATGCGTAAGTTGGGAGATGTGTCAATGGATTTGCGTTTGCGCAGCGTTAGAGTTTGTGTTAGGTGAGTTTTTCAGTTTGACGTCACCGGCAATCAGCTGATTGGTCGCTTGAAGGCTGTTTAACTTAAATGCGTGTTTATCTTATTCGACAATACATGTACTTCTCCGTTTTGTGAATAATTTGGCTACCAATTGGTTTCTTTTAAAACTTTGAAGTATTATTTAGTTATTTGTTTTTTTTTTTTAAATGAATGTGGTGATTCGTTTTTGCTTGGTTTAATGTCATTTACATAATTAATCTTCCGTCTAAAAACCCAATCAAATTAGCAGCACTTCGCTTGATTAAGTTATAAATAAGTCTTAAAAACATCGTCCACCATTTTTAATATCCGCAATATTTTTTTATCGAGTCTAAAGCTTTTTATAGCGCGAAGTAATTATTAAGGAAGCAAATTGATTATCACATGCCTAATCCAATGCCGCAATAAAGGTCATTGTTTCTCCAAAATGTATCTCACGGTCATTGGTTTAATGATTTGCGAATCAAACGACCGGTTTTGTATTGAATCATAAGTTATGTCGATATCTAGACAAGTGAGAAGTAGACACATACATTCAGAAGTAGACTGTAAACCCTTGAAAAAGAGGCTGACAATAGTGACTGGGTTTCTTGCGCTGCTTCTCAGCACTGGCTCATTTATTATCCCGAAGCAGTGGTAGGGTTAATACTAGGGCGTGTAAAAGTGCTATTTAAATCATTTTTTTGCAAGTAGGTTTTACTTGCAAAAATAAAAGGAGTTTGAGTTGTATGAGTATCATTTACTAGCTTTTGCCCGAGACTTAGTCTGCGTAGATTACGATAAAGCAAAAGACCTATGAGATTTCCTGATCAATGAGGATTAAGAATGACCTCACATTGTTTTATTATTCATTAGTTTTGGGTGTAGGAGTAACAAACAAGCATCTATCCACCCTCTAGGTTAATTAAACTTTGAAATCAGATAATTTTGTGTAACCCTCATGTTATTCAACATTACCCCCGAAATTGTCTCTAAAAACCATGTTTAACACGGAATCAGTATCCCATTGTTTTTAATGTCTCCAACGCACGCATCTCGCCAATATATCAACAAGTAAATGTTAACCCTCCAGTGCCAACTGCCGGCGCGGGTCCAAACGACCCGGCAGTTGCAGGGTTATTATCGCCGCGCATGCGGGCGGGGCGATTAAGACCCGTTTCCGAAAACATGGGCTTTTTAATTGAATTTTCGTTGTTTTGGGGTTAAGTTTTTTCGTTTAACGCGATACGGTCAATCGCACGATTTGATGCGATGCCGTTTTTTGTGTGGATTTTTCTTTAACAAAAAGTCATTAACTTATCCAATTGAGACCCACATAAACCTCTAAATTACTGTCCATTACATAAAAAAAGATTATCTCAAAAAATATCTTAACCTGTCCACTGGCGGTGCCAAAAATATGACGGACCGTTCTCAAAATGACATTTAATTTGACAGATTCCATTGTCTGACGTAAATCAAATTGCGTCCATTTATCCCGTTCCCTACAACAAAGAATGACCCTTTCTTCCCACATTATCTGCGTAAACAATGGCGGCCACGAATGGCTGTTTACATTTATATAGCTCTCATTGTTAGTGTAATGAGATTTTTTTTCGAAGCGAAAAACGTGGTGAGCGTAGGAAAGTGTGAAATTTGTTGAGTTGTATTGATTTGTTTGTCGTGTAGGCTGATAGGTGGACAATGTATCTGTGGTGTGTGTGAAATCTGTTTTTTTTACTTAAGTGTGTATTTGGAAATTCAGTTTTTAAGCTATTTTGGAAGATGAAACGAAGTTTATGTAGTCCAAAACCCTAAATATGACTACATTTTTGTAACTACAAAGATACTGATTTGGTAATTTGTACCCCAAGTACCCAATAATCGTACACATTCATTTTTTCAAATCCTTAGTCTTCTGAGTTCAACGACATTTTATGTGTCACGTGACTATAAAACTGTCTTATAACACTGGAATAATAAAGATTCCTTTATTCATAAAAACGATTATAATCTTTGAAACCTGCTTTATGCTACTAAATGTTTTGTCTCTTTCCATCGCATTACAGAAGATAAATGTCTGACAGAAGTAGCGATCATTAGCTGAATTCCAATCTTACTTTTATTTTTACATAAGACAGAAGCCACTTAACTTAATAACCGTATTACAGTTAATTAATATTAAACAGGTGTTTTTAATTAAGTTTTTAATGTTTTTGAGGGAAATCAGTTATCATTTTGTACCTGAACGTTAAAGAGTTACGTGTACCGCATAATTGGAAACATACTGTAATTATTCCCAAGAAACTGAAGTGTTAAAAGCAATTAAAATTCCCCTGTACGAGTGTGGGATGAAAGCTAAAAGGCTTACTGTACTTCATAACGGATACCACTTATAACATATTTCTGTTAAAATAAACAAACCCTCTATGAACTTTTTATAAAAGCACAAAAAACATGCACCATTTTTAGCAAGTATAATATTTGGCACCAACAGATATGACAAAAATCCTCATTAGCATTTTGGGGTTAATAACACTTTAGTAAATAAATATTTTTCACTTATTTCCGCGCTGTTTACTTATTTTGCATAGTTTTACTTGTATTAAATATCAAGACACTGTTAAAATTATTTACACCAGACATTTTACCTATAATTGCAATATTTTACTTTTCTAGTCTCAAAGTAAGAAATAAAATAAATGACATCATAATTTGTATTTTAAAACAATGCTCAAAATTAAACTCAAAATCTGACATTCAAGCCTGTGATGAATTGAAAGTTTATTTTACGTATCAGGACTCATATTAACCTCCCTTATGCTCAAAGCTACTCACTGATACCACTGCACTGTGCTATCAGACTTGGTACTACGAATAGAGACGTATTTTTGTTCCATTCAAATTCCAAATTGACCCAATCGCCCTATGACTGCTACAGATTTGCAAGCGAATTGAAATTCGCTTTAAAAACACCCAACCAAAACTAAATGCCCTAATATTATTTCAATACCCACACCCGGGCTATCTCTATCGCCCATAAATGCCGCTAAAAACTCTATTTTAACTGCGATACTAGCGGCGGCAATAAAAAAGGATTTTTAACGGCGATTGCACAGTTTTTCTACTGTTGTTGGTTCACGCACGCTCGGTTAGCGATTACTGATGAAGGTTGAGCTGATTCACACCTGTGACATGTTAACTCACAAGCACATACTAGCTTGGCATGTGTCGTTGCTTATCTAAGTTCCATGGACTTGTAAAATTGACCTTGTCTTGTGTCTCTCCCATAGCCATACGTAGCTTATGACGTGAGATTTTTTCCTATCCTGAGCACAATGTAAATGCGAAAGCAAATGTATCACTTTTATGTTAATCATTATTTCAAGGCGTCCAGTCTTGCACCTGAAATAATTATGACAGCCAATTTTTATTTGATCTTTGTCATTCCTAAACTATAAAAACCTATGTTGATTGATATTAATGACAGATATTTTTGTCTTCTATTAGGTACTTCTTGCTAAGCTGTTGTAAATAAATACGGGAATTCACACTGCTACAACTCCTGTGTAACCAGATCCTCACCGTAATAATTGGATTTTTTTAACAAAATAAGATAGGGTTTTGACCTTAATCTCATCTGATGTTAAATGAGATGGATGGACTCCAGGATGCCCTGCTCAGTAAAGGCCTTTTTACTCTTCATCATCATCATTATTTCACCCATAGTACGTCCACTGCTGAACATAGGCCTCCCCCAATGCTTTCCATGCCACATTACCTTTAAGATTTTTTGCCCATGAGTGGAACTTACAAACCCATTTCAAGTTTATGTTCTCCTAATGGCCACAAGAGATGCGCTTGACCTATTTAACAGCGGAATTCGTACGCTTGTAACCGCGTGGGCGTGGCGCGTGTCAAATGGTCTTTATGGCCGTCACCCCGCCCTGTTATTAGCCCCATAAAAACACATAAAAAGATTTATGCCGCCTTTGATCGATGGTGTAAGTGAATAGCCGATACTTAATGCAGGACTAGAGATGTACCGACGAAAGCACGACGGTATCTAATTTAGTTGCAATAAGTGTGAATTTGCAACAAAACTGTATATTGTCTGATACGATTTGGCTGTCGACTGTACATCAAGGTCAGAGATATGCAGTGCATAAGGATTAAAGCTCTACTTGATAAAATACTTAACATATCAAACGCTGTTTACCTACGAGTATTTTCGAAGGCAACAAGTGTCCATCTCAAAATAAAGGCACAACACTGGTTGTCCATGATATTATTTTACTATTTAAAATATATACAAAGACTGGTTGTGGATGATTTTTTACTATTCAAAAGATATACAAATTCTCAGTGAACTGAATTATTGATATTAATTACATATTTTATCATAAGTCAAATAATAAAGCACCAGACACACACTTAAAATATGTCAGACACTTTTTTCTGCCGGCTGCGCCTCCTAAATCAATGCTTGGAACTGGTTATTTTTTTACAACCAACAAGTCTATTTTGAATAGATAACCTATACTATGAAAGATTTGTTCAACATGACACTAGTTTTTATCCCGGTATTCGAAACAAGGTAGGATCCGTAGACAGCAAAAATACTTTAAGGGGTAAAATAGGGCATACCTTAGTATGAGGAACCCATTGTCAGGGTAGGGATAAAAGCTTTTCTCTTTTATAGGAGACTGTAAATAACTTTTCTTAAGAGATACCTAAGTGCTTCGCAATATTTTAGATTTAATAGCGGGTTTTTTAAATGCACGAAGCCTCTTTAAGACAGAAGAATCGACGCATATACACGATCGACAGTAATTACACAATACATTCTATTGGATCAACTGTCTGAAAACTGAATCGCATTTTCTACTTGAAAATCATTACTTTCAAACTCAATTTCTTCAAATTTTAACATTGTAAACCAGTTAATTAACTTCAGATTGGCCTAAATGTATCACCGTTTACGTTCTAATTAGATGATGAAGCAATTAGCTGGAATTGTTAATTACTTGCCAAATGGTTTCAGATGGTACTGTTAAAAAGAATCTCCAAGGCTGAACACGCTGAAAGATCTTGCCATTGCAAATACATTGTGTAAGCTTACAATTAAGTTGTTGAGGCTACTAACCAATAATGCACAAGTTGTCTTAAAGGACTTTCTACTTAGCCCTTAAAACCTTATTAGTTCTGAATATTTTAGGGTAATTTGACAAATATCTATGAATCCTCCTATCACATAAAAAAAAAAAAAAAAAAAAAAAAAAAAAACATTAGTCATATTATTAGTTCTTCAAGTACCTAGTACCGGTTCATGAGAAACTTTTCCCTAAGATATTTTGGATAAAATTATAAATTGTATTTTTCATATAATTTTTAATATAATAATATTAAAAATACAAGCAATAAATTTTGAAAGAGTGGGTTCCTTTATTGTAATTTAAGAAACTTCTCTGAAAGTGATCCTCAATTAACAAAAGTATTGCTTAATCTATGCTGCTTTATTGTATTACAATTAATAATAAGTATCTTGACCTACTTCTCACCGGTAGATGAGCTAGTGAGTAGACAACCCTACTACCCGGCGAGCGTTCGCGTTCGTCACGGCCGCAAAAAATCGCATCGAGGTCGATGCACCGGCGACAAACCGCACGTGTACGCCACCGGGACGCTTTGTTTACTGTTTTGTTAATTGACTTTTCAAATTAAACCTGTCCATCAGCTGATCTATTTTATTAAGTTTTGGCCACTTTATGTCTCTCTCTCTCACTGCTAAAGTGCTAAATAAAGGTGTATTCCGTTTTCATGATAGGTAAGTAGGACATAGAAGTTAAAAAAAAAACGTTTACCAATAACGTCCTGATCTGCACTGATCGGAGATATTCAATTTGACCTGGTTGTTTGAAAAAAAAAATTTCACGCGTTGATAATTATGTCAATGACAAACTAAACCATGTCAGACACCTATGGCGGCCCTTGAACTCTGACACCAAATTTGGAAAATCTTCTGATTTAAGCCCAACAGTATAAATACTCGACTATTGTGGTGAGCCCACTCGTAACACAAGCTTATTTAGCTTAACACGAGGGGCTAACGGGACTATTAGTAATTTGTGCAATACAAATTGCTAATATTTTTTTTTTCATAAAACTCAAACTCAAACTAGCCTACGAAGGGGCTACGATACAAAGCACCACAATGCCCATGCGTATGTTCAAAACTACTTTATTTGCTCTCAAGTAAATCTTCCATAGTTTTGGGACCCCTTAAGTCGCTTCTTTTATATTCACCGCATTGCGTGAGCGTGACCCATCCGGGAAGCGAACGGGCCATCTACCACAATACCCCATCATCTTATGGGGTCATCTGCCGACATATGACTTGCCCTTTGACCTGTGGCCTAAAGGGCACGAGTAAGATAGCTTAATTGACTTTATGGTGTATCCTAATGGATCGCACTGGTCAAAGCCAGCTGTGGTGGCTGGTTCGAATCCTGCTAAGGGCGAATGACGAAAGGTTAACGGAATCATGGCTTTTTGAAAAACGGCGGAAAATCGACAATGACTGATATGGAGTAGTGAGTGGTCTATAAGGCGTAGGTAAGTGGTCGCGAATTCGATGCCTGAACAATAAAAACATTCGTGAACATGGACGATGGACATATCTGAGAAAATTCAGTTTTTGGTAAAAAAAAACATTGCCCGTAATTGAAGCTTTAGATTGGGACTAGATGTGACTATGTAAAATTATATCCATTGTATATTTTTGTTGTCGTTTTTTAATGTAACGAATTATAATTCAATTGGTAACCGACCCTGAACGACAATGCAGTTTTATCAGGAGCCATCGTTTCCGGCACAGCTTAACCGGTGCCCTGATGCATGTAATGGCTTGCTCCTAACCCTAGCCATCGAAAATTCAATTGTGATATCAAAATAACTATAATATCATAAACATTGTACAGGTTGTTTTAAAACAAATAAATACTTTCTATCTATCTATCACATAACCCATGTCGGTATTTAGCTCGAAGAGCAGTCGTCCATACATGACAAAATACAATTTTGATCACTGCTAACGGGCAATTGTTCCGTCTTAATTAGGCTTATTAATTAACCACGCTTATTTACGACAAACAACTGTCAATAAATACCGGTAAATTAACGTTGTTTTTCAAAAAATAAAAATATGTACCTAACTGTTAGAAAAATCACACAGTCCATTAAAAAATGCACTAATTAACACACTTACGCAGAGCAAAAAATTGGTGTAATTGGAAGCAATCTTATGATATCAGTAAAAATATAAGTAACTAGCGGCCGCCCGCGACTGTTTTTCCCCTTAAGAAAAATTCGACCCATTTTGCAAAATCCAGTCTTAGTGAGCACCTTGCACTGAGCACGTTTTAGAAAGAACCCCCATGCAAAATTTGAGACTCCTAGCCTAGCATTTATAGTTTCTGAGATTTAATTTTCGTGATGAATGAGTGAATCAGTGACCTTTCGCTTTTATACAATTGATAGGTCCGGTGGTTTAGGGTTCAATTCCCAGGTGGGACGCATCAATTCATCTCAATAACCTCATATAGGTAGCAAAAAGGCGCTGGATGCAGGCCGCTACCAATCACTCCATGTGAAAATGATTAGGGGAGGCCTGTGCTCAACAGTGGACTTCGTATGGCTGAAATGATGATGATGATGACGCATAAATGAAATCAATCTTATAGAATAAAAGTAGCAACCATTATGTCGGTTTAAAAGTTACCGACAAATTAATTTACATAATGTATACTTAATTGAGCATCACTGAGAATGTCATAACACATTATGTCAATATCTACGAAGCTGTGGCAAAAAACATACTGACAGTTTTTTCTGTCAGCGCGTCATGGTCGGTGTTTTTACAAACAGCGATTTTTAATATCTGCACACCACAAGCTTCCAAATTCTATTTTATTTTCAAAGAGCTAGAGATCAATTTAGACCGACGTGCGTTTTCAAAATTCTATTATCTTATTTGGACAGCATAGCGCTTTGAATAACGATATTGCATCCGTATTCACACCAAACCATTTTCGACTTTGTCTTTTGCCGAATAAAATTCATATTCAATTGGATAGCAGCACTTAATTTTGTGCATAGAGTTATAGTGGAACTGTAACTGTCAAACGCATGCGTTGTTTTCGTCGTTGGAGTTTGTGCTTTATTGCTGTGCAGTTAAAGTTGGGTTTTGTGGGTTTATTGGAGTTTTAAAGCTTTTAAAATCGCTGACTTTGTAAAGGCCGACAGAGACGCAGCTCGCTCGCATGATCATTAGTTTCGACTTCCATTTCGTCCCTTTGAAACCGGTTTTTACCGTTTTCATCCGGAAATATCCGGATTCTGTAGTTTGACGCGGGGAGCTTTATGAATTAAACATTTTTTATTGTGCGAGCATGTTTGCATCGACGTTTGAGGGTTAGCTTTGTGAGTTGCTGTACTGAAACGTATTTTCTTATAAGTATGGATGATATCGACATACTACATCATTAGCCTGATTAGTATGTGCTAGTGGAATAATGAAAATAATATTAGCAAGTGTTTTTCGCAGATATAAAAATCAATTCAATTTGAAATTATTTATTAACCGCTTGAGTCCCAGACGGCATTAATTAATGTCATAACAATTGATTATCTATTGTGTCTAGATTCGCGGGCCTTGAAGGATTAATTATAGAATAAGCAAGCTGTGTTCAACCTTTTTGGTATAAAATTTATACAATAAATACAAAGGTCTGTGTCTTTTTTTGTAATTAAATAATTCATTTTTATTGCGCGAATAATTTTAAATTGACACAAAAACGGCTAGGTAAATGAATTTACACTGCTACAAAACGGCTTTTGTGGAAGTCACCGGGGGAGGTCTATGTTCAGCAGGGGACGTGCTATGGCTGAACTGATGATGATGATGATGATGAAGTGAATTGATATATTAAAAATAAATAGATAGTGTACATACATCAATCACCTGTAATTTGTGTATCCGTGTCATACGGCCCCGCTCCCCGGTGTCGGTGTATCCCGTCACTCCCGTCTGATTGTCTGAATTTATTGCTACCTGGATACATTCACTTGTATTATTATGATTAGGATTAACTAGTAGGTACCTAATAAGCTAAGGTCTTTGTGGAAATCCTTAGGGGAGGCCTTTGTCCAGCAGTGGACGTCTTTCGGCTGAAACGAACGAATGACCTAATAAGAAAAACTTGCGAAACAAAAGCACATCTTTTTATGTGTGCATCTTTGATATTTTCAGAGAATCGGACTATTCTTACTTCTCTATGCCACTTGCAACTCCTGTGTAATCAGGATCTACAGCTTCACAGCCGTTCAAACCCAAACAGTATGTCATGTATACTACTTAGATGCACTCTTGACGTCAATTTTATAGTACGCGACTAAGGAACAAATAAATATTTCCAAAATAATGACAATTCAGTCCATTTTTGTGTTCCGGTTAGAGGTAAGATAGCCAGTTCCTCTGTGGTTGAGGATTCCGGGTGAAGCTCGCTTCCACCTTCGGCCTGATCGTCACTTACCATCAGGTGAGAATTGAGATACAGGCCAAGAGCTTCCACGTTGTGTATAAAAAAATAGCTTATATATTATTCCTTCTGCTAGTTACAAGTATATTTTTCGGCACATAAGGATGTTACGGCGCAGGTCATAGCTACCTTTGAAAATACTCATCAACACATCTTTTAGATACCTTATTAGATCCGTCATAGTTATTTCAATACGGCTCAAAAACTAAAATAGGCGGTACCTTTGTCCGGACTCGTCATCGAACCCGCGACCGCGTGGGTACATCTTGTCAGACGTCACTCTCTGGCGGTTGATTGATTGAACTTGTTCATTATTCTATTATTACCATTATTATGTTAAGTTTTGTTGGTCACAATCAATTTTCTTTTGAAGACGGCCAATTGTATTCTACATGGTATGAGTTGATTGAATTTCTTGATACTTTTATTGGAGTTATTACTAGCTCCTGTTCGGGGCTTCGTTTGATTATATTGGACAAGTTTCCGTACAATAAAATGTGTGAATAAGAATTAAACTTGAAATCTTACAGCGGTACATTTATACACTCGCGAGCAAAAATATCGAATCATCCTATTAGTTTCGAGCGATCATAAGAACCAAATGACCAATGGAAAATTAATAAAAATGGTACCATTTTAAGGGTAATATTACATAGTCATTCAGTTCTAAGATCGTTCGAAACAAAACACAAAGGGGTGACTCCAAACTTTTGCTCGTAAGTAGGTATAAAATTCACCATGTTAATACCTGAAGCAGACTTTGCTTAGACTTGATTTTCACTTACCTACCTACGAGAAGATGTTAACGTCATAGTAATTTATAAATGTCTAAGGATGAGTTGCACCACCAGACTTTGACCGTAACTATAACGATAACCGGTGATTTTTGTATGGAGTTTGACAGATTTTGACGTTTGTTAAAGTCAAAGTAAGATGGTGCAACTCAGCCTAAGATATGATGGCGACATCTGGTGCCCTATCGTCTTACACATGACGATCTGTGTAAATCTATCCCTCGCTTTTAAAGACTGTTGTCACAGTGATTTGTTATCTCAGGAATGGATGTAACAGCCCCGTCACACTAAAATCGATTGCGATAGCTGTTATGTTACCTTTACTATTAAGAAGTGGAAAAGTTTTTGGCCTAACGTGACTGTACTTTTTCCAGAACTAGCAGAACTTCCCAAGCTTTTTCACAAACGTGTTCTATATAAAGAAACTGTTCTAATAAGATAATTGTGCGGCCGTCCGTGCGGTCACTCAGCCTAGAAACCTTAATTTTATAATGGCGGACTGTGTATTCTGTGGTAAGACGCCGTGACTGGAAATTTGTAGTGAAATAGGAGGTTTAAAGTTAAACAAACATATTAGCGGAACTGCTCCTTTAAGCCCTTAACATTGTATTTTAGGATGTATCAAACTATCCTATCACTGATATCTATCGCTTGCATGAGCTAGTGTCAGAAGAAAAATCAGAAGTCACTATTTCCACAACATAACACAAAGTAAAGAAAGAAAGAAAGAAAGAAAGAAACATTTATTGCCATGGACATCACAGAAGACAAAAGATGTAAATAATAGAAAAAAAGTAAATAAGACATAGGTGACATAAAATAAAACATACAATGAAAGTGAAAGTAAAACTGAGCAGTGCCACCCTGTCGCACAGCGATGTCCATCGCAATGGGACCCCACTCAGCATATGCCATGGCCCCCGGTGAGGGAGGCCACGACGCTGGTTTTCAGTGTGCCCCATGCCGAGTGGGAGTCACGGACACTAACCTATACTGCATAAAATATACATACATAAATAATAATAATAATAGTGCGCGTATAAATTTTAAGTGTAAGTACAGTATAATATTATTATAAAGAAAAGATGTAATAAGATATTATAAATAAAACGATAATATTTGAAAAACAAAACTGTGTGGGTGTACATAATAAATAAATTGTAATGTAATAAAGTGTTTGTGTATACAGTGATTGTGTGTGTCTCGACGACCACAAAACCGTCACGTGCGATCGAACCATTTTGCGTGGTTGTGTCTATTCATAGCATCAGGTAGGTAAATCAGATTGGCCCATAATCCTGAGCGCGTTAGTCGCATCGCCTACCCACAATACAGAAAAAAAAAACAAACAAAATAAAGTACATCATTAGTGTCAGATCAAGTAAATTAAATAAAATTCATTTACGCATATTTAAAAATAATTATGTCAGATAGATGTTATTACGTTATTGTTATTACGATGTCAATTAATTATATACAATCTTAGTGGTGCTTATGTGCTACGTCGAGAGAAGAGAGTCAATTTTATGAGAAATCAAGACAAGTCAAGCCACTGCAGAAATGCGATGATCGGTGACCGACCTACCTACCTACCCCCGTGCTCGTTTGTCTGGAATCTTGAGGTATGGATACAAGTTACCTACGTCAGTAATTGTGTACTAAAAACGTATTCCCTGTACCTTTTTTTAAAAGTGCTTATTGTTTGTAGACCTCGCAATGGCGGTGGTAAGTCATTCCAGCACTTGGACGCGGCAAACCTGAAACTACCCCGGAAGGCAACGGTTCGGTGTGGGGGTAGAAGTAGAAGTAAGTGGCTTGAAGTCATAGACCACACAACTTGAGGTTCATCTGTCATTCATTCATGTTTGTAACACTTGAGTTGCTAATGCCCGTTTTCTACACTATTAATAATAATAAAGAGGAAAGATTTGATTATGTTTTCATTGAAATAGGGTTGGAAAATACTGAATCGATTTAAAAAATTCTTTCACCATTACAAACCTACATTATTTCTGATAAAATAGGCGGTACCGACATCGGTGGATCAGCTAGTCTTAAATAAATTCGTACTCTTAAATAAGTACACAGTTACAGAAACAAATCAATCGTTTTTCTTCTTCACAAAACGGCAATAGCTTGTCAAATTGTAACCAGCCAACAAAGTTCATCGTTCCAAAAACAAAGTAGCATCGCCTTACCGAAACATTACTGTGGTGTCACACTGGCCGTTACGCGGTTTACGGCCCGCGCAGACGGCGATTGGAGATAGCGCTTCACTACAGCGGAGATATAGGATTAGCGCTTCACTCCAGCGAAAGTAGTGTTACAACATAATAGTGATGTTGGACTATTTTGTTGTTGAATAAGATAATTGGACGATTTTGAGTAATCGATATAACTCGAAATGCCCATTAAAGCGCGAAATCGTAGTTGTTTCTTTGGAAAATTAGGCGATATTGTACGTACCGGTCATCATCATCATCATCATCATTTCAGCCATAGGACGTCCATTGCTGAACATAGGCCTCCCCCAATGATTTCCACAATGGCCGGTTGGTGGCGGCCTGCATCCAGCGCGTTCGCGCTACCTTTACCGGTAATGTCTTAAGAATTAAAATTGATTTAGCGCAGTGGTTAAGAACTTAGGCACTATACCTGAGGTTATGAGTCTTATCCGAAACATTCTTCTGGATAAATAAATTATAGGTTTTGCTTAGTTTAGGACTAGACATAAAATACTTTAGGACATTGATTATTAGTTTAATTTCATTTTAAATTGAACCCCGTATCTACCTATCTCCAAATCAAAGAGAGACCATCGTATTAACTTCATTATTATTTTTATTGTTCTTGTTGATAGGTACTGATTATTCGTCACGTTGTTAGTCATCATCATCAAACTACTTCTATTTCTTATGAATCATTATGTTTTGAGGTTACATTTCCTGCTCATTATAAGAACTATGAACTATGAATTAAATGATTTCATTTCCGGATTGCTTAGCATTTTTTCGATTTAGTCATCAAGTTTTATTATGGTGTTTCTTTTAACCACATGAATATAAATACAAAAACTGGATCTTTATGGTGTTTAGTTTGTAACTATGCTAAATAATCATTCAGCTAACTGCTTTTTCTAACTAAGACGTTGAAGTTGACGTTTGGTAGCAAGTATTCACCCATGATAATTGGTAAATAATAGTATCTCGAACCAAATACACAGAAAACAAAAATTAATACTTCATGTGACAAAATGCGTTTCGATTTAGCAGCCACCAAACAAAATAATAAGTCAATGTCAAAACGACAATCATCAAAAATATTTCAAAAAAATTTTTGAAAAATAATCTCAATTTGTCAAATGTCCATTTTTGTAACGTTTTCAAGTCCCACTTGGTCTAACGTCCAATCTGAATCGAATACATTTTACAACAGGCTCGTTGTGACGTCACGCCCGTTGTGTGACGTCATCAAGCTTATGGCCCGCTGAAATATTAGCATCCATGTTTTATGACGGGCGACAATGTGTCTGCGTGTTAACCCTTTAAATGGCATAGAGAAAAAATGTGTTGGTTTTGAACTTAATTTCGTTTGTGTAAAGTTCACATGGTTGCGATATTTGCGTCAATGAAACATGGCTTTTTATACATTTATATATCTAAACTAGCTTTTGCCCGTGACTTCGCCTGCTTGAAAAAATTATTCCTGTTTCCAAAACCGGGATTAAAATTATCCTAACATGTCCTTTCCCGTGACTCAAACTATCTCTATGTCATATCAAAATCGGTTCAGTGGTTTAGGCGTGAAAGCGAGACAGATAATATTAGTAGGGAAGTAGGGATTGGTTTCAATAGGTGAACATTATTTTGGTTCAAACCTTCTCAAACTATTATCTGAAAGTTTTATCTATTTGTCAAATGAAAATAAAATTTAAATCAGTCTCAGTTTTGAGATCGATATTTATGTTACAATGTAATAATAATCCCATTCCATTTCAAAATTACTTGCATCATGCAATTAGAAACACATTCACTGACACTGGACACCAAAAAAGGCATCGGACACTGCTGACCGAATTTGGTCAACTCTTCATGTCCCTGCTTAAATAGTGATGTGTCAATATCAATGTAATCAATAGATACCTATATCAGAAACGTTTATTATTTTTAGAATAGAAGTTTCAAAAATCCAAAATGGGATCGCGTCAAATTCCCTAAACCAAAATCAATATTTTTGTTTGCAAAATTTCACAACCGTTTCAGTATTTTCAGTACTATTTGATACATTGATGATATAATAAAAAGTTTAACGGAAGTGAAATGGCATAATAATGCAGGACTAGGCAGGTATTTGACCACCATTACACCACATTTAGTGAGATTCTACTACACCGTGTTACTTTGCATTCTTGCCATATTCACAGAGATAAAAGTAGGGAACAATACCTATTATTTAAGATAAACAAGAGACTCCCATAAAGAAAGTACACTGAGTTTTTAGTAAATTTGGTTTTGCAGTACAAATTGGAATAAACCAATTTTGTCTTGCACGTTCTACAGGTGCAAGTGGAATAAACCTAGTGGGCGTGGCCTAGTTCTTATTAATCTGTGATGTATTTTGGCTCTGGGTACCAGCCTTTTTATCTAGTCATAATAATTATTTTAAAATACTCTTCAGTTGATTTTAGATTTTCCTTTCTACTTTACGGGCTTAAATCTCAAAAATACGTAATAATTATTAGGCTTTCAATTAATTTATAACATTGTTCCCTATTTTTATAAATTAATAAATTAAGTATGAAATGAAATCACCTTATTCACAATTAATTATTTATTTATAAGTTCCTATTTACAAAGTTTACGTACTGCGAAGCAAGTGTTCAAAGTGTCCTCCGTTCTGATGAAGGCACAGTCTAGCACGGCGAAGCGTAGGTATTTCGCTTCAGTTTTCGCAACACATAAACGTTTTGTCTCACAGTTTCACTGAAACAATACTTTCACGTAACACGTTTGTCGTTTACACTATTTATCTCTTCTGCGCATACCAGGTCATTTCAAGTCCATTGGTGTTAGGTCCGAGGATCGTGGTGGCCAAGCTACTGGACTCCCTCGTCCAATCCACTGTTCACCAAACGTATTATTCGCGCACTTGACGCCCTTATTGTGGGGGAGCACCATCCTGCTGGTAGTAGAGCATTTGGTGTAATAACGCTAAGGGTACGTCATCAAGCATTTCGTCTAAGACGTCTTGCAGACACTCCAAGCACCATTTTGATTAAATTATTCGTTGTTTGAATACACTTCAGTCATTTTTGTATTATTTATAACGTGATTTGTGTTTGATGGATTTATCAGTTTTTTACAAAAGTGTCAAAAAGACATTTTAAAGACAATAGATTGCAATAGATTTTTAAAAATACAATAAAAAGTAAAAAAGTCTCCATCGCCATCGCTAACAAGTGATGTGCATGCGTTACGATAATTAGTGATGTGTTTAACAGATTGTCGATAAAATAAAATACTCAAAATTAAAAATCAAAATTTTCGGGCATTATTTTTTAACGGATTTGTGTTCAGTATCAGTAATATAGTTACCTCTGTAAATATGGCAAGAATGCAAAGTAACACCCTGTATAATACCTAACCTCTACGGCTTCACGTATGTAAAAAGTGTGAAATAAACACTACCAATTTATCAATTCAGCTATTGCTACACTAATCAAATTATAATTTATTTTTAAAACATAGGTGACAGGATACAGATGGTACTTTAGTGAGTACCTAGAGCTCGTATGTTTTCCATAATTATATTGCGAGTATCAGTATGTATCTAGGTATTGGTGTGTTCCGTCTATAGTTTCGGATACGCGTTACCGATTAATCGGAAATCATTCCGGTCACCCGTAATCCGACGTCTTAATAATTCGGCGTCCCGTCTCTCTGACGGACACAAATTACTTTCCAAGTTGGGACGCATTAGAACTAATGTCCCAACTTTCGAGTTGGGACGACTTTTGGCGTGTTGGTGTTATGACGGTTGGAACCATTTGGACTGTTTATGTATTTATGTGTGTCACAAATTGGAAGTGTTGCCACAGTTGCATTTCATAATATCCGAAAAGTACTTACCTAATGAAAATCAACGTCAGCACTGTCATGAGTTGAGGCTTATGGAAATGAAATACCTGTTTTATGATTGATGATAATAATCGTACTATCTCTAATCAAATATATTTTTATGTAATGTAAAATTATGTCAACTTTTTCCCATCAATACCTGCCAGTGTAAGAATGTTGCAGCTCTAAGAAAAACTTTGTGCTACCTACCTCTTCTTTTACATAACCCTTCTTCCCATTATTTGGGATCGGCTCTCCTTGTTCTGAGGCGCCAGGACAGTCTGTCCTGGGTTGTCGAAATACAGGGTGTCCCAAAAAGTAGTGTCAAGTCGAATCCCAGAGGTAGAGCATCACTACACTAGGGTAATCCAAATCACCCCCATTTATGTTCCGCGATTTTTGATAGTTTTAAATTTCTGTGCTTAGGCACTTTTTTGGTCACTGTGGCGCGGATAGTCAAGTTACATGCCTGATTTTTTTATTATTATTAGATGAATACTAGGCCTAGCTGATTCAGAAGTATTTATATCAATAACACGAATGTAAACTAAAATCCTGTATGTTTTAAAAAAAATCATAACTCGAAAACTATCAAAAGTCACGATTTGGGTAGCCCCAGTGATGCTCTACCTCTGGGCTTCGGCTTGACACTACTTTTTGGGACACCCTGTATAAGTTTTTTTTTATCCACAACGAGGAAGCTCTTGGCCTGTATCTTACCTGATGGTAAGTGACGATCAGGCCGAAGGTTGAAGCGAGCTTCACCCGGAATCCTCAACCACGGAGGAACTGGCTATCTTACCTCTTAACTGCCGGAACACAATAATGCTGTTAAACATTGTTGTTATGGCGACAGACTTAGGTAAGATGGTGGTAGCTACCCAGGCGGACTTAAAACAAGCCCTACCACCAACCAAACCGAACAGAAAAATCTGCCCCCACTGGGACTCGAACCCGGGACCTCTGCGTCTGAAGCAGGTGGTCTTACCACTAGACCACATTTGTCTGGGCACGCTCTAAGTCCTTGGCTACCGTGGACCGCCAGGTGGGCAGTGGGCGTCCTCTACCTTATTATTTCTTATTACCTTTCTTGTGCTACCTACCAAATATTCATTTACTTAGATGTGCCAAAGCTACCTCATATGTACCTTCAGAGTGTTTGTATTGAGAGGAACCGTGTCGAGGGTAATACGAAGATGGCACGCACGTGCGTCCTCGTTAGGCTTTCAGCTGATATAATCCGTCTTAGGCAATGTAGGACAGTTTGGGCAATGTTGCCATTTGTGACATAGATTAAAATAGAGGTGCTATCAAATAATTTGAATTGCCTAGTGATGTCTTAGACAAATAAAAAAAATCAAGAACAATATCAACAACTTTTCAGATACTACGAAATAAATAACTGTCTTTCCATCAGGTGCGATGTGGGCCAAGAGCTTTCTCGTTGTGAATCAAAAAAATCTTATAAGTCTTGGTTTCTGTTGCTGAAGATGAAATGACATATAACTTTTATACTCATTTCGGTAGCGTACTTTGTATATTGTTATCTGTCTGGGAATCAAACCCAGAACCTCTCAGAGGTAGTACAGTGAGATCAAACACAACAAATACTTGACAAAGACGTTGAGAAATCTCTTCACTAATATAAAGCCGCATTCACACGCCGGAATCCCCACAAGCCAAGAACCCCACCATATACGGTCGGCCATTTTGTCCTCGGCCTCTTGCTAGGAATGCTTTTGTGCTTAATTAATTAAATTGGAATCCAACGTGTATTGAAATGTGTAGTTAATAAACCCAGGTCTGTCTTCCGGATAGCGGACTTCGCCTTATAAGCGGGTGTAATTACTAGCGAGATAGAGATTGCATCTAATGTGCACTTGGCCTAACTGTCACTATTATGTTGGTAAATTAATTTATCAACATTAATTTTCTAATGGATTTAATCGTTGACATTGACAAAAGCTGCTCGTACACTGCGGCCAATAATTAGAAGGAAGCAAAATAATAAATGAACCGTTTAAAACTTGATCACTTTCAGTTGATTTCTTGATTTGAATTGTGCTTGCTATAAGTTTACAAGTGTGCTCGCTAGCGACTGCGCTGGCTACTTTCAAAAACTAAAATCTTCATATATTTTTCGACGCACTGGTTAGCGATGACGTTTAATGAAAACTTATGGTAAAGCTACTGTACATTCTAAACCTTTCCATAAAACCAGAAACTCAAATTGAAATATCTTTTACACGTCTGTCTTCCAGATTGATTAATGGATGAGCCATAAAATGCACTGACACCAAAAGTTGCAACGGCACTGCACTTTTACGATTTTCGCAAGGTTGTGGTGGGCTTAAGTCAGAGCTGCATAGCGGCGAGAAATGTATTCGACAAGAGAAGACTCGAACACTATAATCTGGGCTTTTTAAGGCGAAAGTGAATAAGCAGTTACAGGGCAGATATGTACCATCCTAGACCGCATCTCACTTAACATCAGGTGCGATTGCGGTCAAATACCTACCTTGTTCTGCATAAAAAAAAGATGGCGGTACCAACTTAACATCTCTTGAAAAGGAATCACATTGTTTTAAGCTTGCAATGTTTAAAAAAGTGTTTACAATAATGGGTAAACTCTGGGATTGCCCCCATCATTGCTAAACATTGTTGTTATGGCGACAAAGAGGAAGATTGCAGTGGTAGCTAGTCAGGCGGATTTAGAAAAATCCCTACCACCAACCAAACCATGCAGAAAATTTTGTCCCCACTGAGAATCGAATCCGGTACCACTGGGTCTAAAACAGGTGGTGATTTACACTATTTACTTACATTATACTATGTCTCAATAGGGAATAGAATCCCAGAATCTCCGAGCTTCTCTCTCTATCCATTGGACAACCAGTAAAGGAGCCCAATAAAGTTTTACAGTCCCATTGTGCAGCTTGCGCAATGCGCGCGCGCACCTATTTTATCGCTCGCATGTGCGCTGTCCCAAGTGGGTCATGTTTACTATCGTCGCACTGTTTCGTACACTTTTGTAGAAAAATACTTCGATAACCTATTACTTGTTTTAAGACTCCCCGCAGAGTAGATACAGACTAAGAGTAGGCGCACACCGTTGATTTTTAATTGGCCGATAGTTGTGCCCGATTTTAAATTGTATGAAGAATCGGCCAAATCGAATCGGCGTAGTGTGCGCACTCCCATACATACCCATACTGATCAACTGCCCGACTAAACTATCGGCCGACGAAAAATCAACGGTGTGCGCCTACTCTTATAGTCGGCCGATATTTGGGCCCGATTCTAATTTGTATTCCCGCCCGCGACTTCGTACGCGTGGATCCCGTTTTACCCCCTTAGGGGTGAAGTTTCGTATAATATAATCCTTTCTTAGCGGATGCCTACGTCATATAACATCAACCAGCATGCCAAATTACAGCCCGATCCGTCCAGTGGTTTGGGCTGTGCGTTGATAGATAACTATGTCAGTCAGTCCGTCACTCAGATCCCTTCTATGATCTGAGGTCAGACACCTTTGAGTTATATATTTAGATTACATCTGAATGTTATTATTTACTACCAAATACTTCATAGAGTGTAAAGCTTTACCTGTTCCTCCAATGTCTAAAGTCTATCCCCTTACTAAGAAAGAGTGCCACGCTTGTTGAACACTGTTTTAAAATGTAATTTCCATACTAAAAGTCACTTTAAAACACTGTTCAAGCGTGTAATTTTATTAGTAAGGGGGTTGCAATGTCAAACACTATACCTCGTGTCTTTAACAGATTCTCGTGCCTCTCGCATTCCCCTCACCTACTCCATATCACAAATATGCGCTTTGCAGCTCGCTCCTTTACAGGGCGCTTCGCTAAACGCTAGGAAATGCTAAGTCCTAGGTAGGAATAAGGTCACTTGGCTAAGCACTAGGTTTACACTACACTGAGGTTACTCGGATAGTGAGCTAACTTAAGGAAATTGTTATTTTTTTACTTATAAATAGCTGTGACGTCACAGTTAGGCTTGGTCTGGTAGCGCTGGTAGGGCACAAAAGATAAGGAGAGATGTAAAGTGCCCCATAAGGGCTACCTTTTTTTTCTATTATTTACTATATTTTGACATTCATAAGTGCCACTTGTGATCTAAATTGAATAAATATTTTTGATTTGATTTGATTCTTAAAAATAAGATCACACAGACTTGGTTTACTTTAAACTGAGATTAGTGAGTTATTTTATGAGCTAGTTTAGGCAAAGATTTATTTTTTGACTCCTGAAATAGCTCTGGCAATTAAGTTACTTAGCTCAAACCACAGACTGGAACATAATATAAGTACGAATGAGGTTGAGGATCACCATTTGCCTTACTTACGCTTAGAAAATTAGGAAAAAAACTTGGAAATTAGAGAGTTTTGTAAATTACTTATGATAAAAGGTATATTCGTAAAAAATATCTTTAACTTAATTTAAAATAAACTTTCGGAGGAGAAACATGAACTTGAAGGCTGGACTTTGACTTGTGACTGACTGAATAAGAGTTCTATCTTTTTAAAAGTTGTGTAGAACCCTAAAATATCGTTATGGCACTTATTTCAATTGGTCTTATATTTATTTAGGTATGTCCAATCAAGTATTCACTTATCCAATTACGTGACGATGAAATGCGTTTGTCAACGTATACGTCACAAATGACAGCGCTTTGATTGGCCGTAAAGCGTTACAGATCAGTTTACGGGTAGTTTTACACTCCTGCGTCGAATGGACCCATTGTAGCTCAGGGAGAACAGATAACACAACTTGGCGTGTGCAATTTCATGTGTATAATTGTATGATTTACTTCTGATATGAGGACTGAAACATTTTTGAGTGTGACGAAAAATTAGTATGATTTCGTCGTTTTAAAATTTTGAGATCTTGTTTCAGTGTAATGTTATAGTCATTCGTCATAACGTGATTTGAATTTTAGATGTTCTATTTCATGGTTTTCTTTTCCTAAAAGTACTTTATCGTCTCTACAAATAACTGCCTTGTTATGCATAAAAATGTATTTTTTCCAAAAATGTTGGATCCACAATAAAGATTGTTTTTCAGGTTCATTCTACTTAACTAGCTTTCCGCCCGCGGCTTCGCCCGCGTGGAATTTTGTCTGTCATAGAAAAACTTTATCGCGTGCGTCCCAGTTTCAAAAACCGGGATAAAAACTATCCTATGTCCTTTCCCGGGACTCAAACTATCTCTATGCCAAATTTCATCAAAGTCGGTTCAGTGGTTTCGGAGTGAAAGCGAGACAGACAGACAGAGTTACTTTCGCATTTATAATATTAGTATAGCCTCGTAAGTCCTGTGTTTTTTCAATAGCAGTATTCATATCTGCCGGATGTACTATACCAAGTACAAACTAAGAAATGTGCTTCAGACCGAGATAAAATATTGACGGTTTTACATAGTTTTTTAAGTGTTACATTATGTTTTGTATTTTTTACTGTAAGTTTAGCATCTTTAGCACCTGTTTTAAAAGAAAAATATTGAAAATAGTTTGTACTCCTGTAAGTACGTTAGGCTTTTTATACAGTGTAAAAAATAATATAATTAAGATAAAGTTTTTATTTAAGTATTAAAAATAAATCATATTTTTCTTCTAAACGTCACTTAAGTAAGCAATAATTATGAAATTCAGTGTTTAAGATAAAATTATTTGGCCTTAGCGTTTTATATGGAGAATTTCACCAAAATTAATTTTTCCATACTAATATTTTTGTGATTTTTTAAAAAGCCATGAATTCAAATTTTATGAAATTTTGTAGGTAGATTGTAACAACATTAAGCTATAAAAAAATTAAGACATTTTTTTGAAAATTGGTATCTGTATAAAAATATATTTTTTTTTGTTTGATGGAAACGGACGACAATTAGGACGAGCTGTCTTTGAAGATTAAATTCTAATTAAAAAAATAAAATTAAGCTTAACATTTTATACGTAAAAGTAAGCCCTTGAAGTATATTTTCAAATAAAAAAAGAATGATGGACATAGCTATACTATGAAAGAAATTACATAGTAATGAACTTCAAAGAAAAAAAATCGCTAATTTTATACCTAATACAACTTTCATACAATTATTTGTGTAACAAACGCCTAACGTACTATATCAAGTACAAATTATTTTGACCGATCATAAACCTCCTAAAATACAAAGTTTCTTTTTAAATTTTGTTTAATTTACAAAAACTATAATTTATATTTACAGATACATTTAAAAAACAAGACAAAAAACAAAATATTACTTTGATATAAACAGATAAACTACCCTCGTGCCGGCTGGCAATCCGACCGCGTGACCATTTTGAGAAAATTTGACACTGACAATGACAGTTGACGTTACCTGTCTAACATGGCGGAATTGACCATAGAGTATTGAATGAGTATGGTCGTATCATTTTTGCCATTGTAAAAAAACAACCCGGTAAATGGGGAAAGAAAAATTTGTACTTGGGTAAGTACATTAGGCAGTTACGCTTGCTATGAAATTTAAATGTCAGGTCTTAACTACTATGCTTAGTATGTACTTGTACAAGTACGCGGGGACTTACGAGTATAGATGACTAGGTCTGTTTCTAATTTCAACACATAGCTCTTAAAAATTATATTTAAATACGAATAACTAACAATCCCTAACAACAATTTAACACATTAACAGACAAAATGTTTTCCATTGCTGGGTAGTTTTCCAAGTTTTCCTGATGTTTCTGGCTGTTCTACCCTGTCTGTGGCAGCCTCCAGCCACCGGCCAGTAAACCCAAAGCTTTTATTGGGCTGTTACAATACGGCGCTAACTGAAACTGTATTGTTTGATCATTCCGGTTTAAGTGATAAACTTGTTAATGGCTTTGCGGATGCTACGTTTGGGTGACCGGAAGTTAATAAAACAGGGTGCTACTGGATTATTTAAATTCCTTCAGGCTTATTCTATACTAGCTTCTGTCTGCGGCTTCGCCTGCATGAATTTCTTAAGGAATGCAAATTAATTTTTGCAAATAGGCTTTTACAAAGCACTTTTATACGTCCCATTATTAACCCTACCACTGATTCGGGAGGGCCAGTCCTGAGAAGAAGCAGCTCAAGAAACTCAGTCACTATTGTCAGCGTCCTTTTCAAAACTGTCCATCTGTCATTCTTTATTAGATAGAGGGAAAGTTAAAAAAGATTTAAATATGCATTTCAAACCTACATCTTCATTTCGTTCATTTGAACTCATAGAATGGCATTATCAGTGGTCTCTAAGGCCACACGGGCGCTCACTTCTCAAAGTCGTATTATCAGGCGCGGCCATAGAGCAAGCATCGCGCTGGCAGCTGGAAGCGAGCCAGCGAGCTAATGACAGAGTGATTTGCTCTTTTGTGGCGTTAAAAATGATAAAAAATTGGTTATTGGGCTGCATTAAGGTGCAAAATTGTTTTAATAAACAAACAAAATTAATAATAATCGCATTAATTATTCATTTTCTTCACTATCTAATGTAGAACGTATCTTGCTTCAAAAATGTGTACAACAGGTTCAAAAGCCTTAATGTAGATCCAATATGAAGGAGACAACATAATTATAAAGATTAAATAGAAACGCTGTGCACAGTAAAACATCCATGCCTCTTGCTCCTGAAGGAATTCGAACCCGCAACCTTAACTGTTGCAGCACAATAACGAAAACCATCAGGTCAGGCACCGACAGAACTGTTCGCCCCAAACTCCCCCTTAAAAATCTCCAAACCGCTTTCAATTTATGACATATTGTCCACTTCAACTCTCGTACATCCATTCGTTCACTCATTCACTCCATTTCGTTATAACGATCCTGCAAAATAACGACCAGTCCAAAACGCTGACCGTACTGGCCGCGCGCCAGCGGCGCTAATGCGTTACTTGTAAACGGGTTAGCTAAGCTCGAATGTACGGTAAAAGGGAGCCAAGTTGTCAAGTATAAATCATGGGAAATTAATAGCCTTTGAAAAGAGTATTTAAAAATTATTAAATCTTTTCTAGTTAACCGCCTCTGTTGTATAGTGGTAAGACCACCTGCTTCAGACGCAGAGGTCCCGAGTTCGATTCTCAGTGGGAGCAGATTTTTTTGTTCGGTTTGGTTGGTGGTAGGGCATGTTTTAAGTCCGCCTGGCTAGCTACCACCATCTTACCTAAGTCTGTCGCCATAACAACAATGTTAACAGCATTGTTGTGTTCCGGCAGTTAGAGGTAAGATAGCCAGTTCCTCCGTGGTTGAGGATTCGGGGTGAAGCTCGCTTCCACCTTCGGCCTGATCATCACTTACCATCAGGTGAGATACAGGCCAAAAGCTTCCTCGTTGTGGATAAAAAAAATCGCAAAAATTATAATGTAACGCTCTTAAAGCTCTGCATATAGAACTTCTAGTAATTAACGTGCAGTAGAGTACGGCCGTTAACAAATAATAGTTTGAAAAAATAAAGCTCGTCCAATAAAAATTGACCATGCATGAATATTAGCGCCATTTTTTTATTAAATAGTCATTCTAGCAAAACATTTTTATGACTCAATCTCTCTTCTGTATACGAATTTAAAATTTTAATATACCCATGAAACTTTTATAGACATATAGGAACATAAATCTGGGGTAGTTTGAATTTTATTACGGTTCGCACGCCCTATCTAGTTTTTATGGTGAAAACTTAAAAACGATAAAAATATAAGGGATGGAAAAGCATGACTCAAGTCTGTTATACTGTTGTTTTATACATTTCATAACCTATCATATGACACTCAAATATACAGGGTGACTTTGCAAACATTTGCCAAATTTTTAGGAGCGACTCAGGATCAGTAAGATAATATCGATTTACGTAAAGAAAGCAACGTTTCTTTTTTTGTACTGAGCCTGAGGTTTTATCGCTCTGTTCATCGAGTAGCAGTATCGTTATCATTATTTTTCGTTCGTTTGTTCGTTTCAGCTGAAAGACGTCCAAAGGCCTCCCCCAAGGATTTCCACAAAGACCGGTCCTGCGCCGCTCGCATCCAGGCACCTCCCGCGACCCTCACCAAATCGTCGGTCCTCCTAGTGGGAGACCTGCCCACGCTACGTCTTCCGGCTCGTGGTCGCCACTCAAGATCTTTCCTGCCCCAGTGGCCATCAGCTCTACGAGCTATGTGCCCCGCCCACTGCCTATTCTTTTTATCTGATTATTATATTATGTATTTTTATACTAACTAAACTTGGCCCAATTTTTCGCTACGCACTTTTACCGGGGACGTGCCGGAATGAAGGCTTTACCCGACAACCTGTGGAACGGCATGTCGGCTATTGTGCGGATTAGCCGGTATCACCTGATTTGATTGTGCGGGGATTACGCGAAATCGCTGTGTTGGGTTTTATGGCGGACTGAGAAAGCTGTGTCTAAGCATTTTGTTGGGGGTTGGAAGATTTTGTTGAACGGAACACTTACTTCGATGGCTCAGCGACCTAAAGTCAGTGTCTTGGCCTCTGATAATAACATGTCGCTATTGGGTGACAAAAATCAGTTTCAAAACAAGCCCTGGCGGTCTTGATGTACGCTAAGCGCGTGCCTTTTTGTCAGAGAGGCACAAGCAGTTAACTGTCCACTAGTATATTTATCTCTGTTTGTATCTATGTCTTGCCAGCTTGTATACCTTTCTTTCAAATAAAAAAAATCTATTCTATTCTATTTGCTAATTAGTCGCCTGCCTCAAGCTTGCAAAGATTCGCGTCCACCATATCACCCAAAAATTAGGCTTGGTGGATGGCGGTTGCTAGTTCGAATCTTGCTAGAGCAATTATTATTATTAGTGTCGTTATGAAATACGAGGATTTATATTACCTACGTCTACGTCATGAATTTCTAGAACCTAAAAAGCACCACATTATACTCAAAGTAGCATAAGAATTCCTTTCATTATTACTTATTTACTGTTATTATACAACTCAATAAAGCATGCCTTCAATTAATTCAAAATGATCTTAATTGGACCTGAACCGGACCTTTTGTATTTATCACCTGAGACATTATCGTGGTCTCTTTAAAGGTTCTAAAATTTTATTGCTCAGACAATTTATTACCGTGAAATATAAAATTAAGAGTTGACACATTTTTATAATGACTATATTAAACGTTAATCATATATTTAATGTATTATTTTTTTGTTACAGGTAATTGAAAATTGATTTGTGACATGGGAGTACGGTAACTATAGTAGTTAAGATGATTTTGCATGAATTATTGAAGAATTTATGGTTTTAATTAAAGTTATAGCGGTACTTAAAGCTCTATAATTAAGCAATATGAATGACAATTTATTAATGCAATAAAATTTAAACGCCCCTCGATCCAATCAATGGAAACATTCACCCATGAAAAATTACATATTTTATTCGATTTATAATTATTTGTATGAACTTTGAGCATTTCAGAATCTTCTCATAGCACTAAAAATGTGGTAATTGTCAGCCAAAACTCCCCAATTTTACTTCCCCCCACGAGAAGTCCCGTAAACATTACATGAGTGAAACAGTGCATGAAATAAATTTCCTTGCACTATAATTCATGGCCCTATATTTCAGTCCCACGACAGTATAAATCTAAGTACATTACTATGCGTAATGTAGGCTCCATTAGGGCACATTATATTCAAACGAAAGTGTTCCCGGCCGTGAATTGGATTTGTCGCTGGCGGCCATTTTGCAAAGTGGACTGTCGAAGGAGTTTTTAATATTTGAGAGGAAGTTTGTTGAGTTTCTTAGGGGTTTGGTTTCACGCTTCCTTAGTTGGTGGCTAGAGTAATGGATCCTACAGGACTGAAGATTTGATCTGGATACGACCTTTAGTTAGGACACGCAAATTGAAAAATCACAGGATTGAAATCAATCCGATGAAAGAAATACACGCTAAAGGACCATAACCTGAGATGAACTCGCTCTTTCTATCCGTCTTACTATCTTTCTTCTTATACTTTATTTAAAACAAGTTATATTTGATAAATACATAGTTTAAGGAATAAAATAATCGAAATCATAGCGACTTTAACAACCGAAACCCATTCTTGACACAAAATAAAATACCTTATAACATATTACCCTCTTTTTCGTTGAGCAATCGAATTCAAATGAGAGTCCCTAGGCTCTACATTTACTAGTAAAGTATCTAGCTCTGATGTAATAATATACAGCCTTGCAAACATGTAAAGCCTCAGCTAAATTTCCTCTATATCTTGAAGGGTTGTATGTTCAACCGATCTTATATAGGGTGTCCCAGTGCAAACCAACTTAAGTGACAGTTCAAGACCCTTCTCACAATAACTGAAGTGTCAACCGACGGTGTAAACAGGGGCTGATCAGAAGTAGGGCAATGGAAGACTCGTGTCTCTGTACCATGAAATAGCTATGGTGTTATAAGTAGGCATAGGTATAATTTTGCTTTATGTAGGTAAGACTCGTGAGATGTATGTGACAGCTGGTTATATAAAGAAATGAAGGTGTTGTTGCGTAAAAGCTTGGCAATAAATAAATGAGTTTCCCGTAATATTGTTAGAGAAATGTGCTTAAAATTTGAAATATAAAATGAATGTGCAGCTTTGCATTGGTTTATAAAGAATTCGGTTTGCATGTGTATTGTGTATGTCCTATTTACACAGAAGGTACATTTTTAGGTAGGAAGGACATTATTGTTACGACGTTGCTTTAGTCCAAATATTTTGAAACGTCAAGTGGCAACATCAAAAACTAACAACTCAGTATTGAAAGTAGCGCCCTGCTGTAAATGTCATCCCATCAAAAACAATACTTGTCAAAAAAACCAAGTCTCGCAACTCAGTTGTTCTACGGTAAAAAGTTGTGAGATCCATGTAATACCAAGTCCAGGCCAGGAAATCTTTAACGTTTTACATAAATTATTGACTTGGCCATCGCACTAAATAATTTAATTTACACGTGTTTTCATGCGATGGCCAAGTCAATATATTTATGTAAAACGTTAAAGATTACATGGATCTCACAACTTTTTACCGTAGAACAACTGAGTTGCGAGTCTTGGTTTTTTTGACAAGTATTGTTTTTGATGGGATCTCATTTCTTTTTGTAGTTTGTAGACAGCAGTTATGTATCTAGAAAACTGGACCGAAATTGAAAAATTTTACTCGACTTGGCGGTTGCACTACCGTGCCCCCAAATATTTTAGTTTTTCCTTGATTCATACACCAAACACTACTTATATTCCAAATTTGAAGCTTCTAGGTCTGCTAGAAGTGCCTTAGAATTTTGATGATCGGTGAGTCAGTCAGTGAGTCAGTGAGTGACAAAATTAAGTAACTTTGACCCGTTATAATTCTTAAACTACTGGTTCAAATTGAATGAAATTTTAAATATACCGTGTCTTTACAATGCCTGCATAGCTAATGAAAATTCAGCCTTCTAGTTTTATCCACAACGAAGTTACAGGCGGTCGAAAATGGCCTGAATTGCTTCGAGAAAAGGATGGTACGGCCGTGCCGCTTTTTTGCTCGACTTGGTGGGGGCACTGCCGTGCCCCCAGATAAATGGTTGTCCAACGTAACAATAATCGGTATTAATAATCCAGTATTGATAGTGCCTCCTGACAATATCTATGATATTCTAGAACGGTTCAGTGTAGGACATCTGTAGACCATGTTTCTGATCTCTAATTATTGTGACAGATGTAAAAGATTATAATGAAAAATTATCCTAAAAATAACAATACTGATCACTTCCCCACTTCCCATTGATCTACACACCACACTACCAATAAACCATCCTCTGACATACCAAAGCAAACCCGGTATGTTTGTGTGTTTGTCCACGCAGTCGCCGTTATTGCTTTCGAGCTTTCGAAGCTCGAAGCTTCGGGAAAGTTGTTAGCTTCACACCTATTGGTGATTCGGGGGCTTTTTGTCAATACCGGATAGTGTACTGTGTTTGTTTTTTCATTATTGAGTTTGTACTTCGTACGTGATACTACGGTAGGGACAAAATATAGAATCGGATTCTGATTGCCTTACATAAATTCAGATAAATAAAATGTCTGTTAGCAGAAAGTAAGAACAGTGGTAATTCCAGTGTGAGGTTCTCGAATTGATGATTAGGTATTCATCCTTAAGAAAAGCACTACGTAGGTATTTCTCAAAATTAACCAAAATATAGGAGACTTACTCAAGACCGCAGTACTATTTTTTACCGAAAACATACAATGTTTCTTAAATTATGAACAACTAGCTTTTGCCGGCGGCTTCACCCGCGTGAAATTTCATTTGTCACAGATCGTCATAAATTATAGCCTATATGTTATTTTCTGGGTTATAAACAACAATACTGTAAAGTTTCATCAAAATCCGTTCAGTGGTTTTTGCGTGAAAGAGTAACAAACATCCAGACATCCAAACTTTCGCATTTATAATATTAGTAGGATCTCTCTTTGCAAAAATCTCCCAAATTATTTGGGCAGGAATTAAAAATGTAATAAATGAAACAGACAGGCTTACTTTCGAATTATTGTTATTATATATTACCTACCTATTAGATTGATAAAAAAATATTTAGTAACCCAAGAGTATAATTAGATAGCTTATTTTCTATTCATCCATTCTAAACACACTCATAGCTTCAAACCTAACAGGATCTCGCCCTAGTTGCCCAGCCAGGAAGCGCGGTCGCGGGTTCGCTTCCCGCAACGCGAGCGGTGACTGCCGACCGCCGGATCTATATTTGGACCGATCGATATCCAGTTGCCACTTTGGTCTGCGGATTTGGTTTCTGGTATTTAATATGTATGGCAAAGCAATAGATTTATTAGAGTACCTTTTCTGCAGCTGTTACTTGAGTTACATAAATAACACTGGTGAAAAACAGGAATTTCCACTGATCAAATCATTTATTCAGTACTTAGACCTTTCCAGGGCGCCTGCGACTTGACTTAAGGTCCTATGTCCCCTAGATGGGGCAGAAGCCTCCATAACAGTCCTCCATCGCGTTCGGTCTTGAGCTTCGCGTTTGATCTCGCTCCAAGTCTTTCCGGTTTTCTTCGCCTCGTCTGCTACAGTGCGCCGCCAAGTTTGCTTGGGGCGACCACGTTTGCGTTCTACGCGTTTCAAATTTTAATATGCTTGCCCTACCACTTCGGTACAATATATGATATCTTTAAACTAATACAGAGATCTGGTGAATGTGTTCTGCTCTATCTTATGACATGTAACATCTAATGTAGGTACCACATTCTGCAAATAAATAATTTTCATTTTCAAATCAAATGTATAGCATGTAAGCTCGTGCTGTCGATCGGGATTACGAATAGTACTAAGATATTATTAAATCATCTTTTATTTATTTATATCTACCGGATTAAGTCCAAATAAATACATGAACCTTTGCTCTTCAAAATAAACATCGGCCTTTTCATCGGTAATCTATGATAATATTTAGGTACGAGTACCGAGAATAGGTATTATGAGTTTAAATAAACAAATATAAAATATCTTTCCTAAACGTAATATCCGTGGGCTGGTGTTTTGATAACCTTTCGCAGTACAAATTAAAAGCCTGTTTAAATTTAACTAGCTGTTAAAGTCCCTGATAGTTTATTCAGTACTTATCAGGCGGATAGACTACTACAGGTTTTACAGATCGGCGGCGGAAATCTA
Source organism: Ostrinia nubilalis (assembly GCF_963855985.1). Lineage (NCBI taxonomy): Eukaryota > Metazoa > Arthropoda > Insecta > Lepidoptera > Crambidae > Ostrinia > Ostrinia nubilalis. The sequence goes on along the minus strand of NC_087107.1, from coordinate 13,638,459 downwards.
TTTTTTCTGTCAAAAAATCAATGGCAGAATCTGAAGCTATACTAAGAACCTGTGAGACCAAAACACTTTTTTTACCGTTTCATGACGTCATAATTTAAGCTTTAGGTATCATTGACATAAATGAAAATGTTGAAAGAGTTTGCTATAGAGGCTGGCAAAGGTAACCGAATTTCTTCCGCCACATCTTTTCAGCACAAACCTATATGTTGTCCCGATGTGGTGGTAGGGCAAGCTATTATTTGGGACGTATAAAAATGCCCTGAAAAGGGCTTACATACTAATAACATTTTGGTTTTAAGCATTTTTTGTATACAATTCTTTGATTCAACGGATGGTCACCAATAGTTAGCATGATGATTTTTTGACTCATGGTAGCCGCAACAAGATAAATGACCATGATCACATATTCTTCACCCAATTCCCACAAACCAGGACTCAACATTGTATCATACATGTCCATCACAAAAACTGACCACATATCTTAGGACCATACATGGGCAGTCACCAACCGTCTCCATCCCTTCAATAGCGCTGTCTCGCTTGCACGACCCGTTGACATGCGTGCGCGCATCCGCGTATTTTCATTTGCAATTTTAAGTTCGAGATTGAATGGACAATGTTGTATTAAATAAATAAGAAATGAAGTGATCTTATCCGTTTGACACAATTTTGTTGGACTATTTTACTTAATTCTTGAGTTTTTTAACTTCCCTTTTACCTTTAATGATTTACTGCAGTGGATGCGGGCCTTTACAAGGCGAGAGTGAATAGGCACTTACAGGGCAGATATTTTATTTATTACACAGTTTTTAAAACCTTATTACGAATTAAATAGTACTATCCTAGACTGCATCTCACTTAACATGAGGTGCGATTGTGGTCAAATACCAGCATTGTCTTGTCAAGCATAAAAAAAAATCAAATTCAAATTCAAATTTTCTTTATGCATAACCCCAGGTTATTTTACATTTCTATAACGTGATCGAGGAATTCTTTTAAGTAAATAAATACTTGTAATAGAATATGCCCGCTCTCCATATACCAAAGGTGTGAATTTTAGCACGTTTCTAACCCGTTATTAGTTCTGCCTAAAATAGAATTTCATATAATTGATACCGCATATCCCGAATGGCTTGTGACCGGGTTAATGCGGTTAATTCTCATTACACATAAATTACTATCGCGCCGAAATCAGCCAATAATTCACGGAGACACCCTCCCTGCCCGTCCCCTGCCCCCTTCATATCTTCGGGACAGGGGACTGACGCGCTGACAAATTGTTACTGTTTCCTATATAACAACGAACGTACAGAGATATGTTGAGTATTAGTATGTATTATAATGAACAGTTGACATTGATGTTAGTTGTAGCAGTTAATATAGTTTGTGTGACGTGATATATTTGATCTAAAACACCACTTCTGTTCAACATATCAGTGCTAAGATAGTTGGAATCACTCAACTCTTTTATTTATTTATTTTATAGAAACCAACAGCGATACATTGAAAATGTTAGTTATAAGATTTAGACTGATAGTATAGCCAATGAAAGGTTTCCCTTTTTATAAAAGTACATTGTTGTTGAGAAAAAATATGAATAAAAGAAATAGAAATAAATCTTGAGATAGAAATTCACACTTTGGATAAAAAATTATGTAGTTTTCTTGAAACAAACAAAAATACTAAGCTATCGCAGTTGAACGTCATTGAAATCGTCTATGTTGTTAATCGAAGTCTCTAAGGTTAAAACCTCAGGTTGTACACAGTATTTCTTCCTGTGTATTATTCTGATTTCTGCATTATTAAATGTAGCTCTGAAAATTGTCAGTATGACGCGCATCTTCATATTTATTTAATTTTAAATAGCAATTTAATAATCTTCAAATGTGTTTCACCCTAGATAGGTACCCTAAACTATCAAGGATATAATCTTCGATCCAGCAAACACCCCACTATTCAATTCCTCCCTATCCTAGATCCATTCTATCAACAAACTTCCACTTGATTATAAACCCAACGCTCACCATTAGTTTCACTTTAGGGGTCTAAAAGGCCCCGCCCAACTATATTCAATAAATCCGCCCAAGCACAGTATTAATCACGAGCAGCCCAATAACCCCAGCAATGGAATTCATAAGCAAATTCTGTACGAGCTTGTCACACTAATCATTCATCTGAAGACAATGATAAATAGCTCGGAATAGACCTCTGGTAGGGTTACCACCCTTCGGTTCTTCTATGCAGTGGCCCACATCATATCCCTATTGTTCCTGATCAGAGGTACGGTTACAGTTAGGCACATAAAAACGATACCTATGTATAAACTATTTGTGAAAACTATTTTGGCAAGTGTGAAGTTTAATTGGTAACTCTATACGTGTTATAGAATGCTGTTTGTTTTCCTAACAATAAAATAAAACAAAATAAAAATTAGGCTTTAATATAGTAAGAATAAGAATTACTTTATTTAACACAACATTTTGTTTTTATTTGCTTCTCACTTTAAACTTTCTGGGCTTGCTTGTAAAAGTGTTATTTAAAAGCCTACCTACTCGCAAAAATAAAATGAGTTGTATGCTACGTGTCACGTTCACGTATTACTATCGGCCACAGTTCCAGCTAGCCATTTCTGTTTTTTCTCTCCTTCTCATCAAATGATGATTTTTTGCGATAGATCCAGACGACATGACCGAAAATGGGGAGCTGAATCTGTGGCCGATAGTACATAGCTATTCCGTTCAGTCATTTGGTTTATCAATTTGTAAAAGTATCAGACTTTTGACATAGAAAATCTATTAAAATTCACATCTGACAACGTGCACTGCTCATGCTCTGAACTATCCGGATTATTTGCAACATAAAAAATACACTTTTAAATTTTAATATGGTAAGTATGGTAACCCTACTCCCAAGTTTCGACACTGAATAACAATTTCTCAGAACGTGATATTGAATCTTACCATGCAAGCAATAAGGGTTAAGTTTTAAATAGCGATAGGCTCCTGAAGACGTATCTGGGGTATTTTCGACCGGTGACAGTGACAGGTTGATCTTTGTACACGCGATATATTGTAAGGGTATGTTATAATAATATGGGGGGCCATAACGGCCCTTTATGGGTCTGAAGAATATTTTTTCAGAGATGACACGGGATGTAGGAAATATGGGCGCTGATATAAATTGAAGGTCATTTGGTTTGGTAACCTGTGAATATTTTTTGCGGCGCTTCTTCTCAGCACTTGCCAAATGTTTGTCTCGAAGCGCTGGTAGGGCAAAAAAAGAATGAGACATGTATAGGCTCCTTAAGAGCATTTGACGATTTGCAAGAACTAATTTAATTAGTCTAAACAAATAAAGAAAATTTTGATTTTGATTTTGATTTTGAAAAGGCAAAACGAAGAATGAAATTTGTAAAAAAGCCATTTTATTAAAATCAGTGTCGTATGTTTTTTGACTTCCAAACAAAAAAATATATTCTGTGTTTGGAAATCAGTTATCATAGGATTGGGTAAGATTTTTTGGCTAAAATAATAAGGTTGATATTCTGACAAGTTTACAATGAAAAGTTTCAGTCAGCTAATTATAATCTGGGGGCACGGCAGTGCCCCCACCAAGTCGAGAAAAAAAGCGGCACGGCCGTACCATCCTTTTCTCGAAGCAATTCAGGCCATTTTCGACCGCCTGTAACTTCGTTGTGGATAAAACTAGAAGGCTGAATTTTCATTAGCTATGCAGGCATTGTAAAGACACGGTATATTTAAAATTTCATTCAATTTGAACCAGTAGTTTAAGAATTATAACGGGTCAAAGTTACTTAATTTTGTCACTCACTGACTCACCGATCATCAAAACTCTAAGGCACTTCTAGCAGACCTAGAAGCTTCAAATTTGGAATATAAGTAGTGTTTGGTGTATGAATCAAGGGCACGGTAGCGCAACCGCCAAGTCGAGTAAAATTTTTCAATTTCGGTCCAGTTTTCTAGATACATAACTGCTGTCTACAAAATACAAAAAGAAATGAGATCCCATCAAAAACAATACTTGTCAAAAAAACCAAGTCTCGCAACTCAGTTGTTCTACGGTAAAAAGTTGTGAGATCCATGTAATACCAAGTCCAGGCCAGGAAATCTTTAACGTTTTACATAAATATATTGACTTGGCCATCGCATGAAAACACGTGTAAATTAAATTATTTAGTGCGATGGCCAAGTCAATAATTTATGTAAAACGTTAAAGATTTCCTGGCCTGGACTTGGTATTACATGGATCTCACAACTTTTTACCGTAGAACAACTGAGTTGCGAGACTTGGTTTTTTTGACAAGTATTGTTTTTGATGGGATCTTCGTATTTTCTACATGGTTAAAAACCCTGTTAAACTCGGTAGGTACCGGTATTTTTGCCGTTAATAGAAATTATTATGGGTATTTTATGTATGTAATACATAATGATGCTCACATTATACGATGTTTTTGATTACCATAGCTAAATACTCGGAATCGCTTGATCTTAGGTAGTTAAATTTGTAATAATTGAAAAACGATAGAATTTGGCATCGAATTGCAGTATTATTGTTTCTAATTAACAATTCATTAAATATTGGAATTGTATGAATAATTATTCAAAAAATAACAGTGTAAGTGCTTTACTAAATTTATTACTTACAAGCAATACCTACTCGTATAGTCGATAATTCATTATTCCAATTTATTGAAATCGTTTTAGGTTGATTTATCATTTGAAAGATTCTCAACTCCGGATTGCTTAGAGAAATTGCCAAAATTATTTTTATAACTGATTGGATTAATATAGGCACCTACTTAACTGTGAATCCATGATAAATGTTTACATTTCCTAACATCAACGTAGTTATTTAAGTAGGTAACGGTCGAATAAAATGTTAAGTACCAGTCTTGAGATTAAACGAAGTGGGTCACGTCAAATAAACATACAGTTTGAAGTTTATTCCATCTTCACATCTGTTTTGAAAACTATTGCGTATAAACATCATTTTATATAACTACTCTATGAGTCCTTCTACGAGTATGTATACGTATAGCGCTTAACTAAGTCTTAACTAAGTAAGACACGGGAGGGGTGACATTGGCCTTTATTTTATTCGCAACGAGGAAGCTCTTGGCTTGTATCTCACCTGATGGTAAGTGATGATCAGGCCGAAGGTGGAAGCGAGCTTCACCCGGAATCCTCAACCACAGAGGAACTGGCTATCTTACCTCTAACTGCCGGAACACAACAATGCTGTTAACATTGTTGTTATACAGACTTAGGTAAGATGGTGGTAGCTAGCCAGGTGGAATTAGAACAAGCCCTACCACCAACCAAACCGAACAGAAAAATCTGCCCCCACTGGGAATCGAACCCGGGACCTCTGCGTCTGAAGCAGGTGGTCTTACCACTAGACCATAGAGGCGGTTAATTTACAAATACGGGACTATTCCCACCACTGCAACTCCTGTGTAGCCAGGATCTACAGCTTGACCGCCACAAAAACCCAACCAATGAAGGTCAAGTTTGTCCCGGGGGAAAGTTAAACTGTCATTGGACCCGCAACGAAATTAATCAGAAGAACATAGGAGGAGTTCGAAATTAAGGTTAATTTACAAATCTGAAGATCTGAAGTCACGCTGACGTTTGTCTGTCACAGAAATGCTCTTGTGCCGCTCCCATTCCTCAGCCACTGACTTAATAAACTTATAGATTTGGTATTAATCTCAATAACCTCAGTCGTGAGTCCTTTTAGGAAAGTTTCCAACCTTCAGAAGTTTACCAGAAATATCCCAAAATAATAATAACAACAAATCAAAGGCGAATCGCATCAAACCTACAATAAATCCTCTATAGGAAATTGAATATGAAATCTGCATAACATTTCTGGTGCGTACAACGAAACGGGTTTTAACTAGTCTTAGCAATTTCAACTTTATTTACTATACATTAAAGTGGGCTTTGCCTTGCTTAGGTTAGCCTGTCAAAGATTTTACCGCGGGTAGTATATTGATTTCGCCCTTTTTTGGGACACTGATTGTGTTTAAAGATGAAAAGTTATGGGAAACGTATTTTGTTTGCTTTCGTAGTGTTCTTTAGCTAGATTGAAAATCATTTGCCCTAACGTAAAGTATAATACAGCACGTATTTTGTTATTATATAAAGCCTAGCGACCGTTATCAAGGATAAAAATGGATCGGTGGCTATTTTAGATTTGACAAGACACTTTTTTTTTTAAAGATTCCTACTGCTAGTATTTGTCATCTTTCTACAACAACTGACATGATGGTTGTATACAGTCATACTACTACTACTTACCTACATAAAGAGGCTGACAATAATTATAGTGACTGAGTGTCTTACGCTGCTTCTTCTCAGCACTCTTGCCCATTTATTGTCTGACTGGGACGTGAAAAAGTGCTTTTTAAATAAACTTTTTTTTTTTTGCAAGTAAGCTTTACTTGCAAAAATAAACTTAGTTTTATAATAAACGAATGAAAGAACAGATCGAAATCAAAATCAAAATCAAATCAATCAAAATCAAAAAATATTTATTCAGTTTAGACCACAAGTGGCACTTATGAACGTCAATAGAAAATAAATAAATCGATACTTTCATTCAAATCTTGTCATAGTAAAATATATGCCTTTGCTTTATAAACGTACCTGTGGATTGTAATGTATTTCTTTTACAGCAATAACATTTAACTGACAAAGAAACCATATGATAAACGAAACGGCTCAGTCCCCTGGAATCCAACCCTCACAGCCCAGGGGACTGCAATAATCGGCAGGGGAATCATTTGCGAGATTGTGTTGCGGCGGAGTGTTAATTTTTGTAATAGCCAGAGGGTTTCGGGAGGCCTTTCCTCCTTCGTGGTGTAATTAAGTATTAATTAGATGAGACGACCACTTTGTGTGTTCGATTAAGTTTTGGGGCCGCAGCAAATGTTTGGTCAAATGTTTGTTTTGGCATCCAGCATCTTCACAAATAGTATGACTGATGCAATCAGCATTGACATAAAAGTACTTACAATGAATAAAGGTTTTCCACAAACGTATCTGCCTCATATCTAACTCTATTATTATGAAGTTTTTTTAATTAGATATTTTCCAAAAGCTTTGTATTTTTACGGCCTAGTTATAATAATTTCCTGAAATAATATTATCTATTTCCCAATTCATTAGTTTAACGGCTTATTTGTTAAGACGTAACAATAATACAAACTTTTACATTAACGTATTATGTACCTATTCATAATGTCTTCTTATCAAACAATATTACCTATTTGAGGGTAATTTCCAAGCGGAGAAACAATGTATATGTGAAGACTATTTTCCACCCACTCGGCTCCAAACCGAACTCCTTTTACTTAACGTACCATCAAGAGCACATCAGTCTACCCATTTTTGTTCCAAATTCGCCTCTATTCCAACAGCATAAGATATCAAAATGTGTAGCTTGACGTGCTGTTCTGTAGATATATCCTTTTAAAGCTGTACAGTGTACACTGTACACGTAATGCGACGCGGGACTGACAGTCGGACAACGAGCCTGAAACTACACCTAGAGCTAGATATTTTTGGCTGCACAGGTATTTTGCTGAGTAAAAAGCTCTTTTAGTTCAAGGAGAAAACTGTTTGTTATAAAAGTTTGCGACAGATTATTATACCTCCATTAAACCTTCCAAATAAGCTGTGTAAGCTTGCTTGTAAGCTTGACTTACTTGACTTATGGTCCTATGTCCCCTAGATGGGGCAGAGGGCGTCCACAACAGTCCTCCATCTCGTTCGGTCTTGAGCTTCTCGCTTGATCTCGCTCCAGGTCTTGCCGATCTTCTTCGCCTCGTCCGCTACAGTGCGCCGCCAAGTTTGCCTGGGTCGACCACGTTTGCGTTTTCCTTGGGGATTCCAATCCAGAGCCTGCTTAGGGATGTGATCGGGGTCCCTTCGGAGAGTGTGGCCAATCCAGTTCCAAGCTTGTAAGCTTAGATTAACCATTATAGTTGAATGTTCTATGGGGGTCGTACTGCCGTTCCTCGATTCTCGAATTGACAGTCCGATGCTGAATACACCGACACCGTTTGGGATTTTGGTTGACTCCTTTGCTATGTATGATACTATAAGGTAATTATTGAAAAAGAGGCTGAAATAGGGACTGGTTTTCTTAGGCTCTTCTCAGGACTATCGCAAAGCAGTTGTACGGTTTATGTATATAAAGTTACCTTTAAATGTATCAAAATCTACATAAAAGCTTGTTTACTGAGATTTTTTTTATTTTATAATTACTGAAACAGGATTTTGAGTTCAGAATTTTCACTGGATTTTTTCAGGTTCAGTATTATGAGTATTTGAACTGTTATCTAATGTTTCTTCTTTTGTTCCAGGTAAGCATCATCATAACAACCATCACCGTGAAACCTTTAACTACGTAAGGTCAGTTTCATACATAACTCATTAATTGAATTACATTGTGAGACCTCATAGTAATGTTTGTGAATACTTGCGTTAATCATCATTATCACAATTACTTCACGAACTAGTAAAGCCGAAGTGAAACCTTATCGGTATAAAGTAAGCAACGAATTGTTAACCCGGATACCTCAATAAATCTGTAGCAGTGTAAACCACTCGGTTTAATTAAATTAATTAACGGAACGCTTACCCTGGTGAGGTTAAGAAGGTATTCTGCGGTGTGAGTTTGAGAAAATGGCGGCCGATTGTGTTGTAAAGAAACTTAGGGCTTAGGTTGAAAAGTTCTAAATCTGATTAATCGCTGGATACAATCTATCCTTTATTAAAATATATACTTGAATTTCGTTTCAAATTGATTTAAATAAAGTTCAAAAGGTGAGCTTAATGCATCATCTCTCCCAGTTAACTTTTGCACTAAACAGAAAAGTAGAATAGGCGGGCATAAAGCTTTGTATTGCAAAGAAATGAGCTGACGTACCTACATAATTATGTAAATACTATTGGCCTAGAAGTGTATTTAACCGACTATAGTAAATGATACAGTTAATTTACCCAACCATAGTAAAAATATAAGTAGTTAAGAGAGGACTAACATTTTCTCTAATTGGTAGTTCGGTTCGTAAATCATTTGGCTACTGTCTGCTAAACATTGTCGCGTAGTTTCAATCGAGATTAGAACCGCAAGCCGCAACTTGAAAGCAACATAGTAAAAATAATTAACTAACATGCTGTTTATTTAACAGTGCCATCAAATGTAGGGTAAATTACCCGCTTTTGCTTACCCCATGCGCCGCAGGGAACTAATCCCCATTCATAATATCGCCGGTATGTGTGCTCACGGACGCTACCTGCAAATTGACTGCGTAAACATTTGTTTGGAATTACCTACCGCTTGTTTTACGACGGTTTTAATCTGCCTTTTACACGATTTAGGTTATGAACTTAATTGTTTTTATTAATCTGCTTTAAATATTAAAAAGATACTTTTGTATTTTTTTAAATGCTACATTTTTGTGCTCTCTAATCTGCCCAGAGATTCAGGGTTGTAATAGCAGGCAAATCTAAGTAAATCTAAGATTTTAAACTTTCGAGTTCCAATTTTAACTAAAATAAATCTAATATAGTTAGTCCAGTAGAATTAGCTTTTAAATCGGAAATAATTCCTACAAAAGATTTTATTGTTTTAATGGCTTCATTGGTTGCCCATTAAGACTCTCCTAAGTTTTCGACTTCGACGGAGTTGTGCTTAAGTGGTGGGGGCCCCCGAAAGAGGCATTTTTTCGGTTTTCCGGTTATACCGCGTAAAGGACTTACCCTATCAAAAAGTGGTCTTCATGACGGTTGAAGGGCACTTAATCCTGCATTGAATAAGACCAAATTCATATGTTTTGGACAAACCGTTCTCGCGCTAAAGTTCGGCAAAGTAGAAAATATACGTATAATTAATGACCCTCTCCACGTCCAATGGTTTGTTACCCACAGACTTCAAAGTCTTGAAAAGGGCCACCTCAACCAGTGTAACCCTATCAAGGCTTACGAGCTTGATGCGCCTATCCTTGTTCGTCCCAGCCGTTCCTTAACTGCGGTTGCTGCACCTCTTCCTGGCACTCACCTGAACGACTCTGTGTTACCTACTGTGGCTGCCCCTCTTCCTTGTATCCTCCTGCATGACTACGTTGCCTAGCCGTATGCCTGGTCTAAGGTTCGACGCCAAAAATCAACAACAACAAGTTCATATTAAAACGCTGAAGAGTTTTTTGTTTGTTTGTTTGAACGCGCTAATCTTAAGAATTACTAGTTTGATTGAAATCATTATTTTTGTGTTGAATAGCTCATACATTGAGGAAGGCTATAGGATATATACAATCACTCTACGACTAATAGAGGCGAAGCAGTAAAGAAAAATGTTGCAAGCACGGGAAATAGTATTTAAACTATTTTCACTCGTACGAAGTTGATTTTGTGGCGTCGAACCTTGGACCAGGCATATGGCTAAGCAATGAAATCGTACAGGAGGGTACAAGGAAGAGGGGCAGCCACATTAGGTAACACAGAGTCGTTCAGGAGAGTGCCAGGAAGAGGTGCAGCAACCGCAGTTAAGGAACGGCTGGGACGGACAAGGATAAGCGAATCAAACTCGTGAGCCTTGTTAGGGTTACACTGGTTAAGGCGACCCTTTACAAGGCTTGGAAGCATGTGGGTAACAAGCCATTGGACGTGGAGAGGGTCATTAATTATACGTATATTTTCTACTTTGCCGAACTTTAGCGCGAGAACGGTTTGTCCAAAACATAATATGAATTTGGTCTTATTCAATGCAGGATTAAGTGCCCTTTAACCATCATGAAGACCACTTTTCGATAGGGTAAGTCCTTTACGCGGTATAACCGGAAAACCGAAAAAACGCCCCTTTCGGGGGCCCCCACCACTTAAGCACAACTCCGTCGAAGTCGAAAACTTAGGAGAGTCTTAATGGGCAACCAATGAAGCCATTAAAGCAAAACAATCTTTTGTAGGAATTATTTCCGATTTAATCAATTTTTGTGTTTAATTCTACTGGCCTAAGTGGGACATGTAAGGATGTGTGACGCAAAATGTGCACTTCACAAAATGAGCTATCAACTCAAAATTTGATTTTCGCATATTTTAAGCCCATGTTTTGCAGTTAGTCATACTAAACCATGTCAGATCCCGCTATCTATATTTTACTTAATTTTAAAAGTTTGAAAGTTCAAGAAGGGTTTTCATTACATTAATTGAACAGTAGATTAAATGTAGGCATTGTCGTCAGTTCACTGTCTTGTAGGGCGACGTTTGGAATTAGTTTTGGTTTACAGCTGTCTGCCAGGGGTGCTCATTTAATGCTTTATTGCACCTTAGAAGAGTATTGTTTTGGGAATTAGGTATCTTATTTCATAGTTACTTTATTTACTTGACAGAAATATTTCGGCATCTTTTTGGGGTAGCTTACTTTGCTGTCGACTGTACTTCATCTTCTTTTTGAAAATTCATACCATTGAATAAGTATTTATAGCACATTTTTTTATCAATCTGTTTCGACTTGATATCGCTTGAATTCGAAGCGAACGATTCCCAAATACAGGATTATCGGTTGGTAAATTATCGCATGCGACTGGCACTCGATATTTATCAAGATATTCGTGATGCGGGAGGTTGAGGACATATACATTCGCTATGAATTGTTGTGGCAAATGTTTGAAAGACTACATATAGGTCGTTACGCTCCTTTACCGAATAATTTTGTTGTTAATTCGAGCACCGTATACAGTGACATATAACATTGAATTTTCGGATATTTCCAGTTTATTCTGTAACCTATTATTGGTACCATTTAAAAGAGCTCGTGAAGCACTTTCAGGACCAGTAACTAGTTTTTCGATATCTTGTATACCTAGTTTAGAAACAATCGTTATTGTTTTCACCCTGTATACTGTTGTCCCACTCCTACAGAAAGCCTCTATCTAACACATTCAGCTTTTTCAAGAATCTGCCAACACTGTTGTATAGTTTCTTCATAGCGTTTACCAAATGTCTGTTTAAGATATTTTGCGAATGTCATTCCTAGTTCGTGGAACCCTATGTGGTCGCATGAGACCGCGGTAACAATAATTGTTAATTATTGTTGTTAAATCAATTATTGATTGTGTCTCAATTCGCTGATACTTGAAGGGGGCTGATACTAAACCGTACATAGGGTATATTTTCAGTCCCTTTCAGTGCACCAATATTATGATTGTGTAGTTTAAAGAGACCACTTTTTAGCGATAAGGCCGCCTAAATTTTTTTTTTTTTTTTTTTTTTTTTTTTTTTTTTCAATTTTGTTTGTGTATTTCTTTTCTTGTCTTGTGTGGTGTAAAATAAAATTGTCTTCTATCTACGAGTATCTATTTAGAACCGATCTCTACCTATCAGTTCCGAGGGTAGTGTGTAAAATATTCAACTAGTAGTTGTGGTGTGATCCGCGCGCGGCTAACCCCCGCCCGCGGGTAATCCCGGATTTAACCAGCCTTAACGTGCCGTGTAACTGTTAATCGTAACTCACTTTCACTTCATTTTGCTATTTGTTTGCATTTTGTGTTAAATTGTTCAGGTAACCATCCAATTTATAGGATACATTGCAAATTATAATACTTACGAGTTCTTATTTATTATTTTTTGAATGTGACAGGAGGCAAAATTAAATTAGATGCATGCATTTTCATGATGCATTTTAATTTTCAAAACGTTATCTCCTACTTTTCTCTTCTGTTAAGTATCTACTACTTTTTTATATGTTTTCTTGTTCAAACTTAATAGCAAGAACGGAAAGTGTCAAACTGTTCTCTGCCAGCTAACTTTTTGAGTCAAGCGGAAAAGTTTTGTACAAATATCACAATAAACCTTGCGTACTTCACATTCAACTAACAAAGATCGAAATCTTGGAATCTACGGTCTTGATTGTCTCTATCTGTACCAAAGAGGTTTGGGTGAAGCCTGAGTCAAAATTTAAAGGTCATAGGTTTCTAAAAATAAACTTATTACAAAGCATCAAAAAGGTACAAGATACACTCACAACATTCATATGTGTAATGCCGCGCGGACAGTTTAATCCGGGCTTTGTCCGAACAACGCGACTTTCCCGGCCTCTGTCCATGAGGAATTTATTATCCACTTTAACCCCGCTCATTCACAACAGATAATAAGAACGCCACTATTTGGGGTAGATAAGAAAAGTCAATAATTTGGTTTATTATTGTTATTGACGTAATAACCTTTAAAGGATTTTTAGGTATTATACTAATTTAAATTTTATACCTTCTTAAGAAATATACAGGGTGGAAACGATAAGTGATCTCACTAAATTATTTCTAAACTATCATACACTAGCTTTAGGCCCGCGGCTTCGCGCGCGTGGACTACATTATCTACATATTTTACGGAACCCTATTTTTTTCCAAAATAAAATATAGCCTATGTTACTCGTGGATAATGTAGCTTTCGAATGGTGAAAGATTTTTTAGAAACGGTCCAGTAGTTTTCGAGCCAAACAAACAAACAAACAAAGTTTTCCTCTTTATAATATTAGTGTAGATTATAGAAAAAATAGTTACTGATCCTGAAAGTTCTTCACGAGCTCTATTAAACGGTATCAGTAATAGATTACAGAATAAACTGGATCTATCCGAAAATTCATTGTTTTTCATTCATCCATAACGGCTGTATAAACTGACTCTATAATTTTACGTTATTAATAAAAAAATAGTGTTATTAATCTATCGTTATCTAGAGCTACATTTCAATTACCTTAAGAAATTGGAATTGACAACACTATATCTTCAGAAAATTCAGATACCGATCCCACTTACCCTTACTACGGACCACCGACACCAATTTAATCGGTCGCAAATTAAATCTTTCAATTAGTAGCCGGTGCCGGCCGTTACCGATTACCGGTAGCAATAACCGTGTTTAACTGCGGTTAAACGCCGATTAGCGCGTCGGTGCAACCGGCCTGTTACAAACCAGATTGATAATGAATAATGATTGAGTGGAAAAATTGATATTGAGCAGGCTGTTTAGTATTGAAAGGTGTGTTTTATCTCTAAAAGCCTGTTATTAGGTAGGGTTGGTGGGAAAGTTTTTAATTAAGACTATATTTGATCCCTCTTGCTGTCTTTCCTGAACACTATAATCCGGGCCTTCTCAAGGCGAGAGTGAATAGGCACTTAAAGGGCAGATATGTACCATCCTAGACTGCATCTCACTTAACACCAGGTGCGATTGCGGTCAAATACCTGCATTGTCATGCATAAAAAAGTATATTTAATGTAATATCATTACTTTTGCTGTTCAAAATTTTATTTTCACAAAAAAGTATTTGTATACATAATTATGTAATAAATCAGAAAACCGACGTCCTGCAGTAAATACGCTTGTAGTTGTAGATGCTCGATTATTTCGGCGTCATTTATCAAAATACTGAGACCAGTGTGGTGATCATCACCATTTTAAGCCATAGAACGTGATGGATTATCTTAATTCCTACAAAACTATTGCATGGAAACTTTACAGAGTTGTCGATCTAACTTAATACGTCCAATGCTGGACTCTTTAGCGCCTACTAGTTCAAAGTCTTTGACGAAATCTGAAAAACGCTAAACGCTTTCATTGCTAGCAAAACTCAAAGCCTCTGGCAAACAGGTCCTAAATCTCGCTTTCTGCACCAGTGACGTCACATGCCAGTAAATCTCGGCACACTAGCGCCACCACGGCCATAACTCGCGGCTCTCATATCATTACCTCGCAGTGGGGAGTGGGGCCTTATTGCCCCGCGTTATGGGGACGTTTATTAGGTGCAGGACTTGTGGCGGACATTTCGTAGTTTCTTATACTGCTAATGCGATTAGAAGGGTGTATAAGGTTGGCAAAAATATATCAACTTATATTCATGTCTCCTTTAAATACTTATTCATATAAACTTAAGTAAATGTGCACCGTCAATACTTAGGCAGAGTTGAATCATCTTACTTTAACTTTGACAAACGTCAAAAGTCAGTCAAAATCCATAATGTACAAAAAGCACCGGTTATCGTCAAAGTTAGGTGGTGCAACTCAGCCTTAGATACCTACTTAGTATTAGCGATTGCCCGCTACTTCGTACGCGTTGAGTCTGTTTAACCGCGTTCGGGGTTGAATTTTGCAAAATCCCGTCTTCAGTGAGCACCTACGTTCTAAAAGGAACCCTCATGCAAAATTTGAGAATCCTAGCACTTATAGTTCCTAAGATTTCGTGATGAGTGAGTCAGTCAGTGACCTA
Source organism: Ostrinia nubilalis (assembly GCF_963855985.1). Taxonomy (NCBI): domain Eukaryota; kingdom Metazoa; phylum Arthropoda; class Insecta; order Lepidoptera; family Crambidae; genus Ostrinia; species Ostrinia nubilalis. Next base: position 13,623,162 of record NC_087107.1, on the reverse strand, counting down.
CATTACCATTAATAAAATATCCCATATCAATAACCAATGCTAACATTTTTCACTCCTGTATGATTTTCTACCAAGCAAAAGGCGAGGGTTAAGTTCGATTTACATGACCTAAAACTCACCCCGAATGTTCAATTAAACCCACACTATTTTCGGACTTTCTCCAAAAAAATCATGGCCGCATTAGATCAGAAGTGGAGCGAACTTTTAAGTCAACACGAAGTTTTGTTTTAGACAAGAAAAGTTTGCTTTGCGAACTTCCGAGGTGGAGTTAGTTTGCCGGCCTAATTTGTCGATACGGATGGTAATAAATAGAAGTATCTTTTAGCCTAGAGAAGTTTGAGATAGTTAGATATTTTATTTGAAAGATAAATTGATAAGGCTCATTTAACTACGAATAAATGTATGGGTTTTGTTATTATAGTCTATCCAATATAGCTTGATTAGAATGACAGCTGCCATCAAAAGTAACGACATAACTTTGTAGTAGCGATCAATGAGAGCTAAATATTGGCGGACAAGAAATAATTCACGTCTGACCTACAAACAATATTTTCGACGACAGTGCTTCCAATAAAAATGTTAATTTCGTGTATATGCAGCGTTAAATTACACCAATAAGTAGTAATTCGAAATTATAAAAATCAAGCTAGAGTATTAACGACGTCTCTACAAGGTTATCTCGAGTTACAAAAATGTTAGTGTTGGGACATATCGACAAATGTCATATTAAATTAAAACTATTTTTTAACATATTTAACAAATTTTTTTTCTAACTGATTTTTTTACATATTTAAGTCAAGTTATACGTTTTTCTAAATGTTCACTATTAAAAACCAAAAAACATTTCATTCTTAAATAATCAAACATCGGAAATCAATCACCGGTAATTTTTTGGGTATTCATAGCACCGTTGCTCTAGAAGAGATGCCCACCGCCCTCTAGCGAGAGGAAAAAAACACTGAAGAACACTGATGATAATGACTACGACTTAGGTTGTACACCCTTGACATGAATTTTAAATTTACTGTCTTTAAATTTAAATCATAATTGTCATTTTTATGAATAAAGATATGAAGAAAAATTGGGTGCATTTTTTTATATCATTTTTTCGAAAACTTATCGATACATCTATGTGAACCGTACGAAACATACTCAGCACTAGTCACATTCGTTTGACAGCCGTCATTCTAATCAAGCTATATTGGATAGACTTATATTAATAACCAAGTACATTCACTTACAAAAAATTACCTACATTTTTATACATTCCTAGTACAATATACCGAAGTGTAAGTGCAATTCTCTTTTCGTGAAATGATTTTGTGAAAAATATTATTGGCAGGTAGTTGCTAATTGCTCATAGGATAGGCCCCCTTAATTTAATTTATTGTCCGTGGTGCATAATCTTTTCTTAAAGGTTTTAAACCTTTGTTTGTCACCTGTCATCCGCTTTGCAATGGAGGGAAGTCGAACCTTAATTTCGAACTCCTCCTATGTTCTTCTGATTAATTTCGTTGCGGGTCCAATGACAGTTTAACTTTCCCCCGGGACAAACTTGACCTTCATTGGTTGGGTTTTTGTGGCGGTCAAGCTGTAGATCCTGGCTACACAGGAGTTGCAGTGGTGGGAACGAGAGGTGGGAATAGTCCCGAAGTGCAATTCTCTTTCTTTCTGGTCTTAAGAGAGGCCCAAATCAGTTTGGGCGGGTAATTTTCAATAAATAATTTCCCAGTATTTATTTCAGGAGCATTTTAAATAATTTACTTAAAATATTTTTCACCAAACTGTAAAACTCAAAGACGAACAAACAAAAAAGAATCTCTTGTTAGTTTAATACTGCTCATTAATATTTATTCAAAACCCGTGATATCCAGCGGTCAGTGGACATTTCGGACATCGGCCGCGTAATTGAAATCGGTAATTCGCACCATTACCGGTAAAAGCCGTTTCGGTAATCGGCAGTTTTATTACCGTCGCAGCAGCGCGGTCGTGCAGCCTTTTACGGAATTATCCGATAATCGATGTATAATTTTTGGAGTTCGCTTTTGCTGAAATTTTACGGGCTTTTGATGGTATTTTGCTCAAAGGTTTTGATAAAAATGACATAAAAAATTTTAAAGAGGCTTTTTGTCTAACATTATTGTTTTAAAGTGTATTATTTTTTATAATAAAAATATTAATGAATGTGTTTACAACAGTACTATCTATTATAAAGAAAATTCGGAGACTTATTCCATTTCATTATTTATAACATTTGAAGTATTTAAGAAATATACTTACTAATTTACGACATCATAAAGGTAGCAGGAAGGCGCTGGATGCAGGCCGCTACCAACCGGGCAACATGGAAAGCATTGGGGGAGGCCTATGTTCAGCAGTGGACGTATGGCTGAGATGATGATGATGATGACTTACTAATTTAAGATAACTTCATTACCATTAACGACAACCATTATCCATCCCTGTCAAATGTTTGACGTCAATAGAAACAGGATCCTACTGATTTTAAGACGGCAAAAGACCTAAAATGTACTTAAAATAAGTAGGTTTACTTAACGTTGAAGTGTTTAACTTGCTCCTTCTACCATTCCTTAGTAAATTATTGTTGAAATTGTAAACTTTTACATTTAGTGAGTTGTTATTACGTTTTATCGCCGCATTTAGGTACGGAGTGCTATTAGACAGAGATAGAGCACGTCTGCCCTCTCGTTCTGTACGGCTGATTATGTTGAGGGCACCTGAGCATCATGAGTCATTTCCCCTTAAAAATATTCATGGACTTGTAAGAAAATGGCGGAATAAATTCCACAATTTTCCAGGAAATGTTTAACCAGAAATGGCCACAAAAATGTTGTCCGCTCACAAAAAAATTACCAAAATGGTAACGAGATAAAATATTTTTTATTCAGTGTTACCTGAACTGTAATTTAGTTATGGAATATGAGGCTATGTGCTTTAACAATCCGTTAAGTAATTAAACACGGTAAAAATTATACTTTTAATTGAAAGTAATAAAATTAATCAAATTGTAGCTTTCCAGTTTTATAATTCCTTGTACTCGTCAGTTTTTATACGTTTATGTACAATACGAGTACATACATAGTATGATCCAAATATACCCATCTACTGGTAACTGTGAAAAACTAGGGCAGTCCGCTTCCTATATACCTACATAATAATATGTGAGTAGATCTACATTCCCCACAGTAGCCAACTCTTACATTTACTAGCCTAAACCAATCTCGGCGTGCATAAACCCCATGCTAGTTCCACCACTAAAGGGGATATTCCATTAACGCCATAATCAAAATTCCGCCGCCGTCCGCCCCATAACGGGCGGCCGAGAAATATTCCCCTTAAGTGTCACGTGATGGGGCTTTCTCTCTCTAGCTGAGACTGCCAATTTGACGGCAGAGGAATTTGCTATTTTACACTAGAAGGGGCGAGATTTCAGTGAAATAAATTAACGTTTTGATGCTTGAGGTAATTCAATGCCAGGTTGTATTGAGTTCTTAATTACTGGAAGATGAAAACTTGGGAATTTTGCCGCATTTCCATGGACGACCTTCGTTCACCAATATCTTGGAACTCTTTAAACGATATAAAAAAGGAGATTCTCAATTCAGCTGAATATTTATTTTTTTGTATCTGCTCAGGCTCCAATACCATCTCGAAATAAGCACAATAAATACTAATTGAAAAAAAAAAAAACCTTACAAGAAACAGGATATTAATCCCGATCACAACACTACCTTAACATTCTAGGTATTTAATTTAGACAAAGGTTTTTTATAAAATATGCCTTAATCATCCAAAAAATCCGAGCCAAGTCTGGACATCTGACTTTTGAGAAATATACTCGTAGGACAGGGACTGATTTCCGCAAAGATGGCTATCGTTTTTATACTTTTTACACTCGATGTGCGCTCAAATTCGAAGTATTTCAATGTTTTTTTTATAATTTATCACTTCACTGCACTTTAGAACACAAAATAACACCAAATTTGTACACTAAAGTCCATTAAATAATAAATTAAAACCATTAAAACAGATCGACCATGCTTCCCGTTCAACTACCCTCCACGGAATCCCGTTTTTATACTTAACAGTTGGCACCCCTGGCGATTGACAGGACCTTACTCTACAGTGGCGCCATCTTGATGAGTGCAAATGCGATAGTCCTCGTACCACTTTAGCGCTCATCAGTTGGTGCCACTGTCTTCGCTACTAGCAAGTGACAGGACCTTACTCTACAGTGGCGCTAACTGGTGAGCGCTAAAACGATAGCCCTCATTTCGGATATGTCCAGCTCTTTTTTTTTCAATTAGGTACAAGAGATTCTGATCATTTCAAAATTCTGGCCATTTGACTATTGACCGGGAATGTAGGACTTGTCCGGAACATATCCAGCCGGACAGCCGGACAGTGGCGGAGTTTACGGCCGGCGGTGAAACGGCGTTGTTCCGGAGCCCGTTGAATTACTCATGGTCGGTTCCTTCCTTTTGTCACATGTCGCCAGCCATGCATTGGCTCTGTTCTTATTTGTCTAGGAAATGTATGAGGTTTGGACCACGGATACAAAAATTGAGAATGTTTAAAAGTTTAAACCTTTTCTATCTATGTGTGTAAAGTAAGATAATATTTTGTATATTTAAGAGACTGCAGTTTCATCATTTCAGCCACAAGATATGCACCGCTGAACATAGGCCTTTCCCAGTGATAGAAATCTTCTCCAATGGCAGTTCATAGCGGACTGCATCCAGCGTCTTCCTGCTACCTTTATGAGATCGTCGGTATATCTTGTAGATTTATTTATTCTTTATTGATCAAAGAAAACGATATCGATAGCGAACGCTACCTTATCCTCTACTAGTTCTTTGTGTTTAAACTTGACTTTATTATTATTTACCAACATCAACAGCTTACAACTGCATAGCTTAGCATATTAATTTAACTAAATCGTCGTCAGTCCACTGTCTTCTTCCACGCGAGCTAAGAGCAATAATTGCGGCCATGTGTCTCTAAAATCACCGGCACTCTACATTAAGGAACCCTTTATTGCGTACACTAATATAACATTAGCGGGGCGGGTTATATAATAATATGACATAAGAGAGTTAGGTACAGAAGGCTTGTGCTAACTATCAACTAAATAATAAATTACTTGAAAAAATCGATCTGCCCAAGGTGAATTTAGTTTGAGATGCAACTCTCTTAACGCTAAAAATTTTAAATACTATCAACTGCTAGTCTCCCTTTAAAAAAACAGTTTATATCTATCAAGTTTTCCTAAACTTTCTTTATTAATTACTCTAACTATTGGTGAAAACCGCATCAAAATCTGTTCAGTTAATTTTGAGTTCATCGCAAACGTGATTTAGTGATTTTTACCAAATCTTCATCGTATTCAAGTTACCTTCATGAGGGTATATCAATTGATACCTGTGTTACTTACCTATCACTTCGCACCGGCCTTACTTACATACATTAAAAAGACCTGTAATATATTATCATTTTTTTCTTAACTACAAGATTTGGTAAATTTCACCATAGATAAAAAAGTGTCACTGAAGACATTGATATTTTTGGCTTCGACTTTTGACCTACTGAACCTAGTTCCACTACGTTATCAAAGCAAAGAAACTACGAGTATTCCAGAAATAACATTCACTAAGTTAAAGGAATAAGTGCGAATTTGGCCTGACAGAGTAGTCGCACATACAGACTGATTGATCGTCGCGCCTTGATGTAGGGCTGACACGGAATATTGGGGTTCCGTAAACAAATAAGACTTGTGATGTTGGAAGACGTTGACGTGTGCCGTTGGACGAAGAAGTTAATGTTTAGTTATTTGTATTATTTTCATATTGGCATTGGCATGGCTAGCTATAAGCTTTGGGACGTGTAAAAGTGCCTTGAAAATTATAGAATGAATGATAGATAGAATTATGACTTTTTAAAAATAGGCCTGGGATATAATGTTTGATAGCCTACCGTTTTGCCTCAATGTCTATTTAAAGACATGAATGAATACTTTGATCCTGTGTATCGCAAAATCATTAAAAGGAAATAAATATTTCCGGTTGAAAATAATTTACGATTCATGCATTTTAATCTTCAAAGTAATCTATCTTTTGAAACATACTGAAATATGAAATGCTACACCTTTGTGTAATACATTGTCAAGCTAAGTTCCCTGTAATAAAAACAGATACAAAGATGTTTTAGCTTATAATGGTGCCATAAAGCTGTAGTAATGAATGTGTAGGGGGTTAATGTCTACAGTTATCGTTTTCCACTTCTGAACACAAAATATTTACCTACGGAACCATTCTAACAGAACTGCGGCTCGCCCTTGACCGTTGTTCCGTGATTTTTCTTATTGTTCTGTCGCAGGGCTGTGATAACTCGTATTGTAGTTTGTAATAGGTTTTCATTTGACACATTGTTTATTATGCCCGTGGAAATGTTTTCTTATTTTGGGAAACTTGTCGTGAAATATTACAAGTACCTACCTAATCACATAGCATAGAATCGCCTTGCTCTGTGCAAGTAATGGATGTGTAAATAAAAATATTTTTCCATCTTGGACGTTGGGTAATATTCATACGTCATGTGTCATAATGTGTAGTTTTTATTTATATTTTTATATTAATCAATTTATTTATCGTGGAGATTATGGCAAAACCCTCCACTATAGTGGAGGAGGCTCATAGTCCAGCAGTGGACTGTAAAGGGCTGTTGATGATTAATCAATTACCAACAACTTACAACAGTAACAAGAAACTCATGAAAAAGACGACGGTGAAAATAATCAAGTTTCTTGCACTACAATATTTAAAAAAAATCACTAGAATATCAGAATTAACTTTTTCAAAGCCAACTTTAATTTTAATCTTAACATGCTGAAGAAATAGAGCACTCAAGTTTTAATTTTGTAGACTTGACTGTGCATGTTTTTGTGAGCTCGAAACAAAGATACGAGACCGAGTTAAGATTTTAACTTGAAACTTCAGCATATAAGTGAGAACTGTAAGCAAAGACAAAGTAACTCATATTGTGACTAAAGCTTCCAAAACCCTACAAAACTGTAAACTGTATACCTACTCACAGTTACTTTTCACAATGTTCTTCTTCTTGTCGTGTCGACAACAAACCTACATAGTGTCAGCCCAAAACTCTGCTACAAGAGTGGCGTGGTCAGTAGCGTTCATTAAATCTTCCTGCGTGCAATTGTTTTTCTTTTCACAATAGGTTTACGAGTATGTCTGACATGAAATTCGAGCCCAGGACCTACGAGATGAGATAGGCAGTATTAACCACTGATAATAACTTTCAGTTGGCATTCTTTACCGGAAATCGATTCTCCCAAACAAGCGCACTCCAAGTCCCAGAACGATGTAAATTCTTTGTTTTAATAAAGTAAATTTCCAAATCAGATTCCGAAGTTGAAGACAACCGGCTGCGGTTAATGTTGAACTTTGCACTTGTTTAATAAGTCAAGTTGTTTCAGCTGTGGAGCTTTCATTAAGAGACGTTAACGCCTTCGAAATAAGTGGTTAAACACAATTTCTTTACCTGGAAATAGGAAATTACCCTACAGAATTGACACCTGATGGTAAAAAAATCACCACTGCCCATTGACATTCAACACAAAAAGTTTTTCTGATGCTTTAAGTTGCAGCGATGGGAATAGTCCCGATGATGCTCTATATGATTTTAAATAGAGTCATTTGAGCTCTTTTAATGATATCAATGTTGTATCTATCAAGAAACACCGAATAATAACTGCTCATAACACAACTGAACTGAATCCCGAATAAGTTTCCAATTGGTAAAGAGTAGGAAGTGAAATCTTGTTTTTACATAAGTTACTAGCGAGTTCAGGTATAGGCTTAAAATAACTTCGTATTATTCTATCTTTCCTTTGATTTATGAGACACCAAATTAGCTGCTTACAACAACAGTTATGACCTCTGAACCATTTAGGTACTACCTGTGGTACTACTAACTATGCATCACTATACTTTTTCGGTAACCACTGTAACTTCTGAAGGTCATAAACATTAAAAAGTACCTGACTTAAACACCACATTACTTCAAACATAAAATACTTACCTCTCAGTGAAATAAATTCAAAAATGCTCCTTCATATTTCAGGAGATGGCGTTATTATATAATGTCTTCTTGGCCACTTCACAGTATTTACGACTGCTAGAGAGGGTAAAAATATACGGGTGACTGAGGAATCTCCAGACTATGCAACTGTCTCAGAGCTTTGGCAACTGGCAACTCGCAACTAGTTGTTTGCTTTTATTAATCTGATAGCTGCCCACGACTTGAACCACGTGCTATTCTAATGTTTAAACCATGTCATTGTAAAGATTCATCAATTCCGTTGTTTAGTTTTCGAAAAAGAATTAAGTACCTATTTAAACATCCATACCTTTAAGTTTACTCATATTCATTAAGTAAATGATGCTGATTGTAGGTTCTCAATTTCGTTTGTATCGTTCTATCCAAGAAGCTGTCGGGGACAGCCTACTGTTCCATTCCTGCCTCGTTAAATAACATAATTATGTTGAAATGCACAAGCATGAGATTGTTCTCTTCTTTTAGTTTTCGATTATTACCAAAATTGTCGACTGGCTTTAATTATAACCACAACTCGCACATAATACCTATAAATTCCAACATCAATACCCTTACAGTTGCTGTCAAGCAACTGTAGCGAAAACTTGTCAAAAAGTTTCCAGTTGCTCCAACAGAGTTGCCTAGTCTACGGAGCGCCTTCCAGCTTCCAAGATGCAGAATATTTTGACAGAAAACCGTTATATTTGCGTAGTTTACTCAGGGAAATGTATTCAAATGAAAAAGATAAATGCGACAGACAACGTTACAGTACAGTTGGTATATTAATCTTTACTGTAGTTTAAGTGTGTGGAGTTGTATTGGTGCGACATTGCTACAGAAAAGTATAATAGAAAGTATAGTGCATAAATTGCTACAGAAAAGTACTTATAATAGAAAGTGAACTGCATTTCTGAGTACTTAAATTAATTAATATATTTTCAGCAGTGGCACACATTTAGTTTTATTTCCAGAAGAAAGAATAGGAAAGATTGTCAAAGATTGTAAGCTACTGATTTTCATCAATAAAAAATATATCTTGCCAGTTTTGCTTTGTCTAATTTAATTCTAAATACAGCATAATCGTCCAAACGAAACGAACGTGTAAAATATAATCATACAATTATTTCGTACACAGTTCAATTTGTCAGAAGCGACAGCCCTGATCCTGGAAACAAAGTAAGGAAGCGTGTTCGATGGTGACTTCTTAATCTTACCAGACCGCCATCGGCTCGCAAACCGCGGTCTGACTCTTAAGAGATAGCGGAATATGAGTTTACCATTGATGATCGAAATTTCATCCTTTAGCGGGCCAGACACTATCATTAACCCATCTTCTTCTTGTCGCGTCGACAACAAACCTACACAGTGTCAGCCCAAAACTCCGCCACAAGAGTGGCGTTGTCGGCAGCACTCATCAAATCCTCCTGAGTGCAGTTATTAACCCATTATGGGACGGTATGCATCAAACGGAAACCCTTACTACTGATATTGCAGTGGTTGGAATGAAGGTATGAAAATAACATTGAGGTCATTATTACTGATGATGTCTTGAGGCTTTTGGACAGACGACAAAGAAATCGTCAATCACAATGTGTAAACTTTGCTTAGTTTGGGACTATAATGATGGAGTGTAAAATCAAGAAGAAATTAATGAAGTGCACATTACTGCTCGATAAATCTGCAGGCTTTTCTGTCTTGTCCTTAACCTGGAAGATTTCATTTTGACTAAAATCCACATAATAATAAAAAAAAGTACACGCGTGTTATTTTAAAAATAAAGTTTTCATTTTAACTTTTCTTTTAAGTACCTAAACTTCAATATGTGTGTACCGACCAAGTTTTACTGGTCCCTTATTAATAAAATATAGTTTATAATTTTTTTTTTCAACTTGCACCACGCACTAAAGCTAGGTTTGTGGTTCGATTGGCAGAGCAACTTTGTCATTGTTCTGCAAGAGATTCTGGAGATTTTTAACAGCGACGGCTTTATATTAATTATTATTGCCTAATCAATTAACGCGAGTTGTTGAACTCAGGAGGGTCAACGATGGGGATGAAAAATTAATAACTGTAATGAGCGGCAAAGTAGAAAAGTTCTTCAATTTTATGTGATGTGGTCAGAAGTTAGCAATAAAATGGATGTTTGAAATAATTGTTGGTTCGAACTATCAACCAAATTAACTTAGAAAAGTTTGAAAAAAAATACCTTTTTTCGCTCAAACAAAAAGCTCAAACTTTTACAGATTTAGAATTTTACACACTGTGGTTTCATTGAGGATCTAGATTTAAAAAGAAAAGTTATACCTAGTAGGTATCATTTTAGCAGAATTTTCAGCCACTTTACACCTCATTCGTTTGCTACTGTAATTCAAGCGTTCATGTATTTTAACTTATTCAAATGAACCCGATTATTCAACTGTTCAACAAACCTGCGATCCGACTTCAATCCGATCGAAATTCAATCCCGAGTCAGCTCGAACCACTCAATCCATTACACTTAATAGCTTAGGACATTCGGAGTTGAATAACCCCTAACAAGTAGCTAGAAATTTAAAGGATTAGCACGGATTCGGTAATCTCTTGGCAAGCCGGACGGAATCGGGCGGGACTGTAGTTTAGGGCACAGGTTCTCAAAACTGTGACCTTTCTTGCCCCTGAAAACTATACAAGGTTCATTTGTACGTGCTAAGTTATAATTTTATGAATCAACCCAGTTTAGAAGAAAATATCGACGTAAAATCGCAGTCTCTAAATTTTGCGGTAATACACTGAAAAAAGTACCTAATTAACAAAACTAGATAAGCTAATCGAGGAATAGTCAAACTTTGTTTACTAATAAATAAATACTTGTACAAAATAATTTTGATTTATCATTTTTGCTACACTTATTTGTGATATATTTGTTTGTTTGTTTTTATTGAATAGGCTCCGAATCTGCTGGACGGATATGAAAAATTATTTCAATACTATGTTAAAATATGTTTAATCTGTAATGTGAAGTTGGCAACACTGCCTGTCTGTCAGTTGTGTGTAGAAAATAAAAAAGTGAGCTATGGCGTCTTGAAAGTCTTCGTTTTATTTTACAAAGAAAGTTCATCATTAATACTAAAAGGTTATGGGCACCTCAAATATATCGCTTCCGCAATTGTCTGCGGACAATTTCGGTCATTGGAAATTCCGAATTAGATGTTTGCTAGAAGAAAGGCAATTGATCGACACCTTGGACGATGACGAGGTAGATAAAAAGAGTGATTCGCGAGCCAAATCCATTATCGTACAGTGCATCACCGACAAACACTTAGATCTGGTGAAAGATGCAAAAACAACAAAAGAAATGTTTGCCATTTTGTGTTCTATTTTCGAGAGAAAATCCATCGTAAGCCGAATTCATATAAGGAAAAAGTTGCTAACCTTAAAACTGCAAAACAACGAGAAATTGGAGGAATATTTCCTGAAATTCGAGTCAATAATCAGAGAATTAGAGAATGCAGACAAGAAACTTGATGAAGAGGAGAAAATTACCTATCTTTTGTTGGGACTTACTGAAAAATACAACACTCTGGTAACGGCACTGGAAACAATGAATGAAAAGCTGACATTAGATTTTGTGAAAGGAAGATTACTGGATGAGGAGCTGAGGAGTGCAGGACAGGATGAACAGAACCAGCAACCCCACCAGATGGCATTCAAAACCAATGCAATAATATGCTACAAATGTAAAAAGGAAGGCCACAAGAGCTTTGAATGTCGATCCAATGCAGCGAGAACAACAAGTGGTAATTATAGAGGAAGAGGTTATAGAGGTCGTAGCCGAGGCAGAGGGTATCATCAGAGTCAAAGTCATGCTGCAACTACAGAGGAAGATCAACGAGAATTTACATTCTTATCTGGAACCGAGAACCAATGCAACATATTTGAAGAAAAAGAAAATATAGAATGGATCATCGACTCAGGATGCACGGAACATCTCATTCAACAAAAGTATATGAAGTATATGAGCGACATTACTGAAATTGAACCAGAAATGAAGATATATATTGCAAATGGAGACTACGTGATTGCCAAGAAAAAAGGGACAATAACATTAAAGTGTAGCGGTCATAAATTAACTTTGAATGCTCTTATAGTTGATAACTTATCATTTAACCTAATTTCAGTCAAAAAGATTGTGCAAAAAGATTGTAATGTTCAGTTTACTAAAAATGAAGTAAAGATTCGCAAAAACTATTCAAATGATTGTATTACAGGGTATTGTAAAGGAAAACTATTTGTTCTAAAAGCATCTTTATTTTCAGAAAACAATTTTTGTGGTATCAGCAAAGGATTTTTATGGCACAACAGATTAGGTCATGTTAACAGGCACAGTTTGAATATCATGCAGCTTCCTGTCTCCAACAAGCCATGTGGACCATGTATGATGGGTAAGTCGACTCGTCAGCCATTTCCACACACTCCGAAGCCGAGGTCATCACACATTGGTGAACTTCTTCATACTGATGTAGCTGGACCTGTAAACATAAAAGGGATTAATGAAGAACTATACTATCAGGTAATTGTTGATGATTTTTCACATTTTGTAGTAGTTTATCTATTAAAAAGTAAAGATGAAGCGACTAATAACTTGACAATGGAGGTGAATTTAAGAATAAAGTCATAGAATCTTTTTGTATAGAGAAAGGAATAAATATTGAATATACTCGCCCTTACTCACCCCAACAAAATGGAGTTTCTGAAAGGATGAACAGGACTCTCTACAACAAAGCGAGAACTCAAATTTTAGAGACAAATCTTCCAAAACATTTATGGGGAGAGGCCATACTTGCTTCAGCTTACCAACTTAACAGATGTCCCTCATCAGCTATTAATTTTCAGATACCAGCAGAAGTCATGTTTGGATCTCTAGACCTGAGTAGACTGCGTGTTTTTGGAAGCAAAGCTTGGGCTATTCAACTACCCAAAGGAAATAAATTTGAAGAAAGAGCTCACGAAATGAGATTAGTGGGTTATGCCCCTAATGGTTATCGACTGTGGAATCCAAAAGAAAACAAGATAGTAATATCAAGAGATGTGAGATTTGATGAGGAAGACATTAAGTACAAACCAATAAATGAAGAGACAAAAAAGGAACAAAGATATACTTATGGTGAAGAAAATGAAAATGACATGAATACAGGATGTGACAACAATGAAGACGACTCAAATACAGGATGTGACACAATTGGACTAAAAGATAGATCGGATAAAAATGAACAAAGGCAGAATACTGAAAGAAACCAAGTACACGTAAGACCACAAAGAACAATTAGAAGACCTAACTACCTAAAAGACTATGAGACATATGATAATAATAATGAAAGTGATTATGAAAGTAGTGAATCTAACATAGCATATTGTTTGAACACCTTTGTTGACACAGAACCAATTACCTACAAAGAAGCTATTAAAAATCCAGAATGGACAGAAGCAATAAAGAAAGAACTAGATGCTCACAAAAAACTACAAACCTGGGAATCTTCTATTCTACCGGATGGACATAAAGCTATTGACACTAGATGGATCTTCAAGCAAAAGTCAGATGGAACTTACCTTATGAAATGTACCTTATAGAGAACTAATTGGAAGCCTTACTTACCTTTCGGTGACAAGTAGACCCGATATCACCTACGCAACTTCTTTCTTGAGTAGATACCTGGATAAACCTACATCACAGCACTGGAAAGCAGCGAAAAGAATTTTAAGATACCTAAAAAACACTATTAACAAAGGACTTACATATTTCAGGACTGACAAACCAATACAGCTAATAACATACACAGATGCAGACTGGGGAAGTGACAAAACTGACCGCAAAAGTGTGAGTGGATCTGCAACTTATTTTGGTAAGAATTTAATATCTTGGTCATCAAAAAAACAATGTACCGTCTCACTATCATCTGCAGAGGCCGAGTACATAGCAGCAGCTTCAGCCACAACAGAGCTCATCTATCTAAAAGGTATTTTGAATAACTTCTACAGTCATAATTTTAAATCCTTACTTTTGATTGATAATCAGAGTGCTATAAAAATAATAACCAATAGGGAAAATGGTAAAAGAACAAAACACATTGACATTAAATATCATTATATTAAAGATGCAGTTAGAAATCATAAAATTAACATTACATATGTACCAACTGAACATAATGTATCAGATATATTTACAAAACCACTATGTGAGATTAAACATAACTATTTTACATCTAAGTTGAATATTGTGTAACCAAGTAAATAAGTAAAATAATGTATAAACAGTAAATAAGTAAAAAAAAATATGTAATAATGTAAACAGCAAAAAAGTAAAAATAAAATGTAAAATTCATTGAAAGTTCATCTAAACTGAATAGTATTGTATAAGTTAACCCTTAAATCTAAAGTTCATTTAATATTGTATAATGTGTAAAAGGTAAAAAGAAAGCATTTAAAATTGTATGACTTATTAAAGTGGTCTATTATAAATACCTATTGCAATGTTACAAATGCTTATGATTTTAACATTGAAGGGGGGTGTTAAAATATGTTTAATCTGTAATGTGAAGTTGGCAACACTGCCTGTCTGTCAGTTGTGTGTAGAAAATAAAAAAGTGAGCTATGGCGTCTTGAAAGTCTTCGTTTTATTTTACAAAGAAAGTTCATCATTAATACTAAAATACTAGAACATTGCTTAGTGCTTTCTAGACAATTATACTGTTTTTATTTGATAGATTAAAACAAGTACCAACAATATTACGGCTGCATTTCAACCAGATTTTCTGGCATTTTGACTCTCAAAAATTTGAGAATCAGTGTCTCAGACCGTTCTAGTCGAATTTAGTGCTTGTCGCAATGGTTCTATCGCTCTAAGTTAGGGCTCCAGATTAGCCAGACTTAGGGGCTCCTCAGGTCCTGGAATTATGGTTTTGGCACTGGGCTATGGGTTATTGTATACCATAGAGTTGGTATTTATGTTTGTATGAAATTAAATTGAAAGTTGTTTAACAAAAAAGGAAAATTGAGATGAATAAGTAACGACGTAGGTTTCTAAAAAAATCTACAAGAGAATCGTGTTTATTATAATACTTTTTGATACTAATATCGTTAACGCGAAAGTTTGAGAAGATTGATGGATGTTGTACCTACGTTTGTGTCTCTTTACACTCAAATTACTGGAGTTTCTTTTTTAACTTCACAGCGTTGTAACTTAAATATTAGACTAACACATGCTATAATTAATTTTCAAATTATACGCAGTAGCACTAGGTTGACCGACGATCTGACGAAGGTCACGGGAAGTACCTGGATGCGGGCGGCGCATGACCGGTCGTTATGGAAATCCTTAGGAGAGGCCTTTGTCCAGCAGTGGACGTCATTTGGCTGAAACGAACGAACGCAGTAGCAACATGCAGAAACTGCATGCACGTTACCGGCTCTATTTGATTTTCATTAGTAGTGGTGACGAACGTCCAATTCCAATGATTCAGAAGACATATTTTTTCGTTTATTGTGGCATATTCATCCATTACTCGCTTTTTCCTTATTTATATCAACTCCCGAGAACAGCATAAAGGGATCCAGGCATATCGGCATATTCCCTGTTTCGGAGATAAGTATGGAGATTACCAGGATCCGGGAAGGGTGCCGAAATGTGGAGGATCGCCGATTATTCGCCGTCTGTACCCGATTTGGGGTTCCGTAGCTGAATATCAAAGTGGTTTGAATGTTTATGTCATTATCTGTTTTGGTACTGCACTCGGGTTACAGTAAGTAAGGAAAAAAAGTTGGTTCTTTGTGTAGATTTACTACCCCGGGGTTTCATTATTATTTACCAATAGTATGGATATTTAAATTACAATACTGAGCACCTTATTTCCCAACTCTATATGTATTTTTTGCACATGAAACTCGTCGGTTATAAGAAAAATAATAACGAAAATTCACCATAGCAATTCCTTTGTCAGATTAAATATAAAAACGTTCGTTTTTAATTCACATTTCAAAACTACTTAACCCACTGAACTCTCGGTGAAAAAATCCTAAAAATACTTATTTCATTTTGCAACTCTGCACATTTCTTCCATTGCAATCCTAACTTTATTCCGAGCGCAAAAGCCGTAATTTCGCGTGTCCAAAACAAGTTGTCTATGGATTTTTTTAGCTCGCTGACGGACGTCCGCCTCGGAACCGGAAATAAAAGAGGGGGAGGGGGGATAAGGGGGATTCGGACTAATCCCTGTTTAAGTAGCGTATCCCTTGCGGGCACGGTTAATCTGCGAACTCAGTTTCTAAGGGTAGGCATTTATTCGTGCCGATTTGGCGACATTTGTCTTAGTCTATTTTTTGTCTCTCTTACGAATGACGTCACTTCAAGATACATACCGTAGCTTTTCACGTATTGTTATTAGGGGTGGTTTTGCAATAAAAATCTTAAGTAGTCTGATATAATAATGTCTTTGGGCCGAACTGAAAAGGCGTCAATATTAATCCTACTGGTATACAAAATGACAACACATACTTACTTCAGCAAGATAGGAGGTAAAAATATAAACTTGCACATGCAATTATAGGGATGATTTATTACAGAACATCTTCTCACCATCTCGACTTATAAGACTGAAATATTGACTCGCAGGGACAGACACTATTTGAATTGTAACACACATGTCTGCTGTAACGAGGTTCGTTCATGATATACTGTCAAGATTGGACAGTATTGATATGCCTGGTTATCGAACTATCTGATGGCCTGTTTAGTACGTGTGAGGTCTATTTAGGTTAGTTTCGTTATTATGATTATTATTTATTTTATTTATTAAGGAAATAAACAGCAACATTCTTACAACATATAAACTAAAACAAAATAATTAACACATTTGCCTTAAATTATTTCCACTGATGAAAACTTTGGATATCAGTGTCTACCTGAAAAATATTATTAAAATGAGAATCGGTGGTTTAAAATAATATCTATGTCTACTTAACGTGCACAAATCAAAATTATGTATTGCTGCAATTTTGTTTGAAAAGAGTAAATGTACGCACATTTCACGGTCTGCTTAGTTCTACTTTCCTGGTATGATAGTTAGCTCTATTAATTTTATTACTGGACAATTTAATGGGCCGAGGTCTTCTTCACAAATAAAGCACCAACCATTTAATTAAATCTAGTGCGCGAATCTCTTCATATTTTAACCCTTAACAATGGTCCGGCTAAAAGGACCGGCTAAATTACTCCCGGTCTAGACGACCCGGTACAAACAGCTCGCATACCTCCATTAGGAACTAAATACCTACTGGATATGAGAAACATTTTCATTATACATAACAGTTTATAATGTGATTGTATAAAAGATAGTCATAAACTGTTCGCGCGGGCGGCCCCTAGTTCTAACATATTTAGAAACTTAATGCCCGTTTTCACCATCAATCCCTAAATTTTAAGTGACCCCTATGAAAACTAAATTCCTGTTATGTGTTACCATAGGGGTCACTTAAAAATTAGGGATTGATGGTGAAAATGGGCATAAGACTGTTTGATTAATGGGTACTAGATACTTTACTATCTTTCAGTTAAACCACTCCAAGTTGCAATGACAGCTCTCATTTGCTTATAAAACCTAATCTACATTTACAGCCCATTTGTATAAAGCGATAAAGATGTCTCCACTCAATAAATATTTAAATCAAAACTTATCTTATTTGTGCCACAACAACAGTCGTAAAATCTAAACAGAAGCCCGTAAAGAAAGCGCCTACATGTTTTATTCAAGCAATGCAACTGTAAACTTTTATTGCTATGTTGTTTTTATCAGGCGCATGACATCGAGACTGCCTACGACCTACGAGTATGTTTACTGTTTTTAATCGGGTACTAAATTCAATTGACCCTCTGTATAAATAATATAATATAGTAAGATTTATCATTGCTTACATGCAAATTGCTTTATATGACATGTGCTCTCATGTTAAAGGATTATTAAATGTTGTTTCGGTAGCTTCGGTGGTTTGAGTTTTTTCTTTTACAATTTAGTGAGATGAAATACAAGCAAACCGACTTCTTTGTGTCATGGTTGAGTGAAAACTAGGGCCTTGAGGGAGGGACGTTGAATCCCTTACAACGTTGGATATATGTTTTAACAGCTTGTAGTATTTTCTCACAAAAGGTCGGCGAAATCTCTTAACAGTTTATTTCGTCCTATATTACGATCCCAAGTATTCGAACATCAATCTTGGGATTGGAACTACAGTAATGCTACATCGTTTATTTGGAAAAAGTCACGGAATCCAAATAACTGATCCGTTTTCTTGTCCCGAATACCTTGTACACACCAGTGGGCAGATCCCTTGGCTAGTTTAGTTGAAGTATCGACACAATTTAACTGTCGATATCTACAATACACAATAGGTACCTACTTCATTTTTATACCTACTGATGATAATCAAAATTAATTAATTGACACATTATAATTTTACTTTATTAGCACCTACTTGAAACTATCGATGACACGTTTTCCTTTCGAAGAAGTAACTAGATTCCTATGAGGATGTTAATATAATTTATTCACCTTACTTAATTAGTCACTTTTTGTAATTTATAAGATGCATTAATATGCCAGTGCTGTAGAGTCACGTCTTATTAATAATATTAATAATAAATACACTTTATTGCACACCAAACAAATAACATAACAGAAAAAAAGGAACACACAAGATACAACTAGGCGGTCTTGTCGCTATGAAGCGGTGTCTTCCAGACAACCTATGGTGAGGACAGTTATTAATAATTTCAGAAAGATTTCTAAACTTTTCGAGTAGGTAGTTTGAATTCTGTCATTTTTAGGTTTTTAGAAAGTTGGTTTTTATCGATAGCTCATTCCGCAGCACTATCCTGTCTGTCTTAAGCGGACATCAATCAGGGTAGCCATTTGCCGACAAGGCAACGATTTGTCAAACCGCGTGTTTGTTTAATGGTACCGCCGGCAGAGGTTGGATTAAGAAAGGATGTAATATACGGTCAACAGGAAAAGGGGAACTTTTTTGGACAGTGAAGTAATGACTGCCAAAGAAAGGAGGGCATCTCATGGGTATTACATAATGATAGTGAAATGTTTTTGTTGTATTTACATGAGATACTCGTAAGTGTATATCTTGATGCTAATCAAACCAATGTCAAGACAAATTATTTAGTTGGCATTGTTGAACATAGTAATAAAGCTAGCTCTTCACAAGAAGCTATTGTAAATTTAGAACTTAGAGAAAGCTTGGAATGAAGAGAACTGAACCCAAATGAAATGGAACAAGGCACAGAAGAGGAAGATGAAAAATAGCACATTTTTCATTGTGGCAGTTACTCTTAGCATAATTTCATGCATAGAAGATGACACGTCAAGGTAAATACTATGGGATCTTATACAGTTGCAATAGTGACGTTATCTGATGTCGTCCATATCTACTTTCTGTTTGTCGTAAGCTATGAAATCATAGAATACCTAGCATAGGCATCAGACTCACACAAGAATGAACATCAAACGTATCTTATAGTACACTATGTAACTCTGTTCGATTTTTGTGTGAGTAAATAAAGATTTATAAAGATTTATTATCATTATTTTAGAAGTATTTAACAATGAAAACCAAATCCTGCCTTATTCAGATCCTTTCTGTTAACCAAAAAGCCAAAGCCAAATCAAGAAGTCAATGTGACCGAAAACGCGTAAAAATACCAACCCTGTTTCTATTTCCACTCCCAGCTGAGGACATAACGGCCTCTATTACGTGCAAATAGAGGCCTCCAGCACCTCATTACTGCGGGATCGGTTGACCACTTAATCTGGCACGGCAGTGTAGCCAAGATTATAGCTGGTAAACTTTATCTGGTAATGGAAAGTGTACAGGTTTATTTTCTGTATCAAGGCATTATTTAATTAGAAGAATTTTATGTTTGGAGCAGTTCGTTTAAAAAAAAATTAGGTGATAAGCTGTATTTTCCAAATTTCTTAGGTGAAAAATGCTGTTTTTTCTTATAAGATACCGATAAAATGCAGAATAATTGTTTTGTGAAATTATGACACTCGAAGACAGGATTATGACGTTACAAAAAAAATTAAGAATCTGATTAATACTTTTAACTATCTTAATTAACAGTTTAAATCTTATATTTTAGGTAGGTAGTTACCTATTTCATTTTTTATACAAATGGGATTGACAATAAATGTGTTAACTGTCAGGTAACAAACATTTCGGTTTTTATTACGTAATCCCTCCAAAAAAGCGACGAAAGAAACGAACAAAAAAGAAACAAAATGTCTGACGGCAACGCGCGGAACAAATCGTCGATTAGCCGGACAGATCCGGTTAGAACTGGCTGTCGCTGGTGGAAACTGGGTGAAGCCGGTTAAAAATGGCGAGGGAAGAAAGACTGAAAACAATATCAAGGAATGCTATGAGAAGATTTCGATGTTTGATTTGTATTGCCAACACTTCAGAATTTGGGCTGGTTACACCTGGTTTTAAAGCTGCTTACATCTTAGCATACTTACACTGTGTTACTTTAACTACATATAACCAACGTCAAAAGTATTTTAAACTCGATACAAAAACACCGGTTATAGGGCAACTGAGGCTTAATATTTTTTGTTTGTCTCACTTGAAAACACTACATTACATTTTGCAAAGCAAGTCTTATATCTTCAAAGCAACTTACAAGACTTACATTAATCGAGACAAATGTTTTATGAAATCTCCCCAGCTCCATTTAAGTCAGTCGAATATCCAATAGACAGGTACTCTAAATTGACACCTGAGATGTAGGTGCTAATACAAGCGTGCCTAATGACGTCACCGGTGCATCGCAATGCGGCAAGGATACATGTAAATTCCTCCAGGGGGCGCATGCTTCGGAGGCTTTGTAGACTTAAGAGGTGGTTTAGAGAATTTGATCTTAAAAAATAATTACAAAACTGGATGCTTAGAGATGATTCTGATACCACTGACGGAAAGAATCTGAAAAATAAAAGGAATATTACTTCCGATTTTTCAACTCCTGATGAAAATCTTTAGGCCAAAACACTTCAATGTAACATTGCTCTTAAAATCTAGTAGGCGCTTGTAATAACGCACTTTAAAGGTCACATTTCTTTCGCTTCCTTTAAATAAATTCATTTCATTCCACAAAATGTTATTTCCAATTACCACAACATCTCCTTTGTCTTTCCTGACAGCGAAGAGAAAAATACTCCACCGAGAAAATTATTTCTTCAGAAAAACTTGTGTTGCCAACATTTGATATTGGCTTAGCTATTGTCTTTGGAAAATCGAGATGACATTAAAAAGTGAAGTATTTCGCTTCTCCTAGACGCTTTTGTTTTCGTTCAATAATTTCCTAGTGATTGGAATTCTTCAATTCTTCCATGTTGTTTTTCAATTTGAAGACTGCTTAATTTATGAATTGTGTTTGTAGTATGAAATGAAAGTTAACAATTGAATCATGATAATGATTTAAGTATGGTAAGTAAATTATTGCAGTTATGATGTAAGAATGACAGACTGTCAAAACTTTGTGGCTTATTACCATTTATGACCACTGACTTATATCAATATGGCTCATGCCCGTGTTCACCATCAAACCCTAATTTTTAAGTGACCCCTATGAAAACAAAATTCCATATTCCATATTATTGTGTTACCATAGGGATCAGTTAAAAATTAAGGATTGATGGTGAAAACGGGCCTCGGTTTTCTAAGTAGGCTATATCTAATTTTTAATTATGCATTCTACAGTGGATTTCCACTCTCCTGACTCTACTAAATAATGCTAAGAAATTACTAATAAACCTCAGTCGTTCCATGAAAACGTAAATGTAACTTTTTTGCAATATCTCTCTGGCTGAGCTTGCCAAGACGCCTATTGACGTAAATTAAATTAAATAAAATAAATACCGCTTGATGCTGAAATTCAAACCAATGGAGGGTAACATCGGGAGAAGCTGAAAATCTAGAATCAATTTAGTAATCGCCCGGATCGGGAATATCATATGAATGTAATTCACGCTTCGTCGCGTTCAAACTCGCTGTTTTCTGGGACTCCCATTTATTGAGAACACACGGACCGATTGTTTGGCGAACAAAGTCAAACAATTAGACCCTTAAAAAATGAAAACAGTATTAGTGTTAGAATAATATTTAGTTTAGGAGTTAGTAATTTAATTCAACTTTATTGTAGCTTAAAATCTGTAAATTAAATATTACTCGGCACCTCTGAAATACACGGGTTATTTTTTCAGATTTGACAATCAGATCAACTCAAGCCTTTGGACTTTCATATAGTCAGCTAAAAACAGATTTTAATGTGTGCTGTACACGATATTCACTGTCTATGTATTAGTAAAGACCCATGATCTTTGAATTGAGAAAGACCAGCTTCCAAACTTTGTATTACCAGGCTTTTGCATAGCCTAGAAAACATCAAGGCATTATCATCCTACTGTTGCACACTGTGATAACTTGTAATTGTAACCTGTTTTGAGACAAATAAATACTTTATCAATGAAATGCTACCCAAACTATACCCCTGTGAGTCCCCAAACGTCGTCAGCGATGGCTGAGCTGGTACGTGTGAAATAGCTCGGAATGGAAATAAGAACGTTAAGCGGTTCACGGATGATTTGCCCCACTGACTAGGGACCCCCTCCAATAAGCTTCGGCACTGGCTGATTCGATTCTCATTTACGCTTGGAAAGTGGAGATTTAGTTTAGAGACTGCAAGAATTCTGTAGTTCAGTTATAATGTTAAGTTATCCAAAAAGTATTTTCCAAAAAAGTTAATGTGCTTTCTTTTGCAATATCTTGCAGTTCGTTCTGCCTTGGACAAATGGTATTCTCTGAAAGCCTGCTTAGGTGCTAGCTTATGTAAAGAAACTGATGTAATATAAAGGCAGTTGTGATTTAAATCATTACTGACTTTATGGCCCTTGTAGTAGTCCATTAGATATGAGATTCTATTCCCAAAGATTACCTAAAACATTACTTAAAATCGGAAAGCGAAGAACGTCCACCCACAAGGTGGCCCGACGACCTCATAATGATAGCAGGAGGGCACTGGATGCAGGTCGCTACCAACCAGCCTTTTAAAATATCATTGAGGAGGCCTATCTTCAGCAGTGGACATCCTATGGCTGAAATGATGATAATGATGACAAATTGGAGCATTTTAATTATCCGTTGAAAAAGCTACTGACCAAACTTTGACAGGAAAAAAGTGTCACCACCATTACAATTTTCCCAATCTCGATTGAATACTTGTTCTAATAATTCGTCCGTCCCTTTAATGCACACAAAGGACCAGTAACTTTGGTTCATTATCTGAGGCACAAAGCTGCAAACACTTGCCTTTTGTGCACCTGCAGTGGGAATCTGATAACTTGGACTGAAGTTTATGGGAAGGTAATGCAGGTTGGAAGATATATGGAAAATTATTTAATGAGGAACATAAAATGTGGACATGTAGGTGAAACAAAGTAACGTAAGTTGTGTCCATTCCTCCTGAAATTTCAGTTTGATTAAATTATTACATGGGCTTTATTTACACGCAAACAGGTCGTGAAATGGGAGTTAATCATTTCTCATAAGGACTTATGGACACAAAAAAGAACTCATCTTAGGGCTTGTCTCCACGACAATCCGATCCTGCATTACTGGATCCCACAAAACGATTTGGTTCCAACGAGACACAATTTCAACGGGACATATTTTCAATCAGACACATTCCCACGTGGACACATCAATTATTGTATCATCAGTTAAATGTTTTAATGAAAAAAAAAAATAATAAAATGTGTTAATTGTCATGGGTATGGGCTGTCGTGTGAACAAACATAATGTGTCTGAAATTCGAATTACAAATTCGAACGGATCGGTTATTTCAGGGACACTGTAAACTGGATGTCTCCGTGGGAACAAGCAAAAATCAAAAATATTTATTCAGTTTAGACCACAAGTGGCACTTATGAACGTCAAAATATAGTAAATAATAAAAAAAGAAAAGAAAATAAAAAGCCCTCAATTTAACCTACTTATGTTTATGATCTCTTGATAGAGATCCCTCCAGTCCTTTTTGAACACTTTTGCCGGCAAAACCGCGTCCAAAAGCTAGTATGTCCACAAAATACCTAACATTTCCTTTGTTTAACGTCTGCTGTCCATATTTCATCGGTTGTTTGAAGATATCACCGTCGGTACACCGAGCAGCATCCCAGATGCTATGTGGTTGTGATAGGGGTGGTTTTACCACAGAAATAGTCTGAGCTGTCGTCGGTAAATCGCGAAGAATGCGAGACGGTGGTATAGTTGGCACGCTCGGCATGTCGCGACGGGACGAGTGGGAAATGGGCGGCGGGTGGTGCAATGGACGGGAGGGCTAGTGGGAAAAAATTTGGGACAACAAAGACGTTAAACTAAATAGCGTAATATTATGGTATCCCTTAAATCTGTCTAGAATAAACATTTTTTGAAAAAAGACCACAATTAGTGCTTTTTGTTATTTTTCAGTGGGTACTTATTTTTGGGGTGGTGTAAGTTCAATCCTTTGTAAAAGTTGAATTGTAATACGAATGAAATATTATGTGACGTAACTTCATTGATAAAGTAAAAAAACATTTAAACTGCTGGCAAATCATAAAACACAATAAAACTTAAAAAGTAACAAAGATGGGTCCTGTCTTGTTTCGGAAAAAATGCATTAAGTTGAAATTTGAAGAAGGAAAAGAGCCACTTACTGAAAGAACCTTCAAATACTTGTGTGTCCCTATTTTATTATGTTACACAATATTATAAAATTAGGTATCTATAAATCATCTTTCCAAATCAAGTAGGTACTTAAATACAAGCAAAATACAAAAGTCTAGGCATTACCTTTATGAGTTTGAATCCCATAATCTTTTGCTCCAACGGTTCGAGACAAACATTCTCCGAGCGTTAAGACCTGCCGCATCGTAAAAACGAATTGCTGCGAATCCTTTCGCAATATCCCCGAACTTGCACCACAAGCAAAGTAGGAAATAGCTGAGAAGTGGATGGAAATAAGAGCTAAACGGTACCAAGACAGATTTGTTTTATTCACCGTTTAGATACCTACGTGCCCCGGTTTGCTTTAAAAGGCTTTTTTAACATTTTCTCTTCAGCGGGATATACGTTTCGTTCGGTTTTTCTTGATAACTCGATTCGTTGGATCGTTTTCAGTGGTTCTGTTTGGGTTTTGTTAATTCGTTTTGTGATTTGTATTGGTTTTGAGTAACTAGTATTTTTGATTGCAACATGTTTGGTTAATTACTTCCCTATTTAACAGAAAAATGAAAACTTACAGCTTATAGAAATCCCTAGACAGTTTAGAGGGAGGGAGGGATCTTTTCAATAAATTATAACAGTTTTTTAAAGTATGTTGTCAGTTTAAGATTCGTTGTTTATTATCATGTGTAATTGTATACTACTTTTGTTTTTGGAAGGAATTTCCTTGATATAGGGGAGAGTTCGGTATATTGTACCGCCGGGTAAATTGTACCACCCTCATATTTCGTAAAGTATTTATTGAATGTCTGTAATTGCAACACTAAGCGATACACAACTAAAATCAATTAATATCGGCCATGTGGTTTTTGCCGTGACAACAAACACGTGTGTTTTATTTTGAAAATAATTTTTTCATTGTTTTCAAGTAACTTTTGACAATACATGTTTAGTTTGTAATTTTGTTAAATTTAATCACAGGGTGTTTCTAATATATTATTTAGAAGCGTAAATTAGTGTGGATTACAATTATTTGAAACATTTTTCGGTATTTATAAGCTATATTTTTTACCGATTTTTTAAAAGCACTATCACCTAGTCGGCTAAATTGTACCACATCAAGTTGTATGGAACTTTACCAAAGGATTTTGAAATTTTTTTTAGTAAATCATATTTTGAAGTTATAATAGCGTAGTTATGTTTGACTAACAATAAATGAAAGCAAAAGACTGGCAAAGTAGATTAGATACAAGTGTGCGTTACGATAATTGGAATTACAAAACTTGTACTCAAAATCGTGATAACGTGTAAAACAATATCGATTGTCTATGTTATTAACTACTGTTCCTTTTCGTTTCCTAATTTGTTAAGAATGTATCGTATAATATTTTGCCATAGTTTTTTTATTGGCTTGAAATTTATTGAAATCCAATTTAGTAACCCTGTGGTACAAATTATCGAACCGGTTGGCTAAATTGGACCGAAGCTCTGAACTCGTACTTTGTTGATTTGTGCTAAATATACAACAATCATGTTAATTAATACTTATGAAATAGTAAGTTGAATAATGTATCTTTTATTATATACCATGGACATTAGCAAAAACAAAAGAAAACTATGTGTAAAATGGGATTGAAAAAAACTGGTCCAAATTAGCGGACTCTCCCTTAGTACGAGCTATAAATAGCATAGATACTAAACTCTCTCTTTCTCTATCATATCTAATTTATGTATCTTTCTAATTGGGTTCTTTAGAACTTTTAAGCTTAGTAAGATAAGTAGGAGATAATCATTTTTGCCTGTCCTACTTCTTAATAATTGTACCTTGAGTAGGTATACCTATTGTTTACCAATAATACACACGTGCAAATCCAGGGTGTATGCTAGTGTAGTATAACCGAAGTTTAATATCCGTTACAGTGCAGGCCAAATAAACAGCAACTAAGATACAGGGGAAGTCCGCGGCTGGATTTATGGCAATCCGAACCGATAGTGGGCGGAATATTGTATTAGATGGCAGCGGTTGGTACAGCTGTTATGTGGCTGAACTTCTGGATTTCATATGAGCATTGATATACAATAACTATTGATATAAACTTAAAGCCTATTGAACTTAGAGACACGAATAACTAAAACTTAAAGCAACGTGAAAACTTAATTAAAATGTTCCGCTCAATTGACCAGGAACGCATTGGTTTGGTACGCAGAATCTTTAGTAATATGATTAGGGCCCTCGCCCACGGCGACTTATTGTAGCGATACAGTCGCGCTGCTGTAGCGCGTTAAGACAGCGTTCGGATCAAGACGACCGCGACTAGATACCACGACCCGAGACCGCGACAGGCAACCGGTCGCAGGGCGCAGGGCGACAGCTACTTACGAATCTTCGCGACACGAGTCGTGCGACCCATACGAAACTTACTAATTCTATTAAAATTTCCCATTTTGCATTTGTCGCGTCACGGCACTGCCTTGTGAGCGACCGAGTCGCGCGACGCAAGTAGCCGGCAGGCCACGCCCACACGTCGCGCGACTCGGTTGCTTGCATCCGTCAGCACTTCCAATTAATTCATATAAAGCAGTGGGTCGCGGTCGCCGGTCGCGGTCTCGAGTCGCGGTCTCTCGTCGCGGTCGTCTTGATCCGAATGCTACCTTTAGTATCGCGTTGGCATCACTTCTGAAGCGCGTTGCAAATGCGACTAACGCGCGTTAGTAGCGATGCTGTCGCTCGTTTACGAAGTCGAAAAAGTCGGGGCGAGGGCCCTTAAAGTTAAAGTCATAGCCTTATTTAGGTTAATATTGAAATCCTTTTTAGAATCTGAGGATTCTCTCCAAGCCTAGACCATAGAGTCGTTAGGTGTAGAGCTTGTCTTCTGGAAAAGCTTTACATAAAAAGTTCAAAATTATATATTAGGGAACTGGTTTCATAGCAGTTTTAATTGGTAACTAGAATTGGTGCTATTGTACCACAAAACATAGTCAGAGGCCAGACGATGTTTCTCTACTTCTCCTGACATTGAGGAATATTTTTCTGAAGTAAAACTTCCCTTCTCACCAAATCAAACATAACCCTTACAGCTCAGTTTAAAAACCACAGATTGAAACCCGGGATACCGGCCGGGTATTTATTGGGGATCGCGCCGTAAAACCGGCTATCTTCAGTTTTTACAGCTTCATTCGGGGGAATAAATAATTCACATGCTGGATGATATGGCGTGGACTGCCATGAAGGATTTTGATGGGTATGTGAGTGTGAGACGATTGACGTTGGATTTAAGGTGCGGGGCATACAGCGGACATGATTTCAAAGTCTAATACAAGAGAAAAATCTTATCGTTATTATGTTAATAAGATTGATGATGATGATTCTTGTGTTGCTGCTACACTTGTTTGTATAATATTCATTCTCATAACTGTCATGTATGGTCAAAATACACCAAACCTCACTAAAGCTCTCTGTTTTCCATACTTTTCCATAGACTTTAACTTTAGATTTTAGATTATCTATAAAAGTACATTCTTGAATTTGTATTTGCGACGATTAAACCCAAATTAGTTTAATTAACGCAAATTACTTTATTGTCCTCCCTGAATATTAAAGAAGCGACCTAAACACGAAAAGCCTTTAATTTTCACAAAAAGACAAAAGACCCAGAGATGGAGATAAATAAAGAATAGAAACGGGAAAAATTAACGACCTCCAGCGAAAAGGATTCTGACTGTGCATAAAAATTCTCAAAGAAACCCCGAGAAGTCCCTAGCTGTTCCCTTCGGGGGCTGGAAATTAAAATGGGACGTCTAAATTTTAAGGAGATTTCCCACGAAGTCCCGGATAGGGTCACCATGGTTTGGGCAGTCCTGAAAAAAAGGAAAACACATTAATATCGATCGAGTATTTAGGTTCATACTTGTTGCATATTTAATAATTAAGATTGCCGCCATTATTGAAATTCCATAATACATACGTATTACAGATCATAATTATACTTTTGGATGAATTCACATTTTGTCGAACTATCGAGAGCCAGTTGATAGTTCGACGAATTTCTTGGACTTACTTATTTAATTACAAAATTCCAATGATTAGCTGTTACGATGTGTTTTGATGTACTGTCCTTTTACTTTTATGAAAAAGGCTCAATGCCCCATAGCCGATCACCAGTCACACTACTTAGCTGTTGGTACGGTTCGCGGTAATATGATAAAAAGTCATTAAATAATAATCAGGAAAACTCACATTGATTCTATTTATTTTACCGTGGGTGTAAGTTGCGTTCCTTTTGTTTAAGAGTCTCTCAAATTCTGTGCAGAGATGGTGAAAAATCCTTCGGATATAAATCTAAGAAAATTCGTACGCATGGTGAACCGAGTCCCAGCTCATTATTTATAAAAGTCGATTTGTGTATTGGGCCCACTCCAGCCGAAATTGAGGTTTTGCTATATAACTTCTTTGTGTTTGACGCAATTAGTACAAGCTTTAGGCTTAGTTAAATTATATTTTTGGCTTACGGTGAATTTGTAGTACTTATTAGTCCTTGAGATTTTAGGATTAATGTTAGTTGAAAAGATTGGCTCACCAGAGTTGAAATATGTTTAGTGAATCTTGGCCGTAGTTGACAATAATTTTAGTTGCTAACAGAAGTTTACTACTTTTGACGATAAGAAAATCTATCCTGAAAATACGTTAACACACTTTTCTACGAATAGTTACCTATTAAAGTGCTTTTTTAGGTAACACTGGAAAGTGTTATTGGAAATCGCTTCTTTATATTTATAGATCGTATTAAACTCAATCAAGGTATTTAATTAACCTGCATATTAAGTTGGTAATTAATTAAATCAATTTTAAATCACCATACCACACGTGCAAAGTGTCAAATAACTGATAGTACCTTTTTAAAATCGCCTCTCATTTCCAATTAATATCACTCGTTTGCGGTTTAAATATCTATAAATATGTAACATTTCCACCGTTTTCCCGCGAATTCGTAGAAACGGCACGTTAAAATATAATTAACTGAACCTCAAATTAACCGCAAAATGTTATTGTACGCTCATTTCGCTTTAATATGTCATCGTGGGATTTAAATGGGTGTCAAATAAATAATAACAAATCTTCATCTGCATGTTAAATTCATAAGTGCCAATACTAATAATAGCCTAAATTGAATAAAGAGTAGGTATTTTTTTCACAATCCTAACTGAATAACGTCTACGAGCAGATAAGCAGAAAGCTGAAGCTGAAAAGTCTGTTCAAAACAGAAGAGACTTTTCCAAATTTCTTCTTTCAGGAAAGAAAAGATAGTTTTTATAAGAACAAAGACGAATATTACATTTTATTGCTTGACCTGAGGTGGAATTGTGTAAAGCAATCGTTATCATTTGACAGTTCATAACGTACAATAATAATTATTCTGTCAAACGCTTTGTATAACTGACTTTATCGTACGTTATGAACTGTCAAATGATTACGATTGCTTTACACAATTCCACCTCTGTTCTACACTAAAAGAAAACTAAAAGTACTCAAGGTACTACATTTAAAATACAAAATATAATTATGAAGTTAAAATAAAACCCAAATAAACCACGTTGCTTGATGGTGACAAATATGTCGCTCCATTCTCGATATTTTTAACTCTATATTCATTACTTCAAGCATCATTATTTCTATTTGATCTTTCACTAAACAAACATTTGTCATGAATTTCCTCCGAATCATAGACTAATAAAAGTTTCCCTTGTTGCAGGTACACGCGGTAGAGTGGCGGCAAACAAAGCGCCCCTCGGGCCCCTGATTGAATAGCCCAGATATTGCTATTGCCCGAATGGGGAAGTAATTGTATAGCTAATGATATTAACGTTCAGCCTCGCTAATTGGATCGGAACAGCCTTATTTTTCTCGGGATACATCGGAGACTCTGCAAAACATCGAAGTGAATTTCCCTATAGGCTGGTTTTTCAATTAGGGATATCGTTTTAAAGGTTATTACCACAGTTCGTTCGTTCGTTTCAGTCAAATGACGTCCACTTCTGGACACAGGCCTCCTCCAAGATTTTCCACAATGAACGGTCCTGTGCTGCCCGCATCCAGGCTCTTCCCGCGACCTTTATTAAAGAGTTTATTAGCTATTTTACCACGGTAAATTAGCTCATATAATACTGTGATACTACTAAACCTTTGTTTTGTCACCTGCCATTGAAGGGAAGTCGAACCTTCACTTCGAACTCCTCAACTGTTCTTCTGATTTATTTCGTTTGCGGGTCCAATGACAGTTTAACTTTCCCCCAGACAAACTTGACCTTCATTGGTTGGGTTTTTATGGCGGTCAAGCTGTAGATCCTGGCTACACAGGAGTTGCAGCGGTGGGAACGAGAGGTGGGAATAGTCTCGTTTGAAGGATTTTTATTAAAGGTTAAATCCTTAACCACATTATAACTCAATGAATAGTATGTATTCATATTATTATGACCATTTGTTTGTACAATCAGGAATACCTGAATTCGAATAGAATAAAGCGGAACCGCCACTGCCTTTAATGGGGAGTTCTTAAACAACTCGCAACTTGTCGGAACTACCGACTATAGACGGCCGGAACTATCAGCCATCAAAGAGTTTCGTTATCGCTTCGACCAACTGCGGCGAGTTCCGAACTGTCGGACGAATTGTCGGCAGTCCAGCGTTG
The DNA here is from genome assembly GCF_963855985.1 of Ostrinia nubilalis. Lineage (NCBI taxonomy): Eukaryota > Metazoa > Arthropoda > Insecta > Lepidoptera > Crambidae > Ostrinia > Ostrinia nubilalis. The sequence goes on along the minus strand of NC_087107.1, from coordinate 13,591,552 downwards.
ATGGAGGTCGTTACTTGATTTCAATGAGATATTTTAAGGACAGATGTGTAGGTACTAGAAGTATATAAACAAATAATGTAGGTACGTCATTCTTTAAAGATTTTGGAAACGTAAATATTTTTTTTAAATAAACGGGAAAGCTGTTGGTCTGCATCTCACTTGATGACAAGTGACAATCAGGCTGAAGGCTTTATTATAAAGCTGAGGTGAAAGCGAGCTTCACCCAAAATCCTCAAGCAGAAGGAAATGGTTATCTGGCTAACTGCCAAAACTCAAAAATTCTGTTAAAATTGTTGAAAAATAAATAAAAATGATCTGAGGCTTAAATTGAAAGAATCTAAAGTAACTTCAATCATATCCCTCAGTTTAACTAGAGATTTCATAATAAAAGTGTGCCTACATAAAACTCATTTATTTTTGCAAATAGGCTTTTCAAAAGCACTTTTACACGTCTCAGTATTAACCCTATCACTGCTTCGATAAACGGGCCAGTGCTGAGAAGAAGCAGCGCAAGAAACTCAGTCACTATCGTCAGCCAGTACCGAATAAATGAGCCAAAATTCATCAACCAATCCACAAAGCGGTTTCACTGAGCCGACACTCAAGTTCAGTAGTCGCTAAACTCGCGCTAAACGTGTAAGATTGTCTCCCATCTGAGCATCTCGCACTCACATTAAACTTAGTTGTAGTTGTTGGATCTAGAACTATCTAGAAGTGTGATTGTACAAACTTTTGAAGTTTATCGCTTGCTTTCTGAATGCTAGTAGAGACTTTGATTTGTGGTTAACCTTAAAAGTCATCCAAGCAAATAACACAGTATGTTGTAATATCCACCTTTGACGTAGCACGATCATAATTATAATAAGTACTTACGTACACTCAGCGTCATAATGACGCCCAAAGTGGCCAAAAAGTTGACAACACAATCTTATTCCAATTGTAACAAAGACGTGGTGGGAACTTATTGACTACTTTGGGTGTCACAAAATATTTGACGCTGACGTATCAGAAATGATTAATATTAGGGGTTACAGTTTTTCTAAAACTTATTTAGTAGCTAACTTGTGACCTATTATGCTTGAATAATACACGAAGCACATAACCCACGAACCATTACCATTTGTAAGTACATACGACAAGCAATACTACAAATCATCAACCACCGACGGAGAAATACTAAGCGCATTTTTCGACAAAATCGTACAGTTTTAATAATTAAAGACCTGCAATTTTAATTTTTTTCATAATATGACGTCATCATTCTTACTAAAATTACTCATGTCCCAACACTGAATTCCTTTCCAGTAATTAAGCATTTAACTCTAATTAAGCAAAAGCAGAGTTGTAAATCTGAAAGTTTCTCTGAAGATAGATGGCGCTGTGAGACACTTAAAACTTGCGAGACCCAAATCTTTAGTATGTAGTTAAGTTTCTGGATTGCCGTATTTATGTGGGACTTGCATAAGACGTATAAAAGGAGGTCTTTATGTAAAAGATAGCTTACAACCTTGATGAAAAGTTGAAGTTTTACATTGTTGTAGCTTACACCCGAATATCACTTATGATAAGCTATTTTTCAACAGAAAAATCTACGAAACGTTTGAAAAACGTTTCAACAATATTATTTTATCTTATACATTTTTCAGTCAACAAAGTGACTAGTAATTTAATTTCAATTTAGCTTATGAAATTGAAACAACTAGGTAGGTATTATATTTTATTTCATATAGGTACTTATGTACGTAACGTAACAGAATATAAACAAACTTGAAATCAACATGGAACTGTGACTTTGGAAAACTTGATTTCAACAACGAAAAAGGTGGAACTGAGGCTTTCGACTTGAAAATAGTAAGAAAAGATAGTGAAAAAATGCAAAATCCTTCGGCAGACGATGTTAATTTAGATAAAGCTTCCTACCGTCTCTAGTAATATCCGACTGCTAGCTTTAAGATTTTTAGGCTATCTGCTATTGCTCGCAGCTTGCATACGTATTCCAAGCCGGGTAATCGAAGATAGTTCAATTAAAACTGTTGAAGTGAGAACAGTGGCCTAAATAGCGAAATCTTGTTTAAAATTCAAATGAAATTGAAGTGAAAGAAAATATGTAGGTTATCAAAGAAAGAAAAATGAAACATTTTTATTTAGTCCAAAATCCTTATTAAGACTACAACAGAGATTCGCGTACATAACTTGTTTAATATTGTACCAAAATGCTGCCATTTTGGTTCAATATTCTCCACTTCACTCTTTCTTCTCCACTTTCTCCACTCAGCGTGTGTTTATTTACTTTCAAGACAAGTAATAATTGCTTTTTTAGTGAAATACAAGTCATCATCATCATCATCATCATCATCATCATTTCAGCCATAGGACGCCCACTGCTGAACATAGGCCTCCCCCAATGCTTTCCATGTTGATCGATTGGTAGCGGCCTGCGTCCAGCGCTTCCCTGCTACCTTTACGATGTCGTCGGTCCACCTTGTAGGTGGACGTCCCACGCTGCGTTTTCCGGTACGCGGCCTCCATTCCAGAACCTTTCTGCCCCATCGGCCGTCAGTTCTGCGTACTATGTGCCCTGCCCATTGCCACTTCAGCTTGCTAATCCGTCGGGCTATGTCAGCGACTTTGGTTCGTTTACATACAAGTATGTGAATGGAATTTAGAGATCATAATCTTCATTTATACTTAGTGTACGTGTTTGATTTTACGATGAAACGATTGCTTATTCGCAAAAGCTTGTTTACTTAATGGTCAATTTGATGCATCTGGACACTCGTTCGTCATTATCATCATCATTTCAGCCATAGCACGTCCACTGCTGAACATAGGCTTCCCCCAATGATTTCCACTATGTAGGTAGCGGCCTGCATCCAACACCTTTTTGAGGTTATCGGTCCACCGACTACAACTATTTACATTATCTTGTATTACATAAAGTTATCCTAACCAACTTCATTGCTAACTTGAAAATTTAAACACAACATTATTATGTAAACAATCTGAAAAGTTCCTGTAATCGAAAGATCCTACTTGTTTGAAATCTAAAATAATACAAAAGTTGTCTGTTACGGCCCGGAACGATCGCGGCCAATAAAGCTGGAATTCCACTGGAGGACGTTTGCCGAACAAACTTCAGACCGAGCGTAACATTCGGACTGGGTTAGGCTTGTGCTACACTCAAAGTGATACGATATAAGTAGTTATAGCTCTCAATTAAGTTTATTAGAATGCTAGAAGTAAAGCTGATGATGATGATCGCCATCAACTGCCTGCCTTGTTATGCATAAAAAAATTCAAAAAACCTCTGGCCATGTTATACTGAAAACGCACTACACAGAAACAAAACTATACAAAACTTATGAAAGAAAGATATTTTTGTACAGATAATTTTCCACCAAATTGTGCGTTTTTTGTCACTAACCTTTTAGTGTCCAGTACCCACAAGCTTTGCTTAGTTTGGTACTAGAGGCGCAGTGTAAAATGTCCAAAGATATTTAAATTAATTTAAATTTTAACTGGTTCCCTGAAAATACTCCCAATATTGATTTAGCACTATTACATACACAGTGGAACATAGAACTTCCTCCTTTATTTGAAGTCCGTTAAAAAGCACCGCTTCCACTGGAAGCAGGACCTTACCTTGCCCCGCACTGAAACGGTGGCTAACGCCAATTGATTCTGTTGAATTATTTATCGGGAGGATGTCGCAAATTATACTGACAACGGGCACTTGAAGAATGTGTGCTTCGTTCAATGTAAGCTCACGGGTTTGATTCCCAGCTGTGACAAACGAAAGATGCGGTTTTTGGTTTTTGTATAGTTGAAAATTAGGCAGTTATACTAGCTGACCTGGCAAACTTCGTACCTATGTTCATCCTACTTCCTACTATGTAACGTATAAATGCGAAAGTTTGGATGTCTGGATGTTTGTGACTCTTTCACGCAAAAACTACTGAAAGGATTTTTATGAAACTTTACAGTATTATTGTTATAACCCAGAATAACATATAGGCTATAATTTGTGACGATCTGTGACAACTAAATTTCACGCGGGTGAAGCCGCGGGCAAAAGCTAGTTAGAAATAATGTAGGATTCTAATGGTGAAAGAATTTTTCAAATCGGTCGAGTAGTTTCGGAGCCTATTCAAAACAATCTAATATTTCCTCTTTGTAATATTATTAATGTACATTATCTATGTAAAAGTATAACTGCTCACATCATATTATGTAAACTGACAGTTATTTCCTTAGCATTGAAAAGGAGTTTATTTGTATTTCTTCCCTGAACTCGATTTGAAAGGTAAAAGATATACAAATATCAATAGGATTGATGCAGCTTATACAGGGTTACCTCATAAATTGAATAAATATCGTTTATTTATGTAGGACCTTTCCTTTGATGTCCCAAGGTAAATAATCTTGAGAAAAGATGCATTTCATCGTCTGATACAAAACGAAAAGAAGGAAATTTTTCCTCATATTTATTCTAATAAAATACCAGATATTGTCTTCTAAGCTCTAACTTAAAACTTTTCAGTTTTGTCTTTCTCGCTCATAGTATGTTAGCATGGCATGAGTATTATTTTAGGAAAACCAGGAATAAATTTTTGCTACTTGGCAAATTCGCTAGTGCTTCCGCCCATGGCTTTGCTCGCGTAGATTTTGATGAACCAACCTTTGTGCTATTTGATGTACTCAATATCAGCTCTAACATGGTAAAATTTCATCAAAAAATTTGCTTTAGTCTCGAATGCACGTTGTTTTTACCTTTAATTAAGTTTGCATTTAACAAGTGTCGTTCTTGTAAGTTATTCTTGTGTACGCTACAATGTAACCTTGTTGGTGATCAAATCATTAAATAAATAAAACCATCTAATAATTTTGGCATGATCTCAAAAAATTTAACTAAACTTTTGCTTTATAATATTAGTACTATAGATAATCCTGTCACCCTGTATATACACGCGTACTAGTACTACCGGGCCCCTTCAGAAGAATCCCCGGAAATAAAGAATCCGGTCCGTGGGACCAGGGCATTATATTAATGGAATTTCCACGATGTCGATGAAAAACGTCATGTATTTGAGCGGCAAATTTTTCGCTCTCCAAGATTATGTTTTAACGTGATTACTCGAATAAACGATATTTTTATGGAATTAAAATGGAATCTGTTTTTGGGCTGACAAATCGGTTTTTGTATTTTCTTTTCGTTTTATAACAATGATGTTTTAGCTGTATTAGATAGAGTCAAGATAAAAGTGATTCATTTTAAGGCTGCATGCAATCATTCAACAAGATAAAGTCACCGGTATTTGTCTACTATCTGAAACTATTAAGAACGTCACAGGCCCATAATATTTTAATTTTCTTATCAAATTAGAAAATTACAAAAAAAATACTCAAAAGTCCGTGAAAATATACAAAGTACATTCTTCAGTTTAATTCGGCTCTCACAAAATAAATATTTAATGCCACAAATGAAGTAACAGCAGTAAAGGGGAATTATTCATAAATCTCACGGCTACAAGATTTCCACCTTCAAGGAAATTCTCACCGCCGAAAAAGGATTGCGCAGTTGAAAAATCCGGTTTCGTCCGCTTTGAACCGGGTTCATCTGGCGCGAACTAGTTTTTGCATGTTCACGTGAGCTTCTACCGCTCGCCGGGTTATTTCCACCTAGTGCTGTGCGAAGAATGACCTGAGAAAGTGAAATATTCGATCATATTCGAGATGATCAAGATGATTAGAAAATCATGCGTCACTCCCTTGGCAGACTTAAACCTTCGAACATAAGATTATATCAACATTTTTGTTATAGCATCTGAATATTACAATCACAGTGCCACGATTATTAATTGGTTTAATTAGGTACAACGCCTAGGTACTTAAAATTTCCATACTGCGTTAAAATTTAGGTCCCCAAACTAACGCAGTTCAAACTAAGAACCACTAATGAACACACTTCTTCTGAAGACGTTACTATTAATACTGTTTACCTCTTATTTTTGGCTGAAATTGTAATTCCGAGCATAGCAATGCCATGAGGAAATACCTTCGTTTTCCTGGAAGACAACACAAAATGTTTCCATCTCAGAATGTTCTCAACACTGAAGTCACTATACAAAATCTTACCAAACTACGAGTATTCCTAAAACCGAGTATTCTCGATATTTTCTCCGAAACGGTACATCCCTATTTCCGAGGCGGATTCTGTGCTGCAGCATAACATTTATAACGTCGGTTTGCTTGAGTAGACGCTCTTACGTGCTTGCATATGAATTGTAAATAGTTAAGAATTCTATTTAGAAAACGCCGGATTTTGTTTAAAATTTATTCAGCTTGGGAACGTTTATAATTCAAGTGTACTTTTACTATGAGATGAAGGAGGTCTTCAAGTTCTCTTTTAGAAATGAGTCGGTCATAAGCCAACGACAGTATATTGATCAATTAGTGGTCTCCTTCAAGGCACGTCACTGAGCCTCGTCAATTAACGTTTTCCTCACTTAGTGATTTGGATTTCCTAGGTTATATTAAAACACAAACTAATTCTTTTGTGTAAGGACTCTTTGATAAGGCCTTCAAGGCTCTAAATCATTCTTTAAGTTTGGTCTATCAAACCATGTTAGATCTTAACGTGACTCTATGGTTTCCAACTTGAAAATTAAAGAACAGTGACATAAAATCTTTTTGCATGATCGCTGGTATTCAAAGCTACTTATAATAAAACCTAAAACCGTCAAAAAACTGTTAGTAAAATAAACACACCCAATGTTAATTACTGCCCTTAAATACTCTTCCTTTTTAGACTTACAGTTACTTTCTAAATTGCCAGCCAAAAAACTATTGTACCAACATCAAGTGCAGTTAAACGGGATGTGCAATTCCTTAGAGACGTTGAACAAACGTTCCTTGTTGGACGATTTCCAAAATCTGTATAATTGGCCGCAGTGGCAAATAATTGTTTCTTCTTTATTCCTGTTTTAAGCAAATTGCTTGCGTTGATTTTAATTAGGCACATTGCTGGTTTCTGGCAGAGAATACTCGGGGACAGTAAGCTTACTTCAACTTGTATTTTGGTTAGTTGGCTACATGTCGTCGATTTGTATATTTTGTCCAGGGAGAGATTTGGGTAGAGTCTCAGATCATTATGGATTATGGTGATCCAATAAATCATAACCAGTCAAGGTCATGGTTTGGATAAGTTCTGTCTTCAATTTGTTAAAACCTTTGTTTAAAAAATCAAGAAAAAAATAATAACGAATCGAGGCAAAGAAAATAAATAAACAAAAGAATAAAGTTTCATGGTGGCCAGTTGCACGGTCACGGAGTTCCCTGCATAAAAGGCACCCACTGAAAATCAGTGTCTTGCCAGTTCCACTGTCAAGATGGTATTGAGTGGGTGACCTTTTTAAAAACATTTAAAGAACACATAATTTATTAAAAAAATAAACGCAACGACGTTTATTTTTTTAATTAATTATGTGTTCTTTTGTCGCCATATTTTTTTTCTTTCTTTCCCCCACTACGCAATGCGATCTTAGAAAACTAACCACATAGAGCTACGAGTATTTGTGGGTTTAGTTGGGATTGCGATTCTCTATAAAGATTTTCTACAGCGTTTTTGAAGCTACTGCGTCTCCATCTTGTATTTCTTGTGCTGTTTGCTCGATTGCAGTCGACGTAACTCCGATGCTTCCAGCGGATGTACTAGCATCGTTATTTCGCTTCTTTGTTCGTTCTGTTGTTTTGCGCAACCGATTTTTAATTAAGCATGGATGCTCTTCTAGTATTTTTTAATTTACATTATTGTGAAGCTTGCTTGATGTTCTTAATTTTGATGATTCTTCTAACAGAATTGCTATAAAAATTAACATAGATTCATAAGCCTCAAAGTAATCAAATCCTCTTCCATGACTAATTTTGAATTTGGTGTAGCGTTTTAAAACGCTTCTTCTTCATAACATTGTCTCTTAGTTTAGGTTTCCTAAACTCTCTATTTCTCTCACAGGCACTTTAGTTATTATCTCGATCAGTTCATTAATTAATCTAATTATAACCACTGAATACTTGTAGGCGTAAGCCAACAATAGTACCTGAGCGTTCTTATTATGGAAGCCTCGTCTATAAGATATTAATCGTCTGATCCAAGGCTTACAATATCAAATTCCTTGCGAAGCGGGATTACACAAATTCGGGAATCGTTTCGCGTCGGACTGCGTACTCTGCTAATGCGGTTACGAAAATTAAAAAAGATTGGGGATTAGTAAGGAAAATTCTGCTGAGAAGCCATATTGTTTTTTCTAAACCGTTATGGGATTAGTTCGTTTAAAGAGATTTGTGGACTCATCGCTTTTGGAATTCAAGATTAGGAAAGCTTTTATGGAAATTTGTTTTCGATAATATCTACAATATGTACCTACGAATGGAACACCTTAGACTTTACATTAGCGCCTAATACAATTAAATAAGATGCCATAGTGTAAAGCTTGATATGCAGCTACTGTCTGTATTGGTACTCTTCCGACTTTATGATTTTTTATTTACTCCGCTTTCTCCATTTTGTTTGTGGTTTATTTTCCTGTCTCTTAGATATTTTACATGTACTTACACATAAAAATATTTATAATGTTTATGCAAATTGAGCCACAGAACTATGTTCCGTGTGCTAGTTATTCTAAAACTAGCAGTTCATTAATTCATACATCAGAGGCCAGAGCCATTACATTCCACACGACACACGAAGAACTACTTATTATGGTAATGATACAAGTAATACATGTAGGTAATTAATGGTAATATTTTCTCTCATTACTACCACCCCGCGCATTTCTTACGACGCTCTTTCCCTAATTCCCGATTTTGTGCTAATTGCTGATTTTGTAATTAATCACAAGAGAGTTATTTGATTAATAGGCCTCCGAAGGGGGAGGGGGATAAAGAGACGATGATTTAGGGATTTCGTTCAAAGACCGTGTGCCCGATCTCCCCTCAAGAATCGGTTTTCACCAGTTTAGTGTTTCGTCTAATTAATAAGTGCGGAGTTTGAGAGTTTCCTATTTTAATGTTTAGGAAATTGTTGGCGGTTCGAACATTGGGGTTATTTTATGTAAAACCTTTCTAAAGCTGTACAGTTTTATTACAATTTGTTCTATTTATAATGGTATACAAACAAGTAACATCTAAACCTTAAATCTCGTGCCAATGGTATCTCTACCTTTGATCTCGTCAAAGTAGGAATTTATAAACGTGCAATACTGTTTCTATAAAGTCAGTTCATTAAAATCATTCACAAAGACTAATTAAATGAAACAACATCGGCTGAAATTTTAAGCTACATTACATCACGTAATGAGTTTGATTTAATTAAATTACGTTTCTCGATGATGAATAAATTCATAATTTAGCCAATTGCGATACAGGCTGTGTTCCAAACAGAAATAACAGTATTTAAACTATTGACACATCTCCTGATCCAACACTGAACTCCAGCTCTTCATGAGATCAACCCACCGTTGCATCCAAATGCGAAGAAGGACTAACTGAGCCACAGTTCTTAAAAACCACGAGTGATATCAAAATGGCGCTGGAGACCAGCAGCTGACAGAGACAGGCCCGAAGAGTGGAAGCTGCAAAGGGCCTCCCCAGGCCTAAGGCTCGCCGAGGCCTCGGGGACATGGCCCGGCCGCCCCCGCAGTGGCAGTGCGGGGGCCGGCGAAGTCTCAGGCCTCACAGGCCCAGGCCAGGCCTTCTGGGAGAAACACAGACCCCCAGGCCTCTGCTACGGCTGCGGAGGTGACTGGCAGTTCAAAGGTGCTTTGAAGGTGGACGTGGACAGTTCGGAGTATACGGGTTATAGATACTACTTTAAGAAGCCAGGATACAGGATCAAGTCGCGCTCGTGCGAAGACGCGAGGTTTATTCATATCAACTACGTTCTTCTTGCGGAGGTCAAACACTTCGAGAAGGTTAGTGTGTTTTCTAATTACTTATCTTTTTATAATTTTTATTGATGCCCACCTTCGGTTTACTGGTGAAAAGAAGTCCTTTTCGTCTTACCAGTATTATAGAAATGTATTACGAGTATATCAGCACTCATTAATGTACTTATAACATGGTTGTCATTTAGTGTCACAGTGACCGAGTTTCTTGCGCTGCTTGTTCTCAGCACTGGCCCATTTATTGTCCTGAAGCAGTGGTAGGGTTAATAATGGGACGTGTAAAAGTGCTTTTTAAAAGCCTACTTGCAAGAAAAAAATGAGTTTTATCAGTTTTATATGGGCTTTATTTGAGGTCAAGTTCAAAAAAATTTGATAGTTATGATTTATGATAGAATTATCAGGGTTGTGATATTTTGTGTTATTTGAAATTAAAATTTAAAAGACATAAGTATTGTTGAATATAAAAAAGTAAGAAAATTTAACTTTATGGTTTATGTTTGTTATGGCAACATTGACGGCCATTTTTTTTATTCTAATTCGTCTTCTTGCGTGTCATGTATAACGAAGTAAATAAAACAAGTTTTCTGTTATTTCAAGAACTGATTTTCATTGAAGAAGCCTATATTCCAATAGGTTATGGGCCCAGGAGATTCTGGAAATAGAAGTACAGACGAAATAAGCAAAGAAAAAGTTAGAATCGTGTGTGAGAAATCTTTGGCAAAATAACCTCAAAATGGATTCCATGCGGGCAACGAATTTTGAGAAGTTTGATGGAAACAACTTTCGCCAATGGAAATTTCAAATAAAGTGCGCTTTGAAGGCTAAAGGAATAGATATCTCCAAACCAAAACCACATGGAGACTGTACAGAGTGGATGAAAAGCGATGGCATGGCAATGTTCATTATAACTTCCTCAATGGACTTCAAACAGATTACACTTATAGAAAATTGCGAAACTGCATTAGAAATTATGTCTAAGTTAGAATCCATATATGAACAAAAGAGTGAACTGTGCAAAATGTTAATACATGAGAAATTTTACCAGTACAAGATGTCACCGGGTGACAGTGTAGCTCAACACATATCAAAAGTGGAAACCTTAGCTAAACAACTAAAAGAAAGCGGTGAATCCATCAGTGACATGGCAATTATCACAAAAATTTTGGGAACTTTGCCCTCCAAATATAGAGCACTGCGACAAGCTTGGATGTCGTTGGACCCGAAACAACAAACTGTTGTTAATCTAACTGCACGTTTATTGGACGAAGAGGCGAGCTTAGCAGGTGAAGAGGAACAAGAAACAGCCCTCCTTGTTGCCAATAAGGGGTGGAAAGCAAAGCCCAAACAAAATAAACCAGTTGCGAGTGAGAGCAATACAACTCAGAATAATACAGCAAATAAACATAGATTTGAATGCTATAATTGTGGCAAGCGGGGGCATTTTGCTAGAGAATGTCGTGCTCCTAAAAAATCCAAGAATAGAAAACCTCAGCAAGAAGGTGCAGATATGTTAGCATTTTATGTGGAGAGTAATTCATGCAATGCTGAAGAGAATACCTGGATTTTAGATAGTGGTGCCTCTGCCCACATGACATATAGAAAGGATTTCTTTCTGGAACTAACTGAATGTAAGCAGAAATCATTGACACTTGGAAATAAACAATCCGTGGAAGTATCTGGTATTGGAAAAGTGATGATACAAAGATATGTCAATGGACAGTGGGAGATCAGTGAACTGAATGACGTGTTGTATGTTCCAAGTTTGAGAAGAAACTTATTCTCTGAAGGTGTGATAATACGAAAATCCTATTCTATTGTAAAGAAAGACACGAGTGCCCTGATTTATAAAAACAACAAAGTAGTGATGAGTGCAATTATTAGAGAAAACAATTTATATGAGTTGAACATTAAAACAGTGGTTCCTGATACATGTAACTTAGTTCAAAATAATCAAAGTGATATGAAAATGTGGCATGAAAGGTTAGGACATATTAATCTAAAACAAATTAAAAACATGAGTGCAAATAGTGTTGTGCAGGGACTGGAAATGATTGACAATGGACAAGGCAATTTTGTGTGTGAAGCTTGTGCATATGGGAAGCAATGCAAGTTCCCATTTCACAAATCTGAGCGAGGAGAACTACAGCCAGGTGACTTAGTTTATAGCGACGTCTGTGGACCTATGAGCATCCCATCTATTCAAGGTATGAGATATTTCTTACTTTTCAAAGACGCTGCAACAAGTTACAGGCATGTATATTTTATTAAACACAAAAGTGATGTAATGGAAGCCTTCAAGAAGTACAATGCTATGATCAAAAATAAATTCATGCACAATGTCCGTATACTACATACTGACAATGGAACAGAGTATGTAAATCAAGTTTTTAGGGAGTATCTGGAGCGAGAGGGGATAGTTCATGAGCGTACTGCACCATATACACCCGAACAAAATGGTCGAGTAGAACGGGAAAATCGTACCATAGTAGAGAGTGCACGTTCAATGCTGTATGCGCGAGACGTCCCATTGGAGCTGTGGGCAGAAGCTGTACAATGTGCGACATACATATTGAATAGAACGTCCTCCAGCCAGACTCCAAATACAACAGCTTTTGAACTGTGGAACGGGATCAAACCTCAATTAGGACATGTTAAGGTGTTTGGCAGTATCGGATATGTTCATGTTCCAGATCAAATGAGAACGAAGTTGGAGAAGAAGAGCAGAAAGATGATACTTGTTGGTTATGACAACATGAACTACAGAATGTATGACATAGATACAAAGAAAATAACAATCTCAAGAAATGTTATGTTTGACGAACATCATGTGCCAAGCACTAGGAAAAATATTGCACAAATAAGTATTGTTGATGATGAATTTTCAAATGAGAGTGAAACACAAGAATCTAATGGGAATGATACTCTAGTTGACAGCCCGTCAGCGGAGAGTGAAGACAGCATGATGAGTTGTACCGCTGATAACAGTGATGACCCGGACTATGAACCATCTCGAGAATTAGAAGACTCAACAATACGCACAATAAATTTAAGACCACGAATCAATAGAAACTATGAAGCAAATCTCGTAGAGCTTTCATTGCCTCAGACCTATGAAGAGGCACTGAATAGTCCACAAAAAGATGAATGGTCTAAGGCTATAAAAGAAGAATTGTCTGCACATAAAGAAAACAATACCTGGACTGCGGTCAAAAGGTCTGGTCAACGAACCCTTACTACAAAGTGGGTTTTTACTGTAAAGAGGAATGAGAATAATGAAATTGTACGCTATAAGGCTCGTTTATGTGCACGAGGTTTTAATCAGATTAAAGATGTTGACTATCAGGAAATATTCTCTCCAACAACCCGTTACGATTCAATAAGAATTATGCTTTCTATTGCTGCAAAGTATAACTTAGAAATTCAACAATTTGATGTAAAAACTGCTTTTTTAAACGGGTATCTTGAAGAGGATATTTTTATAGATATACCTGAGGGCTTGTCAATTAAGGGTGATTTTGTATTAAAATTAAATAAATCGCTGTATGGCTTAAAACAAGCATCTAGATGCTGGAACAAAACATTTACAGATTTTTTGCTTAAATATGGTTTTGTCCAATCTCAAGCTGATAATTGTATTTACATAGGAATTTTTGATGGGACTAAAGTATTCTTAATAATTTATGTCGATGATGCCCTTGTAATATCTTCAAATAAAAAACTTATAAAAGAGATTTTAGAATATTTAAAGCAAGCTTTTAAAATCAAAGAGTTAAAGTTCAAGTATTTTGTGGGCATGCAAATAGAGTGTATGAATAACAGTATGTACATTCATCAGGAAAATTATATTAATCAGATTATTGAGAAATTTTGTATGAGTAATGCAAATCCTGCTAGCACTCCAGCAGATGTCAATGTTATTATTTCAAAGAATTTGGATGAAACTGTTGTTGACTTTCCTTATAGAGAGGCTATAGGTTGCTTACTGTTTCTGAGTTCTGTCTCAAGGCCAGATATTTCATTTTCTGTCAATGTATTAAGCAGATATGTAAACAACCCAAGTCCACAACATGTAAATGCTGTTAAACGTGTAATTAGATATTTAATTAAAACTAAAAATTTGTGTATAAAATATAATGGAGAAAGCAAAGGTCTTGTTGGGTTTTCAGATTCAGATTTTGCAAATGATATTGATACACGTAAATCCACTACGGGATATTTGTTTATGATGAATGGAGGACCCATTACATGGTCCAGTCAGAAACAGAAGACCATTGCTCTTTCCACTACAGAGGCTGAGTTTGTAGCTGCCAGTGAGTGTGCTAAAGAGATATTGTGGTTGCAGCAGCTATTGTCAGATTTGGGTGAAAGTTATGACTGTATTACATTAAATGTAGATAATCAGAGCGCAATCAAATTAATTAATAACCCTGTTTACCACAAGCGTACGAAACATATAGATGTTAAGTATTATTTTATAAGGGAAAAAGTTGAACTGGGTTTAGTTAAAATTAATTATGTTCCAAGCAATTGTCAATTAGGAGACATTTTGACTAAAGCGCTGCCCACTCAAACTTTTGCATATCTCAGAGATCAGATTTTAGATAGAGTTGAATAATTTTTGTTTGATATTAGTTTGAAGGAGTTAAATTTTAGTGGGAGTGTTGAATATAAAAAAGTAAGAAAATTTAACTTTATGGTTTATGTTTGTTATGGCAACATTGACGGCCATTTTTTTTATTCTAATTCGTCTTCTTGCGTGTCATGTATAACGAAGTAAATAAAACAAGTTTTCTGTTATTTCAAGAACTGATTTTCATTGAAGAAGCCTATATTCCAATAAGTATTATACCGTATAACTTATTGTTACTGTATGTATAATGTTTAAAGTAAAGATGATGATTACCGCCCGTTTTCCAACTTTCCATGGATTGTAACTTTAACGTAATCCAGGAAAATAATTAAAATCCCGCTCAGCCCTAAAAGTAGACGAAATTGCTCGCTCCCCACTAATTCGCTTTGCATTCGCTCTAATACCGAATTGTTAACCGAACCACCGCTAATTTTAAAATGGCTCCGGCAATTTAATGAATTTTAACGGGATAGTTGACCGACATAATATTTGCGACCTAATTCACTGATTAATGATGTTGATTTATTTAAAAACTTATTGGATCTAGAGGCTGGACTCATTAATTTTAATTATTGGTTGCTAAAAATACACAAAACACACACATCGAAATTGAAACAACAAAAATGTATCAAAGTATTATTAGGATTTATACATAAAATATTTTTGTAATTATAATCTTTTAAAGCGTTAAACTTTCAGTCGAATTATATCCGATAAAGTGTTCCAGGGTTGTGAATAAAAGAAATGCCTTTTCTTTTTGACAAATTTCCTCAATCGACCTTGTACCTTGAAACATGAATAATAATGTCCCTTATCTCTAAAAGGTAGATATCGGAAACGAATTATCTTCACCCAAAAGCTTCTCTAGAACATTAAAACGAAATGTTTCAAAATGAATGATATTGTGGGGTCCGACGCGGGATATTTCTCATTCCGAATATTAAATCTTTTTATCTGATTTCGGTAAAATATTGCGGCTGATGAATTAACATATTTCTCTTTTATATGGGTTCTAAGAATGAAATAGTCTGGCTTTCTAATGTATGACCTTCTACTAAAATATGTTGGAGTAAAAGATATTTGATTGTAGTTCCTTGAATTGTGAATTTGACTCTGTTCTCGTAGGTCCTTATTATGAAAGTAGTCTACTATAATTGCTATCCAATCAATCATGCCATAGATTACCGGTAATACGAATTTCTAAGTTTATTTTGAGACTACTGAGGAATAATTCCCTTTTATTGTCCTTCTACCCTTTTATAACCCGAGGTGAGTTGGTGTAGTCCAGTCAATAAAGCATTATAGATGGAAAACTGTAGAACACAATTTCTGACTTCAGGACTTTATTTAGACTAGTTAGGAGGTGAACATAGCAAAAGTCCCCGTCCTTAGCCCATGAGCCGGCGGGGAGAGGGGGTTTTAAAGGTGCCACTTTTCGGTTTTTCGCTTAATCCTCGGAAACTATGCGTCCTAGTGACATGACTACTATGAACCAAAAAAAGCATATTCAATTTGCTACAGGTGAGATAGTCAACTTTTTTGATAAATTGTATAGTTTTCGCGGCATCTGCTCTAGAAGGTCTGTAATATTGGAATTTTATTTTTGTCTTACATGTTCCCATCAGGAGAAAATCGACTAAATCAATATTGAGCAATCATTCTAGACATGCGGGAGCATGTTAAGCCTAGTTCCAGGGAGGGGACAGCACCGTGCGTATATTTAGAAGAACCACTTTGAGCCACTATTGACTCCTCATCACTCAAAAACTACTGTGCATTAACACTTCAAGTTTGGCTCATGTGTTGAGACTTGCAAGATATACATCAGCTTCAAACTTCATAAATATGCCTCAAACGGTTCTTTAGGTATTGACGTCCAAAAATCTACATGTCTGACCTATATACCAAATTCTAACCACTTCCAGATGACCTCGAAGGTTCAAATTTGGCATCCAGAAAGGTAGTTATATAAATACAAAGGAACAAATAAAAAACCAGTAAATTTTAACATTTCACAGGTGATAGATAGATTTTAGGGTTCTAAATGTCGATTTTTGAACGTCAATACCTAAATAACCGTTAGAGGTATCTTTATGAAATTTAAAGCTGATGTATATCTTGCAAGTCTTAATACATGAGCCAAATTTGAAGAGTTAATGCACAGTAGTTTTTGAATGATGAGGAGTTTTTGTGGCTCCAATTGGTTCGTATAAATATACGCACGGTGCAGTCCCCTCCCTGGAACTAGGCTTAACATGCTCCCGCATCTCTATAGTGTTTGCTCAATGTTGATTTAGTCGATTTTCTCCTGATAGGAACATGTAAGACAAAAATTAAATTTACAATTTTACAGACCTTCTAGAACAGATGCCGCAAAAACTATACAAGATATAGAAAAACTTGACGGTCTCGCCTGTAGCAAATTGAATAAGCTTTTTTTGGTTCATAGTAGTCATGTCACTAGGACGCATAGTTTCCGAGGATTAAGCGAAAAACCGAAAAGTGGTACCTTTAAACCCCCCTCTCCCTGCCGGCTCAGGGGCTAAGGGCGGGGACTTTTGCTATGTTCACCACCTAACTAGGCTAAATAAAGTCCCGAGGTCATAAATTGTGTTCCACGGATTTCTTTCTACACCGTCGTTAAGGCATTCATTGACTGGACTAGTGTCTTGTCTTGGAGTAAGCATGATCACGTTAAGATAGAACTATCTTAGACCTCATAATCATTTACCATTTGTGATTGATAACAAAATAATGCATACTCAACTTTACATTTAAATAAAATAAACTTGAATCTGTAAGTTTTAGTTGAGTACATCCCACGATTCAATGGATAAATTGCAATGAAAATTAATTGGTGATTTCAACTCCCTTTACGATAGTTCGTCCCACTAAATTCCTGATTTTACTCCCTATAAATCCGTCCAAATGCCCACTAATTCTGTAGTCACATGCCGACTATACGTCGGTCCACAAATGTGGATAATTACTAGCCGGTGCAACGGTAAACGCATTACTGAGGATTACCGATTGCCTCTCAGCTGCCGATTGGGAGTGCAGCGATATGCTTCACCGATGCTACCTTTGAGCATGAGTAGATTAGGATTGTGGAATGGAAATTGTGCATATTACAAGACCTTAAACGTTATCAATCCATTTACCTATTTTCATTAAAATGAATAAAAAACTACTTCTGGCGCAGTCAGGCAAATATGCCAAGAAACCGGACAAAACTTGTCATTTTCAATAATTTAGGTCTTCTTTTACGAGGCCTTCGTGTGTGTGCGTGATTTATTTAAAAAGTAAATAATAAATTAATGCTTAGACCTGTAGGTAAGCAGTCCATGCAATGTAAATCTTAGAGGTCTTGATGCCTGGGCAATATCCTTGACAACGTTAACCACACTAAGCATCCATGTTGCGGTATAATATTTTTATATCATGAGATTTCATAGTTTTCTTTACAAGTACAGTGCATTATGCTAAAATTATTCAAGCTCACCTTGTTCCTGCATGCCTCAATTATTATACCTACCGCTCGGTTGCACCGCGCTTATGCATTCACGCCGCCGCGCCGCGCCGCGTCGGCTCGCGCCGAGACCGGACGTGATCCGGTTTGAACCGGTTACGCGCGCCGAGAACCGGTTCAAACTGGAGACGCCCGGATTATTAGATTGCGGATAAGGAATTGTGGCTTTCACGTGTATTTAATCAAATTAATAATGTAATTATGTGTCTGCCAGCCTAACGGATTTTCTTTTTCAATAATCCTTTAAAAAAGTCCTAGCTAGTTTGACAATTTGATGTAAGAATAGGTTCAAAACAACTTCAAAAGTCCACAAATCCGACTTAAAATTTACTTAGGCTAAGTTGCACCATCTTACTTTAACTTTGACAAACATCAAAAATCTGTCAAACTCCGTACAAAAAACGCCGGTTATTGTTATAGTTTCGGTCAAATTCAGGTGGTGCAACTCAGCCTTAGAATGATTATTGGTGAAATTTTCAGTAATTCCACTTCCAAATTAATCTTTGAACCAACCAGAACGTGCTATATTATAATAAACTTAAACTTATTCTTTACTATTTAAAAGTTACTTAAAAGTCTTTTGCATTCTAGCCAGACTAATAAAAAGTATGACTTATGTAATGATCTTTAAACACTGAAAAGCTTCTGAGCAAAGTTGAAGTATTGCAGCGAATAATTTGAAGAAATCCAATTTATTTGTTTAATTAAATAGAGAGCTACAGTTATAGTTATTACGGTTCTCAAAGCTTTAGTTAGAGCTTTAGCGTCCTGAGACTTTCACTCAGCTTTATATCTTTCGAGATTTACATCTTTTTATGCAGTTGCAGAATGAATTAATCAAATTATTTTGCAGTGGTCACAATCTCAGTTAGTATTTCAAGTTGATTTAAATATCTTTGTCATGAAAAGATTTAAGCTTTTCGTCAATAGTTTAGCCTTATAATTTTATATGAGTTGTAACTTGAGGTCATAGAACTAGTGTCATTATTTTGGAAGTTTGATTAGTACTTCTATAAATACCTTAACTAAACAAAATGGCACAAAGTTAAAATGTAATATTCTCATCATTATAACAAAAAAAACATTTTAGCCCATTGAAATAGTACAACCTTAATCCATCAGTAGAGAAATTCTTCACTAGTTTTTGCAGATGCTTGTTAAAACAACTCTGTAAATACGTATTTGAGTCTGTAAGCAAAAACCTTTCCAGTTAACAAGTTTTTGCGCGAGGTTATCGCAGGTGGCCGGCCCTCTGTATCTGGTTAAATCCGGCTACGACCGGTTACCAGACCGGGGATTACCGCCCTGATCCGGTTCTCACTCGTTTCGACTTGATTTATTCACTTTAGGGAAACCGAGAGTTTTTTAGATGAAGCAGTTACAAATGTTTTGATATTCGATGATTTATATTCTGCCGTTTAGTCATTTGTGGAGTTGGAAATTTTTGTATGCTTTATGAAAAGTTTTTGAGCAGTGACTAAAACGACAGTTGAAGTTGTCGAAGGCTGAAGTAAGCTTAATGTTTTCCCTAAATGGTTGTTCTTTTTTCATGTTTACCCACTTTTCATAACTTTTTATCTAAACTCTTATATTTTGCTTTCTTTAGCATATTTATTATGCCAAAAATTCTGTTAATCATAATGGTAAATAGGGTGATTAGATACGTTATTAGATAATGACACTACCGTGCATTTGTCGTTATTGCAAGTTACCTTCCCCGTGTATCCGGCTAAACCTAGCCGGCCGGTTACCAGCCGGGGATTACCGCCCTGATCCGGTTCTGCAGTCGTTTCGACTTGATTTATTCACTTCGGGGATTTAAAGAGTTTTTTCGTTACAAATGTTTTGATATTCAGTGGTCTGGAGTGATTTATCGACGGGTTTAAATCTATAAATGTTGCGGATCCACAGATTTCGTGTTCGAACGAATATGCAAAAGTTGTTTGTTAGAATTGGGTTCTTCTTTCAAAGGTTTTACATTCTATGTTTTATGTATGATCTTTTTGAAACACTGGATTTTTTGACTAATGACCTATTTATTCAATGTTTGAATGCTAGAGGTCCATAGTCACTTTCTATTGTGTCGAAGTCCAGCATTCTACTTCTATCGTTTGATGACGATGATAATGATGATAGCAGACCAAGTTTAATGGTCAAAGTTGTGTCCTGAAATTTGGGATACAGAACGCTGAATAAATAAGCCAAATCTTAGTAACCACTGTCGATTGATAAAATGATTTGTGTTTCAATCTTTGTCAATGGTGACATCACTATCAGTTGAACACAAAAAAAAACGAAAGCAATGTACCTAAGGGCCCACGGCGACTTTTTGACAGCATCGCGACTAACGCGCGTTAGTCGCATTTGCGACGCACTACAGAAGTAATGCTAATGCGCTACTCATGCGCTACAGCAGCGCAACTGCATCGCTACCAAGTCGCCGTGGGCGAGGGCCCTAACCGTTGTAACTACCCGCCTGTTAATAATAGCCGTTTATTCCATATTCAAGATCTTCCCAATTGTCATTCAAACAACAGTCGGGACAGCCTCCACCTCGTCCCTCGGGAATCGGGACGTCACGACATGCCCGTCTGAAATTATGCAGATTCGAACATGACACAACCACGCGTTAAGGAGTCGAAAATTAACAGGAATTATAAGTTAACGAGCCCCGCCCGTGACCGGTTTCACTAATACCCGGATCAATCCGAGTAAAACCGGATTAAACCGGTCGCAACCGGACATTAGTGGCGCATCGCAAAAGGCCGGTTTTTTGCTAATCGTCTGTCATTTTGATTACGATTTCATTGCTTCAGAATCGCGTTTGAAGAGGGTTTCTGATGTGAAATATTTGGAATGCGTTTTGAATTGTTAATTAGATTTCTGACAGTTTGCAGCCAATTTTATTTATCTATTTGGCTTACATTTTCTAATTCCGTTTTAATATTCGGTCGCTGAATATTATGTATGTATTGTAATTTTAATAAAACGGATGTGAATCAATTTCTCAATTTGATTATCCATAATTTACATTACAGTTTAATAAGGTAGAGCTAGAGCACTATCAAATAGTGTTTTGCTAGTGAAAATCTATTTAGTTTTGTCAGTCACTATAACTAACTGTTCACCTCTACTATCTTCCTCAAAATAAAACTAATGCGCGCACCATTTCATTATTTACTCTGTTTTTTTATTTTATTTTTTACATTTTCTTTCGGCATATATCAGACTAGAGCATTTTCAAACATACTTCAACGTTTGCGAAATGACGAATCATTTTGCGACATCCATCTCTGAATAAGTATTCATATCCCTGAAATCGCGTGGTTTGGGTCACAATAAAAGCCATCGGGAAGCCGTCCCGACGCGGAGTCCCGGGGGAGCCCGGGACTGGCTGCCGGGATACCGGGATGCCGGGATACTCTGCATTCGCTGACCTAAATACCTCCGTTTGTGAACACTTTTGGCCAAATATGTTGTTACAGGTATTTATCGTTTGATGTTACAACATATTTTTTAATCTAATCAAAATGAATAAACACTAGGTTCTTTAAAATTACTTTTCCATAATAAATGACCATTTAAACTGGTGATCAACGCAAGTTTAACTTTTTTGTAAAAAGGATGGTAGGCTTTGTATCTAAGATGTGCACATCAAGCTAAATGTATCAAGCTGAGATGTAACTGTTGACAATTCAAACACCTTCAAAATGTGGTCGTATTCTTAGAAAAAATCATTACATGAATATTTTTTTTATTCAAAACAATTGCCAATAGGTATTTGCCCGCAGTCGCACCTGGCGTTAAGTGAGATGCAGTCTAGGATGGTACATACATATCTGCCCTGTAAATACCTGTTCATTTTATGTATATTTTATGCAGTATAGGTTAATGTCCGTGACTCCCACTCGGCATGGGGCACACTGAAAACCAGGGTCGTGGCCTTCCTCACCGGGGGCCACGGCATATGCTGAGTGGGGTCCCATTGCGATGGGCATCGCTGTGCGACAGGGTGGCACTGCTCAGTTTACTTTCTCTTCCATTGTATGTTTTATGTCACCTCTGTCTTATTTGCTTTTTTTTATTTACATCTTTTGTCTTTTGTGATGTCCATGGCAATAAATGTTTCTTTCTTTCTTTCTTTCTTTATTCACTCTCGCCTTGAAAATGATCTCTCGTCAAATGTTTTTAGCACGTTACTTCTTGACTTACAAAATTTATTACGGTATGTTTTCCGTTTTAAAACAATCACCTAGGAATTCAATCAATCCAAGATTGGTTCTCGAAGTGAACGCAGTTGCAATAAGATCTGAATTATTAAGTGAGGGTAGTAAAGCCAGGCTTAAGGCCGCATCAATTTAACGATACGGCACAACCGGCTCCACACCTGGGCCCGCCATAGAGTAGGTTAACGCAGATGAGGCGGTTGCTTGTAGGCAGAAAATAAGATTTGAGACAGTATTATTGTCGCCATTACCTAAAAAACAATTAGTCATTTATTGCCTACAAAAGGTTGTTGTAACAATGTTTTTCTAGCGGCTGCTGCACTAAGCAGTGCTTGTGTCGCGGCAGCCTTAAAATGTACTTAGTTTAAAAGACCATAAAATAAAATATCCATGTAAAACTACAAAGGCTATATGTAGACCTTTACTTTGAAACAACGCTCTAGTGTAGGTAGGTGAATGTACAGTTTAAGAATGAAGCCCGTGGTTGAGTTCCACCAATCGGAGGCTGGAATTTAACTACCTTTTATTCCTAATTTGATTCATTTTTGGTTTAATATTTTTAGTACATAGTGCTTGTGTCAAAGCCTCATAGGGATAGTGGGACAGTGTTTCAATGTAACTCATTAATAAACTTCGCGTTAAGACCCGTGTTTTACTATTTAAATCCAGTGTTTGTTCAAATTAGAGTTGTTGCTGTCTAAGATAACATAAAATCTGCTGCGCTAAACTTAAAATTGTAGTTTAAGAGCTGTAAATATTGCAAAAATATTTTCTTAGGCACAACATCTTTTCATTATCTTATCTGTACTTATTTTAATCTTTGCAAATAACAGCCAGGATAAAAGTGTTCAGGTAAATCTTGTAATAAATCCCGAGGCGTCGGACAGGAGACGGATCGCTTATATAATGAAGTCTAAGTATATTGGATGGATACTTCTAATGACTTTCATAATATTTCCATTTAATCATTATGAATTTCAATTAAACATTATCTAATGATCCTTGGCCTGAGTTATCTTAAAAGATGTATAGCGATGGGACCACCCAAATCGAACTGCTTTTGATATAGTGGTTATGAACTCTGTTATTAGACCAGAGGTCAGGAGTTTTATCTCTACGGTATAATGTATAAAAATTTTGTATACCTACAATTATATTAGTTTAAGTCATACTGTATGACTATGTCATATTGTATGACTCATACATGACATTTTTTTCTGAAAATAGGCTTTTAAAAAGCGCTTTTACACGTTCTAGTATTACTTTAACCCTACCACTGTTTTGGGACACTAACTTCCTTATTCACAAACGAGTGAAGCAGCAAATCGAATGCACAGCGTTGAATAGAGCTCTGTGATTGGTTCGTGTGTCACCCTGTGCTTTCACGCGCACTGTGAGACCTCATGGTAATGTTTGTGAATACAGGTGTAAATACGCCAGTTCTCTTCTCAGACGAGTATTTTCTGTTATTACTTCATCTAAATCAATTTAAAAATACTACTTTAGTATGATCGAGTGACAAAAATTCGTACACCACGATAAAACCGTAAACTATGATAAAATTGACACCCCGACTTTAGTTGCTGAAACCAACACGGCTGTTTTTTCACCGTTTGACATGACAACTACACACGCCCACTTTTTTAACCACAGACTAAAGCGGGTACAGAATAAATCTGCGGGAAAACCGCGTGCATTTATACGGGGAAATACCTGTGAAGATTGGGGTGACATAGTTCAATTGATTTTTTGAGGATATTGAAGTGTCATTATTACATTCGTAAAAAAATGTTAAGTGTAAAAAATAATGAACTCTTGATATTCACGAAGGATTCTCTAAAAGTTTTGTGATGAGTTTTATAATACTGAGTAGTGCTAGTGCCTATTTACATTGTACAATGTCTATCAAATAAATAACAATACTTGTAGTAACTACTATACAAATATAACTATCAATCTATACAAATATTATATTGCGAAAGTAACTCTTGAAAACACTTTTGTTAAACTTGATGTGCGTCTGACAAAAAAGCAACATGGTTATTTATCTTAAACTAGCTGCCGCCCGCGACTTCGTACGCGTGGAACCCGTTTTACCCCTGGTTTAGATTTTTTCATACAAATGTTTTTTCCCGCTAACTCCCGTTCCCGTTGGAATTTCGCAATATCCTGTTGTAACTAAGTTTTAAGTTTACTAAGGTATCTGCATGCCAAATTTCAAGCGTCTATCTTAAGTGGCTTAGATTTTTTCATACAAATGTTTTTTCCCGCTAACTCCCGTTCCCGTAGGAATTTTGCAATATCCTGTTATAACTAAGCTTTAAGTTTAATAAGGTACCTGCTTGCTAAATTTCAAGCGTCTAACTTAAGCGGTTTAGATTTTTCATACAAAAGGATTTTCCCTCTTGTTCCCGTTTCCGTGAGAATTTCGGGAATTCCTTGTTGTAACTAAGCTCTAAGAGTCTAAGTTTAATAAGGTACCTACATGCCAAATTTCAAGCGTCTAACTTAAGCGGTTTAGATTTTTCATACAAAAGGATTTTCCCGCTAATGCCCGTTCCCGTGGGAATTCCTAAGTATCCTATAACCTGCCCAGGAGTATGAAGAATAATTGTACCAAGTTTAGTTAAAATCCGTCAAGTAGTTTTTGTTTCTATAAGGAACATACAGACAGACAGACAGACAGACAGACAAAAATTTTACTGATTGCATTTTTGGCATCAGTATCGATCACTAATCACCCCCTGATAGTTATTTTGAAAATATATTTCATGTACAGAATTGACCTCTCTACATATTTATTATAAGTATAGATAGATAAGTATAGATTGATAAGGCTAAAGAGCCTAAGTAATTAAAATAAGTGTGATTTTTTAAAATAATTGGATTTTGCTGACCTTGACTTCTACTCCTTTCAGATTATTGCGCATTTATTTATTTGTTTATTTTATTTTCTTTATTAGGAAAACATACAGCTTTATTATGATACAGGTAGAATAATAATAACTGTTTTTATTTTTTCTTATTAATCTTCAAAGCAAGAAGTCCTACCATAGGCCACACTTGCTGTCACCCTACTTATACAACCGAATTTAAAACAACAACGTGAGGCAAATGCGAAATTCACGCGAAACAGATTTCGGCTTTCAATTAATGCGATGCGATGCGATCCGACGCGATCCGGTGCGTCGGACTATAAATGGACAATTGCCGGTTTTCAGCCGTAATGAAACCGGTGTAATTGGATTTATGAGATGTATCTGCTTTGTTCTTTCCGGTTTTTATTGTTCCGATGCTTTCTGATGGAAAGTGATTTTTAAACGAACGCTCCGAGGATTGTGTTCGAGCAAGCAAAAATTGGATTGTGAAAAAACTGATGAATGTTCGTTGATAATGTATTATGAAAATTTGCAAATGTGTTTGGGTTTTCAAAGCTTGAACTTCTAGGTATCGATTAATTTGGCAAAAAAGACTTGACTCATAAGCATTTCTAAAAAAATTACCCTCTACTTAACACAAAAGCAAGTAAATTCATGGAGATTTGAAAAACTTCAAAACATGTTACAATAAGTTTTAGGCATAAAAGTCAGCTGTACATCAGATAGGCTATATTTTTGTTAAAGAAACTCACCTATCAACTATGTAAAGTGTCATTGTTAGACTCAGATTATAGCCTTAGCCACTTTATCTCAGCTAAAATACCTTCAACTGGCCGTATTATCCTGAAAATTAACCTAAAATCAAAACCCTCGCAAACTCCACTAAAAGCGTCCCGTACTAATTAAGGGCGCGCAGAACAAACGCGGGCATTATGATTGACGACGCTAACGAACGCGCGCAAAACAAACAACACCTTTACAGATTTGCATCGGAGGGTGCCGGCACATTGGGGTGAGTTCCCCGAATGTGAACGTGATACGGCATGTCCACGAATATTGTGAAAAAAAATTCGTTGATACTAAAACAAACAGACTAATTTACAAAAAGTAATCGTACCCAGAATGCTGGCTGCATTACCGCGCTGAATGGCCAAACTGATTCGTTGACCAAGAAATGCGACAGCTCTTCCATTACCCGTCAATTTTTTTTTTCTAAATACAAGATAGATACAGAGTAAATACAAATGAGTAGGTCAGCTCACATACAAACCGCGCTCGGGCGTTTCTATGAAGATGACCTACTCATTTGTATTTACTCTGATAGAGAGCTATTTAATTCCATTCAATTATGACAAAGTAATATCTATTGAACAAATAGAATCATTGCACAGCATTTTAGAGAAATTGAGCTACCTTTGTAGTTAAATTATTGGAAACTATATTTTATTGACCTCAGAATAAAATACAAATTAAAATGTTAATAATAAGATAAAATGTAAGAAGTTAACTGTGGTTATTTTCTTGTTTTTTTGCTGCGCTCGTTCGCGATACAAAACATAATGTGGAAGCACCTTATTCCCTCATGAAGTGTACGGCTTGATGGCCGGGCTACAGGAATTATGATATTGTGGCGGAGCTAATTTTGGCCAACGGTGTAGTCTTTGGCAAATTAGCTGACCCACTTTATCTAGGGGTAGATAGTTTAACTAATGAATATCTAAGGCTCGAAGCATTAGTGATAAACCTAACTTTGTAACCAAAACACTTTTTTAAGTTGTACCTAGTCCTAGTTTTGGCACAAAATTTTTAGGCTTAATAGCGCTTTTAAAAACATACTTAACTTCAACAAATGTCAAAAATCTGTCAAAATCCATACAAAAACACCGGATAACGTTATAGTTACGATAAAAGTTAGGTGGTGCAACACTGCCTTAGATATGCACAAAAGACAATCTGCAATAACACAAAACTGAATGCTAGCAGGAGTGCTTAATCATCATCATTTCAGCCACAGGACAACAGCTGCTGAACATAGGCCTCCCCCAATGACTTCCACATCGCACGGTTGGTAGCGGCCTGCATCCAGCGCCTTCCTGCTACCTTTATCAGGTCGTCTGGAGGAGTGCTTGTTAAGCCCGAAAATACAGATAAACCCTTAGCCAGATGACCAAGATTTCCCTAACCACAATATTAATTTTCTAATAAAAGATATCAGATTTTCTTAAGACTCAGAAGCTTAATCACTTCAATCTAGGTCTCAAAGCAGTTAAACAATATAAAATGCTTTCATTATTGTCTCCGTAATTTATTGTTTAAGGCCATAAAAACAAGTCGCACGGCAAACGCGGGGCAAGTTGCGGCCGTTATAAAACTTACGCGGTATAAAGCGGCCCGCATAGACTAAGAGCTAGTGAACGTCAGACCTTCGTTATTTTATAAAAGCTTTAAGGTACTAACTACCGTTATATTTTATTATTTGAATTATTGTAAATGATTGGCATTACTATTATATTGGGTTAGCCTGTGAAAATAGTAAATATGTGTGTAAATAAATAAATAAATATTCATTCCTACTTCCCTCCCTAAAGTAACTCTATCTGTCTATGTCTATCACGCTTTCATGCCAAAACCACTGAACAGATTTTGATGAAAGGTATAGAGATAGTTTGAGTCCTGGGAAAGGACATAGGATAATTTTTATCCCGGTTTTTGAAACAAGGACACGTAGACACGACAATTATCTTCATAGTCCAGGGAATCTTCGAATTTTAAACGGTAAGAAAACATGGGAAAATTACGAATTCCACGCGTGCGATGTCGCGGGCACAGCTACTTAGTTATGTATAAAAATCAGCTTTTATGCAGTAACCAGCAACGTTCTTACCTATTTTGGGAGCATGCGCTGACAAACATTCCAGCTTTTATAAAATAACGTAGTTCTGGTGTTCTCTAGCTCCTAGCCTAGTAGATGTTCTTGCTTTAATTAAAAAGTTCCGGCGGTGTGGAGTGTTAATCCTCTCCTTTGGGACTTGTTTCGGCAAGTTCGCGCTGTTTAAGGGCCGATTGAGTGTATTGCGACGTTGTCGGTTTTAGATGTAACGGAAAACAAACCGATAATTTGAGGAGACAGTTATTTCAGTTTAATGAGTTTATGAGGTGGACCGACGATCTGGTGAAGGTCGCGGGAAGAGCCTGGATGCGGGCAGTGCAGGACCGTTCATTGTGAAAAACCTTGGGGGAGGCCTTTGTCCAGCAGTGGACGTCATTTGGCTGAAACGAGCGAACAAATGAGTTTATAGACATATGTAGTTCGTTTTGTGCAAATGAGAGCATAATAATTTAATTTGAAAGAGACAGTTGTTTATTTAGAGTTTTAGAGTGAGTTGATGGACAAAATTAGATAGCTCATCAAAAATCACAGCGGCATCTTATTTGGTCGTAATACGGGGTATTTTGCAACAAAAATGTATAAGCTGATGTGTGTGTGTAATTTGTAATGGCGAAATTGTCACGAAGTTGTAAGATGACTTTAATTATAATTATGTAATTAAAATAAGTAGTATTAAAGGCATAATATGTGTAAAAATATTTGGTCACGTAGGTACTTTAGAGTCATGATTGATGTATTATTTGAACGCAGTTAAAAAACATAATATGAGCTCAATAAACAAAAGTTTTTTGGCATTTTGTAATCAGTCTGCCAAATATTCAGAATCTAAAATTCAGAATAAACTTTTTATCTACAAAAATTATGTTTTAAAATAATAATGGGCGTTTCTTACCATATAACAGAGACTAAGCAGAATAAACAACGGAATAAAAATCTGTTTGCATGGCTGAACAGATTTGTGTATAAATAATCCGGACCCACATTATTTTTTAAACCCGGCACTGCTTACGTAGCGTCACTAAATAACCCTAAACTACGAGCGATTTTTGTGCAAGGGCTCTCACCGCGGGTCTCTCGGACCCGGGTGTAAGGGACCCGGGTTCCGGTTAACGAAGACAAACTGCGGGTATCTATTAGGCCCGGGCTTTGAAGATTTAAGGGTCGACATGTAGAATGTAATAGGGTGAAGGAAGTGTTAAATTGACAGTGCAAGAAAACTGGGCTCTACGTTTACTTTTAAATGTTGGACATTTTTTTTTCATTGTTTTTCTTCAGTGCTCGCTCACTCGATTTATTGTTAAAACTTGTTGTACCGGAATATAATCAGATGCGTTTGCGGGTTTAAATCCTGCGAGAGGCAAATAAAATTAAAAAAAAAAACATTTTTATCGCATCGCATCGAAATCTAACAGTTACTAATCTGAACTAGAGTTCTTTAATTATTCTAAGTAAATAGAGAAAACATATTTAAAAATGACTCAGACATATTTAAAAATTTAAATCGATTGCCCAATATTTTTCTATCTTTCTTAGTATATCAAGGAACAAGTCACCCAATTTTTCTTTCTTTCAATTTCAATACTAAGAATAAGCAATATTCGTAATCTCAACCCTCTCACCGGCAAGCATTTCTCGTAAACCCAACCCAATGCAAACAGAAGCTTCAAAATGAGTAAAAACCGCTGAACACTCTCAATACAAAAAGTAATGTGTTTTCGCAAGATTCACGGGGCAACGCTGCGGTTCGCGAGTGGGCTTAAAAGACCCGGTAATGAGAACCGGCCGCAGGTTAAGGGTTGAGCACACAGCGTGCTGCTTACCTGGCTGCGAGCTGGCGAAGGTTGAATAGGGGTGGGGCGTGGTAGGACTTTAGTATCGATAAACGAGTACTTATGCTCAACAAGTTGCACATAAAGTATAGGTAGCAATTTAATCACATTCTTAAAATACATTATAATTTAAAAAATCGCTGTCAATGGTCGATTATGATGCCCCATCTTTTTAGTATTTCAAAATAACATATTTGCTTTACATTGATGCAATAACCCGCGCTCACAGCGTAAAAAGCACTAAAAATTTTGGAAGGCTTTAAGCAGGAATGTAAAGTTTACAATTTAGGCTCATTTGAAACATCAGCTAGCATTCTAATTGATGTTTGAAAATGAAACAAACACTGGTTCATGTTTGAAAATGAAAATTGACCTAGTTCACTAGTCTAGAAAACTCATCTTAACCAGTTTCATGTTATTATTTATTTGTATTGAAACGTTCTATTTAGATCATCACTGCCTAGACACTAGACACGTTAGAAATTATATTGTTCGCGGATCGATGCTTACGTATCGACATTATTTTTATCGATACGTGGCCGTCCCTAGCCAAGCAATATTGATGCTGTTTGCGGCGGTTATCGCGGCGCACGCGCGTAATATTAACCCTTTATGGCCGCATCCAATAAGCCTTTGTTGCTCCTGGATCCAGGTCTGCTAAGGAATTGATGGCACTTGCGTGTTTTTATAAGATAAGCTGCATATAACTGCTATACAGGGTGGAAACGATAAGTGATCTCATTCGATTATTTCTAAACTATACAAGATATCGAAAAACTGGTTACTAATCCTGAAAGTGCTTCACAAGCTCTATCCAACGGTACCAATATTAGGTTACAGAGTTAACTGGATATATCCGAAAATTTAATGTTTTCAGCCTCCATACTAAATGTATGCCAGCCAAACAATAACAGAAGTATTTTTTAAAATTAAATAATAAAAACTTAAAATGAACTAGTAAATTGCATTCTTATTTAAAAATTATTCTTGGAAAACATTGGTTTTAGGCTTTACTTGCTATAATATTAACAAGACATGAGTATCATAACTGTGGCTGTACTAAATGTATGGAAGCTGGAAACATTGAATTTTCGAATGGATCCAGTTTATTTTGTAACCTATCATTGGTACCGTTTGAAAGAGCTTGTGAAGCACTTTCAGAATCAGTAATCAGTTTTTTGATATCTTGTATAGTTTAGAAATAATCGAGTGAGATCACTTAACGTTTCCACCCTGTATAGACGTTAAGCATTAGAGCTTTAGGATATATGGCTAAGTAAGGCAGTATCCAGTAGCAAATAAATAAGATATTGATACAGCATTGTCTTGTATAACCCTAGTAGAGGTAGAGATGTGTAACGTTTTACTGCGCTACTCAATTGCTTACTGAAACACACTCTATTTAGCTATTTTTTATAAATTTACTAGCTGACCCGGCGAACTCTGTTCCGCCTAAATGGCTGGTTCCCTGGACTACGACAAACATTTTAACACCAAAATCAGCTCAATCGGCCCAGCCCCGTTCTCGAGTTTTAATCAGACTAACGAACATCAATTCATCTTTTGTATATTCAGTGTGTCCGGGCATGTAGTGATCAAACTTTAAGGGCGAAATCTAGGGACAATTTTATCGATAAAAATACTTCAAATTTGGGGCTTGACCTATTTATCGAAAAATTATAAGGATTTAAGTTTTTAATTTTTAATTTTCACCTCTTCCTTCAAAAACAAGTAAAAGCGTGGGTAGCTTAACATTAATAAGCAAATATTTTATATCATGCGTAAGCCAATAAAATTATCTATTAGTAGAAGTAGAACAGACACAAGTTTCATACAATTTAAGGGAGTAAGAATGGATTTAATTAGAAAAAAACATGATCTTTTTCACTTCTTTTTCAGTTATTTTCCAACACAAGAAAAACCAGGTCGTTAAGGTATGTTTTATTTGCATTGTATTATTAGTATTTGAGCTATTCTACAAAACGAATGTAAATTTATTAGTCTACGTCTATTAGTTTCGACGTTATTGTTGAACAAAGATACCCCTTCCCAGCGGTTTCCATAGTGCACGCGACATGCGAAAATGCACTGCCTGAAAGAATCACACAACCTATTCCGATTACTATGGAAACCGCTGGGAAGGGGTATCTTTGTTCAACAATTACGTCGAAACTAATAGACGTAGACTAATAAATTTACATTCGTTTTGTAGAATAGCTCAAATACTAATAATACAATGCAAATAAAACATACCTTAACGACCTGGTTTTTCTTGTGTTGGAAAATAACTGAAAAAGAAGTGAAAAAAGTCATGTATTTTTCTAATTAAAACCATTCTTACTCCCATAAAATGTATGACATGTAGACACAAGTTGTGTCTGTTTTCTACTTCTACTAATAGATAATCCCACCAAAAACATTCTGTAAAAAACTAGCCAAGTCTCGATGGAGCTGCTTGTTTATCTCTAAAAAGTAATGAAATCTAGACAAAGTCGTGCCAAGTCTATGGTTCCTTACTGCAATTTCTTTATTATTATAGTTAATGTTGTGTGACTTGGCCGTTGAAGGGTGACAAAACCAGGTGCTCCATGACACCATTGCACCAATCAGTCGCCAGAACCGCTACCCATTGACGATGGAAAATTGCCACTTGGAAAACGTTGATTCAACAATAACCAGTCAATTGTAGGTTTAATAAAGCTGCGTATTTCAATAATACTTATGTATGATTATCTTAATAAAGATAGTTGAACGGCCAAGTCACACAACATTAACTATAATAATAAAGAAATTGCAGTAAGGAACCATAGACTTGGCACGACTTTGTCTAGATTTCATTACTTTTTAGAGATAAACAAGCAGCTCCATCGAGACTTGGCTAGTTTTTTACAGAATGTTTTTGGTGGGATTTCACTACTTTTTGTAGAAAGTGGCAAAATTATTTAACGTCGTCGTTTTATTGACATTTTTTACGATATTTAACACAAATAAATTCAACGACCTTTAAAATGGACAACGAATCAGAATTGTTTTAATAACATAACCTTATCGAACCTTACAATATAATAAACGAAATCAACGAAATGCAAATTACACAACATTCAACTTAATCGACGGGGGGCTCTAGAAAGGAAAAAATCTGGACACCGCTTGCTAGTGCTAGCGCCATCTAGCGGTGAGCGATACAGGCGAACACCACGGTGCCGGAGTAGTATTGATTATGAATGTGGTGTTACTCCAGATCTTCGATTTTCCTAGTTTTTATAGTTTTCCCTTTATGTGGCCATTAAACCCTAACTCTGTACCAAATTTCAGCTCTCTGAGTTTATGGGAAGTACTAGTTCTATTTTGATGATCATCAGTGAGTGAGTGAGTGTCGTAAATGCGAAACTTTGCTTTCGCTTAACTTCGGAACTAAATGACCTACAGACTTGAAATTTTGGATTTTAAGTATGTGATTATAGCTTACTAGATGACGAAAATTTCTGCGTTCTGGTCTTATCCAGAGGTTCTCAAATAGGGGCCTGAAAATGCGGCGAAATGGTTCCAGTAAAGGATGGTACGGCAGTGTTTGCTTGGCGCTCGACTTGGCGGGGGCACTGCCGTGCCCCCAGATTTTATTGGCTATCGCATGATATAAAATATTTGCTTATTAATGTTAAGCTACCCACGCTTTCACTTGTTTTTGAAGGAAGTGGTGAAAACTGAAAATTAAAAACTTAAATCCTTGTAATTTTGAGATAAATGGGTCAAGTCCCAAATTTGAAGTATTTTTATCGATAAAATTGTCCCTAGATTTGGCCCTTAAAGTTTGATCACTACATGCCCGGACACACTGTATAAAAGAAAGTCGTGTTAGTTACTCCACTTATAACTCAAGAACGGCTCAACCGATTTAGCTGAAAATTGTCAGGGAGGTAGTTTAGAGCCAGGAGAAGGACATAGGATACTTTTTATCCCGTTATTTATTGCCATTAAGGCGGAACAAAGTTCGCCGGGTCAGCTAGTTATTTATATAGATAGATTAATTGTACTTGTCAAAGTATAGTAATACGTTATTCTGTCGCAATAGTAAGACAGCTCTGCTTTGGCGAAATATTTATTTACTGAGAGATATTATAATGCAGTTATTTTAGTAGATATTATTCATTAATAATTGCTATAATCAAAACAATCATGTCTTCCACAAACTTTTCCCAGAATTCTTTAACTCGGGGATTGAGTCAAAAGCAACAAAAACCCAAACTCATACGGCCGTCCTCTCCGAAATGGCCGACATTATTCGCCCGATCCTTACCTACGACAAATTGGACGCTTACTGCAAGCGGTGAATCATGATCTTGGGAATGTCCCGGTTTTGTTGCAATAAATGTAGACATATAAGGGTAAACACGTTTGACGCTTTGTCTAAGAAAAAATAACTACAGCGATCTTAAAATTATAGAATAGACGTCAACATATTTTTTATTGAAAAAGGAACAAATGGGAAATTGAGTAGACGCAGTGGCAACACCCGTTTCTCTCTCATTTGCACGCTGTAATTCTTGTATAGCCAGGATAATAGTAAAGCACTAAAACAGCCGAAAATTATTGCATAAAAGTGTTTTTGAAGTACAGTTTTGTCCATATTTCTCGAAGCAGTGGCCGAGCTTGCAGCTGGGACGTGTTAAAACGCATTTTAAAACCCTCGTTTTTAAAAGCATTTTTAGCCATGTGATTTTGGCAGAGTAGAATAGGACATCCCCCAGTCATTCCGCGAATGTCATCCGAGGCGTCTAAAGGAGAAATATACAGACCTTCCGAACCGCTGTGACCTGCATGGAAAGTGTACACTCCATTTGCCTGTTGCAAATTGGAGTCGTATTCCTGTAGTGTTGACTAAGTTACCTTATGACGATGAAACGACTTTACGACTCTATTAACATGTTTCTCCTTGTCCCCAGGATCTACAATCGGAGATCGAGACGCACCGCGATGTATACGCGTCGCTCACGGGCACGGGTCGGCGGCTGCTGGGCTCGCTGTCCTCGCAGGAGGACGCCGTCATGCTGCAGCGCCGCCTGGACGAGATGAACCAGCGCTGGCACCACCTCAAGGCCAAGAGCATGGCCATCAGGTGAGCACCACCCTTATTTTAAGTCCTTTCTTTGGTCTTTTTCTGTCACCGAATCTATGAAAGATTGAGTACGCCTGGACGTGATGAATCAGCGCTGGCACCACCTTAAGGCCAAGAGCATGGCCATCAAGTGAGCAGCATCCTTCTTTTAGGTCCTTTCTTAGGTCCATTTCTGTCACAGAATCTTTAAAAGGTTCAGTTTGCCTGGACGAG
Source organism: Ostrinia nubilalis (assembly GCF_963855985.1). Lineage (NCBI taxonomy): Eukaryota > Metazoa > Arthropoda > Insecta > Lepidoptera > Crambidae > Ostrinia > Ostrinia nubilalis. The sequence continues at coordinate 13,556,299 of NC_087107.1, read as the reverse complement.
ATGAATCAGCCCTGGCACCACCATAAATGCTAGGGCATATCATCAGGTGTGACAACCCTCGTCTTTTATATTAGTGTCACTGATCTAGCTCTGTAACTGTCCAAGAATCTAAGAAAAGTGGAGTAAAGGAATTCTTGAATGGATAGGACAGAACTAAGTCTGAATCTGTCGGGAAACCTACGAAAGGTGGAAAAAAAAGGTTCTAGACCAACGTCAGTTTCTGTCGGGGAATCTGAGTAAGGTCCACCTTTATTTATTCCAAAGAAGAATTTATTTAATGGAGACGACAGGCCTAGGCTCGTATCTTTCGAAGAATCTTCGATAGTTGCAGTATGGGGATCTTGAATGGAGACAGTAGTAGGTCCATATCAGTCGGCGATCGAGACGCACCGATATGTGTGCGCGTCGCTCACGGGCACGGGCCGGCGGCTGCTGGGCTCGCTGTCCTCGCAGGAGGACGCCGTCATGCTGCAGCGCCGCCTGTACGAGATGAACCAGCGCTGGCACCACCTCAAGGCCAAGAGCATGGCCATCAGGTGAGCAGCACCCTTCTTTTGGTCCTTTCCTAGGTCCGGTTCAGTCGAGAGAATCTAAGAAAGGTTGAGTACACCTGGACGAGATAAACCAGCGCTGGCATCACCTCAAGGCCAAGAGCATGGCCATCAGGTGAGCAAAACCCTTCTTTTAGGTCCTTTCTGTGGTCCGTTTCAGTCAGCGAAACTATGAAAGGTTGAGTAAGCCTGGATGAGATGAACGAGCGCTGGCACCACCTCAATGCCAAGAGCATGGCCATCAGGTGAGCACCACCCTTCTTTTAGGTCCTTTCTTAGGTCCATCCGAGATTCCGATACTGTCAGAGAATCTTTGAAAGGTACTGTACGCCTGGACGAGATGAATCAGCCCTGGCACCACCATAAATGCTAGGGCATATCATCAGGTGTGACAACCCTCGTCTTTTATATTAGTGTCACTGATCTAGGTTTGTATCTGTCCGAGAATCTGTGAAAAGTGGAGTAAAGGAATCCTTGAATGGAGAGGATAGGCCTGGTTCTGAATCTGTCAAGGAAAGGTAGAGCAAAAGGGTTCTAGACCAACGTCAGTTTCTGTCAGAGAATCTGTGTAAGGTGGAGTAAAGGTTTTCTTGAATGGAGAGGACAGGCCTAGGCTCGTATCTTTCGAAGAATCTTCGATAGTTGCAGTATGGGGATCTTGAATGGAGACAGTAGTAGGTCCATATCAGTCGGAGATTGAGACGCACCGGGATGTGTACGCGTCGCTCACGGGCACGGGCCGGCGGCTGCTGGGCTCGCTGTCCTCGCAGGAGGACGCCGTCATGCTGCAGCGCCGCCTGGACGAGATGAACCAGTGCTAGCACCACCTCAAGGCCAAGAGCATGGCCATCAGGTGAGCAAAACCCTTCTTTTAGGTCCTTTCTGTGGTCCGTTTCAGTCAGCGAAACTATGAAAGGTTGAGTAAGCCTGGATGAGATGAACGAGCGCTGGCACCACCTCAATGCCAAGAGCATGGCCATCAGGTGAGCACCACCCTTCTTTTAGGTCCTTTCTTAGGTCCATCCGAGATTCCGATACTGTCAGAGAATCTTTGAAAGGTACTGTACGCCTGGACGAGATGAATCAGCCCTGGCACCACCATAAATGCTAGGGCATATCATCAGGTGTGACAACCCTCGTCTTTTATATTAGTGTCACTGATCTAGGTTTGTATCTGTCCGAGAATCTGTGAAAAGTGGAGTAAAGGAATCCTTGAATGGAGAGGATAGGCCTGGTTCTGAATCTGTCAAGGAAAGGTAGAGCAAAAGGGTTCTAGACCAACGTCAGTTTCTGTCAGAGAATCTGTGTAAGGTGGAGTAAAGGTTTTCTTGAATGGAGACGACAGGCCTAGCCTCGTATCTTTCGAAGAATCTTCGATAGTTGCAGTACGGGGATCTTGAATGGGGACAGTAGTAGATCCATATCAGTCGGAGATCGAGACGCACCGGGATGTGTACGCGTCGCTCACGGGCACGGGCCGGCGGCTGCTGGGCTCGCTGTCCTCGCAGGAGGACGCCGTCATGCTGCAGCGCCGCCTGGACGAGATGAACCAGCGCTGGCACCACCTCAAGGCCAAGAGCATGGCCATCAGGTGAGCACCACCTTTCTTTTGTTACTGTTATAGACCTAGGTCCGTATCGGTTAGAGAATCTGTAAAAAGGTTGAGTCTGGACGAGATGAACCAGCGCTGGCACCACCTTAAAGCCAAGAGCATGGCCATCAGGTGAGCGCCACCCTTCTTTTAGGTACTTTTTTAGGTCCGTTTCAGTCAGAGAATCTATGAAACGTGGACGGGAGAAGTTGAATCAACGCTGGCACCACCATATCTGCATCATTCGTTGTGAAAATACCCTTCTTTTATGCATATTAGTGTCCCTGATATAAGTCTGTGTACTCGTATGTCTGGAAATCTGCAAAAAGTGGAGTAAGGTAATTATTGAATAGAGAGGATAGATCTAGGCCTGAATCTGTCGGAAAACCTACGAAAGGTGGAGCAAAGGGGTTCTTGAATTGAGGCTCTAAACCTAGAATAGATGACTAGATGATAGTACCTATTGCCTTTAATTAGACTCGAACCGACGACCTTACTCTTACTGGGCGATTGCGCCTGCCACTATTCTAAAAATCATTTTCTAAATATACTTCGATAAACGCAAAAATCCCAATTACCTAAGTACCAATACACTTCGCCCCTTACTTAGTCTACTGACTCTACAGAGGGTCTATACAGGGTTAGTTAGAATTCAGATGTCTAATAGGCGGTCATAGACAACAGCCAGCTGACGCGTCTTATCCGTGCGCACGCAGACGTGACGTAACAGATAAACGGACAACTGCACTTGCAGGTGTTGCCAACTTAGTAATTCACCACATTTTCGTGGCAAAACAAGACCTTATTGCAAGGGCATAAAGTGCCACAGTGTGAGGCTTGAAATTCGTGTACCGTCGACAGCACATCTGAATCTGACTGTTCATTTTCGCAAAATAACACCTATTTCAACTACCATAAAGTGCCAGTGTTAGGCTCAGTGTTCTGTTGTATGCAAATTTAGTACATCTTGTGGATTTGAGTTGTCAACTACCGATTCTGCTTTAGTGATTGGGCTGTGTCCTGGAAGACGGAGAATCGGAATTTATGTTGCCTTCTAGCTTTCATTAATTTTGTTTTGGTTTTGTAATCGATGCAAGGAAGCAAATTGATGATTTCGTCCATGACTAGTCAGTTAGAAACACATGAATGTCTTGGTAACACCATGCCTTAATTCATTAGATTCGCTTCTTTTTCAAAACTGTCTCTAACCGGAATTTGAACCGTGACTGCGTGTGCTCCGGGCGGTTTGCTCATCTACATGTTATTTACAAAACAATCATCCCAAACCATCACCCGAACGTCAAAAAGTCCCAGCTGTGACATTTTCAAATTACTCCATATTTTGCGAAATTCGTTTCAATTCGAGCGAAGATTTATCCCCCAGTTTATTAAAACCGGTGTCGGCACGTTTGATTTATCGACATTTTAATTTTTGCAAGGTTCATTTATTCTGGTGCCACGTCCCGCTTAAGAGAAATAATAAATTGGGGATTTCGGATTTTGCCTATTTGATTGTTTGGACTCCACAACCCATTCGGTGAAGTGATAAGGAATACATTTTGACGAAAGTTGACAACCGAATTTGCATCCTACAATATGAGTTTTTTTAAACACTTTTCGATCTCCCCCAACATGTCTTCTGACGAGTCCAATAACAGTTTAACCATCCCTCCCGGGACAAACTTGACCTTCACTGATTGGGTTTTTAATGGCGGTCAAGCTGTAAATCCTGGCAGCACAGGAGTTGCAGCACTGGGAACGAGAGGTGGGAATAGTCCCGTAAACACTTTAAATAGTTCATTTTCATTCCAACAATTTCCCTTGAATTCTATGAGATGACTCATGAAAAGTTACGAAATAAGTAATCACCTCTGAACTCCTTACTATTTTTGTATGCTTTGTTTCTGTCTCTCATAAAAACGACGCCATTACACAAACAATATTCGTTAATAAATTACGACCACAGTCCATTTTCATCAACCCACTTTCATAGTGGGAGCACATCTGCGCCAATGAAACTTTTCTGGCGTTTTACAAATTAAACACGCGTCCAGTTTCCGAACGTGTTCTGAAATGTCACTCGCGAATGACAGATGGCCGTTTGGCGGGAACGCGACTGTCATGGCGGGAATGTGCACTTTACGTTTTGTATTTTATTCAACGTTGACTGTTATTCATTGGGATTCGTTTTTTTGTGTTTCATGCGTGTGCAGAGCGATTCTTTTGATGGATGGATTCATGGGGACTTTTTAAATTTATACGACACCCATGCCATGTCGTATAAATTTAAAAAGTGCCCATGAATCACACCATATATTTTTATCATAATATTTAGGTGCCTCGTTCACCATATCTCAGTAAAGTGTCAAGTAGGCAACTCTGACAAGACTTTGACGAACTGGTGACATAGGTAAAATTAATAATAAATTCTTGTTACTTTTACTTGCAAATAGTGTTAATAAGGAAGTACCTAAGTAACTACCTACTTAGAACTTTACTCGGGGAAATCGTGAAAAAGGTCCTTAATAACTAATTTAAAGTTTAATTCGTTCCCACCCAACTCCTGTGTAGTTAGGATCTGCAGCTTGATCGGCAATAAAAACCTTGCATTAAGTTTTAATAAGTCTACAAGCAAATCCATTATGTGAGTAATATTTCCACGAATTTTTAATGTCCCATGAATGAACCGTCACGTTTTTAACATTCGAACAATCTGTCCGCACGATAATTCTTCAACTTCCCAAGGTCTGCACGCATCGATTCTACATCCCCTCCCTTGAGGGGGGTGTTGTGTTCGGATAAATAACGCGCATAATGGTCCCCCCGTTCCCTGATCGGGAATAAATTAACGCAGATACATCTTTTTAATTCATTATGTAGACGAAATGCAAGATAAACGCTGTAGCTTTCAAAAGCCAGATGGAATTTCGAATTTAACAGTTAATACGATATACTCGTCCATTATTTCCTTTTTTATCTCATACTGTGATGAGTAAAATTTGTTCTTAGTATTGTGAGTAAATAACAGACAAACATGGAGTCTACAGTTCAATACTCAATAATTTATTACTTTACTACTTCGCTCACTTTAGGTCTAATAAAAATTATTCACTCGTTGAACACTTGTTTAAGGTGACGTTTAGTGTGGAAATGTCACTTTAAACTACCGTTTAACGAGTGTGTAAGATTTTATTAGTAAGGGGGTTAGAATTAAAGCAGTTTTATACAATGTGGACCCAGTTAGAGCAAAACTTTTGGAAGGAGGCAAAACGATCTTACCAGTTTCATTAAATTAAATGTAGGTAACCGATTGAGTTTGGTAGAAATGTCAATTTTCAAGTGTTATCAGTTTCAAGCATTTAAATTCGAAAATGAATAGAAATTTTCAACTCACGTTATTTAAAATACACCGAAAAAAACGAGAATTCGGCCATAATCATCTAATTTGAGAATTTGACACTTGTAAAGTATAAAATATGTATCCTACAGGACTTTATCCGCACCCGACAGGATTCGTTAGGACAAATCGCCCCAGGCCCGCAATTAAGCAGGTGAAAATTAGGGTGCGGCCAATTTGAAGGGAAATTATTAGGGAATTTCGCGTCACTCCGCCAAAATGTACAGGGATGGATTTTAAAATAAATTAAAGTAGGGAAATTGTATTCGCCACTCAATCGAGAACTACTTTATCTTATATAGAAATTCGGGGGATATTCTTTGTGCGAATTCCCTTTATGGAAAAGCTTTTGATCTTTTCCTATTTAGGTTATGGAATTGTTTTAGCGATATTAAAAGAACGGTTACGCCTGATGCGAATTCGCCAGCAATTTCTCTTTGCGTCGACATTGCTAATTCGTTTCAGTAGGAGTAATTCGATTGCGCCTTTTGTCTGTCAGACTGAAGCGAGCTATATCGGTGTTCAGTTAACCCAATAACTTGTCAGTGTGTCAGTCACAGGTTCTCGTCCCGACATTGATAGTCTGATAGAGCATCCGGCATTGTCTTGCGTTAATTGACTTGATTTTAGATTGCTTAGTCGACTGTTAACGTGTACACGTCTATCCAATCATGATCCAAATTGTGTAGTAGCTTGATGATAGTAGGTAAATTAAGTGGGTATACGCCATTGAATATTACAAATACGTTTCCAATATGTATTCTTCTTAGTTAATTTGGCAAATATAAAATAGGTCTGCTCGTTTGCCTCCTGTCACATAAAAAAGATGCTTATAAAGAATGATAACAGTAAAAATTAAATATAAAAGTACACAATTAATATAAATTGTATGGGTCCCAAATTAATTGTAAAGATTTTTATGGGTTTATTTAACAACACAGTAAAACAGTAATATCTGCAATGAGCATAATAAAATGCACTCGCGGTGTTTATTCGAAAATAAATAGAGTAATAAATATCACTTAGCCATTGAGTTGAAATTGGCATTGGTTGTTTATTGTCGTGAATTAATTTAGAGCGACAGCTGGGCTCGTTGGATATCCAGGCCGATTATTTAAGTTACAGGATAAAATAGGAGAAGTACGGACGACGCCATCTCAAAGCTAAACACTGGCTTTATGAAGTTCTGTTTACTTAATTTCCACATGTTTAAGACTGAGTTGCACCATCTAAAATAACGATAACCGATGTTTTTAGTATGGAGTTTGACAGGATGTTTGTTAAAATAAGATGGTGCAACCCAGCTTACTTTTATAGGGTGGCTCTAACTGCAGTTGTGAGTTTACCTCCCTTGTGACAATCTCCAACTGCAGCTAGGAATTATTTTAATGTGGGTTGCTGTAATTATAATAGTACTGCGAAAGTATCTTTGTCTGTCTGTTAACTTTTCACGCTTAAACCACGAATGGATTTAGATGGAAGTTGTTACGTACAAAATAGTTTGACCCAGGTAAAAACAGGATAGTTTTCATCCCGGTTTCGGAAAAAGTACGAGCGCAATGACATTTTTCGGTCTCAAAGTTAGTCAAACTGACATTTACGCGGGCAAAACCGCGGACAAAAAGTATCTAGTAATATTTTAGACATAATAATAATTGAGTTAGTCGTCAGACAACACTGTCCCCGCCTACCCGCAGGCCTGCTAATCCCGCATAGCTCGGTCCCCAACTATCCCGCTAGCGAAACAATTTTCGCCATTATTGCATGCCCGAACTCCGCGGTTAAGTACGGCTACAATATCATGTTTTGCATTAAGATCCTTTACTGCTTGCGGGAATTATGGGATTCTTTTGAAATTGTGCTTCTTTTGGCTACGACTTGGAAGTGAATTAAATGTTCTAAGATGCTGTTTTTGGTTGATTCGAAAGATTCAAGCTTATTATTGGTTGGCAGGTTATATTACTATTACTAGCGGCAGCCCGCGACTTCGTACGCGTGGATCCCGTTTTACCTCCTTATGGGTGGAGTTTCGTAAAATCCTTTCTTAGCGGATGCCTACATCATAACATCTACCTGCAGACCAAATTTCAGCCCGATCCGTCCAGTGGTTTGGGCTGTGCTTATAAACTCTGTGATATTTAGAATGTTACAGTATGACCTTTTCAACCGACTTCAAAAAAGGAGGAGGTTCTCAATTCGACCCGTATGTTTTTTTTTTTTTCTATGTTTGTTACCCGATAACTCCGCCAATTATGAACCGATTTGAACAAATCTTTTTTCGGCGTAGGTAGAGTTATTCGTCATCTCGCACCTCTAAAGATGCTAGTTGGCACCTTCTGTTTTTTATGTCATCAACTCGCACCTTTTTGAAATCTGACGTGTTTATGTATAGTCATCTACAAAAATGTTTTAATAAATTACTTAAACATATGTGTAAGCCACTTGCAATGAGTTGAGTTTAATAATAAAACAAAATGTACTTTTCAGATAGGTTTATATTCTAAATCAACATGCTAATAAACATAAATCGGGAAGAAACAAATTATCAACAACTAGCGGCCGCGTGGACCTCGTTTAATTACTAATGATGATGATAGATGGAGTTTCACGGCTTCCCCCGCATGAATAATTTACGAACGTCAAATTTTTTGTCCAGCGCTGTAGATTTTAACCAGTGACGATAGATGGCGCTTTTTACCCACGTCTTATTTATTTATTGAAATTTAGTTGGTCACATATCGTCATAAAATATAGCCTATATGTTAATCTGGGTTATAAACAATAATACTGTAAATTTTGAACAAAATCCGTTCAGTAGTTTTTGCATGAAAGAGTAACAAACATTCAGACATCATGACATCATCCAAACTTTCGCATTTATAATATTAGTAGGAAGTAGGATATCACAATGTCCTGAGGATACCTAATACCTAGTATGTAAACTGTCTACTAATATTTAAGTAGGTATATTTAAAAACAAAGCTAGATTTCTAGCTATTTAGTAATGGCAAATTATAATAAGTCAAGCCGCAGATAATTTTTTTTGCCACGGCATCTAACCTCAGATTTTATAACTAAGCCACGGGATATTAAAAGGGTACAAATATATTAATTCGCGTTCTTTTAAATGCCACCTAAATATCCCAAAGAAAGTGTCAAATGAAGAACAACAATTATTATTACCAATTTTACAATTAGCTAACTAACATTTACATTGTACAGCTTTTACAAACAATCCTAAAAAAATAGTTCAAGCGAACTAGAGAACATCAAATCTTATAAATTTAGCTTCTGAAATAATACATTTGTATTCTTTTAACATGAAAAATGGCCAGGCAATGAAAATGTACAGAGGGAAATGCTTGGAACATAATTTTTAACATTGTAACTTTGTTTGGATTAGCTAGTTAGGGGATGAACATTATCAAAAGTTCTCCACCGCAGCCTTTGAAGGTCCCATTTTCGCTTATATGTCAAAAACTATCTAAATAAAAAACCAAGCATCCTAGCGATATGAATACTTCTAGAGAATTAAAATTAATTTAATTTGGAAGTCAAGTTTTTGTTTATCTTGTATAGTTTTCGAGATATCTGCTCTTCAAAGTTTTGTAAAACATAAACATTTTTGCCTTACATTTTCAAACTATGAAGAAATAGTTGCCATAATTTATTATTAGATGACAAGTTTGGGTTAGGGTTAGGACAATGTTGTTTTAATCTACCCACAAAATTTAATAAAATTTGAATTTGTGGTTCCTTAAAAATTCACAAAAAATGTTAGTATGGAAATATTCAATTTTCGTAAAATTCTTCTTACAAAACGCTAATTTAATAAGTAAGGAACTAGTATAAATAATTCCTAATAAAAGTCTATTAATTGCAAACAAATAATTTGAATTTGAATAGGTAAATAAAATTATCTCTTGGTAGAAGAGAAAAGAGACACGAGTTTCATACATTTCATACAAAAAAAAATATGTTTAAATATCCGTTGTTTTTTTTACTTTGCTTAGTTTGGGACTAGAAGCGTAGCGTAAAATGTTGAAGGATATTTATTTATTTATTTCATTTTAAAGGAGTAAGAATGGATTTAAGTAGAAAAAATATGTCATTTTCACTTCTTTTCAGTTATTTTACAACGTAAGAAAAACCAGATATTCCACAAAACGAATGTACATTTATTAGTCTAGGTCTTTTAGTTTCGACGTCATTGTTGAACAAGGATACCCCTTCCCAGTGGTTCCATAGCGCGGTTAACATGCGAAAATGCACTGATTCAAAGAATCCCTTAAAGTTTGATCACTACATGCCCAACACACTGAAAGTTTTTAGTTTCAATTCGTTTTTATTTGACTGTACTTTTGAAAAGGTGCGAGTTGACGAACAAAATAATAGGTAAAATCGGAATTTCCCAACTCGCGCCTGCTAGCGAGTTTGACAGGTGCGAGATGACGAACAACCCACCCATTCTAGTTCTAGCTAGCGCGTCACATTCGCACAGTAGGTGTTTCATGGACTCCGCATGTTCTCCACATGCTCGACAGCTGTCATCCGTAGTTAGGCCCATTTTGTGGAGCATGTGGTTTGTAGTGTAGTGTCCTGTTAGCGCACCCGTGATCACTCGGGCTTGCCTTCTGTTTCCATTGAGTATGAGCTTTTCCCATGATCTTGTGTTTCCAACTAGGAATAGTTTGGAGTGGCTCATACCGTTGGAGCTTTCCCATTCAGCTCTGTGCTTCCTGGATATATATTGCCTCATGGCCATGTGTAAAGTGCTCATAGATAAGGGCACTATCGGCTCTGGCCCAATAGGTGCCGCCTCTGACCCTTGTCTCGCTAGACTGTCGGCTCTCTCATTGCCTTCGATCCCAGTATGTCCAGGTACCCACATGAGGGTCACCCTGTTGTGCCTTCCAAGTTTATTCAGTGCCAAGATTGCCTCCAGAACGAGTCTGGATCCAACCCTCACTGAGGCAATGGCTTTGAGTGCTGCCTGACTGTCACTTAATATGTAAATGTCACGCTTTTTATGCGCCTGTTCTATATTCCTTACTGCGCACATTATTATAGCATAGGTTTCAGCTTGAAACACTGTTGCAAACCTCCCTAAGCTTTCACTGTGCTCAGATTGTTTGGAGTAGACGCCCGCTCCTGTTCCTGAGTTCATCTTGGAGCCGTCAGTATACCAGATCAGGCTGTCTTGTTGACGTTTTGGTCCTCTTTTCCAGTCTTCCCTTGTTGGTATAGACACTTTAAAATCCTTGCTAAACATGTACCTAGGCTGCATTGTATCACAACCCATGTCCATTATTGCATCTAATTGAGGATCGCTCCCCATCCTTGTGTGCTTGGTGCAAGGTTTGGATGTACTCCAAAGTCCCGCCCCCTTCAGTCTGTGCAGCGCCTTCCTTGCTTCTAGCGCCAAGTGCAGTGGGGGCAATCCCAGAATAATCTCCAATGCTGCAGTTGGCGTAGTTCTAAACGCACTCGTTATTGCTAGGCATGCAGTTCTTTGCAATTTGCCCAGTGCCGTTCTGCACGTCTGTAACCTAATTCTAGGCCACCAGACAATGCTGCCATAAAGTATTATTGGTCTCACCATAGTTATATAGATCCACCTCATCACTCTGGGTCTAAGTCTCCATGTCTTCCCGTATGCACCACGACACATTCCCAGCACTCTCATAGCCTTAGCTATGACCGTATCTTGGTGTTTACGCCATGTAAGTTCCTTGTCTAGGATTACCCCTAGATATTTCACTTCATTGGTCCAGGTTATTTGCTTACCATAAAGGTAGAGATGTCCTAGCCCTGTTGTATTTGTCATTGTTGTAAATGCAATAGCATTCGTTTTTCCCGGATTCACCGAGAGGTGGTTTTCGTCACACCACTCTTCCAGTGTGTTGAGGGCTCTTTGCATGATGTCTGTCACAATAGTTGGGAACTTGCCCCTTACCATAATCACCAAATCATCTGCATATCCAACCGTGTAGAGTGGTCCTTTGTTAAGTTTCACAAGTAGTGGTCCCATTTAAATTTAATAATAGAAAAAACAACCCCCAAGGGTGGAAAATTGGGGATGAACTTTTTTATACGCAATATCTCCGCCGATTATAAATCAATTTGAACGATTATTTTTTTGTTGAATAGGTATTATCAAAAAGGTGGTTTCATGCGAATTTGAAGAAAATATTTCACCCCCAAGGGTGGAAAATTGGGGATGAACTTTTTTATACGCAATATTTTAAATTTTTAGTTTTTTTTTTGTGTTCACGCATTTGAAGTCGGTTTTATTTTTTTTAAAAGTTAATTATTACCATATTAACATATACATACACGACCAATCAATCAATCGAATTACCTAACAATAATCTAACATTAGGTATTCACAATCTTGACATTCCATTCTATTGGACTGTCTCTACATATGTTAACATCATGTTCACGTTGGATTGTGATGTTTTCTTCCTTATATTATTAATCTAATTTCAAAACACTAAACGCCCGTATTTATAAACGATGTTTGCTTAAGTGACGCAGCAAATCGAACGCACAGCGTTGAATAGAGTTCTGTGATTGCTTCATGTGTCACCCTGTGCGTCCACGCGCACTATGAGACCTCATAGTAATGTTTGTGAATACGGTCGTCATACACCATAGTCTAATAATGAGACTGTTGTCAAACTTTTATTCGATATTCGACATCATTAGAGCTATATTTCACCGGGACACCATGGCGGCGCAACCAGTCGCCGGCTACCAACAAAATGTTACAGCGTTGCGCAACCAAACGGACACCAGTAGGCCTAAGATGCGCGTCGTGGTAACTTTTATCGACGTTAAAATGTATTGACAAAATCAATAAAATAGCGTGATAGCCGCTTATCACGGCGCGCATCCTAGGCCTACTAGTGAGTAACTCTCTATAGAGCTGTATACGTTTTGTTGGTAGCCGGCGACTGGTTGCGCCGCCATGGTGTCCCGGTGAAATATAGCCCTTAGCATACACTTACCTGTAATGCTACCTGTAGTAACTTTACCATAACCTAAACTATTTTTTCCTCAGTTTAATCCACTCAACCATCAGAACAGCCCATAAACTACCGGGGCCACAAAACAGGCGTAACCGCAAGCAAATCCGAAGCTTGTGATAAGTACAGTCGACCACATAAACCTGATTTTACTGCTCACTCCGAGCGATATAGAGCTATAAACCTGTAAATCACCTGGACTCTAACTCTTGAACATAAGGTTCAGTTTAGTTTACTAAACAATTGAAGACCATCCGAGATACGTTTTCAGTTGATAAAACATGTATCTCGGTTGTAAAGTGCATTTGATTCCGTTTCAATTGCCAGTAAAATGGCCGCGTTGTGGCCATAAAAATGGCGGTCGTGGGAAACTACTTCTGCATTTTCAATAAAGTAAACCATAAACGTAGTTTACTAGAAATTGTTTATTGAAAACGCTTTTATTTACAAACGTAAAGGTGTCTGTGGTTATTTGAGTTTTAACACTCGATTATATTACCCTGCGTAATTGGTAATTTTAAAGGTTTAAAATACTTACAGAGATGTAATCTTCAGTAAATATTGGTTTTTGATGTGTTTTTATTATTATATACATATTATTATTATAAAACAAAGTTGCTTACCAAGTTTCCTGTCTGTCCCTATGTATGGATAGATCTTTAACTAAGCAATGGATTTTGATGCGGTTTTTTTAATAGATAGTTTTTTAAATAGTGAGTCAAGAGGAAGGTTTTTAAGTATAATACATTGTATCTGTGCGAAGCAGGGGCGGGTCGCTAGTTGTAAATAAATGTTTATTTTGTCAACTTTTGTTTGGTAAACTAAAGTCACTTTATTTTTCTCAATCGTGCAATAACTCTTTTAATATAAATAAAGCAAATCTACCCGCGTTTTTAATGTCCTCCCACAAGTAGACGTTTTGCACACACAATAGCGTCATTGTGAAGTGACGTCACTCGCCATTTAGCAAGATGGCGGCGGAAACAGTTTGCGCATTTTATGTGCGTTCGGTTATAAAACGGGGACGTAATGGTCCGTGACCCTCACTCGGCATGGGGCACACTGAAAACCAGCGCCGTGGCCTTCGTCACCGTGGGCCACGGCATATGCTGAGTGGGGTCCCGTTGCAGTGGGCATCTTGTTGGTGGATGGGTGGCACTGCTCAGTTTACTCTTGTTTTTATTTTTTCTTCTTCCATTATTATGTGCCACTGTCATGTCTATGTAATTGCCTGTATTTGTGTGATGTCCATTGTAATAAATGTGTCTTTCTTTCTTTCTTTCTTTCTTTCAATTAATTGTTTATCCTTTAGTTTATTTATAGGTAAAACAGAGACGACAGAAGTGAGGTTTTATTTCCAATTGGAGCTTAAAAGTGTTTTATAGTTAAATGAAACTTGATTTCCACTGTAGTTAATAATTCTTCAACGGTCAATTAAAAAGTATGCTACTATTAATAAAGTTGTGAATATAAATAATATTTTTTTTAAATTTATATTACGTACTTACCTAATTATTTCAAAGATGATGGAAAGTAAAGTGTTAAAACATACTAAGTACAAAGACATAGTACACCATTTCAGCCACAGGACGTCCACTGTTGAACATAGGCCTTCCCGAATTATTTCCATATCGCCCGGATGGTAGCGGCCTGCATCCAGCGCCTTCCTGCTACCTTTATGAGGTCGTCGGTCCACCGGAAGTCTACCCAGAGGGTGGACAGTACTAAGTGTTAATTAGTAATTTCCCCCTTTAATATTTTTGCACACAACTGATTTTAATAGTTTGTGAATTCAACAAACTGAAATTACTTAACAGTTAATTTTCGTCTATTTAAAGAAATAATTGAGGTCTTCACCATCAAATTGACATCAAACATTGAAATCCCCATTAAAGCTCCCTTTGCGGACAAAGCTCACACGGCGTGTTTAACTTGACCGCGCTGATCAGGTGGTCGCTTTGTCCAAAGCTCGAAACTCAAAGCTTTGATGACGTCACGGTGGCCTTTGTTGCTTGTTTTTGGACTTTTAAATTTAGTTTTGACCACTGAACTCTTGGTCATTTCATTTGATTATCTATCTAATTTACTTTTAATTTATAATTTGTATGTTTAAGACGCGGATAAATATTAATCAGTTAGCAGCCTGCCATACAAACATTTAACAGGTAAATACTACATTAATAAAATAGGAGAAAGAAATAGTTATAACAAACACAGAATGCTGCTCAATGATGATTACAGGTTACCCAAAAACTTCAGGTTTATGTACCTATTTATTTCATGTATTAGTATGTTTGCAAAACCCCATTAAAATACATATACTTGTTTAATATTTATTAACATTTCTTAAATGGCTTAATTAATCCAACTTATCCAACTCATAAAATTAGTTTCTTTACTACTACACAAACCCAAAACCTAATTAAGACTTCCAAAAGTAAATCGAAACCCTCAAATAAGTAGACCTATTAAAATACTCAAAGGATTTGTCAATTCTCACATAATTGTCAAGCGATACAGGACTGTATTCCCTAAGGCATAAGACAAGAATCTCTGTAGTTTGAAGTTCGTGTAAATTTAAGCAATATTAAGTAAAACGAGAAAGTGTAAAACTTGCTGCCATTGGCTCAAAAGGAAAGCCTGAGATTTATAAAATTGGCTTTAGAGTTGGGACTATTCGATGTCGATAGACTTTTAATTTTTTATCGACGGAGTTTGCGTATTTATTTTAGATGAGGTTAATTCAAGTTTCAATGATAACTTTTGCTAATAAGAAAAAGAAAGCTACAAGACAAGCTGTTCAACATAAAAATGGTCAAATAGCTACCTAAAATAACTTTAATTCACGTTAATCTCATCATACGATCCGTGTTAATTTTTTTGAACATCTTCTCTATGAATTATGAACAAATATCTCACTTCTTTCAATAGGCATAAGTTCATCATAGGCAATTTATCATCGTTGTTCATAGAAACAACTTCTACTATCGACATTTGACATAGAAAATTATATAGGTAATTGAGAATGTAACTAGGTATGCAAAATCACTTGAAACCTATGTTACAGTTAAGCTTTTACATTTACAAATACATTAGTTTTTATTTCATTCAAAAATATCCAGTAGTTATGATTTTATAGGCATTCAAAGTTCGCTTAAATATTGAGTCCCGCCGACGGTCACGTGACCCCGCGTGACGTACATTCACAGTGTCCGCTCACTAGAAAACGGATATAAACATACTTAATTACATTTTTTTTTTGTAAATACAAACTTATTATACATATTAACACCCAGACCCATCACAGAAATTAAAATTGAACCAAACCCAAACTTGATGCGATTGTGTCGTTTTATTGCGAATTACCTTCCAGCTTCATCATTAGACCCTGATTACTGTATAGAATTAAAATACTCATCAATACAAAAACGAACGAGCCCAAACTCGATGCATTTAAGTCGTTTTATTATAGAGTTCTTATGGCCACCTTCCAGCTCCATCATCAGATCAGCTCCATGTCATCATAATATTGCATGGTCATCCAAATCACATGTGTTTGCGAAATTTCAGCTTAATCGGTTGCCTGGAAGTGGGTCTTAATTCAGCTTGCAAGATTCCACCCATACAAATATGAGCCAGTCACTGTAATATGACGTCACGCGCATAAAATGGCGGGCTGGCCGCCGCCCGCACTTTTAAAATTCAATATCTTGGAAACTAATTGACGTATCGAAATAATTCTTTCACGTGTATTTTTTATTTTTAACAGAGAATACGGAGAGCTAAAAACCAAAATTAGTGAACATTCTTCATTATCATCGTTGTTCATCTAAACAATTACAATATTATCGACACAGAAAATGTCGCCCTACCCTCACCCAAAGTCGGCTTAAACATATTAGAGAGCAGAACCTCGGCCAAAATTTCAACAATTGCGCTTATTTCGTGGCGTAGCCAAGTTTTTGAGTTACCGTCCCTCCCGCGATAGCTCGCGAGGAAACCTCCTTTTATGGGGCCTTATTTTATGGCAGATGAGTGCCAACTTTGTAACAGCTTAATAAAATTATTATTATGAATATTTAGTAGGTTTACGAGCGATTTTATAGGTTTTTGAGTGTATGAAACTTGTAATTGCTCGTACGGGGATTGTGTTTTATATCTGTTAAGGCGCGCGCGCACGGGTGACTTTTGTCACCGTGACAGTATGTTCTCCGTAGATAAGAATTAGTACTACGTTGTCTCTTTTTTCTATACAGTGTGAGTCACGTTAAAGTGTACATATGAAAATAGATGAAACTAGACCTATTTTTATCGACAAAAAAAGGGGTCAAAAAATTTTTGAGATTTTTTTTTTAATTTTTTACAGAATTTTTTTTCTTCCAATTACTTATTGTGAAGAAAACGTAATAACTTTTAAACTAAGCGGTATATCCTGATAAAATAAAAACAGTAATAATGCTAAATAACAGGCGATACTAAAAAAATACATAAAATACACAAAAAAGGCCAACAAATAATAAAAAATGATACTTTTTGAAAAAAATCTGCTTTTAAATTCGTGTCTTTTTGGTTATTTGATAAATTTCTCCAAAAAATGCCCCTATAACCGGTGGTTTTTATTACTTTGTATTATTCTCTATCGTATTACCTTCGTAAAACCAAAAATCGCATATCTCTATCCCTATCACAACGTTTGCAATGATCGTTTGAACTAAGCCTCTCCGGGCGCGCCTTTCAACGCTTCGTTAACAACGAAACTGAAAATGGCTCTAGATTTGTAATTTTGATAAAGACAAGTTAGATTTCAAATAAAAACAAAAGATTTCGAAGTAAAATAAGCATTTTAGTTAAAATTAAAATTGTCTCTACCTGTAGCGGAGAATAATGTTGTGGCAGGCCTTTGTTCAAACGATCATAGCAAATGTTGTGATAGGGATAGAGACATGCAATTTTTGGTTTTACAAAGATAATACGATAGGAAATAATATAAAGTAATAAAAACCACCTGTTATACGGCATTTTTTGGAGAAATTTATCAAATAACCAAAAAAACACGAATTTTAAAGCAGATTTTTTTCAAAAAGTATCATTTTTTATTATTTGTTGGCATTTTTTGTGTATTTTATGTATTTTTTTAGTATCGCCTGTTATTTATCTTTATTACTGTTTTTGTTTTATCAGGATATACCGCTTAGTTTAAAAGTTATTACGTTTTCTTTACAATAAGTAATTGGAAGAAAAAAAATCTATAAAAAATTAAAAAAAAATCCCAAAAATATTTTGACCTCTTTTTTGTCGATAAAAATAGGTCTAGTTTCATCTATTTTCATATGTACACTTTAACGTGACTCACACTGTATAAAAAGTGTAAAAGATAAAAATAAATTCTGTCACGGTGACAAAAAGTCACCCGTGCGCGCATAGCCTTAATCACGGGTTCTTTAGCTTTGAATGCGGTTCGTGTCATGTGATTTGATTAGGTTTATAATAAAAAAAATCGTTTTTCGGACGTTTTATTGCGCAGCACTAGCCTTCATTACGAGTATTGTCCCGAAGCTGTAGTTTAAAATTGCGGAGACAAATTATGATTTAAATTGTTCAAAATAACAGTGTTTCAACCTATATTTGAATGAGATTGCGATATTTCGGCGCTGTTGCATGCACCATGCAAAACTAAATTCTCAAGTAAATATAAAAAATCCAGTGAAAAAATAATTCACTAACATAAACGTTACTTATACATGATTGGACATAGTAAGTATTGTGAGTGAGAAAAGTTCGAGTTACAAGTGAGTTAGTGATTAGCGGTACCGCAGTTGGAAGTGATTATAGACTGAAAAGAGGGTAAACCGTTTTTTCTGCCAATAATCGCCCACCCGCATTTTACTTTAGTTAGTTTAGTCGTGATCATGGAGCGTGTCAGTGCGTTGAAATATTGGAGTATCATTCTAAAAATTATCTGGGAAGAAATACTGCCTACTTAATTGTAAATCAACAATCTTTTGAGCTTCTGACATGATTCAATTATAAAGTATGTTAGTGACTAACGAGTCTTTTCGACAAAAAATATTATGATTTAGACGTTAATCAAAGCACCACCGGTTTCTCACTTGTGCAAATGTGAATCTGCGTCTACTTGTAAGTTGTGCATTTATATTTTAATGACCTATTTTACAAATTGAAATAGTAACGAATTTCGGTATTTAGTTATGCATCCGTATTCTTAAAACTCTTAGGATATCTATTGGTTCGCGTTGCGACTGTTCTTTTTTTAACATTTAAGCCTACCGACTTTTATTGGTATTTTGGTGAACTCCACATCGCTTTAAATTTTATGTAAAACATTTTAGTGCTGTAGTAGGTTTTTAAGTTTATCATTATATGAATTTATTCCAGTAAGAAGTATCTTTACAGCAAAAATTGTTTCCACAAAGATGAAAAAATCGTTTTCTGTCGGTAGGTAGTTAACAATTACCAAAGCTCCAATTCAGTAATCATTCATCAAAAGTCGGTACTTTTATTTTTATTTTGGTGACCTTCATAGCTATTGCAATGTAAAATCTTTTAGTGGCCTTTTTGGATATAGATATTTAATTTTAAGGAAGATGGAGATACTAAAATACTTTTAACACCTACTCGTAATACCCATGTTCGCAAATTAAATATATTTGATTCTATTTTTCTAATCTTTACCTTCGTTTCTTTACAGAAACCGGCTAGAAAGCAACGCTGAGCACTGGTCAGCTTTACTGCTGTCGCTCCGGGAGCTGACGGAGTGGGTCATCAGGAAGGAGACCGAGCTCAATGCGCTGGCACCTCCTCGAGGAGACCTGCCCGCGCTGCTTAAACAGCAGGTGAGATTTAATATTTTAAACTAGTATGTTGCATTTTCACTAAAAATTATCACTGTCACGGGATCTTGCAACACAAAAAACACTTTTATATCGGTAAACAGATATTTACCCTCACGCGGTTTCAATTCGGTTGCACGAGTCATGGTAAATAACCGTTATAAAAGTTTCTTGTATCGTTATGAAAAATCTGTCGCATCTCACGCAGAATCGTATTTATAAACACAGGTGGCGTAGTGGTTCTAATCATTTTATTGTAAAAAAATACATTTGATTAATTCTATACTCGCTTTATTACTTGTAAATTGTGTATTTCGCATCGTGTTGTCCATTCAACAAACTCCATGACGGGTGAAATCACGTCCAATGTCCAATTAAACGCGTACTGCTGATGCGATGTATCGGTGACGTCACAAATGCGTAATTTAATTCCAAATGTGTCGGTTAGTGTGAATGGTGAACTAAAATGGAGATAGAACAATTTTTTGTTGTATTTTCCACTTTTTTAAAGGCCTTTATTCAATACCATTGTATAGCCTGACCAGGAACATAAAAACCCTCGCCATGTTGCGGAAAACTAATGGTACTAATTTCTTTTAATGGCAACAGTAACTGAAAACTTCATTGACATGTCACCTTGCATGTCAGTCTATTGCTGTCAAAGTGTAAACAAACTTTATTTTAAATGTGCGCAATTGATTTTGTAAATTAAATTGCTAAAATCTTTTTATAGTCGTCAAAGAAAAGTGGTTCACAATGTGTTAAAGTATTTATCGAAGAGAAATACTAAGGGTTCGGACAATATTTTCATTGAATAATATTTCCGACAAGGTTGTCAAATTGACTGACATGTTTATCGTATAGTACAGTCCATTATGAAAATTAGCTGTGGTTTGTTTCAAATATCTATTTTAAAGTTTTTTGTCACTTTCTAAGTGTTGAATTTTATGGAATTGGGAAAGAAGTACCGAGTTTGAAGCGTTCATGAGCAGACATTGCAGTTGAATATTCAAGTTCTGAATTTGATTATTGATGAATGAGTATTTCTCAAAAAAAATGTACATTTTGAAAAAAAAAAGTGTGCTTTGAAACAGTTCAAAAGATTTATATTTATAAATCATCACACAAAAAAAACACACACACAATTTTGAAGTATGAATATTAATCTTTAAGATAACGAAGAATTATAGCTATAATCCTACTTATTACCAAATATTTAGATATTTTAAAAATAGTCCTTTTTTACCTTTCATACAAAAACCTGTTTGCCACCCTAGCTTTTTCATGTATTTTTGTTTCATAAAATGCGATACGTAACTAAATTATTGTAAATTTCTTTGTATTATCGTTCTACAGTAATCGCAGTTTCTGTATCAAATTGATTTTCTATGGGGTGTCATAATGAATTGGCAATTTAAAGCAAAAAAACAAAATGAGTCGCTCTCATTTACTATTTCGTTATTTACTCTTCAGTTACGATTTATTTCTACTTTCCCATGGTTTCTGAACAATTCCGTATTTATTTTACACGGACAACAATAGCTGCACTCTGAATGGCTGTTGGCCTGACGTCTCCGCCATTACATCTATCGCGAAAATTAGTAAAAACGTGTGTGTTTTGTGGGATTACTTTTTCGTAACAGGCAGTAAAATCAGCGATTTTATATAGAACGGTAAGTCTTCATTTAACCATTTTTTGTAATACGTGTGGTACGAACATTTAGTAAGCTTTTATATTTGCTGTAACAAATTTTATCAAAAAAATACTTGTTTCTGATCTCATTTTGTCTAATATTTCGTTACGTTTTTTACGAATTTCGTTACGTTACGAAAAAGTACAACATAATGCTGAGTGTATACTGTTATTACCTGACTAAGCATAGTAATATTCACTACTTAATTTATTTCAAAAAATATAGAGCGTTAATAACAAAAGGATTGGATACTATCTGCTTTACAGAAGTGCCACCAGCAAAAAATTATCAAATCATTTAGATTACGTTTTTATGTGATTACTTCTTTTGTTTTTTTAGGAATGCCGCCAAAAACCAATGCTGAAAGGCAAAAAGCTTACAGAGAACGACTCAAAATGGATAAACATGATGGAACAAAAATATTTTTATTAAAATAGTATGAATGATTACTCCCTTATTTTATTTCTAACCCCTTAATATTACCCCGTATTTGGGTGCATACTTACAAATATTTCGAATTGAATAAATGAAGAGCATTCACAATATTTCGGCAATGTATAACAAGCCTTATGGCCTTACTATTTCGTTACTACCGTTTCGTTACGTACATTTTTTTTGAGAAATACTCGAATAATAAAATAAATCCTACTAACTCGATTGATGGTTTCATTTATTTAAACCAGGTTACCTATAATAATATTTTTTCGTTAATTTATGAAAATATCAAATTAGCCCGTAATCCTGAATCCTGATACATAAAGTTAGCCTATTAATTTAACACAGGTACGACTGTACTCAGTGTTGCACTATCAAATGCAATTGACGCGCCTCTATGCCAGGGTTTTTATGTTCCTGGTCAGGCTATACCTAACTAGCGGCCGCCCGCGACTGTTTTTCCCCTTAAGAAAAATTCGACCCATTTTGCAAAATCCAGTCTTAGTGAGCACCTACGTTCTAGAAAGAACCCTCATGCAAAATTTAAGACTCCTATTACATGTAGTTTCTGAGATTTCGTGATGAATGAGTCAGTCAGTGACCTTTCGCTTTTATACAATAGATTGATAGGTACGGTGGTTTAGGGTTCAATACCCAGGTGGCACGCATTTCACCTCAGTAACCTCATAAAGGTAGCAAAAAGGCGCTGGATGCAGGCCGCTACCAACCCTGGCATAGGGTTTTTATGTTCCTGGTCAGGCTATACTACTTCCTTCATAAATCACATTGGTGACAAAAAACAACATTGAAAGCCTGTAAAACTGGACGAAAGCTCGATATAACGAGTATTTTTCTTCATCGTAGACTCAGGTTTCAAGACCTTTATATACAAATTAGTTTCCTGTAGAGGACTCAAAAGTAATTCGATTTTAGAACACTAATTAAAAATGATCATTAAAGTGAAAAACAAAAACCAATAGGTACATGAAGGAGCCATCGACAGACATAGCCAAATAGTCCTCGTAAAATTAAAGAAAGAACAACGTGAAATAATTTCACCTGTAGCACTTTAACGTTCGAATTTCGTTGCCAAAAATATGTCGAATATCATTCAACACATCTTCGCAAAAACCATATTAATTGCAACTCGCACCGCGCGAGAAATGAGCCGCCATATTACTACGTTCGCGCCATTTCGATTGTCACACCGCAAAATGGCGGCCGCGAATGCGACAAATACAGGATGTATTGTTGACATTGTTGTCAATTCAACTTTTAATTTAATTCTTCTCCTTCACGCAAAAGCGGGTTGAATTTTAATTAAACTTTATTACGTGAGAATAGCACATAGGCTTTATAGAAATCTGAGTGGACGAAGTTGCGGGTGAAGGCTAATTTACAGTATCTATTATTTTTTCAAACTAACTAGTAACACTTACTTATTTATTTATTTATATATAGCCTTATTTGATACATGTAGCTGTTGTTCTGATGGCGCTGTAGCTTAATAAATGCTATCCTAAATCAAAGACTATTTACTACTTGCTTCCTTGCTCCAAATCAGGTCAATAAGTAACAAACATTTTCAAGTAAGCTCAGGTTTACAAGGCCTATTTTTTAAGTAGGTATTTATTACTTGTAGTAGGTTACCTACCAGTAATGTTACACTTTATATACCGACGATCATACGATGGTTTTTTTTCCTTACACCCTGTATAACTTGCGGTGTGTTTGAGCCATTGCTCGTAAAGTTAATTAATATGACAGAGCGTGTGTTCGCAAATACACGGGACTAATCGCACGGATTTACATTCATTGAGGAAGTTGTGGGTTATAAATAACAATTAAATTACGTGCGGTAGGTCTTTTATATTTTTGTAACTGTCTGAAGTACCGTTTTGTAGAATATATCAATCAATAAATCATTCTTATGCCAACAATGCCGTTTTATCTTAAGAGTTAAGGTTAATGACTAGAAAATGTCATCAATTCAGTCTGCATTTGTTTGTTGAGATTGTACAAGACTTTACAGTGATGATATTATTAGTGGACCAAGTAAATAAATAAATAAATGATGCGTTCATCTTTAGAAAATGTACGTTGCCTTAGCAGAATTTGAATCTGCTATGTTAATCAAACATATCTTAGTTACTCATTACTCCATTTCCCAAGGGCAGGAAAATTCTCGAGTGGCGACCACGGGCTGGAAGACGTAGCGTGGGTAGGCCTCCTACTAGGTGTACCGACGATCTGGTAAAGGTCGCGGGAAGAGCCTGGATGCGGGCAGCGCAGGACCGTTCATTGTGGAAAACCTTGGGGGAGGCCTTTGTCCAGCAGTGGACGTCATTTGGCTGAAACGAACGAACTCCATTTCCCAGCAAGATATAGAAGCAGCCATGTTTTCCCTACTTCCATGAGCCTACTGTGTTACATTTTCTAAATAAATAGCTCTCGAATGAGATTAAAGTCACCAAGATGCAAAAGTAAATGAATTTCGACGGAACTTCAAAGGGCGTTTGATGCGCAATTCATCTCCTCCCTTCAATTTTAACAATGGTATATAAAATGTATATGTATAGACATTATTTATATTAATATTGACACAGTATGTGCGTAAATAATACATACATATTGTACCAAATATGCAGGGCAAGAGTTTCCCTTTTGTGGATAAAAAAAGAAAAGTTTCATTCATCCAAATAGTAAGACTGTTGAACTCTGTAATGGTTCAGAGTTTGAACCTCAGACGGGCCAAAGATAAATATCACCCTGTATTCCGATGTCACTTTAGTTTAGAATATTTACTGCGTGACTGCATTTAGAAAACAAGTTTTAAAATTCAATGATCATGTTTCTCTATATTCACGTATAAAACTCTTACCGTAATGGTTTTTCCAGTGACTGATATAAGTTTCAGGTAGTTTCTGACGTCTAACGTCTAAAAAAATAAAACAGTTTTTCTTCTTAAATTCTCTACCCGATTATGTAACCAAAACTCGTAGTTTATGTGACAGATACACAGATACGAGTAAGTTCCTATTTCGCTATCAGGGACTTTAACAGCTAGTCGAGCTGGCCCTTAAATTCCCATTATTATCGTTACCTCAAGTGTGGTATTAAAGGTTTTACCTTTGAACTCCAACTTTTGATTCAATTTGTGCCCTCCCGAGCCTCCTCCGGGAGTGCCCCGGTCTTTGTTGACTCGGTAATTGTTATTAGGAAAATGTACAGCCAAAACGAAGGCCCTTGGCTTTGAGTTAAAAAAGCCTTTTTTCAACTGAAAATCCAATTGGAATGAACTGATGTCGTCGCGAAATAGCCGTGGGTAAGAAAGAGTAATAAAAAATATCTTGTAAGCTGTAACAACAAACGAAACATTTGAAAATTAAAATTTATCAAGTAAATTATAACTAACCTTTTTGAAATAATAATATTTTTGGATGTAAATGATAAATGGTGTTCCTTTTTCCCTTGAAATTTTGTACTCTAAAGACTGAGTGAATCTCGTGTTGCACTATTTTTATTCAAGTTTATTTAGTTTGGGACTTGATGTCCTAGGAAATATATTTTTTACATAGATCATGTCCGAGGGTATGCCTAGTTACGCAAAGAATAAAACGCCAGCACGCCAGTTCCAGAGCATAGACAGTTTATTAAAAAATCAGACTGGAGTACTTATAATATGGAAAAAATATTTTGATATCGCGAGCTAAGTAAGCACAGTGCCATCTAGTTTTCAAAAAGGAGATTAACATTTAGTCCTATAGTCTTTTTCACATAAGATGATTCGTATGACGTTTCGAGTTTGAAAGTTATAGAGATGTCACATAACTAAACCATAGCGATTTAACTATCGATTTTTTCTAAGAGTTAGTAAAACCTACTTATAGAGAAATATTTTGTATAGGTGTTATTCAACAAAAACATGTTTTTTTAATTACAAATATTATTGTAACAATTTTTTATTGATAATATTCAAATTCCATGGACTTCGTGTTCAAAAAAACGATTCCTAAAAAGTACTGGTTCTATTTCTTTAGATTAAAAACTATTAATTTATTTTCAATACGTTTATCAAAGTCAACAATCGAAAAATATAGGGGAGACCTAGGAGAGTTGTGACAGAGGTGAGTTGTGACAAGGACGATTTCTCCTTATTTAATACTAGCTTTCCGCCCGCGGCTTCGCCCGCGTGGAATTTTGTCTGTCACAGAAAAACTTTATCGCGCGCGTCCCTGTTTCAAAAACCGGGATAAAAACTATCCTATGTTCTTTCCCGGGACTCAAACTATCTCTATGCCAAATTTCATCAAAATCGGTTGCGAGGTTTAAGCGGGAAAGCGTAACAGACAGACAGACAGACAGAGTTACTTTCGAATTTATAGTTGGGATAGTTAGGAAGCTGGTAAAAACGCTTGTTTGTCGCTTTTAAGACGCTCTTCTTGACTAAGTAGGGGAGCGAGGGGCTTGTTGTAACAGTTTTCATTAAAACTAATATATCTTGAGATCTATTGATTAAATGTCTATTAAATAAAGATGGATGGATGCTGTAACTCTTCCTGTACCAAATCAAGTAAAAATAATACCATAAATATTGGTCATTATTTTACAATCAATTATTATCTAGAAGAAGTGCGGTGTTACAACTTACCTCGTGCTTGGGGCAAGTTGTAACATCTAGCGGGGCAAGTAGTAACGCCAAAAAAAACGACAATAATACCTTTAATCATTTATTCTTTGCTTGTTTTTTAATAAAATTCACATCTTTTAAAAGTAAGTATTATACAGGGTGTTAGGTAAATGGGTTTATGAGCCGACACTAGCCCATGTTAACATGGGCATATAAATGGTATGGTGAAGTCAGAAATTTGATATCATCATTTTAATTTTTTAATTTTCATACAAAATAAATTTTATAAAATCCGATTTGTATGAAAATTAAAATAACTAAAATGAAGATACACTTTTTTAATTGAAAATTAAAATAACTAAAATGAAGATACACTTTTTTAGTAAGCAATACCTAAAAATTAAGTAATAAGCAGTCTTATTTAGTTAAACACTACTTGTTTACTTGTTATTGTAACATGTTACAACAAGCCCCCGCATTTTGTTACAACTAACCCCATGGTATGATTTTTAACATTTATCAAGTTAACTATTTAAACAATTTAGCAATCATAAAAACTGTTACACATTATCAGAGATAGATAAATTTGAATGGAAATAAGATATAGAACATTTGAAATTTGTCAGTAATAATAACGCAAACCGAAATTTTACGACAGTACAATTTTATATTACCTGGCAAAAATGAAGCACGTGCACAATTCCGCTCACTGCGCCGGCCGGCGGGACACTAGCTATGGCAACATGATACGGCGCGGTTTAAAGGTTAAATCGAGTCAAAGACATACGTCAATTGCGTTTAAGATCCTAGTGAAAAGAGCCTGTTACTACTTACCCCCGTTACAACAAGCCCCTCGCTCCCCTACCTGCGGGCGGCGCAAGAGGCACGGTTACGTAAATATGACGTCTGTGTACAAAAAAATGCGAAAAGTAAGTTTTTCCTCAAAATTTTATTTCAATTTATATCATGTTTAAGTATATGTGCACTGTTCTGTTATTTTTTCTCAAGTTGCATGGTTATTCAGGTCTCGAAATGTAGCACTGATCTTTTGTGTGCGCATCGTGTTTAGAAAATAAAAATTATTATTCGAACTAAGTCGTCATTTTAAACATCTAGGAGAGTTGTGACAGGCTGTCACAACTCTCCTAGCTTAATTAATTTTTCTGATGGGCCATTTCCACGATGTTTTTAGATGTTTTTTTAGTAGGTTCATAATTTGTATAATTGCATGCTGTTAGTGTTTTGATTCAAAATGCCTAATAACTATACATGAAAGCCATATAGAGGAACTGCCTGCTAGAGCCGAAATCTAGGACGTGGCTTATGAAGTGATTAGGTTAAAGGGTTAAAGTTTAAGATAATATGCTGCGACCTCTTACAATCTAAACTTGTCAAGATATATTATAAAGAAAGAGGCTTATCAAGTAAACCCAGAAGGCGAAGCTCCGTCTATGGATAATATACGAAAAATAAAATAGTCGCGGTGGTATACACCGCGACTATTTTATTTTTACAGAAGAGGAAGAAATAATTATATTAAGTAACTATTATTAGTTAAAAATATAATAAAAAAAATCCAGTGTCGTGGAATAAAAATGAAAGCTGGAGAAATGTGGCTCAATCAGTGTAACGACATCCTATAACAAAGATAATAACTATTTGTTTTAATTAGTACTAAGGGATGATTAAAGTACTTTTTTGCTAAAAAAATCATATTTGATTGAGTATAATAGTATTTTTATATCTAATAGATGTAATACAATGCTGTCACAACTCACCTCGGTACCTGTCACAACTTACCTCGGTGCTAGGAGAGTTGTGTCAAAGGGAGTGGTCTAAGATTTGGGTGATTTTCTTAGAAACCCTAATACTTAAGTTAACTTTGGTGATAGTTTTGAAAACAGAAGGAACGGCGCTTCATTAATTTGTATGATTCATAGCTGTGGAATGATATTTGACCGAGATATGGCCCCTAAAGTAAAAATTGTCACAACTCTCCTAGGTCTCCCCTAGTTGATTTTTTAGATGTTTTTAATAACTAAGTATTCACTGCAATCGATTAATGAACCGCGGAAATAATCGATTTTGTTATACAACAAATACCCCAGCACTAAATCTATTCCGTTTCACACATTGCGTACATTAAATAAAAAATATTTTTACATCGTATTTAATTAAAATATAATCAATAGACTCAGATTTTACTTTATATTTCAAGACAAGTAGTTAATTTTTTTTTTATTATATTGCTAATAAAATACAAATATTTTTTCAGAAATATTCTGCATATGTAGTATGCGTAATATGGATAACCTTGAAGTGTCATACGGATCATCTTACGTGAAAAAGACTATAAAAGCATATTCAAGGCGCTAGCTCAAACAGATCACTTGCAGCCTGCTCGTAAATTGTTTCATAGATTTTAAGATAAGATAGGATGAGATAAACTTTATTTGACACAAAATTAAATTTTAGTATTAAAACATGACAGCTTAAATTATCATGTATAGTCCAGTAGAATTAGCTTTTAAATCGGAAATAATTCCTACAAAAGATTTTATTGCTTTAATGGCTTCATTGGTTGCCCATTAAGACTCTCCTAAGTTTTCGACTTCGACGGAGTTGTGCTTAAGTGGTGGGGGCCCCCGAAAGGGGCGCTTTTTCGGTTTTCCAGTTATACCGCGTAAAGGACTTACCCTATCGAAAAGTGGTCTTCCTGATGGTTGAAGGGCATTTAATTCTGCATTAATTAAGACCAAATTCATATGTTTTGAACAAACCGTTCTCGTGCAAATGTTCGGCAAAGTAGAAAATATGTGTATAATTAATGACCCTCTCCACGTCCAATGGCTCGTTACCCGCAGGCTTCCAAGTCTTGAAAAGGAGCGCCTCAACCAGTGTAACCCTATCAAGGCATACGAGCTGGATTCGCCGATCCTTGTTCGTCCCAGCCGTTCCTTAACTGCGGTTGCTGCACCTCTTCCTGGCACTCACCTGAACGACTCTGTGTTACCTACTGTGGCTGCCCCTCTTCCTTGTATCCTCCTGCACGACTACGTTGCCTAGCCGTATGCCTGGTCTAAGGTTTGACGTAAAAAATCAACAACAACAAGTTCAATTAAAACGCTGAAGAGTTTTTTGATTGTTTGTTTGAACGCGCTAATCTCAAGAATTACTAGTTTGATTGAAATAATAATGTTTGTGTTGAATAGCTCATAAATTGAGGAAGGCTATAGGATATATACAATCACTCTACGACTAATAGAGCCGAAGCAGTAAAGAAAAATGTTGCAAGCACGGAAAATAGTATTTAAACTATTTTCACGCGTGCGAAGTTGATTTTGTGGCGTCGAACCTTGGACCAGGCATACGGCTAGGCAACGTAGTCGTGCAGGAGGCTGCAAGGAAGAGGGAGAGCCACAGTAGGTAACACAGGGTCGTTCAGGAGAGTGCAAGGAAGAGGTGCACCAACCGCAGTTAAGGAACGGCTGGGACGCACAAGGATAGGCGCATCAAGCTCGTAAGCTTTGATAGGGTTACACTGGTTGAGGTGGCCCTTTTCAAGACTTGGAAGCCTGTGGGTAACAAGCCATTGGACGTGGAGAGGGTCATTAATTATACGTATATTTTCTACTTTTCCGAACTTTAGCGCGGGAACGGTTTATCCAAAACATTTGAATTTGGTCTTATTCAATGCAGGATTAAGTGCCCTTCAACCGTCATGAAGACCACTTTTCGATAGGGTAAGTCCTTTACGCGGTATAACCGGAAAACCGAAAAAACGCCCCTTTCGGGGGCCCCCACCACTTAAGCACAACTCCGTCGAAGTCGAAAACTTAGGAGAGTCTTAATGGGCAACCAATGAAGCCATTAAAGCAAAAAGATCTTTTGTAGGAATTATTTCCGATTTAATCAATTTTTGTGTTTAATTCTACTGGCCTAGTAAGAGTGACCAAACACTTTTTGCAGACTTTGAAGTAGACACTAAAGATCATGTTACTTTGTTCCAGGATGACCACAGAGCGTTCAGGAGACAGCTGGAAGACAAGCGGCCAGTTGTCGAGAGCAACCTCCTCAGTGGAAGACAATACATTGCCAACGAACCCCCCCTCTCGGATACTAGTGATACGGAACGTGAGTTTTTTGTACCTTTTGTTTTAGGCAGTAGAAGCCATAGATATCACCATCATTTCGGCCACAGGACGTTCACTACTGGTGGGAAAGAAGGGCGGGATTTTTAACGTACCTTCGACACCGCTCATAAGATTGAACTACATGTAGTGTCTTGTTTGCTTAGTATCCTGAATAGTCCTGAATAAGCAACTTTAAGTTTCATTTCATTATAATTATTTTTAGTGTCCATAGAAAATCTTTTGCCTAGACCGTTTCATCAACGAAGACGTGCCCCACGAATTTTTGGTCGAGGGAAGCGCGGGATGCGGGATCCGAGCAATCCGAGCGTCATTATTGTAGTGTGCGTGTGCACTCATGGATAATTTAGCGTGTACCGATAACAATCAGACATTAGCGAAAGAATGGTGGGGCGCGTCTTCGTGGATGAAACGATCTATACACATTCTTTAAAAAATCTACTACTACCTATAACGGCTCTGAATAACGCCTATATGTCTCATAACTGTGTACAGTCATGGTATTCAATCTTGTACAATAATGGAACCTATCGTGTGTGACCGACTCGCACTTGACCAGTTTTTCGTGTGCTGATCAAATCCCCTAAAAAGGAACACGAGTGTAACTTTGATCACATGGCAGTCAAAGAACTGTGATACCGGCATAGGTTTCCAATCTCGCCGCCAATCCGGCAGAGAATGCGAACCTTTTTATTATGGCACCCGGTGCCCTGCGCGCTGGAACACAAAAAGATGATATACGTTTCAATGGGATTCTATGGGGGCAGGTAATGTAATCAAATGTGAAGTGTAAGACAACATGGATGTACATTAATACGTAGTTACTAATTAGAAAGAAAAGGGTAGACGAATGGGTGATTATGAATTAATGTCACATTTGAAAAATATATTTTGAAATACATACTTTATAATTTATGTAGTACAAATCGTAGTTTTGTGGCAGAGACATAAACAACAATTAAGTGACTGATGCTCGTTTTCACCATCAATCCCTAATTTTCACGTGATCCCTAAGGTAACAAACAATATGAATTTTGTTTTCATAAGGGTCACTTAAAAATTAGGGATTAATGGTGAAAACGGGCATAATTAAATTTGAGTCAAATCTATCTATTATCTGCATTATTTTGTTTTTTTATTTATAAAGTTTTCGTTGAAAAGATATTTCAAAATGAATTTCATTTACACTTACAAAGACCCCAAATAAACGTTCGTCCCACACAGACTTACAACGAGTCACATTAACATGTTTAAAATCACTCCTAAATCCGATGTCATATACTCGTAGTTACGTTACATAACGTTAAATAAAACCGCACACTCAGCGAACCATTTTCTAGTTCTTAATCAAGCGAGTCAAGTTCCAAAGAGGGATTAATTAAGATTTTGTACCGCAGTGTCTAACACCGAGATCAGTCGAGGTTTCTTTTGAAGCTCCATAAAGAAGGAATCTCTTTAGCGACTGTGTATTGAAAATTTAGATCACAAGAGTACCT
This sequence comes from Ostrinia nubilalis, assembly GCF_963855985.1. Taxonomy (NCBI): domain Eukaryota; kingdom Metazoa; phylum Arthropoda; class Insecta; order Lepidoptera; family Crambidae; genus Ostrinia; species Ostrinia nubilalis. The sequence continues at coordinate 13,524,472 of NC_087107.1, read as the reverse complement.
ATTTGAAAATTCTCCGAGAGTTAGTAATACTTAGTCGCATTTATACTAGCGGCTTCGCATGGGTGCTAAGTATACATATAAACATTCCTATTAAATCACTCTTCAAAATCAGTTGCGTAGTTTTAAAGATCTAAGCAATGCTTAGTAAGCATACATAGGGACAGACAGCGGAAAGCTACTTTGTTTTATACTATGTAGTGATAAAGCAATAACAAGATCATTTGTCAAATCGCCACACTTTTTCGCTTGACTATCGATGCTTTTTTGAATCAAAGTAAAAAAAAAAGCCAAAAAACGCTTGACCAACGACACAATTATCATATTTGAGCTGTGGTACCTTACATATTTTTGTGACGATCTGGATATTTTAATAAATAACATATAATTTTTCATTTACGTAGAATTTGCTCATCGCCTTTGTGGCAGATCTATGTAGCTACCTTCGGAGTTATTGCTCCAAATTCCCAGCATATGACGTAGCTACCTGCCTCTACATGAGCAGCCAGGCAGATATGCGAGTCAGCACACGCCTGCCGTCTGTCTGCTAAGCCGATTACACGTTCTGAATGGTGTTAGGGGTACCTTAAGTGTTGATAAATGCCATGGGATTGTACATGTAGAGGCAGATTACTACAGGTATGTTGTTACTAAGGGAACCGAAGGAGAACTGTACGTTTTTATAAAAGGCAGACGATTATTTGGCAACCCTTCTCAGCACTTGCCAAATGTTTGTCTCGAAGCGCTGGTAGGGCAAAAAAAGAATGAGACATGCATAGGCTCCTTAAGAGCATTTAATTTTGACGATTTGTAAGTACTAATTTAATTAGTCTAACTAAACAAATAAAGATCATTTTGATTTTGAATGTCAATGAGCATTAGGAATGGTGATCTACAGGCTCGTTTTATGCATAAAATAAAATTTACTTTTAGAAATAGAAATGAAAAAAAACTTTATTGACTTAGTATTCGTTTTAAGCTTTTTCGAACTGTTTTTTGATACTGAAACTTCAGGTATTGATTTAGGTACTTGGTTTGACCTTATCTAAGGGACATTCTTATGGTTTTGAAAGTGTATCCCATAGATTTGTAAACACTACCCATACAGGCTGCCGCTATTATTCTACACTCAATGGAACCATTAGGTACAGTCCTTAACAATACGAACAAATAGTGGCCCCGTTTCCATCAAACGCCCAAAACAAAGAGCATCTGAAGCGTGGTTTACAATCAAGCGCTGCAGCGGAACAAAGCGCTGCAATCCAGCGGCCGGTAATTGCAAATCTCGGACTGATCGCGTCGATGGATCGTAATAGGATTACAGCGAATGAAGCGATGATTCCGATTTGCAACAGTCCTGGAAATGGGGCATTGGCACACCTTTGTACAGTCAGCGTCGAATAGTTCGTTGGGTGTCAAAAAAGTTCGCAATACGTCTTTGTTACTTGTAGACTAAACGGTGAACTCCAGAACTACGTCATTTTATAAAAGCTGAAAGTTTGTCAGCGTATTCTCCCAATATACGAGTAGGATAGAATGTTGGTGAATCATGAAGTTTGGGTAATCGTGGCTTTGACAGCTATCCTAAAAAAACTGTCTGGCAAGGAGTTGGAACTGTCAAATCTATCTGGCTGATGTGGAAACAACTTCTAATCATTGCCCAAATATTATACATAAAAATCAAATTTTATGGTATAACGTAAGCAGAATTACAGTCTATTGAATATACAGAAAAAGCCACCGTGAAAGTTAGGCTTACGTTATATTGTAAAAGCTGATTGAAATTAGTATGTTTCGAAAAGATTTCTGCGAATTCCTCTGAAACGAATGAAAGCACAGGACTAAGCATTCTTGAAACTATTCTACTTAAACCGGGAATTCCTGTGAAAGGAAGTAACGTTGTAATTATTAAATTCCCGCTTTTTTCGAAACACTTCCTGCAGGTTCCGCTTACAGTTCGCGCTAGTTTTAGTTGGGTTTGTGGCTGAATAGTTCGTTGTTTGTGCTTAGAGATGTGCCGCTGAGAAAGTTCTCGTTCCCGGCAATATTCCCAGTGAGAATATTCTCGGGAACCGAGAACGCTCCCGGGAATATTCTCAGTGTTCTCGACAGAATACATTTAGTTTTAATTTTAATTTTGTCTTTTATATGTGATATTATTTGTGATGTTTCGATGTTTTATTAACTGGGCGTTAAGACTAGTCGTTATAAACAAGGCATGAAACTTGTGAGTGAGATATTGCTGTCTTGCTCACTCTTTTCGTGGCGAACGCGTACCGCGGCTTTAGGACTCGGCTACGGTATTTGAACATCAGTGTGCCTCTGAGTTGTAAGTCCCTTGCCACCCTTGCGGATTGCAAGCGGATTCAAAGTGGATTTAAAGTGGAGTGGCGACGCGACGGAGAAGCCGCGTGAAAATATCGTTAAGCTTCCCAAAGGCTGCCCAGCCGAGCTGGATTCGATGATTGACCTTTTTTTCTAAGTTGGACCTACCTAACTGGACTGTTTGTCCCAGGTATATTGTCAACAACCTCGAGTGTAGAGTCTCCAACTTTTAGAGGAGTGGGTGCAACACGGTCTTTAGACATCATTTTAAAATCTTGTCCATGTTCATTTTGAGACCCACTTGTCGAGAGACTCTATTGAGGCCATCGAGCATTGTGCCTAGATCTTCCACGATCTCAGCCATGACTACGATATCGTCTGCTGTCTGGGTGATGTACTCGCCGTTGATATTTATGATGAATCCGCTCCAGCCCAGAAGCTTGAAAACATCTTCCAGGGCGGTGGTGATGACGTCTCCCTGTCTCACCCCTCGCTGCAACTGGATAGGTTTCGGGTCCTGATCTTAAAACGGACTGTCACTGTGGCGTGTTTGTACAAGCCTTTCAACACTTTAATGTATCAATAGTTAATTTGCCACAGTTGAAGAGACTGAAGCACTGCCCATGTTTCAAACGAATCGAAGGCTTTCTCATAGTTCACAAACGCAAAGTGGCTGATTCTACTCCTTGATCTTCCGTATAATCTGCTGTTGCGTTTATTATTATGGTATATGGTACTAAAGCCTTTTCGGAAACCGGCTTGTTCGGGGGGCTGAAAGTCGTCGAGCTTGCTAGCGTGACAATTCATAATGACTATCGAAAACAGCTTGTAGACATGGCTCAGAAGTGAAATGGGTCTATAATTCTTCAACAAGGTTTTGTCACCTTTTTTGAAGAGGAGTATTACCATTCTTCTAAGTTTCGGATCAATCTAGCTAGCACCTATTTTTTATAAAAATGTGTCAAATGATCCGTCAGACAGGCTATCCACAACTTATCCAGAAGTGGCGAAACAGGCCCTTACTAAGCGATTATGAAATATGCCCTTAATGTCAAATAAGAATAGTTTAAAAAACTAAAAACACGCTTTTAATTACTAACAGCACTAAAAAGCCAAAAATCATCAGGACCCTGGACATCATCTAGCATTAAAGTGCTCGAAAAGACAAATCCAACGTACCCAATCTCGATTAGTTTCCGCCGTTTCGTTTAGGAGTTCCTACATTATGGCTACCTCCTGACTCCATCATTAGGACCCTGGACATTATCTAGCACTTAAAGATCTCGAAAAGACATCCAATGAACCCACACTCGACGTGATTCCGCCGTTTCGTTTAGGAGTTCTTTTGGCCACCTTCCAGTCCCATCATCAGACCAGCTGGTACCACAATATTGTATTGCCATTTCTAATCAACATATAATTGCCAAGTTTCATGATGATACAAGACTTCGAAGTGCGTGTAATTCCGATTCTAAGATTCCATTACATAGTTAGTTACATACACGACGACCTAATAAGAGCGTGTTAAAAACGAAAAAATGGACAGTTACATTATTTAATTACGTGTAAAAAGAAATTTCTGTCATCTTACATATCATTAAAACGACATTTTACGACGAAAAAAATAAAATATAATAAAGGTGCAGTTGCCAAGAATATTGCCGAGAAAGTTCCCGAGAATATTCTCGGGAACACTGAGAATATAGCCTTTCACTGCAAATAGAGTGTATTGTTTAATATACACTTATCTGTTGACTTAATTTAATACTATTTTACTTAAGAAAGTTTATTTATTTCCATTAGATAAACATGATTCTCAACCTTTCTCACTTAGGAGAACGCTCCCGGGAACGCTCCCGAGAATATTCTCAGCTGAGAGAGCGTTCTCGGGAACGGCACATCAATATTTGTGCTACAAACTATTCACAACTATTTTTAAAATGGTGAAATTAAATTTTCTATTTCTACCTACATTTTCAAAGCTTTTAGAGCAGTTTTAGCATACAACGAATACATATAAAAATTGTTACTGATACGAGTATAATAATATCTGTGACACTTGGTCTCTTGAAAAATAAAATCTCGTAAAATTGCGGTTTGCGGCATAAACGGCTGTATCTTTCGATTGCGTTGGCTTAGAAGTTTGGTTTTTTCACAGCTCCAAGGGACAGTAGATCTGAGTATTTGGTATAAATTTTAGTTTGATACCTCCACACGTTCCTGAGAAAAAGGGTCTTGACAGACGGATGGACGGACATCGAAGTGATCCTGTAAGGGTTCCGGACGAATTGATACTGTAGACGTAATGCCACTATGAACCTTATGCACCAGAAGGGTGCAAACCAACGATCTAGCCATTTTACTGGACTGTAACTCATTGTATTACGTTTAAATAAAGCCAATATCTAACCAGCTTTTTCTTTGCAGAAAACCGCGAGAATGAAGGTGACTCTCGCGGCTACCGGTCGGCGGAGGAGCAGGCGAGGGAACTGGCCCGCTCCATCAGGAGGGAAGTGGCTAAACTGGCTGACAAGTGGAACACTCTGGTGGACCGGAGCGACGCCTGGGGACGGTGCCTCGACGACGCTGTACAGGTCAGTCCTAGACTAGTCTTCTTGGAGATATTTACAGAACGATTGCTTTTACAATTACAGCAGAGTAGAGGTAGATTGATTATGAGCACCCCTTACTCTTTCCGTAAGAACTTCTTCCCTTCGTAAGAGGCAACTAAGGGACAAATTAATGCGAACATCAAGCCTCCCTAACCCGTCTGGCCAGCGTAGGGACTTTAGGCCAAATCATTTTGTTTCCGGTAAATTCGAGAAGATTGTAATCCTGCATTATAAAAGTTTGAAATAATATAGGTACTGTCAATTCAGACTTCAGTCAATTATTTGTTAAATTATTCCAATTAGTTTTCAAGAAATCAACGCACTGGTTTTCACTCAATGAACACACCTTTTAAACCTTCTAAATCTAACGTCAAACCGTGATTGCTCTTTTCTCACAAACAAATTGCATTTCGCTGCACCAATTCTTCACTCAAAAACGTGTTTCAGAACAAGCGTGTTATAAGAAGCTATCTAAGCGCACAATTAGTCTGCAGTCAACATTGAGCTGAGCGAGCGCGAACAATGCTCGCTCCGCTTTTGTACGCGAGCGTGCAGCGTGACGCGAATCAGGGTAGGGTAGGTTCACACAGAAGACAAGAGCTATGGGACTATTCCCACCTCTCGTTCCCACTGCTGCAACTCCTGTGTGGCCACTAGCCAGGATCTACAGCTTGAACGCCAATAAAAACCCAACCGACAGACAAGACAACTTGACGACAAGAGCTAGTGAAATGCCGACATACGAGTAATGTTAGTTACCCTTTGTATAGTGATGGCACATAAACTAAACACTAAAACTCTAATGCAGTTCGAATAGGTACGATTTTGCAGTAAAACTGTAGGTATACTTAGTCGAAAGTGCTGTTGACTTAATTTGCATTACACAAAGTTTATTAAAAGAATAGTAGGTATGTCAAGGGTTTCGTTTCGGTAGAAAGAAAGAAAGTATTTATCTTATTATTATCTACTATATTGGAATCTTAAAAACTTCTTCAAAAAAATGTAATTAACTTTCAATAAGATTTTAAGAATAACATTATTACTTGTGATACTACCACAGTTCTTTTTTTTTTCATGTTTGGTGTGGTTTACGTTTATCACATACATACTCGAGTCAATTTCTCGAACTGTCAGTTCTTACGCTCATAAAATTTGACCCCAGGCTTATAAACACAGATTTTACAATCAACAAAATAGAAGAGAAAACGTTTAGATGTTAGAGTATTTCTCTATTGTCATTCCGCTCTGTGTGAATCGTTCCTAACATGTACTTAGGTTGAGCTTTTCAGATCTGTATTTAGTTAGCACTGTAGTGTATGTCTAACTTATGATGTTAAGAGTTCAAACGTGCGCTAATGTGTATTAAACTGGGAGCTTTTATGTAGCTTTTAGAGCTTTAGGAGTTATCCATTTGGAGAGTAACATAAGATCTGATTAAAGGACAAAATGATCTAAGACATAAGAAGCAGCATGTTGGTCAGACTATTATAGCGTTTGCCGCTCTTCTACACTAATATTATAAAGAGAAAAGATTTAATTGTTTGTTTGTATTGAATAAGCTTCAAAACCACTGGACAGATTTGATGAAAAATGATTTGAGGAACAAAACCACTCCTGCACTCCAAGTTTGAGCCATCCAAGAATATCAACAGCTTACAGATTTCAATGTAACTAGAGAGTTATCTATCTTATACTTGCCCTTATATTCTACCTTATATTCTATCTTTTACTTACTTGCAAGTATCAGTTAAAAGCGCAACCAAAACAAAGTATCGCTCATCGCTAGCGAAGCGTGCGGTAACTATGACTCTGCCATTGTGCATTGTGACGATTGCATCAGCTAATGGGGACAGTCGCATTGCATTACTAGTACTCTGCAATGTCAGCGATATTACAGAACGTTACTGGAAACGATCAATAAATTAAAAGACACGAGTAAAATCTTATTCAAGTAACTTTCTATGCAAAACTTTTTTCGTGAACTTTCAAAGTAAACTTAGTTTTAAAGTTGTACCTCAGATAGTTGCTTTGAAAATAGACGGCATCTCACTTAACATCAGGTGCGATTGCGGTAAATACCTGCCTTGTTCTAGATAAAAAAAGTGAAAAGCAGAATAGTGACGTCTTTATTTGAGGCCTGTATTTCTTGTCATGCATTTATACAGGAGTTTAGACAGCTCAAAATAAATAAATAAATAATAAATATCCTTGGACATTTTACACTACGCTAAAAAAGTAGTTACATCAATAAATGGTAATGTCAAATGCCCTATTGTGTGAGATAACTATAGAACCGTCATCGATATCTATCAATTTCAGTTTGTTGACTGAAATGATGATGATGATTCTCATTGAACTGAAGTAAGTTGCCCAGGTGCTATTTTATTCGTTTATTTTGACCTTTTATTTAATTTAATTGTGTGTTTTTATTCCATAAGTGGAATGCAAGCTATGTTAATGAAAGTGGCTTTTAATTGGCAATAACATGAATGTCCAGCAAATTCCTTGCTTTCGGATACAAAGTAACATTGTGGACATAGCATGAATGGCCTCGTAAGTGGCTTCAATTGGAGCCTCGCTTATTGATTGAGGAATTCCTTTGACTTTCATCTTGACTTGATTACTCGAGGTTTCACTTTGTTGCGTTCTGGAAACGAGAGCTTTATATTCTTGAGTTTTTAAGTAAATAAAGTCCTTAAGGGCTTTTGCCTTGATGTTTTCAAAACAACTTTCAAGTTGTTTTCAATGTCAGATTTCAATTTCAACAGAGGACAGTTGAAATCACATTAAATACATAATAGGATTGAACATAGAATCAACTTACATGACAAAACTCCCTTTATGAGGGAAGCCAAGGCACGAAATAGGTACACCATTTGCTGATCGGATATTTTTTATCACATTCATATTCATTTATTCACTTCGCAATGATACAGAAGTTCCAACAATAAAGGGAATCTATCTCATGAATAAAATTGTCATTTTGACATATTTCCCACACAGAAACTGTCAGTAAGTTATGATTGAAAAATCAGCCCCAAATCAACATACTCGTAATTATTACCTTTGAAAATAAATTTGAAAATTGACACATCTAGATATTCTTTATCTAAAGCTATTAAGGTACATTTTAGCGTGATTAGCCAACAATCGGGTCGCGGGCGTGATTCACACGCGACGGTAGGCATTAATCGGCTGCGCCTGGGCATGTGTCCCGCTTCATTTGCCATAGATTAAACACGGACAGAGGGTGTAAAATATGGAGTAAAGTACCTAACGTGCCTATATTGTGATGCGGGTATTATTGTGGTTTTTGTGGAATAACTAATGATATTATTAAGAGTTAGGTAGGTTTTTAAGAGTATTGAACAACTTTAATCAATCCACAAAAGTGTACCCTCTGCCGGACACAGGCTTAGCCCTAGTGATCACACGAAGCCCAATCCCTAATTTCCCTAACATAATTTTCGTGTTGTCCATTCTGTACATACCTCTATGGTTCTAATGTATGTAGGCAAAGTCTACTGTGTCTACCTAAGATAATCCATTTATTTTATGCTGTCTAAAAAGGGTTCTTCATACGTAAGATGTACTTCAGTAATCCATGTGTATAAAAAAATAAATCTAAATGTAGCAAGCCTGGTCCGTGAGCACGTAGAATTTTGTCCAATGACCCCAAGCTACCCATCCTTACCGCTCGCGCGTAATTATATTGCTGTCGCGAACTGTGCGACGGGCGCCCGCAGTGAGTGTGCGAGCGCGACAGCAATATAATTACGCGCGAGCGGTAAGGATGGGTAGCTTGGGGTCATTGGACAAAATTCTACGTGCTCACGGACCAGGCTTTAGAATATAATATTATTATGCAAGAACTGATTTTGTCTCATCGGTATTTCATACTCTTTGGCAGTCCCTAATGGAAGCTTGCGCACGCACTTTTGCCATAGAATAAATCCTTTATTGAGTTGTTAGCCTCTTTCATGACAACCGGACGTCCGGAGTCCGGGGATTTGTGATGTTTAGGATGGGGAGATATTATATTGAATACGTTTATGATAACTTACTCAAGAAAATAGCTGAGAACAGACATTAAAGAGATGGACTCTTTCCTTATATGTAAATTACAACAGCATTTATCTGTCTCCAATCATTTCCAGGTGAAGAAAAAAATCTCAATCCTCTGAAATATACTTTAAAAAGTACTAACAAAATCTGTACTTATTTATTTACCGACACTGTTGTGCATTTATTTTATTGAACAAAGCTCAAAGGTTGAAGAACAATGCCTATAATTAATTATCACATATCCTACTCGTAGTTAATTATGTGTTTATCCAAACATACAAAACATTAATTAAACTATTTACACAGATTACATAAGTACACGAACAGGCGTCGGTTCAAAGGCGTTGGACAAATATAACTCGAACTATTTTAATTACTGGACGAGCACTTCGCAAACTTTGGAATGGTGGTCGCACACACGCTTAGTATATCACCCGAGCCGTGTACAGTCAGCGCCAAATAGTTTACGATACCCAAAGTGGCCAAAAAGTTGATTTAACACAACCTCATTCCATTTTTTTTAAACTTGAAAAATATCGAACTGCCTAAGGTGGGAATCGAACCCACGACCTTTACGACCACGACCACGATCGAGAGGCGACTCTTAACGCCAGAAAAAAATTTAAAATTTGTTCCAATTGTAACAAAGAGTTGCGAACTATTAGCTACTTTGGGTGTCACGAAATATTTGAAGTACAGTCAGCGTCATAATGTTAAAAAAATATTGATAAGAACTTGCCTTTGGCTCAGCCTTGGAGTTAAATTTTTAAAAGGCCTTTAAATATGACATATGATTTATTTATTCGATTTTCTTTTTCTGCTTTAAATTCCTAAATAATACATTCCTTTAATGAAAATACTAACTCAATTATGTCAACTGAGTTTTCAAGAAATGTATACATGCACACTAATCTCTCGTTCACTTTTTTATGGAGCGGACTGTACGTCTGAAAACTGCGGTTATGTTTGTTAGTTTCTAAGTTTTCAGATGGAACCTGGGACTTAGTTTGCACTTACCCTCATGAATAAACTGCCACTTTTGACAATAACTTTCAGGGTGACATTGAAGTTATTGTAATCCGTTTAGTACTTTAATCATTATGCACTTACTTAAAGCCGATATCGTGTGTATGATGATGAACGCATGCCTAAGGCGGTAAAATCACTTATTAAGTAGGTCTTGGAATGGCAAACACGCATTAAAAGTCACTTATAATAGTTGTTTTCATTTGGCTTTAGAGACATTTTGTGGTGGAACCAGCCGGATTTCCAAAAATAAATAACTAAGTATATCTCCGTACTTGGGAGGTAAATTAGAAGTTAGTTTGACTGATCTTTATGTCTGACATCACAATGGTTGTTTTGTACCTATTCTTCTTCTTCTTTTCGTGTCGACAACAAACCTACAGTGTCAGCCCAAAACTCCGCCACAAGAGTGGCGTATGTACCTAATTTAAAGTCCTCTTAGATATGAAAGAAGAATACCTAAATAGGCTGACAAAGGTGCCTAAGTTTTTTCCGCCATTTCTTCTCAACACCAGCTGATGTTGTTCTGAAGTGGTAGTAGGGCAAGCTGTATTTGCACTTATTTTATAAAGAAACTAAACAAATGAGTATTTTCCCACGACATTATTTTTTCCCGGAAAACATCGGAAAAAGAATGTGTTACGGAATATCGATACGATTGCTTTGCATTCGTCGATAACAATGCAGCCGAGTTCGTTATCGAGTCGTTATGCGACCACTTGCGATGAGAGCTAGTGATGGGATCGTCCACTCGATATCGACAAAATACTAAAAATGAATCAATAAATTGTTATCATTAAATCAAATCAAATCAATCAAATTTCAAATCAATTCGAAATTGTTCGTTCAATTTTGACCAACATTTTGGCACTCATGAACGTGAATAAATAGGCCCTACCAGCGTTTTGATTAACACAGATTAGTCCGCAGACACTGCCTAGAAAAGCTTGTGCTATCGCGATCAAGTGTACAGAGCACTGACATACATACATATAGGTATGTAAATTTCTGAAAAAATACAGGAATACGTGAGAAGTGTTGCGATAGAAAAGGCCCTAAGTCATACACAGCCAGCAAGACCTTTCAGTGACTTTGACCTTCACTATCTCCAACCAGTGAAACCCAAAAACTCCCATCTCCCATATTTCAAGACAAACGGTACTCTACTTCGTTTTTACATCCATTATATCGAATCCATCGTGAGAGCATCGACGTCCTCCCACCACTACATAAAAGATTCACGGTGGTTAGGCTCCAACCTCGTTAGTGCCGCCGCAATCCGTCCGGGGCTTCCCCTTTTTATATTATGTGTTACTCCCACAACACTTGATACACCCAGGCGCTGTCTTACTCGCATAATCCGAATTGAAGAGGAAATTGAATACGAAAATGCTTTTATTTAGGCATATGATAAAACAACTCCTGAAGACGCATTGCCTGGGGAATAGGGTAAGATGATAAGTCTAAGTTTGGCACGGGAGGGATGACATTGACATAGTACAGACAGAGCATTCAAATCTGAAAGAGATCTGAAGTCTCGCTGATGTTTGACGTTTCAGAAACCTTTTGGTAGGCTTTGCTTATCATACTACGTGTCCACTAGGTGGACTGACGATCTGGCGACTGTCGCGGTAAGCACCTGGATGCGCAGGACCGGTCGTTGTGATGTCATTTAGCTGAATGATCCCGGGTTTGACTCAAACCGTCCCATTTGGATCCGGTCCCATTCACATTCGCAAAATGGTCACACTCAAAAATAAAGCCTACCATTTTTGAAATAATAGTCAACTTGATCAACCCCATCATTCTAAGCCGAATATCCTTCCCGCACTCGCACTGATCGTCGTTTATCTTTTTGCGTTTCACACGGATATTTGTGCAGCCGAAAACATCGATGGTTTTAACCGTAAATTCTTTTCCCGTATATTTTCGTGCGTAACAGGATCATACATCGCATTTGCCCCATTTTGTTTGCGCTCAAAAATTGTTTTTGCTATATTTTAAAGTGCTCTGTAAATTCGTTTTTCGTTAACGAATGTATGGTTGAGGCGAGCGTTTTGCTCGTCACATAGTTTTTGTGTTTTTGTAACACTTTTTGGCGGTTTCTGTCGTATTAGTTTCATAGAAGTGAATGTTGGAGCTTTTTTGCTTTTTTGTAGGATAGTAACTTCTTTATGTAACAGAAACCCATGCATAATCTCAGTTTTTTGTTTATTTATAAACATTTACTAGCTTCTATCCGCACTCTTGTGGCAGAGTTTTGGGCTGACACTGTGTAGGTTTGTTGTCGACACGACAAGAAGAAGATCCACAATTTAGCGAAGGTGTTAACAGCATTGTTGTGTTCCGGCAGTTAGAGGTAAGATAGCCAGTTCCTCCGTGGTTGAGGATTCCGGGTGAAGATTACAGGACAAGAGCTTCCTCGTTGTGGATAAAAAAAATCAGTCTCTAAGTAAATCTTACTCCTGCATTTGTAACATTAGTATAGATCTATGTGCTATAGTTTACGAAATAGTTTTCGATATTATTCGTCTTCCACCTGACTAATATGGCCAAGTAATGCTTCGTCACTGGCCAACTCATTTCTTTTGTATTGGAATCTTTGGCACAAAAGTATTGATTAGACCTGGTAATAAATTACTTGGTTATAATACGTGTTCTTATTGTGTTGCGTTCTTTCTTCTCAGCATTTATTAAATCTTTTGATTAGCAAAAATATCGCCCGATGAGCGAAACTTGACCTTTTCAAATCAGTCTTTTTCGTTTGCAATCATTCATTCGTTTTTCTTTATGTGATTTCTTCGTCTTTTTTCTCCACCTTGGAATCGATCCCAATATTTGCTTATTACTCTATTATATACAAGCCTATTCTAGAAGTTCAATCCAACCTACTACATCCAACTATCCCTACGTATTATAAACTGAAGTGAATTATAAAACCCCTACGCCCGCATATCCGGAATCCAAAATGCATGGCAGCACCCTGTCTGCCCGTCACACGTCGATCCGGCGTAATGTATGCGAGCGCACGCGCGCTTGTTTGTTCGCATAAGGGCCTTAAGAGGCGGGGAGATACGCGGCATGGCACTAGTAATGGCCCTAGAAAGAGCATTACAGCGGATAGTTACAGGAATGAATCTGATTGAAAAAGCTACAATAACACAGCCCCAAAGTGTCCTAAGGCTGCTACTAGCAGTTACTAGCTTTTACCCACGCCGATGTGAAGACAGACTGAAATTCTTTATCGCGTTTGTGTCTCCCTTCCAAAAATCGGGATACAAACTATCCTATGTTTTCCCTGAGGTTCGAACTATCTTTACACCATATTATCTTCTAAATGGGTTCAGTGATTTAAACGTGAAAGAGTAACAAACATTCACCCATATTCACAAACATAATACTTAATATTGGTAGGATTCGTCTACAAAAACACCAAATCAATTCAATTATTTGTACAAAAACATGGTACAATACATATGTCAGATAAAACAATTAGGTCAATCACAGAGCTCTATTGAAAATTCTCAAAGCGCTAAATAAATCCACGATGTCAACAGACGTCCACCCCAGCCAACGAGCGAGCGCTGACTGACCGCTGCCCGCAACTGTTCCCACGTCATTAACTCCGGCGGAGGGGGGGGGGGGGCTGCGGTTGGACCCCCACCGCCCGGCTTAATGATAGATCGCCCGGAGTCCTGCCAGCAGGACTTAAAGTACTTCCGGTAGGACGCAAAATTAAAAGATCACAGTTTCGTAAGTATACATTGTACAAATTTCAAATTTACACGAAAAAATAGAGTGTTTCTCTCTCTTTCACCCAATAGTGCCCAAGATCGAAAAACGCGACTAACCGTTAGTCGGAGCCCGATGGCGCACGAGTATACACGGGGGCAGCGCGTTCGCGCTCGCGCGACACATTTTGACGCGCCGGGCGTGGAGTCGGCAACATTTTGGCGATAATATTATAATGAATGTGAAGTATTCCAGCCTAATCAAACATTTATAATTTATTTCTTGTTTTTGTTTTTAATTTGTAGTGTATTTGTAAGTGATAGGTGTAATTTCTAATACAAAGTGACGTACCAAAGTAATTAATTTAAAGTTCCTTATTATAGTTCCTATTAGTTAAGTTGAAAGAAGATAAACAAGTTTATAATATATTAAGAAAAGTAAAATACTGGTTAAACAAAATGATTCTACGACATGACTTTTTATTTAATAAACACTAACCAAGTGTTTACTACTTCTGGTGAGGATGAGTTCAAATTTGAAGGTCACCGTACTGCTGGAAGGACCAGCAAGCAAACACGTACAAATTGCGTACTGCGGGCAGGACTTGCGATAATCTTCTGGCAGGACGTTTAGAACAAAAGACCAGTCCTTCCAGAAGAGCTTCCAGCAGGACAAAGCACCGGGCGATCTATCATTAATGTTGCTCAAAGATCTTGCTGTTCGGTTGGGGATTTGGTGCTTTCTATTTTTTTTATGACTGCTTCTTTCATTGATTCAATTGTTTTTTTTTTTAGTCTTTAGCTACTGTCTGATTCTACTCGTATATACTTTAATGCTTTTTTCAATCAACTGTAGAGAGTAGCAGGTTTCATTATTAACGCTACCTTGGAAACATTTTAAAATAAGATAAAGATAGATTTCGATTACCTCAGTAATTTAACAAGCAACTTTGTAGTTGACAATAATTTCTCGGAATCCTGATCACATCTTTATTCACAACTCAGTTTTCTTTGATTAATAAATAATCATTTAGATCGAATCAGCGAATTAATTATGGCTTACCGCAGTACCGTAATTTGTGTAAACGACATTTTGCCAAAATTTTATAATCATATCTCATACAAATTACGACTCTATACCACTACTATACGGTTGGTATTCTCCTGAATATGTGGACGTGTAATATTTACTTTTTGCCCACCATTTGTGGGGGGTGTTATTAAAATTAATAGTTTTGTGGTCTGTCGCTGCTAGCCCGATTCGGAAACATAAATAATTGTGCAGAATTATTCGTTTAAACATAAAATATCTCTACCACTGGTATGTGGTAAGTTTCATTTAGACGGCATAAAGTTATGTTGAAATTTTTTTCTACTTTGTTTTAGTGTAAAACCTCTAAATTAGATTCTATTGCTGTAGTCCTACAATGCAAAAGAGGGCAGTAGCAGAAAGAAATCATTTTATTGCCAAATGTAGAATAATTGCACATGCTGCACTATTCACAAAGGCGACTGACGCCCGTATTCACAAACATTACTATGCGGTCTCACAGTGCGCGTGGATGCACAGGGTGACACACGAATCAATCACAGTGCTATATTCATCAACGCTGTGCGTTCGATTTGTTGCTTCACTTAACCAAGTATTGTTTGTGAATACGGGCTTGAGTTTCTTCTGACACTTCTTCTCGGCTCCTATATTTGGGTCGCCCTGGAGAGGGCCTAAGTACTACTGAATAAAAGATTTGTCTTGATTTAATTGTACACTGAATAGGTATTTAATATTTATCCTAATAAAGATCACCTATTGTCTTGTCGTGCAGGACTCCTAAACTTTACTTGTAGATAGATATAATACCTAAACTACATTATGTAGATGCTATATGCGTAACGGAATGCGCAAACTGGCGCCGGCGCACCGTACCTAAGTATATTGTATGCGCGGGCGCAGATTAATTGCGTGCTTATTGAGATCGGCTGAAAGATCTACTAAACATAGCTTGGGCGCCATTGTTTTAAAATGAGTTAGGTCTAAGGGTGCGAAAATGTATGAAAGGAAACCATAGTTTGTATTTTATAATACATATTATAAAACTTTCAATGTCTACATCCTATTTATAGGGAAACTAGCTTTCCGCCCGCGGCTTCGCCCGCGTGGAATTTTGTCTGTCACAGAAAAACTTTATCCCTGTTTCAAAAACCGTGATAAAAACTATCCTATGTCCTTTCCCGAGACTCAAACTATCTCTATGCCAAATTTCATCAAAATCGGTTCAGTGGTTAAGGCGTGAAAGCAAGACAGACAGACAGAGTTACTTTCGCATTTAAAATATTAGTATAGATTTTTCGATAAAAAATACTTAGGTTCGATGGATATAGTGGTTCTAGAGACTACCTTTGCATTAAAAATCCTTTTCACTTATAAATATTTATTAATGCAAAGGTTTAAAAAAAAGGCACCTAGTTCAATTTAACTTTAAATCTTGTTGTTGTTTCCATAATGTTTTGAATATAACTAATTAGCTTCATCTTATTTCAAACACGAAATTCTATAATTAATCATGAATGTTGAATAAGTTCTAATTTCAGCTTATCTTTCTTTTACAGGTAAGAAATTTTGCTATGAAAGGACGTCTTAGAAGTTTCTACACAGGGTAAGCTTGTTTTGAAACTGTTTCTTTCATTAAACTACCTACATAAATGTCCAAAAGTATACATATTACTTTTAAACTGATATTCTGTAGAATCCTAAAATTTTAGGACGTCTTTTGAATTGAATTTTGAATTAAAGCTAACATCTTTTACTTCATAAGCCAGTTCAGTCTCAGATGGGTTTTTTGAAGGTATGCTATATTATTTCATGATAATCCGTAAGGTACTATCGGGGACTCTTCCGCCTGACCACTTTGTAGAAATTTTAGCGTAAGCGCATCGCTCCGGTCACGTGCTCACCCCGTCTCTAATTGGTTACGCATTTTACTATATTTTTACTACGACCAATAAGAGACAATCAGGGCTTAGGTTGCAATACGAAATACCATTGTGCGCTTTATTGTCATACGGTTAGGGTTTAAAACGAAATGTTTCTTTTTCTTCAATCTTTCTTAGTTTTAGGCTGAGTTGCACCACCTAACTTTGACCGTAGCTATAACGGTAACCGGTGCTTTTTGTATGGAGTTTGACAGAATTTTGACGTTTGTTAAAGTTAAAGTAAGATGGTGCAACTCAGCCTTAGAATTTTAATAATATAATTTGGTTACAAACAAATAGATATGTATTTTTTTTTATAGTGTGTTTTTATACGAGGTCTGTATGCTTTTTGCTTTGGCGATATGTTGACATATTCTCTCCTTTGTTTTTTTGTGAAGTTTCGTGATCAATAACCGATTGATTTGTGTTGACCCGTGCTAGTAATTGGACTGTTTGATTGCCTTTTTATTGACCTCCGCTCGATTACTGAACCATGCCTCTCAAAATAATTCTTATATTTACTTACAAACTTATCTATACATTGTTAACTGTTTAAGTATTATTTAGTTTGAAGTTTAATTGTTATTGATTTAAGACCTTGTGTAAAGACACTTAATGTGCAATAAAAAATTGAATTTGAAATAAAACTAACTTAATATTATAATATTTACGATAACCAATTACCTGGATCATTGCTACCTAGTGCAATATTGATATTAAATTTTAATAACGTAGATAAGTGTTTCTTTAAAACGGAAAACAAAATATGCATTAAAAATAAATAGAAACCTATTATAAGTTTTTATTTACATTCAAGGATTTAAGAAAGTTTTAGCCAGATCTTACAATAATTGTTTTTAAGCCACAAATATTCCTTAACTCTTTATCAATTAATTCAATAACATATTGTTTTAAATTATAAGTTCCGAATAAATTAAATACCTATTAAATAAGTAAAATTCTTAAGTAACTGTATGATTTTGTATTTCTCACCCTAACTAGCTAAACTAATATCATGAGAATTACACTCATAATATCAACAATAATTGTAGAAAGGGCTACTTTTTTCTCGGGAAATTGCATAGTTACCTCGGAATGTGCGATAGCAATTTTGTGACCCGAGCGGGCAATCGCTAGTTCAAATTTTACACGAAGCCTCATATAATATTTTGTAGTTTCAAATTGACTAAAATGCGACGTTGCCAAACGAGCGCTACGGATGCGGGTAATAAGCAATACTCAATCCTAAATGCTTTACATAGAGCTTGGTTTGCTAGGGCAAACATCTACAGTGATGCGCCGACGCTGCTTAGACCCGAAACATGAATGAACGGGGGCGGAGTTTAATCGAGCGTGTGTGTGCAAACAATTTAGGCCCTTAAGGTGTCAAGGCGTTCGAGTCCCCGATAGTACCTAATATAAAGATAGTAAAATATACAGGATGTCCCGTAAATGGGGACAACTTTCCTGTCACATATTATACACATCGTGGTGACCAACTTTTGTTCTATGAATTTCAAAAATATGCATTTTTTTATTATTTTTATGCAAGTTTGCAAAAGTCATAAAACTTAACTTTTTTCACCATGATGTGTGGAGTATGAGGTAGTAAGGATGTCCTTGATTTACGGGACACCCTATATAAATATAAGGAAGGCATAAGACCGCCAACATAGTGGATCGTTTTCTAATTAATCTTGTGCTCTTAACCCATAATTCGCATAATTCAAAACACCACAGGCAATAAATACCGGTGATCATATCAAGTGATTTATTGATAACATCTAATCTAAATCACGTTCCTGTATTCTGGACTAGTTTCTGGACTGTTGTTGATATTCTGGATGTTGCGGATGTGCGATTAGCTATAAACTTAGTTTATTTTATTTAGATAAATGGGATAGATAAAATAAGTATTATGTATTGGATATTCAGTAAAAACCTTACCAGTACGGAAAGCAAGAAATTACGGTCATTTTGTGATGTAAGTGAGCACTGAAAGGTAAATTGACCTTTTCAGGAATCAAATAAATACTAGGCCACCTACTTGAAGAGGTCAAATATACATAAATTAGCTATTTTTAAATCACGAATTAAAAGTGTTAAATCCAGGGCATTTACAAATCTCAATTAATTTGAGTAATGCACTAACATTACAAAAATACGAGTCGCCATCAGTTCAAAAGGATGTATGTTATACCAGTAGGTTTTCAGGAGACACAAAAAACTGTATATTTTTAAATTTGGATTTGACATACGTCCTTTTGAACTGACAGCAACGATGTTTGGATACCCTCAAAAGCTGTCAACAGACTATGCAATATCCATATACGGTAATCCTCCAATCAGTTAGATCCGTATTGAGTCGCATCACTATGCTAATGCCCAGCTGGCGGCTGCCCAACGCTGGCTTGTTGTTTTTGGCCGTGGGCGTAGTGATGCGCTTGCACTTGCCAAATTATCGATGAAGATGGGCGAGTCTGATGTCTCAATTACTACTTTACCTTAAAGGCCGGCAACGCACCAGTAACGCCCCTGGGTCTGCGGGTGTCTATGGGCGACGGTAATCACTTACCATCAGGTGATCCGTCTGCTCGTTTGCCTCCTGTCACATAAAAAAAAAAACTTGTAAGTTTAAAATACGATCATACATAAAATAACACTTTTAATTTCTACTGTTTAAATCTTACCCGTGCCGTAGCCTCGTCCGTAATAAAAGTGTAGTATTAACGGGCATTTCAGAATGGAAACTTAAATCCCCAGTGAATGTAGAGCCTTTTACTTAAGTCTCTAAAGCCTTTGCGTTACTTAAAATATACTTAAAAATAGATCCTTGATAGGAAAGCTTACTACGTGTTTTTTAAACCATCGGGTAATGGTAACGATGACCAAAAGTTTGGCAAATTCACTGGACTGTTAGAGTAGGCGCACACCGTTGATTTTTAGTTGGCCGATAGTTGTGCCTGATTTTAAATTGTATGAAGAATCGGCCAAATCGAATCGGCGTAGTGTGCGCACTCCCATACATGCCCATACTGATCAACTGCCCGACTAAACTATCGGCCGACAAAAAATCAACGGTGTGCGCCTACTCTTAAGAGTCTCAGCTGGACGAAGATTTGTCTAAACAGTGGCCGGCTGACCGACCTCTCATTTACTCATATAAATACTTTATTGAGCTTTCTTATTAATAAGCAAGCATAAATAAAATCATTTCACCTGAACTCCGAAATATTGTACATTTCTGTGCTTTATGTTGTAAATATTTATTTTTAGTACCTCGTAAATATCCGCTATTTTCGTTGTAATCTTAACCCTCTTTGGTCAAACGCCATCATTTCTTCTGCCGATACGATATTAGTTCCGCAAGCATTAACATACTCACAGATGGGTCAAAGATAGCTTGTACTAGTGATGTGCTATGTTGGATTAGAAATCATCGATATTTTTACTCGATAAATAAAAAATATTAAATTAATAACCGTGTTAATCTCGCCCTTTAATTCACACGATGTGTGAATACCTTCTTTCGTTTTTTATTTAGGTAAATTCCACTTTATTCCGAATAACATTTGAGATGACCATTATTTACAAAATAAATAAAAAAAATTAGCCTTAATGATTCTGATTGGGCTTAATAACTAATTATGTGACATCAGGACCACAATAAATCATTCCTTCGGAATACGTAAAGCGTGTGATTAAATCCATACGAGTATAGTAAGATCGGCATAGTCGCCCAATGCTTGAATGATGTGGGTTCTTTTCTCTTGCGCATCTGTATCAAGCAAGAGAACAGATAACAACAACTGTACCTAGCTAACCGTCAAATACTACCAGTGATTACACTGTCTATCAAAACTGAACCTAATTTTCACCTGAAATATAACTGAGGTCACACGCCTTACGCTTAGTGGATGATAAATCCTTCCTACTTAACAATAATGTGTTATGGTATGGTTTCTGTTCACCTAGTAGTCCAGTCAATGAATGCTTTAACGACGGTGTAGAAAGAAATCCCTGGAACACAATTTCTGACCTCGGGACTTTATTTAGACTAGTTAGGAGGTGAACATAGCAAAAGTCCCCGCCCTTAGCCCTTGAGCCGGCGGGGAGAGGGGGGTTTAAACGTATCACTTTTCGGTTTTTCGCTTAATCCTCGGTAACTATGCGTCCTAGTGGCATGGCTACTATGAACCAAAATAAGTTTATTTAATTTGCTACAGGTGAGATAGTCAAGTTTTTCTGATAGTCAAGTTTTATTGACTGGACTATAGAGACGGCGTAAAACAATCGAAAGATCGGTCATATTATTATTATTTGGAGATGTAATAGTCAAAACCACATATCAATTTAAAAAATGTACCTCTTGTAATTTTAGTAACTGTTTTGTACCATACGATAAAGTATCCTATACTTATCAGATAGTACCTACTCGATTATACGATCCCGTATCGCATCCCTGCGCGGGCTCACCCCCATCCCTAGGGGCGGTTGCCATGGCAACCTTATGTGACCTCATGCGTAAATAATGTAATCTTGGGATGATTATCTTTCGGTTATGCCGTCTAGGCATGTTTTTAAACGAAAGGGATTTGCTCTTTTGGTCAAGGTTTTTATTTGAGTATTTATGCATGAATGGTCAAAGTTAGGCATAATGAAATAGATGACTTCGTTGATCGTTTATTCTTTGATGAAAACTTGAAATGCAACTTAAGCTTTACATTTTGCAGGTACTAACGTTAATGTTAAATTGTGATAGTACTTTATATCGCGTTAGTGATTAAGTTACTTTCCATGACCATTTAAAAACTTGGTGAAAGCTTAGTTAATTAATGGTATGGATTATCGTCTAATACAATAATATTTCCCGTTAGAAGAGCTGGTATTTTCTTATTTTCATCTTACTAAGTTTTGTCCCAATTGGATCGCAAATTTGGTGCTAACTACCAGGCCAGTTGGAAGATCTTTTTTTAGCGGCTATTCTAGTTCAATAAAGTCCTAGTATCATTGCGACTTATCGATCTTTTGTGATCGCCACTGTTTTCCTTACAATTCGCCTCGGAGTCCAGCATCTATTGGGTTACGGTATCTTTTCTATTTTAACCCTCAGACAGGGGTGACTGAGCTTCTTGCGGCGCTTCTTCTCAGCACTTGCCAAATGTTGGTCTCGAAGCGGTGGTAGAGCAAAAAGATTATGAGACATGTGAAGGCTTCATAAGAGCAAAACTACAGTTTTTTTTTATTAGTCTTTTCTTTATATTTGACGATTTATAAGCACTATTTTTAATAGTCCATGCAAATAAAGGAATTTTGACTTTGACTTTGACTTTTAGAGGGCGATTTGTTTTACATCCTGTGGGTTTATACACGGCCGGCAGATTGTCAAACTAGTATACATTATGGCAATATTTTGTCACTAATTGCTAATAAAGATCGCATTACAAATACGTGTCCTAAAGTGCAACATGGCGGTCGCCTAAATCACAATTAGGCAGCCCTGGTCCGAGCTAGGGTTGCCAGACGTAAAAAACACACATTAGCCTTAATTACAGTCTGGGTTGCCATAAAACGGTTGCTCTTTAATTTTATATTTGTCTGGGTTTCTACTTCTTCGTGCTTTGAGATGTCTGCAAATATATTATTAAAGATTTCACGGAGTTACTTTACCTTATTACTCAGTATGCCCGTTAATTAGATTGAAAATGGAAATGAAACTCTTTATTCAATTTAAATCAATAAGGGCACTTGAACGATGTATTGATGTTTATATATTTTTTTTAATCTTAGATTTTATTTATCGCACTAAAATAAATAGGCTGGTACCTTCTATTTTTAACCCTTAAAAAGTGACTTAGCTTGGCTTAAAGTTAACCCACCCTATTAATAAAAAATTAATTAACTCATAGATTAAATTAAATGACCGAGGTTGGAGAGGTGATTTAATGAAATTCAGTCACCTTTAGACTGAGTTTCTTCCGCCACTCCTTAGCATCAATCAATAGTGGTGATTGGACTAGCTATATTTGGGACGAGTAAGTGCCTGAAAAGGACCTACATAAGTACTAACAAAGACTTTAATTTTTTTTATACATAACAAGGCAGGTATTTGACCGCAGTCGCACCTGGTGTTAAGTGAGATGCAGTCTAGGATGGTACATAAATCTGCCCTGTAAGTGCCTATTCACTCTCGCCTTGAAAAGGGCCGGATTAAAGTGTCCGGGAAAGACAGCAGCCGGCTGAATTTGATGCAATTTTTCTTTAGTTGGCAGCCCTGGCCCGCCTGTAAATTCCGTTGATGCACCAATTACGTCGTCGCTAAACGAGTAATCGATAGGAATTAGTGCGTTAACGGCCGTTTAGGCTCGCCGCTTGATTTAGGAGTTGGTGCGCCCAGTTGGGCAACACAAGGGTTAAGCGCGTGGAAAAATGGTAAAATGCACATAAAAATGCGTGTGTAAAAGTGCTCATTCGCATTTCAGAGTGTAATTTAAAAGGACCTAGACCTTGAGCTTGACTCAATATTTAAGCATGATTTGTTATATTTTTTCTGTGGTGGTTCTTAACATAGAAATGAAAGGGTTAAAATTATTGACTGTAGGCTTATAAGTGTTGCGGGCCTTCTTCAATATGTCATGTTACATTTTTTGAGATAACAGAAGTTTTCGCAAATATTTTGATAGGCGAATAAAATATGGAATGTATTGGTAGTCAATATATTCCGCCATTGATTAATTAACAACATTTTTGGCTACGTAACTAAACAGGCATCGTCAATGATTGCCTAAATTAGACTGTTATTCGAGCCGCCGCGTGTCACAGCTCAAAGAGATAGGCCAACAATCATAGTATAAATACTTACATAGCAGCCGAAACGTCAAGTTGTGAGTACATATGTAACTCTAATAAAAAATGTCGCGTAGAGACCCGTGTTTCTCTATTTTAGTTGAAATGGAACGCGAAAGTTTAAAATCTTATACACAATTTATATAGTTTGGCGATGATGATGTTTTTTTCTTTGGGGGTCCAATAACAGTATACTTTCCCGCGGGACACACTTGACCTTTATTGGCGGTCAAGCTGTCCTGGCTACACAGGAGTTGCAGCGGTGGGTGGGAACGAGAGGTGGGAATAGTCTCGTCAATTAACCCATTCTTGTACTTGGTAGAAAACCTTCACTGATACGTCATGATGCCTTCCTAACTGGTCTGGCCAACATTGATTGATCAAATGATGATGCATGATGAAGTTCAACTTTAAGATGGAAAAAGGTCAACTTTTTAAAACCCGTATTTTTAATTTCAAACACTTCAATCTGTTCTTTCATATCCTCAATTTTTAGGCGTTTTAGAAAGCCTTCCATTGAGCTGGCTGTAATCCCCAGGCTATAAGGTACGCAATGCGCGTCTGATTAATACATTAATTAATATTTGCTGATCACTGCTTTGCAACTAAATTGATTTGTCGATAACAATGGCTAAGTGATTGTTTATAGAGGTGTGGTGTAGGAGTGCTGAGGTGACGTGTGAACTCAATCATAGAGTAATCTTTAGTAGTTTAGGAGGTGATATTAATAATTCATTGATAGGAGGTTTAGTTCCAATATACTGAACTCTCCTATCCATGACATTGACAGCGGGGCGCCACCGTCAATACCGGATCGCTGGTTCCGATTTTTGCCATGATGGAAGCCATAGTTCAGCGTGGGTCATCTATTTATTTATTTATTTTAAGGACAGCCAACAAAGCATACACCTTATCTAATATAACCTTAATACATCAAACATTATGTGGTGTTGCCTTACTTAAAGGCTGCCACGGCATGCAAATAAGTGTACTACTAATAGAAGGCAAAAACAATTCTTTTTTTTTCTCTTTTACATAAATCATGTTTAGAGTCTACAGTTCGTTTCGGATACATAGTCCAATCTTTAGACTATTTATCCGAAACGAACAAGTCATGCAATACAGCTTTAAATTTACGAGGTGAATATGATATTATGTCGATGCTCCCAGAAGATGACCGTGACAGGCGGCTAAACTGCGATTGGATTCTATTGATTGTTGAAAAATGGCCCAAGTTAGTCCTAAACTCTTTTGCTCGGAAAGCCATATACCTAGACGGTCTAGCCAGTTTGTAAGGAGTGTTAAAATTAACCTGAGACAGTAGATCCCGGCAGTCGATTTGCCCATTAATAATTTTGTTCAAAAAAAGGTGGTCATAAATTATTCTGCGATTGTCTATAAGATGAAATACGATTGGTTGTCATTATGTCAAGATTGACAGTATTGGACTGAGTTATCGGATGCTGATAGAGGTTTATGTTGTAGTGTGTCCGTCATATAAGTACCTAGGTAATAGGTAGAGATAGATTGGGTATAGAATAGATTTTTTCTGTCACAGACTCCTTTCAACCCTATTCTTTTAAATAGGAAGAGAAAGTAAAGATGATATTTCTCGCTGCTTTAATTTAATGTTTAGACTGCTTCTGTCTTTCCTGAACACTATAATCCGGGCTTTTTCAAGGCGAGAGTGAATAGACACTTACAGGGCACTTACTTAACACCAGGTGCGATTGCAGTCAAATACCTGCCTTGTCTTGCATTAAAAAAACTTATCCTCTCTTTAACCCCTATTGATTCATACCATAAACCATAAAATCTATGTTAACCACTGTTAAGAAACATTGTCCAAATGCCCAACACTACATTTATGATACCTACTCTAAAAGCTCCATGAATTCGAAAGAATCCTCCTTCAAAAACAAATTCCTTTTCAAAAACAATAAAAAAATACACTCTCTTTTCACAGAGCACCATATCTCACGCTCTTCATCAGTCCCACACTTCCCCATGAATTTTTATCTCGCGCCAAATGAATCCGGCAAAATCCGGCCCGAAACGTGTACGCCATTATTTATTTAGCCCGATGTAAGTGCCACTCAAAACAGTGTCTTAATTAACCAGAAACTGAGACGAGCTACAGCGGGTTCGGGCGTGGTGTTGGTTATAAGCTGAAGCGGAAAAGGTTTGGGAAAAGAGTTATCTGAGAATGCTTCAACTTTGGGCAAAAAGAGTTAACTATTTGAAATAGTCTTGGGAAAATAGTTATCACCATATTTTGAACCTTTATCGCTTCGCTTATTTATTAGGAAAAGCTTATTTATTTGAGATAAACTTTTTTTAACTCATTAAAAAAATGGTTTTGCCTTTATAAGGCAGTGGGAATATAGTTCCCACTATAAGTTGAACCTTATTTTCTTGTCGTAAGGTCCAAAAATAATTAAAAATTTGATTATGCTATGATAAGGGTTAATGTGTAAGTTAAAAAATAATTGTCAACGTGTAAACTGATTAGAAATGTCTACGCAAATAATGCTCATAATATCTTGCCGTTTAAATGTAAAGTGTAAAAAAGAAAAAAACTTTGTATAAATCATTAAAAAGTAGAATGACAATATAAAATTGTATACTGGGGCGTGTAAAAGTGCTTTTTAAAAGCTTGATTGAAAAAACATTTTCATGTAGCTTATGCTCAATTTTAATTAAACTATGTATTACGGTCTTTGTATGTTACCTATTTTTACTTAACGTATTCACATATCTATCAAAACGAAATCTCCTTACAATTAACTATCAATAAAGATATTTAACCTATCATTTCATCGTAGTAATAGCATTTTAATTGACTATCCAAATAAACTAAAAATAAAATAGCAGACCACCTATGCTTTGGTAAACTAATTTATTTCACATTAAATTAAAAATTGATTTGAACCTATCATTTGTAGATTATAAACCTTTAGTTTAAACATTTCGTTCGAAATCCATGTTTATTTACATGTTACAAATGCGTCAAAAGCCATTAGTGATTATGACGTCATAATAAAACAGTAGTTAAGGTGAAAACTATCATTATTAAGAAGCATTACGACATAAACATTAATTCAATAGACATTATGCTAGATAATTTCACTAACGGCGCATTTTGTTAATTGTGTTTTGAACACAAAATAAACAGGTTGTTTTACGTTGATGATCATGATATTATCATTATCACATAATCGGTTATAACGCACTATTAAGCAACAGCTTAGTAATTTTGGTGAAGCTAATTTTCAATGCTTTCTTTTTTTCTGTTTGTAAGCCAAATTAATGAGCTTATTGTGGCTTGAAACTTTGTCCTACATCAAATTTCATTATTAACCCCTATGGTCCAATAGTTATAAAATTGAAATGGGGCTAGTTCTCAAGAAACGCTTTGTATGGTCTTTTCGAGCTATGGAGGGCACGCCATCTATCCAGTCTTTTTTAAGAGCTATGGATGGGCGTATCCATCAAGTCTTATTGAGCAATATTAGATACCTTTGTTGTCCTACAGTACAGGACAAAAAACGATGTTAATTTTTTTGATATTGTATTTAATCTATAGTGAAGATCCTACTCTATTTGTCGATATTTAAAAAATTCTTCCCGCTTCAGTCCCTCACTACGCCCACGCTTTTCCATCTAGGTTTGCATTTTCCCACTGCTCATAAATTCATAATTAAATAGCGAACTACCGGCTCGTCTCATTATAGTGCTGAATTTTATTTAATTTTTCCTCCTACCCTCAGAGGAACGCCTCTTAGAGTTTTAATATTAATGGAAGCATTTCTTTCTTAGTTTTTTGAATATTATTAATTTTACATGGAAATAATTAAGGATGTGCTATTAATAGCCGAATTTCCAGGGATCTTTTTACCCCTATTTAGCTGGTTCAATGTAGGTAAATGGCGGTATTGATTGATTTGATGAAAGATAGCTACTTTTTTGTTTAAGAAACCAATGTGAGGATGAGGATACCACCATTTTTCATGTAACGGAATATTATTAAACATACTTAAGTATTTAATAGGGATACCTTTTGTGAGACACAAAGAGTGTATCAGAAATCCTCTATTTTCCAACCACACAGAGACTCTTTCTTGAGTTTAATGGTTTAACAAAACTCGCTATAAAATGTCTGTGTAAGAAAAAAAATACAGGTCAAGCCGCGGGCCTATGCAAGTACATAATAAATAACACAAACTCCTTATTCACTTACTTGAAAACGGAGGAATGTAACAATTAAAAAGTTGCCGCTTCAGAGCTGTTTCTTTGTCAGCAGTTGCGCAACTCAAATAGCTGCAGTTGCTCGCGCTTAACGTCTCAGTAGCAAAATTAAGTTTGAGTTGAATAGTTTGGTACATGCATAGTGTTGAAGGCAGACTATGATGAGATGGGTACATTATTCTAGACGACTTCATCATAGTCTTAGAAAGCATTAGTATATGTGCGAAATACGAGTATATTTCGTAACTATGGCACTTGACAGGCTGACACCATGACACCAACTCCGACAATATCAACTAATTGTCCTGAAATAAATAAAGCAATTTATTTTTCTACTTTTTAGTGCACTTTTTTTGGTCGGTTTTACATTTTGTTTTATTTTTTCTTTAATTCCGTCTTAACCCCTCAAAGTAGGATATAAAAGAGCACAAACTTATTGACAGTGAAATATATTGTAAAATTAATTACACTTTCTCTATTAATTTACATTTCCAGCCTTTAAATAGAGCAAAGTCACCGTTGCAAGTAGAGCAATACATAATCGCCTTACTGTCCTCTGTATCAAAGCGCCTCACAATGGCTACGGCGAGCACTTAACGTTATTATTGTACATTGTCTTGCAAGGAAGTGTACGGGAATATTGCGCAGTATTACTAGACAAATATTAGGACACTACACTTAACTCGCTTATGTTAATCCAAGGAATAGACTAACTATCACGTAGGTATACTAGGTATGGACTAGAACGTAGGTGGGAAGTATTAAAGTGCTCTTGTAAATTCGAAAGCACATCGAAATTTTACCAAAATGTGTTGATTTTTTTTTACCCAGAAAGTTTCTTCAAGACAAATAAAGAGAACTTTCGCCGCATTTAAAATAAACAAAATAACACATTAACGCCCAAAAGCCGGGTTTTTAGGCCATCTCGTGACAGACGGACACGCGGGGTTAATAAAAATAACAAATTGCGAGTACGCATGCAGGGGTTAAGAACTTAAGATGCCGTTGGGCGAGGACTGGTTAATAAGGGAAAGTTAGAATAAAGGTTATTTTTATTCGTTTTAAAAAAGAAAGAATAACAGCTATTACAGCCTAGATTCAACGTTGAATCAACGTATCTGGAAATGATATAAGTAACAAAATTATGGACCCGTGTCACGAACTTACGACGTTATAATGCTGTTGTTAGATCTTATTGAGCTATGTCAGAATGCAATGGTGGCTCTTGAAGCCTGACACTACTGTTATTAACACATGCTACGGTAAACTTCACTTCTTCTACCAGTCATCGTCTTTTATGATTTACCATCAGTCGGAATCTCTTAGTCAGCTATTTTTAATACAATAAATAAGTTTCCTTTAACTCGGCTACATGGTCCTTAAGTGACGGGCAGTTAACATACCTATCTATTACTACTTTTAAGAGAAAAGAGATAGTTAAGAGCCTCAAATCAAGCCTGAAATCACACTCAATGTAACCGCATTTGTAAGTTTAACTTAACAATTTAAATTCACGGTAAAAATGTGCAATTTCAAGTTCATTCCGTCTAGTTTAGTTTTAATTCAGTGCTGTGCCTGGACCGAGTTAAATTTAGATTCCACAATTTCATTTCTCGCACGACGGCAGTTCCATTTCCACAAAAATATGGAGTAAAACTCAAATTTAATATTCCAGTTAGAAAAACGCAGCACTTGAGGTTTATTTGACTTAGAGCTAAATGTTTTTTTAAGTTTTGTAGTAAATTACTATGAGAGATTTTTTAGATAGTTACAGTACATTATGTATCCCATTTTGACGAATTTGCACACAAGTATGGATTGGCTAAATGAATATTAAATATTGAGATAATTAATGTAACTTTACATTAACAAATACATAAACTGGCCTGACCTATATTAATTAAAAAAGGTATGAAAATTTATTTTGTATAAAAACTATTTAGTTTTGTACTGTGTTCATTACTTGTTGAACTTCTAAGTGCCCTTTTCAACCGACTTCAATAAAAGGAGGAGGTTTTCAATTTGGTTGATATGTTTTATTTTCTTTCATCATCATCACAGGACGTCCACTGCTGAACATAGGCCTCCCCCAATGCTTTTTTTCTTTGTGTAAGCAATAATCAAAAAATGATAAGCACTTTTTTTCATACTGTGCACAACTGCACATACCTTAAAGTATTTTTTCATATGTCGATAGTAACAGTAAACTGATCTATGTCATACCATAGCTTCGTGCATTGAACCGCGGCAGGACGTACAATGCGTCCCGGGAGAGCCGTCGAGATCCGTAATATCGCGAGCCAATCTACATGGTAACTAACTTTCCTTGCCATTGCGTCCGCTTCCCCGTGTGGGTAGATTAAGATTAGTTATTAGATAAAATAAGTTTATTTATATAAAAGGTAAATATATTTTAAAGACTGTAAACCCTTGAAAAAGAGGCTGACAATAGTGACTGAGTTTCTTGCGCTGCTTCTTCTCAGCACTGGCCCATTTTCTGTCCCGAAGCAGTGCACAGTGGTAGAGTTAAATAATACTGGGACGTGTTAAAAATCTTTTTATAAGCCTATTTGCAAACTAAATGAATTTTAATTTGAAACTTTGACAGTCTTGTTAAGTTTATGGAACTATGCCACCTCCTACCCTTAAAGTTACATTACATTTAGAAGTATTTTGATCAAAATGTGACCGTGAAATAATATTACTATGGTGAGAAGGCTAGCCAACCTCTCTTGATAAAGTAGCATTCGTGAGAAATTGAATTCCTGGATACATGTAAATATCCTGCGACAATAATTAATTTCATTTAGTGAAATATTATGAACGCTCAAGTACAGTAAAAATCTAATTTTACAGAAACAAAAAGCCATCATAAAATCTAACTGGATAGTTAAAATTTTTATTAAAAAATAAACCAGTTCGCAACGGGCGAATGCAATTGCTGAATCTAAATGTAGTCGGGAAATTAAAGTGAACTGACTAATGGACTGATCCGGACTGGCTCTGAATTATACATTTTAATTTGGCTCTACACTGGGTTACCTTTTTGGAGCTGTAATGCAATTTGGTTAGCTTAATTTGCTATTGAAATGATTGCATTATGAGATAGGTTGGTCAAGTTAGAAGTACTAACCTTATCACTATCCTATACCAGGTTGTACCTTGTTATTGTTGTATTGCATCTCACTTACCAGATGCGATTGCAGAAAAAACCTCCCTAAATTAGAAAACTCTACACTTGGATGAATGAATATTACAGGTTCGATTCCAATAGCTGATTGTCTTAAAAAAAGGAATTTCTTATTCCCTGTTTCGGAACGTATTTATAGATTAGACGTGTTATTAACTTACAAACATTTTTATGACGTTAGAGGTGTTGATGTCAATAAAGAGCGTGATTTATGACACCGTCTTGGATCGATATTTCGGGTATACCAATTATAGTTTTATAATCATCTTTTATTTTTACAAATTAAAAGGATCTCAACATCACGTTGAAAAATTTCAAACTATCATTGATTTTTTGTCTTTATTGCAACAAATAGAGGCAATCAAAATCCCAATCACCTTTACGATGAAACAAAATTGATACCCACGCATTATTTACAAGGTTTTGATCCACGCAAATATGAAATAACCGCGATTCACCGGGCCCGATCAGCCGGAGAACCGCAATCACAGGAACAGGCTGTAGGACTATAATCTAAACATGCATGCGCGGACGCAAGCGCAGTGTCATGGCGCGAGAGCGCGCGCTCGCCCGCTCCGCACCGCGCGCGCCATTTTTGAATACCGCATTCTTTTTTCGAATTCCGTTTTTAAAAACGCGGAATGAATCCTTTTTTTGAAGTGACCATTTTATTTTGCGCCAGTATTTGAAGCTAAAGTTTTTTAAAACGCTTTCGTGTTCTTTTTTTTTATAAAAAAGTGTTTTTATTATGAAGTGTCATTTACCTTTTTTTAGTGAAAAGTGAATTTGTGCCATATTTTTGACGTTTTACTATCTGTGTTTTAAAAATTGAGTTTGCAAGTTTATGGAAATCAACAGGTTTTTAAATTAGCATAATAAGCTTTCTTCTTATCGCGATAAGTTTTGCGAAACGTGGTTTTTATGCCAAAAAATGGAGTTAATTCGTTACAGTTCCAACTTTATTTCATTAAGGATTATGGGTTTTCGTGGAACATTGCTGCATATCTACTTGAACACTAAGTTATTGTTGACAGCTGTGTACATAGATATATTGATGTTTACCAACTCTTTACGTTTATCAAGCTAACTTTTGGATAACACGATGCAATGATGGACATCAATAAGTCATATCTAAATTATGAATAACTACCAAAGTTGAAAACTTATTGCTCGTCTGAAGTTGTCTCTTTCATGTTAACAGTAACAAAGAAATCCCTTATTATTGAGCTTCGTCGTAAAATTTTGTTTAACACCATCCATTAAAAACGCATAAATACCTACCTACTTATATGTACTTACTAATATCAGTGCACGAGGTAAGACTAGAATTTTTTGTTTTTTCAATAAGTAGATCCAAATTTTTTTTCTTATTTCGACAATCGCTTACTCTATCTAATGTTACAAATACCGCTATCTACAATCGACAACGATATAGTTAAATTATAAACATGTTTACTGTACCAAATCGAGGCAAACAAACACTACACCAGTAAAAGTTGTACGTATCGTAATGAGGGCACGCACTGTAGGGATTAAATTCGTTCTGGTCCAATTTCCAGCTTATCAAGTTACAGGTTACAACTGTTATCTATGGCTATAATAATATGATGTTTCGTATTACCGGTTTTATAGAGTGCTCGTAGTTTGTCATGCGTGCTTCGGTATGTAACTGTGAATCAGATACTAAAAATATCTAAGGAATTTACGGGGTCCTTTAAGATGGCGATTTTTATTCGCGTCATGTTTAAAGACAGATGGCATTTTTTTTAAATATTTAAACCCTTTATACGGCAGTGGGAATATAGATCCCACCATATTTTCAACTTTATTTCCTTGTCTTAAGGTCCAAAAACAATGGAAATTTTGGACTCGTTATGCCCGTTAAAGACTTAAAAATAAAAGTGTACCTATCTTAGAAAATACCAAACCAAGTTATTATAGGTACTGTTGAGATTAGATTTGAATTTTATTTTGTTTATTTGGACTATTAAAGAACACATGTTCAAAGGATTCATTGCAGAATATTAAACAGAGTTACTTATACTTCGTACTGCTGGACAAAGGCCTCCTCCAAGGTTTTCCACAATGCACGGTCCTGCGCTGCCCGCAGTGGACGTCATTTGGCTGAAACGAACGAACGAACGAACGAACGAACTTATACTTACTCGTATAAGCAAAGGTAAATAACATTGAAATCACAATAAAAATGTTCGCCTTTTTCACCTGTACTTTGGAACATTTTACACTTTTTATTGCATTTTAACTTCACACTTTTATAACAGGTTTAATATTCGTTGCAGCCATGATCCATTTCATTTTATTACCAACCTTGATTGTTTTTGGGTGTATTAATTTAACTGTACATTATTCCTTTATGTATACCTCCACTCTAGCAATTAACATCCAATAAGTTACTGGCATTAGTCACATTTTAATTTTTAGAGTCATGTAATAAAATGGTAACTTTTAGTATTATTTTGTAACAAGAAGAGCCTAGGTTTGCTGGTAGTCATTCCATGAAGTTAAATAGGCATTACGTACTTACAATTAATAACTACTAATTTTCTACCATTTTGCCAAATAGACTCTGTCTAAAAATCTATTCGCACGCAGTAGGCTCGTTAAAATGACAAGTCTAGACCACTACATAATACATATTATAAAGAGAAAAGATTTGTATTTTTGTATGTTTGTAACGAATAATCTTAAAAAGTACTAAACCTATTTGAAAAATTCTTCCACCATTAGTACCTATTCTAATTTTTTTCTGATGAACATAGACACATTTCTTTCTATATTTTACTAGTACCAATATCTACCCGTGTGAAGCCGGGGCGGGTCGCTAGCTAGCTAGTAAATGAATCTTCCTTAACCTTTAAACTCTAGATAAAACAGATCGTAATCATCACCAATAAGCATTATCTATATTAATAAAAGCCTGATAAGCAATTCTGACTGACACGGCCGAAGTCGAAGATACAATACGACCGCGGGCATATCATCATGCGCCGTACGTGATGTAAATTACAAACAATCCATTAGTTGAATGTTAATTTTCTTGTGAACTTTCGTTGAATTGAGTTTATTTACAGTCACACACAAGAATAAGTTTTGGTTTCAAAATAGCATTTATTAGAAGCACATAAAGATGTGTTTAATTTATATTGTTGTCATTTGTAACGTGAGACGTTCCTCCTAATTTAACTATTAGATAGACAAAATGTTGCTCCGAATTATCTTCTTTTTGCTATTAATTTATCAGTCCTTTCTTACAATTATTATTATGCCTAAAATATGAGTTAAAACATCAATAATATTAATGTTTTTTTATTAAATTCTTTTAACTGCATCTCTGTTTAGAAAAACTGAACTTATCGGTGCCATATTTCGTCTTCTAAACACTCTACCTACTCATGGCATATCAAAGTAAATACCATGCCTTAAATTTTTCTAATAGTTGCGATTTAAGGCATCAAAAATGTACCTACAATAATAATTAGGCGCTTATGATCGATCATTAGGTCTGACACCATTAGGATCTTTAATTTAATCAATAATTTTATTTTGTATACTAACCGCCGACATGTTGACAAACTATCGTCTAATTGATATTTTGTAAAAGTACAATGTTGCCCAACGTATGTTTTTCCATTGATATAATTAATTTATCACAAACTAGAGACATAAACATTCTGTTTTGATTGATAATGGCTACTCTATTGTCCGATTTACATTAATTATGTTGATTACATAATAAGTGAACCCCAACAGATGATACGATGTTTATTTAATTAGTTCTTAATTAGGGAAATAACAATGAGTAGTGTCTCTATCATAAATGATTATCACTCAAGTTTAGATCTACATTTGTCAAGATATAAAATATGGAAGCCTGTTAGTATTAAAATTAAATCAATCAAAGGCATTTTTATAGAATTTTCAACAAGCCTTCCCAGTATTCAATATAAACTTAAATTCATAAGACTACCTATTTTTAACGCAAAATTTTACACGAATAGTTTAGAAATAAATAACTTTTTTAGTAAAAAAAATCCTGTATAGTAAAGTTATGCATAAACGAAATGAACGCTTTCTCAAAAACAAAATCTGCCTGCATAATCTCGCAAAACATTAAGTTATGCTGGAAGCATCTCAACGGGAATCGATCCAAGGACGTCACGCGGCCAAACCGGTTGCGAGCCACCCGGCTATGGCACATTAGTAGGGAATTTAGTGCAATGATTTGTATGGAGACCCCTCCACTTTGGTATAGAAGGCTCATTTTTGCAACAGTGGTTCTTTGGGTGCTCCTGAGTAGATTTCCGTCGGTAGACATCGGGAGCCCCCCCTGTGGTAGCAGGGGGAGGGGGGGCAAGTTTCCTTCCGCCGCGCTTCACTTTAAGGCCCATATCTTCAAAACTATGGGTATTAGGGCAAGTGTGGTATCATTTTCGGATAATTAAAGGATGGCAAATTCATTTTTAGAACAAACTTTTTGCCTTTTCATACAAAAAATTAGAAATATTGAGTAAAATTCACAAAAACCAAAAAGTATTTTTTTAAATAAACGCCGTTTACTTTTAAACCACTGGAGATAATCTAATAAAAAAAATATGACCTGAAAGCTACATTTATCAGGATTATAAAAATATAACATTGTATGGTACTTTTTTCGCAAAAAGTAGGTGAAAAAAATTTTTTCTTCAGGACACAGCGGGCGAATTTTATTGCGCATCGGAAAAAAATATTTATTTTATCTATGAATTCATACTATTTGGTTCATAAGCAAGCAAGGATTATTATTTTAGAATTTATTTAGAGTTGCTGGCACATCAATCTACCATAATTTGTATT
Source organism: Ostrinia nubilalis (assembly GCF_963855985.1). Classification (NCBI taxonomy): domain Eukaryota; kingdom Metazoa; phylum Arthropoda; class Insecta; order Lepidoptera; family Crambidae; genus Ostrinia; species Ostrinia nubilalis. Next base: position 13,488,608 of record NC_087107.1, on the reverse strand, counting down.
TTTTCGTCAATTGATTTTGACCTCTATGTGTGAGACATAAGGTTGAAAATAGTTTAAATACATTTTAATATTGAAAATATAAGAAGAAAGCACTAAATAAAGAACTTTAATTTGTCTAAACGTCTTAATGATTATTATTTTAATTAACACTTATTTCTACATAGGTACTATTGTACCAGTGATTTAACGGAAAGGTAAGTGTGAGGAAAATGAGGTTTCACAATCATAGTGCGGGAGATATTTTTAGCACAAAGGTTACGGCTGTGACCTTTTTAGTTGTTTTTTTCAGACAGCACCAGCTTCTGCACTACTTCTTGCACTTACATCTCACCATTTCCAGGCAAGCCGCGGCAGCTACGGGCAAACCGGTCCATGTAGGCTCCATCTTGCTATCGACTCTGGTCCACCCCCAACCAGTCGGGTAAAGGGATTATCTTATGTAGGGCCTAAGCTAAGCTAAGCTAAGCTAGGTGTAAGCGTAGTCCACAGCGACCCATTAGGATCTTTATGCTCCATTTTTTTATTCCCTATCATCCAAAAAAATCCTATTCATTAGGTGAATTAAGCGTCTGAGTGAAAGCCTTCTAAGTCTTCTGATGCCGGATATGCTGACCCAAGCAGACCCATCCTTACAGTATTGATTCATGGACCCCACATGTATTCCACATGCTCGAGAGCTGTCTTCTGTTGTTAGGCCCATTTTGTGGGACATGTGGTTCGTTCCATAATGCCCAGTTTGTGTACCAGTAATTGCTTGGGCTTAGGTACCTTTTATTTCCGCTTAATGAGTTTTCTCCATGACCCTGTGTTTCCCTTTACTTTAGGAATGATTTGGAGATGCTTATCTTATATCGTTGGAGCTTTCCCATTCAGCACTGTGCTTCTTGGATATGACCATATTATGGCCATGAGGTATGCCGTTAGATAAAGGTAAGTATCAGTTCTGACCCAATAGGTATCGCCTCTGACCCTAGTTTCGCTAGACTGTCGGCTCTCCCATTGCATTTGATCCGTGTATGTCCAGATATCCCACATCAGGGACACTTTCATGCCTTCCGAGTTTGTTCATCTTTACGATTGCATCTAGAATAATTCTAGACTCAACCTTCACTGAGGCGATGGCTTTTTGTTTGAGTGCTGCCTGGCTGTGGATCAGGATGTAAATATTGCGTTTTTTACACCCCTGTTCTTTAGTGCACACATATTATAGCGTAGAATTCAGCTTGAAACACTGTAGCAAACCTCCTTAAGCGTTCACTATGTTCGAAGTGTTTACAGTAGACGCCCGTTCCCGTTCCCAAGGCCATCTTTGCAGTGGCGGCGTAAGTCCTAAGGCACCCCCTGGTAACCCCCACGATTTTGGGGTTACCTACCGATTCCAAGATTGAAGACATTGACATAGACCGCAGACTTGCTATGCAGGCCAGTGAGTACTAATCTGTGCGACATGTGTCATCCTCTGATGCTTGGCACCCGGGGCGGCCTGCCCCCCCCTACGCCGCTACTGCATCTTTGAGCTGTCAGTAAACCAGATTAGGCTGTTCTGTTGGGATTTTGGTCCTCTTTTCTAGTCGTCCCTTGTTCAAGATCTATCCACTTACTTATTAGATCAATCCAAGGGGTTCGCGTATAGGATTAGTTACAAGCAACCGACTCAGTCTTCCCTTTACCCGACTGGTTGGAGGTGGACCAGAGCCGATAGCAAGATGGAGCCTACATAGACCGGTTTGCCCGTAGCTGCCGAGGCTTGCCTGGAAATGGTGAGATGTAAGTGCAAGAAGTAGTGCAGAAGCTGGTGCTGTCTGAAAAAAACAACTAAAAAGGTCACAGCCGTAACCTTTGTGCTAAAAATATCTCCCGTACTATGATTGTGAAACCTCATTTTCCTCACACTTACCTTTCCGTTAAATCACTGGTACAATAGTATGTAGAAATAAGTGTTAATTTAAATAATAATAATCATTAAGACGTTTAGACAAATTAAAGTTCTTTATTTAGTGCTTTCTTCTTATGATATTTTCAATATTAAAATGTATTTAAACTATTTTCAACCTTATGACTCACACATAGAGTTCAAAATCAATTGACGAAAAAATACAAATTATGGTAGATTGATGTGCCAGCAACTCTAAATAAATTCTAAAATAATAATCCTTGCTTGCTTATGAACCAAATAGTATGAATTCATGGATAAAATAAATATTTTTTTCCGATGCGCAATAAAATTCGCCCGCTGTGTCCTGAAGAAAAAATTTTTTTCACCTACTTTTTGCGAAAAAAGTACCATACAATGTTATATTTTTATAATCCTGATAAATGTAGCTTTTAGGTCATATTTTTTTTATTAGATTATCTCCAGTGGTTTAAAAGTAAACGACGTTTATTTAAAAAAATACTTTTTGGTTTTTGTGAATTTTACTCAATATTTCTAATTTTTTGTATGAAAAGGCAAAAAGTTTGTTCTAGAAATGAATTCGCCATCCTTTACTTATCCGAAAATGATACCACACTTGCCCTAATACCCATAGTTTTGAAGATATGGGCCTTAAAGTGAAGCGCGGCGGAAGGAAACTTGCCCCCCCTCCCCCTGCTACCACAGGGGGGGCTCCCGATGTCTACCGACGGAAATCCACTCAGGAGCACCCAAAGAACCACTGTTGCAAAAATGAGCCTTCTATACCAAAGTGGAGGGGTTCTTGCACTAAATTCCCTACTACATGGAGCTTCGCGTTTTGTATGCTCCTATATCATGTGGGTATTTTTATATCGGGTTTTGTCTTAATACACTTTTAAGAGCAAGTTAAGACAATAGTGACTTAGGAAGCTACGAGTATCTATCAAGTTTTTTAATTGGGTAAAGTGTTTTAAATCTATTATTAGAGGTTACCTATTTCATATGATAACTTAGTGTAAAAGTGCTTTTTAAAAGCCTAATTTCAGAAAAATACTTTACGACTTTTCTATCAGTCTCAAAGCTTCATTGAATCGAGCTTTAGGCTTCGTTCTCTCAAAAGCCATAGATTTTACCATGGTAGAGTTCAAATATCTAAATTCTCTTGCGGAATAGACTTGACTTATGCTCGTTTTCACCATCAATTAAGTGACTCCTATGAAAACAAAATTCCTGTTATGTGTTACCTTAAGGGGTCGCCTAAAAATTAGGGATTGATGGTGAAAACGGGCATTAATGTCCTATGTCCCCTAGATGGGGCAGATGGCGTCCACAACAGTCCTCCATCGCGTTCGGTCTTGAGCTTCGCGTTTGATCTCGCTCCAAGTCTTGCCGATCTTCTTCGCCTCGTCTGCCACAGTGCGCCGCCAAGTTTGTTAGGGACCGGAATAGACCCAGTGCCTTATCTTTAGGTAGAAGTTGGACTAGAAATTCTGATGAACATTTCAAATGTCCTTTAGGTAATAGAAAACAACTACAGGTGTTGCCCAGACGGAACTCGATTATCGTCGTTCAAGAATGAAATAATAAAACTGAACCATTGGAAACCCGTTCTGACAATATAGTTCGTGTCCTGGTCCCACGTGACTCACTTCCGGTTCGCACAATGTACGTAGTTCTAAAACAATGGCGTTTACCGGGAGCGCGCGCGCAGCCGTCGGTTGTGGATTGAATTATAGTCAAGTTTGCTGTGCGGAATTTATGATCACATCAATTTCTTCATGGAAAATAAGGTCTATACGAAACGATCCTTTACTAAAAATAAAGATAAAATAAATATTGAGTTTATTATTTTGTAAAAATAATAATGTTTATTTAGCGATAAGTAAGTTACCTATGTCCTTCTCTGCTAGGTATATCTCAGTTAAAGTTATTTTTGCTGTAAAGAAATCAGAGATTTCTTCAATTTCATGTGTAATCGATTTTGATTGGTTCAAAAATATTGACGTAAGTCCCCAGGACTAACGTCAATAGCAAATGCTCAAACTATTGAGGCCGATAAAATCGGATTTCACTCGGAAACAGAAAACAGATCGTCCGACAACCGAGTCGATGCTTTCCGAATAAACGCCGAGTTTGTATGCGCACGCGCCTTTTAAAAGGAAACCTGCACGGAAATGACCTAGCTTTACTTTATTTAGATTGGGTTGTAAAGTAATTGATGTGTATTAACAACGTAATGTAAATAGTGTGCTTTTACGTGGTGTGTAAATCTTGTGTTATGTGATGTGCAATAAATTAATCTATCTAGGTCAATAAATTAAGCGAATGTTGCAAGTTTGTTTATTAAAAGTGAAGTGTTTACCAATGCCCTACATACATAACCAATCTTTAATAAAATTATTTTTAACAGTAAATTATTTTATATTATGTATTGTTACATGCTGTAGGACTCACATTACGTGCTGGCACATGAAATTGAAGAAATCCCCAGAACGTAAATATAACTGCAGAAGTAACTTAACTAAGGTAGACCTATCAGAAAGACTTATGTAACTTACCTACGTTTTGTTGCAAAATATAAGTTGAATTACTACATACTTTATTTGATTTGTGAACAAAAGAATACATTTTAAAATAAAATATAGGTGAGAAAATTCATAACCCAGACAGAATACCAAGTTGATATTAAAGCTGGACACGTTTTTGCTTTGACAAAGAATTCGCCCGAACTTCATTAAAAATAATAATCAGGGCCAAAAAATATCAGCATCTCATTAAGAAAATTAACAACTGAACAGGTTTCAACGGGATTTTTCTTTCTGGTACAGTCGAGTACAAAATATATTTGTCTGGTTAAATCCAAAAGGACTATCCTATTATAGATAAGCATACTACACATTTTTCAACCATTTCTAATTACCAAGACTGTCTTGAAAAATATCAAAAACACGCCCAAAAATAACTGCTTTTGTGATTTGTAAAAAAAAATTTGATTGCTTTTTTTTGCACTGGAGTGTACACGGTTTTTGAAACTCGACTTATTAACTAAATGAGACACGAGCAAAATGATCCCGAGACGATTAATGGAAGCAAGTGTACGGGCGCATTAATCATACTTTAAAAATATAAATTACGAAGGACGGTTAAGGGGCATATACATTCAGGGTGACGAACTTGATAAGTTTCAGCGAGCTTTTGATTATAATGTAGGAATAGCATAGGTATGTAGCATGATCTTAATGATGATGATAATATTACCACAGAAAAACGGATACTTTTTGCGATTTTTAGATTTATAATGGTAAATAAATTCTAAATCTTAAAGATCACTAAAAATCATTTAAAAACCGATTTGGAAATCATTGAAGGAGGCGGATGATGATGATGATGCTGACTTGAAAATTTGAAATGGCACGAAATATTTCTGTACCCCCAGTGAAAAGGGATCTAACTCGACTTAGATCAAAATTGACTTTATATCATAATGTGAATCTCTGAAAAATTAGCTATTTTTGTATCTAATCGGTATGTTTCTACGACGTTTAGAAAAGAAAATAACTTTGTGCCAAATGATACAAGTAAGGCTTAGTGAACCAATTTTGAGTTTTCTTTCGTGTATATTGATACATGTCTACTTTTAACAAAGTGTACCGGAGGCTTCTTTCACTTTTTTATTGTGTCAAGAGGTATGACTCGTGTTACTACTTTTTACACGATGGAAGTTGTTCAGATTGAGTTTGTGATTAACAATATAAGATGACTCATATTAATATACACAAAAAAAACTATGTATTGTTGGTTAGTGAAAAAGAATGTAACTTAATTTATAGCACAAAAAGTAAAAGTCAAAAGATTATTTATTTTGTGTATAATGATTCAATTAGACTAATACCATTAACCACAAAAGTTTTGTACATGTGTAAAATGTTATAAGTTACTTAGATCAAAAACATTTGAAAATCGCAACTAATAATTTGGTTAATTATTTGGTGTAAAATGATATAGCTTAGCCCAAACGTCAGACCAAAGGAAAAAATAAAGTCGTAGTTTTGAAATCAAAGAATTTTAGTTAATAGTTTTAATAAATAATGGTGAATATCTACTAGTAAAACATATAATTGAATTCATAGTGCCTAACGTTGTCAATAAAAGTACTTAATAAGTGCATTATCGAATTCACAAGAGCTCCAACTACCAGAACTCTTTATAAACAAAACTCATCACCTTTGAGAACAAATTGAACTGGGCGAGTCATGTCGAGAACAAAATGAAAATGGCCTATATAGCATTCCAGCAGTGCAAGAGACTCATTGGTACTAGATGAGGTCTCAACTCAAAGATAACACTTTGGCTCTACACGTCGGTTATATGGCCCTCTTACACATATTATTATGGATCACTTGTGTGGTGGCACAGAACACAACTATCCACAGCAAGATCAAAACTCCAAAGCCTGCAACGCCTAGTAAGCATAGCGGCCACTAGTTGTATAGAACCACTCCATCGACATCACTTGAGTACCTTCTGAATCTTAGATCTTTAGACCTCTTCATTCAGGAGGAAGTGCAAGCAGCCGCTCTAAGACTTAAAGGTAAGAACGGCATATAGAAGCAAAACAAGGAGACAGGATATTCCACGATCCTGCACAAAACCCTAATAAAAGAAATACCTCACACCGAGGCACCCATCGACAGAATTCCCTGTGTTCACATCTTCGACTGGAGATTAATATCCAGCTTACGGCGGAAACGCAAGATTGCTCTGGAATCAATGAAGTTAGGATAAACACTGACGGCTCCAAAACCCAAAAAGGTACGGGAGCTGGTGTCTTCTCGAATTACCTAAATATACTAAGAATATCAACATCACTAGATAAACACAATACAATTTTCCAAGCAGAATGCAATCAGAGCAGCACAGGTGATTGTAACCATAGACATCTGAGGTCTGAATATAAAAATAATCTCAGATAGTGCAAGCAATACAAAGCAACTTAATATACTACATTATAATACTTATATTGGAATGCCATGACGCGCTCCTAAGTCATTGCAGACGCAAATGGCGTTACCCTGCACTCCTGTGGATCAAAAAGCACAGTAACTCCTTGAGCAACGACGCAGCAGATGAACTGGTCAGAAGGGGATCGTACACGACGGTATTTGGTCCGGAACAATAATAATGCCGATACCATAAGCACAGATCAAGACCTGGCTGCGCTCCAGAATAGAAAAATAACACCACACAGAATGGAAAGATTGTGAAAGATGCAGGCAAACAAAAGATGCAGTTGTGCATACATATCGAAAAAATTCTCCCGCAGCCTCATAAGACTAAGCAGGGACAACATGCACAAGGTCCTAAGTGTAATGACAGGTATGTTAAACAAACACCTACACAATATAGCTGTTGCAGACAGCCTACTGTGCAGAAGATGCATGGAGGCAGAAGAAAAACCGCAGCACGTGCACAAGGAGTACACAAGCGTAGCAGATCAACAGGCTCAAATTCTCCAATCACCAGGGTCGCTGCAGAAGGCCTGTAGCGACTTAGATAGGCTGCTGCTACCTGGGGGATCTGGAGTGGTTGGAATAGGAAGATAAACTACAAATAGCGCACAATGGTCTAATCAAAAGGCTAAGTGCAATATTCGATTGTCCTGCAAAACTAACTAAGAAAGGCCTTATGAATGGATACTATGTATAAAGTAAATAATTATGTAATTGGCATGTGTGGCTGGAATTTATCTGCTTAGCTCGCAAGTATAACATGTCTTGTTATTCATGTCATTATTGATTTAAGAAGATTCCCGCCTTAGGCAGTTCGATTTTTTCAAGTTATTTATGATTTAAGAAGAGGCTGACAAGGGTGGCTAAATTTCTTGCGCTGTTTCTTCTCAGCACTGGCCCATTTATGTCCCAAAATAAAAGTAGGGTTCAAGTAATACTAGGACGTGTTAAAGGGCTTTTTAAAAGCCTCTTTGTTGAAAATAAATGCATTTTATGACTTTACTTTTATATTATCCTTCTGTAGCCAAAAGGCAATCAATATAGCTTGACATCACCATCTCCGGTCCAGGGTTTGATTCCTAATAGGTTAATTGTAGAAAACAAACTTTTCTCTGTCTCCTGTCTAATTAGTTGATGTGAAACCATTGTTGTTTCTGGTCCTTACTACACAATTGCTTCAGCTATACTTTCTTTAAAATAGGAGATAATGTATGTGATTTAGGCCGATATCATTCATGGTATATGGTGTAATAATTAATAAAATAGTAGTTTCAGATCAGAATAAACATTTAAGGAGTAAATAATTAGAATTCAGTCTCAAATTCTAGCCTTATTCCTATACAATCGCCACTTATATCACTTTACACATAATTATTTGGATACTTAGATCGCTGTTATGTTAGTTAGATCAGTTTACACATTTTTTTTCTCACCAAAAAATTGGTGTATATTGATGTAAGTAACAATTTTTGGACGATTTACTCTAAATAACCTGAAATAATGATTCCTCATAGTGTAATTACTTATGTTTGTTTTACAACTTTTTCTAAAATTGAAGAAACAAAAAATTATCAACGGAAATGGCGGAAAACGTATCACTTTACACTTGATAGCGTGTGGTCAATTCAGTGTGGTGTAAAATGATTTATGTCCCATTACATCACATTACACGAATGTAAAGTTGTCGTGCATGGTGATATAACTGTGTTTTTATTTAATTACGAAAAAACCACATGCTATATTTCCCAAACTGGCACACTGCCTAATTATATCTAACATTACCTTTCACCTAAAAAATATTTCACCAAGTTATCTCTAATAGCGATGAAGCAGGATTTTTTTTAACTTCAAATGCGATTTCCCAAAAATCACCATTTTCGACTTAACTCCCTTTTCACTGGGGGTACAGATTTGTTATGCGCAACTTTGAGGCCCTGTAACTTCTTTATTTGTAGAGATATTTTCATGATTCTTTCACAATTATTATTGGTTTTACTTATACATATTTTTTCAAGTTTTATTAATAGAAAAAAATTGGAAACTTCTCCATTTTTTACGCATTAATTTTTGCCAAACCCAAAGTAAACTTAGTAATAAATCTTAGTAAAATTTTAATGAATGTCCAATGTCCACTCAAAATGGAGCCCATTGACCTTACCACATTTACCCATCCACAAATACCGTATGTTTGTCTAACTGTTACAATGAGATTGTAATTAAGTCTCAAGTATGTGGCCTAACGACTGTGAATCATCACAAACCTGAGTGGATGACACTACTAAGATAAGACTAGCGTTATTTGTACACTGACAGTTTTATGGAACATTTGGTGAGAAAAAAAAACCTAGTTCTTGTCAAAAAATCAATAAATATTTTATGTGTTTAAACAAATTGAACTTTTTACAATAGATATGTCACAATTCCATTAGGTCTAAAGGAAATAATGATTCTGAACAGCTGCTATGGTCTTCTAATTTGTTTATATCAACATTATAATATTTATGAGCAAATTGCAATAAAAACAATTTACTAAAACAAACCCGACGCCCAACAATTAGCAAAAAGCTACCAAAAAGCCCAAAATTAAGTGACCATCTGTTCATCAATCCAAATTCCCGAAAAAGCATTAAAATAAAAGCTCTTTAAGCGCGCCCACTTAAAGCTTATCAGGAGTCGGAGCTTGCCTCCAAAAATGTTTCCAAAATAAAACGAAAAAGCTAAAATTACCACCCTCGTGATAATTACACGTGCTTTTTTCACAGGCCGTTGAACCTAATGAAAGGCACTTATGAAGGCATTAAGTTAATAAAAACGATTTTTAACAAGCTACCAATCGGGTAGAGTCGAACGTAAAAAGCTGCGCTTTTTTCATATGGCAGTAATTTAATAAATGTGTCTCGCTTTCTAATAAACTTTTTTCCTTTACACGACTATATTTTGTTTCTGCTAAAAGCTCTTTGCCGCAAAATTACTAACTTAAAGATAGCAACAGTATTATCAATTAGATTAGTTGACAATTTAATTGTATTTTTTACGGTTCCGTTTGACAAAAACGACTATAGCAAAGATTCCTATTTTGTCCATTCAATTTCAAATTACGATAAATAGGAGAGTTTAGTCCTGGTTAATGTCCCATCAATACCAGTTTCACCATCTTACTTTAACTACAACAAACGTCAAAAATCTGTCAAACTCCATACAAAAAACGTTATCGTAATAGTTACGGTTAAAGTTAGGTAGTGTTACAAGTGTGTCCTTACTTTAACTTCCAAATTCGGTTGTTTTTTTTTTAAAGGAACTGTACATTTTGCGGTTTGTAACATGCACTTGTTAAGTTTTGAAAGTCATATTATTGAATGCGGTTCAATTATTGCGGTTTGGTGAAATTGGGTAATTACACCCCAAATTATCGGAATAATATAAATTATGGAACACTTCGTTTAATTTCCCATTATTATTCATTTAACAAGGAGATATTTCTTCGAGTTCTGCAATAGGGACATAATAATTGGTTTGATTAATTCGCTATAAAAGTTCTAGTCAAATACGTCTTGCGATCAGTCAGTTAATGATTTGGACATATTCCATCGAAGTTCAATGAAAGTACTTGTCAAGTTTGTTTGCAGACTAAAATAACCGTTAGCTGGACCAAATCCGATACATGTTTAGGGCTAACCCTCATACTTGCATGAAGGGGTGGTTTAATTTCTTGGTGAAAACATTTTTCGGGACTGTCCCACGTCTGGTTCACTTTAACTGCTGTATAAAGCACTCAAAAGTTGTTAGAATCAGTCAACTTTTTTAAAGAAGTTAGTGCTCTGGAATCTCTGAAGGTCTACCTCTATATCCAAGAGTTGCTGCTTTTATCGTGAAGGTCTCTAAAGACTTAAGACAGAACCTTTTATTTATTTTTCATTTAATTAAACATAGCAGACGTCATCGTAAAGGTAGCAGGAAAGCGCTGGACGCAGGCCGCTACGTGGTTCAAAGTGGAAAGCATTGGGGGAGGCCTATGTTCAGCAGTGGACGTCCTATGGCTGAAATAATGATGATGATGATGAAACATAGCAACTAGCAATGCTAATGTCCAATTAAACGGTAGTCTATCTATCAGGCAAATTGAATTCTGTGATTTGTTACCTTTAAATACTTTAAACTTTTTGGAAATAGCTCTGCTGTCCTGAATGGAGGAACTGAATATATTCTGTTAATTCCCTTCGCAACCCTTTTTGCTGAGTAACTTATTTATTGACGAGTGCTATATCCCTGCTGCCAGCCCTTACTCAAGCGACATTTTAACACATTCGCAGTGCTTTGCTTTGTACTGGATGTTTGGATGCGGTGTTAATAATAGCACCCAGCTTCCGTATTATGACTTCCGCGTCGGTTCCATTCAGTACTTCAACAGCAGTCAATCAGTAATGTTTAAGTTAGCATAGCATCATTTAGTTTATGAAATAATTTTACAATAAATGAGTTTTTGCAAAATACCAGCACCGTTCAGGACTGGTCTAGGAAAGTAACATCATAAGCATTTAGTTCGATCGAAATGACCAGACCAAAAAGTTCACCAATGAAACAATATACCTAATCTACTCTATAGAGTATAGATACAAATGAGGTAGTTATACACTCGCGAGCAAAAATATGGAATCATCCTATTTATCCGAGCGATCATAAGAACTAAATGACTAATAGAAGATCAATAAAAATGGTACCATTTTAAAGGTGATATTATAAACTTTAAATTGATACCATATATACATACAATACATAGTCATTCAGTTCTTAAGACCGATCGGAACACAAAGGGGTGATTCCATACTTTTGCTCGTAAGTATAGATGACCCACGCTGAACTGTCCCACCAAACTCAATGACAGGGGGGCGCTACCATCGTTCAACTATATGGTTTCCAACATGGCAAAAATCGGAACCAGCGATTTGGTATTGACGGTGGCGCGCCGCTGTCAATGTCATTGATAGGACAGTTCAGTATTTTGAAACTATATGAGTGTTTTTGAGACGTCTAACGCCGTCGAGACATTAGATGTGCTTCAGATTTGTATCCTCTGTCACGTCATAAATTGTCAATGTCACCCCTCCCGTGCCGCTCCCATACCCCTGGGACTAACTCTGTTATGCGCTAGATTTATAACTTTTTTTTTGCAATCAATGTTCTATAATATCTAAGTCCACAACCACTCTGATGTCAGACTATAATCCACACACCCGTCTGTCGTCTGACAAGGCTACATTTTGACACCGGCGATATCTCGATTGGCATTATTAAAATGAGCATGTAATTACCAAGCTCGAACTCCGTACCGCAGTCGGTCCGCGCCAACATTCCACGGGGCTAAATCAGGACCGTCTCGGTGCAGTATGCAAAACGAACACGCACCGCTTACCTTACGAGGCGTGTTGCGGGTAGATGGGGAAGTCAGAGATGAAGCGAAATAATACACGTGAATTGGATGATGAAGGCATAATAAAATGTAAGCCTATAAGTATATTTTAGGCATAATTTTAAAGAACCCGTCCAAACTTTAACCCCTTAGTCATAAAAAAATAAGTTGTAACTGCCTGGACATAGGCCTCCAAGCTTACTTACATACTACGATCTTTGGCTGCTCTATTAAGCATCCATTTAATTACCGCATAAATGCAATAAATACGCAGTTCTGTCATGTTACTCATGTTTAGGGTTTTGAATTACGATTAAAATCATTTTTTATTTTAATGATAAAGGTTTACCAACAGCAAAACACATAAAGATCAGGCTTTCGCAATACATTAATAGGTTTTACTTCGAAGATATTGAGAAAAAGATTTTTTGTGAATATGTCCTTTTGCATGTACAGTACCTACTCGTACCTACTTATTTGTTTATTTTTACGTAACTACCTACTGTAATTATTTCATTAATTAATTAATGAAAATATTCTAAAGTCCAGTTTCACAAACTACCTGTGACATTCGCTGCAGTCCAAATCGGACGAACCGGTTGTCCCACGTGGTTTCTGCGGAAAGCATTTCACTTTGTACCACTAATTAGCCGTTACTTTATTAACTAATTATGTTGTTGACTACCTGTTTATGTCGACTAACATTATACGGATTTGTATACTCGTACTAGTACTGCCGAGTGTACTTTGTGATATACAATTACCTATAGCGACGTAGCCACTCTCACAAGTCAACAGAATTGTGAATTGTATGTAACTTGTCTTATTTTTAATACATCTTACTAACTTAACCAATTACCAAAAATTATAGAAACTAAGTGCATATTTACATCAAATACAATACGAGAAGTCTCAAAAAAGAAATTTTATTGTAAGTATTTTTATTGAGGTGGGAAGTAGAAGTACTGATCTTTATTTATAAAACAGCTCGCTTAGTCGATACTAACTTAATTACTTGTATGCACCCCACGGCCGAGTAAAAAGATAGTATCACTTCCACATTCGAGCCAAAAAGGAATAAATACAGTCCAGAAATAAACCCAATCATTACAGATCAAGCCGAGTTGAAAATAGCCCGTCAGCATCCTGTCGTGAATTATGATTTAACCGCAAGGCAATAAACTAATTGGTCACACTACGAGACGGACCACAGTGTAAAGTGGACCAGTAAGGATACTACACAGTTTTTTTACGTCACGAAATGCTTTGAGCATATCCACTGGCCGATGGGGACGACCAGTGGGGTATGTCCACAGAATATGGGAGAGTTCCAACTCTCCCCGCCAGACACCGTAATCTAGCATGATTTTACAAGCCTTTGTAATACTGTGTCTCAGTGTTCGCCACCCTATGCTACACGTTCTTTTTATCCCAATGTCAAAGTTGATTAAATTCCCATAAACACATAAAAACGTTCTTACGAACAGCCCAATGACCACCTTTTGTCACTATTCATGTATCTGATGACTTTATGACGCTCTAAAATGTCACCATCTGCGACCAAGTAGTTCGTCGACTTAAAATTAATCTCACATTTATTAAATGCCTACACATACATATTATGAAAGATGCGATCATAATTAGTAGTAGGTGTGGTGTGATCTTTCTCTATTTTTCTATACTGTGGCCAGACAATGTGATGTTTGACTGGTTTTTTATTGTCTACTAATAAAATTAGTAAAGCTCAAATTGCCAACGTAAAAACACAAGATCTAACTTTTGTAACATTGTCCCGTCTGCTTTGTCAATAATACAATCCATGGAAAAAGATTTCAATATACAATTTCAAAATGTTTGCCTAGTTCAATAAATATAGATAGCAGAAACTTTAATCAATACATGATGTGAATACGAAAGATAAAAATAACAATATTTAAATGGTAGAAAGACCAGCAGCTCCAACTGAACTTAAAATCAATATCCGATAGTAAAAATAAAAGAATTGTCAAAAGAGTCATCCCTCTGAGAACCTTTTAAATGGTGACCTTTCAACAATATTAAATTTTAAAACTCCGCCTCGCCTTGTGACTTTATTCCGGAATTCCTTTCGCAAACTATTCCAGTTTTGTTAACGTTAAAAATTCAGCAGTCAAGTTTGATTGTGATAAAATAACTGGCGGACGGCCAAAAGAAACTTCGGACTGTCAGCGAAAGTAGGCAACTTGAAGTTAACATCTAGTTAAGTTAAAGTATTATTAGTTTGGATTACAAAATAATATTGGCTACTTTTCATAAATTAAATCTTTTGTCTGTATCATAAATTTTCTAAAGTCAATCATTGTCAATTAAAAGATTCCGGAACGTAAACTAATTATTTTATTTTAAATGCAAATTACAAATGTACTTTTCCTGACGTATAATTTCACATATTCAGTCTAGAACATAATTATGAAATAGTTTTATCGTTCGATATTTAGAGGCAAACATTATAATGTTTCTGAATGGGAAATTAGAGAGACTTAGATATTTTATCGGTCACAATAGAAACTGTTTACCGTCAAAGATGGAATCCGTTCGACAAAAACTGTTGTAACATTTTTCATACCAATAACTACGACCGTCTACTCAGTTATTAATTTTATTACCAATCCCAAGACAGTTCCCACTTTTACTTGTTGGGTCTTATTGGCTGTCTAAACTAGTTATCTTAACTTAACAAAAGTTGCTCAAATAAGTTGTAGCAATGTCCGTAGCATTCTGTCTTTTAATCCAATTCTTATATCCAAAATCCATTACGACCTTAATAAAATCAAGAAATTTTGGCATATTACCCACGGATCTTTTAAAACATGTAAATTCAATTTCAGTCCATAGAAATCCAAAAATCAAAAAATAATTTAAACAAAAAGTTACTAGCAACAAAAATGCCAAAGAAGTGAAGTGTAGTGACGTAAGTGACACCAAAAACGTAGTGAGTGATCTAATAAGTGATAACAAAAACAATGAAAATGCACCTGCAATCGGAGCTGGCCTGTGACATCACGCACGAGATGGAGAAGGTGAACATATCCAAGGAGGCAGAGATGCTCTACTATGAGCTGATCAGTGCGTTGGAGGAAGAAGAAACGGTAAGGATTGCGACGATACCAAAAAAGAACCCTTGAGTGTAGAGTTCAAAGTGGCTGGACATTTTCAGCAATTTTTCAAAAAAGAGAAATATTTAGACCTCTTGTTTCTCTTCGTATTTTTTGGAACCCTGGACCCAAAAAGCTAGACGCCCGGAAACAAAATACTCGAATCTTTTCTAATGTATTTTGATCTGTTCTGATTCCAAGGCTTATTGATTACTCGCTTGACCAATTATTATTCTTAACTAGGTAAAGAATTTACAAAATACATAAAATAAGAGCAATACTCGTAACTTTAAACAAGAAGTCAGTACCTATTATTTTAGTAGGTTAAACTATTACGCATCAGTTTTACTGCTTGGAAATATAATTGAAAAATCCCTTTCTCACCCATTTTGACTTTAATACCTTACTGCAATCGTAAAAATAACTTTAACCGACTGAATAATTACTAGTTAGGTACTAGATAATCATACAACTAGTTATTTAAACCTTCCAACGTTATGAAGTTATGGCTTGTCCAATTAGCAAAGAACTCAAGTCATGCAAGGCAACAAGAAACTGCAGACACGTCTCTCCAAATTCAGATAGGAAAAAAGACTATTAGTTCAGATACTACGTAGAGTTATAGTAGAAGCCAATGCAGTAGAATCAATCAATGTTAAAAAAGTAGATGAAAACTCCTCAAAAGAACAAATCACGCTTATCATTGTAAAACTAATTAGGGCTAGTGACAAGATGGCACTTCACAGTTTAGATATTCCGTTAGACGTTTTGACGACAACATTGACTAAGCTTCTTTTGAATTAACTACATTAAATTAAAAATTATCTGGTTAGTAAATTTTGCGAATGGATTTATGAATCTTTCGGGATATTCGATACCAAATTTTTGGGTTACACTCGTATTGTCAAAATCGTGTTAGAGCTTATAAAAGTGCAGAAGTATGTCTTGACATATCATTAATTTCAGACACTCGTGAGGTCTGAGACCTACTTTATTTAAACTTTACTATCATCCTTATCCTTAGTAGTTGACTGGTGAAGAAACCGGACCGTTAAGCCCGGAGTAATGAGGTGCGATGACGCTTGTTTATTAATGAAACGGAATACCAAAGAATGTTTTAATTAAATCTCTAGTTCCACGAGGCATCAGGCAAAAGCTTTGCATATTTTAATTAAATATTTTTTATAACAATTCTCAATAAACACGTAACAGTAAGTAAGGTTAACATTCTCCTCCATGGATATAAATGGAAGTTTCATTACTATCGATTTCAAAATTACTTTGTTTTCTAAGAACCTCTTCAAATATATTCGCTGTGGATATCACTTTAATGAGAAAAGTTAATTTTACTAAAACTTTATTTAATTCGAAATGAGCTTCAATTACTTTATCTTGTCTGTTTGACAAGTATGTTTGTTAATTAAGTGGCCTCATTCCTTTTTGCACTGCGCAAATGCCGCTGTTTACCCAAAAATAAATCATTAGTTAAATATTTGTAAAATTTAAGTTTTAAATTACTACAGAGATCTAGATTGGGATAAAAATGGCTAGAATGGAACCCTTTTGTTAATCAACCATAAGACTGTCTATCTATCAATGTATTTTCTCCCGAACCAAAGAGCTTTTATTTCGTCCGCCATTCCTTCGCAGATTTGAGAATCTTGATTTAACGTCTATTCCAGTAACTTGAAGTTCTAATATCTGTTAATGATTTGCTCCTGGATAGTTGGAGAATTTCTATCCGACAAAAGCCAATTTGTTCTAAAACATTTCCTTACAAATATTGAAAGCTTTAAAGTTTTAATATCTTAACTATTGACACGCTTATCATGCCTAAGAATAAATTAAATTACTAAGTCAACAAATTCGCCAAAGTTCGTTCACTCCACGCATAAATTAACTAACTTCAAATTCTAACTGTTTTATTTAGAAACTGTGCGAATAATATTTTATAAAGTTGCCGGTTTTCGTTGATTGTGTTATTTTGTTTTTGGATGTTACTCGTACATTTGCAATAACAATGAATTCGGGTTAGGTTTATTTGTTCTGACTTGTCCAAGGCTTTTGGTAAAGTTGGACCGTTTCCAATGTTTCTAGGATTTATTTTTGTTTAGGTGTCTTAATATGAATCAGGGTATTTGTTATTTCAACGTTTGTTTACTATTTTCTATGTGCTTTTCATATTCAAATATTATCATTAAAAGTATCATTATTTTCGGACTAAATTCTTAGTTAAATTAGAAAAAATATTTAGTCACATTTTTCTGGTATTACGTAAATTTTTCCAATTTTTTTTTTCTTTATAATTTAATATTGTCCTTATTTAATACACATGGTACCATTAGTCCTCCATAATGTCAACTAACACTCGGTAACATTTTACAGTTAAATAAATTTCTCCGATTAATATTTCGACGGTGTCATTCAACTACACAATTGGCTTTAAATTGAATACGTAATGACACATAACTGATCCGTGAACAATTTCGAAGTAACAGCTTGATTCAAGTCACGATGATATTTAAATTGATTCTAGGTAAATTAATTTCTTTTGTTTGATTATATTTCTTCGTAGGTAGGTTTATTATTATAATAACTGAATTTATCGTGAATATTCAGTTATAGAATTTTTACAGTGTAATTTAGGTTAGAGACCTCAATTAACATAGACTCTGTTTTCAAAACCATGTATGTGTCCATTTTGGGAAAAAATCTACTATAAAACTATAGCGGTAGAGAAGTCTTTCATTTAGGTTTGCTAAATGAAATGAGATGAGATGTTCTTAGGTTACCAAAAACGTAAAAAACGCTATAGTTTTTTACGTTTTTGGTAACCTAAGAACATCCGCGCGTACCTATTGAATTTCGTAGTTTCTCACGCTACCGCAAGGGCGCCTTCTAGGGTCCCTTACTTAAGTGTTCAATCCTTCCCTCTTAGAACCCTCGTTCAAGTAACAGACAGTCATTATCATTCCTTCATAATTTAAAAGCCAATTAGTCTATTACTGATATTATCAAGAGGAAAGATTTTTTGTTTGTTTTGACTCAGTTCCTAAACTACTGGATCGATTTGAAAAATTCTTTCACCATTAGAATTTTACATTATCCCTGATGAACATAGAATATGGATGGATGATATTCTATGACAGACCCAAATTAACTCAGGCGAAGCCGCGGGAAAAAGCTTGTATGTACTTTATAATTTTAGAATCGCTATGTCCAATTTTTTGCTAATATGTACCTAGGTGTGTTTAATCAGTGCTATGTGCCATTATGTTCGTAGTGCCATTAGGCTTTAGAAAAAAAACATCATAATCATACTTATATCAAACCTTTATTGTATCCGATAAATGTAAAATATCTTGAACACAAATATCGGTTTAATCGAATACATATCCGCAATTCATTCCGCGGTTTTTCAATATATCACTTCATTTCACCGGAGAGATTCTGTGTATTTGTGTAAAAGCAATAAATTTTATATTCGCTGTAAGCGGGATATATTTTAAACGTCGATATTTGAGCGATGATTGCATTTTTTCAGTCGGGCAACTTGCTGCGAATCGTTTTTTATTTCAAGTTTACTGAGATAAAGCCTTTGATTCACGGTGCTTTTAATTGTATCAATATTCGAGAGCTTTTATTTAACTTAATCGGTGTCGATTTCGGTTTGAGTTTCATCAATTCTTCCTTCTTTTCTGACTTTCTTCTAATCTTTTGGTACTGGTATATTATTTAAATTAAATGCATCTATAATTCTGTGTATACGAAGTGATTTACTGACTTACCTACTTCCTGGAGTTGATCTGAGATTTTGCATGGTTCAGTAATCTGGATTGCAATGCAGTATTATGGTATCAAATAATGTAGGTGGTATAGTGTGGTGGAGATGGAATTTAGCTTAGTTATTTGATGCTAAGGAAGCCTCTTAAATTCATTGGTTTATTTATGTAGATTGCTAGTATTTGCGTAGGTCTGGTTTGAAGTGGTTGGTGTATTTGCGTCCTTTTCAGTAAAGTCTAGGGTTTTAGTTACACAAATAAAGTATTTATACTACAATAAAAGGCGATTTCTCCGTAACAGACCTTTTCTCAATTCCTTTAATAGTCCATTACAGCCTTTATTGGGTGACGACGGCAGCGTGGGTGTTCTATGGCTTTCATGACACTAAAATATTCTATTTCCTTACAATTCTGAAATAATGGCGAAAGCAGATATCTAAATTTAGTGTAGAGAGTCAAATATGATATTTGGAGGCATACATTTCAGCAATTAGCGTTGAAATTCACACAAATTGGTTCCAATCCGCTGGTAATATGGTATTTGAATGCCTCAACCAGTAACTAATTGTCATTCCATTCTAAGTTTCGTAAATTAATTATTTTGGACTTTATACTTTTGTCTGAAGATCCAAAAACCAATGAACAATTTGAACTGGTTATGCCCTTTAAGCCAGGTCCACGCTTTGACCCCAACATTGGTCCCTACACCACTCCAATGTGTGGATTAAGAAAATAGGTTGTCCCAAGGATTTTCTAGAATCTAGAAAATAGTAGGTATCCTTGGTCACATGTGGATCTAGAATCTAGAGTTCGTTCGTTGGACGAGTGGAGTTGAGACCAACGTTGGTGCTAACGTGCGGAACCCACAGTAAAGAATTTATTTAGATTGACATTGGGTACCTCCCTTTTACATTTACGAGAAACTTTGAAGTTCTCAAGACGACAAATTCGTCCATTAGGTCCATAAAAATTTAAGACTTGTACACATAAACTGAAATGAATGACAAAAGTTTGTGGTTTGTTCATTTTGTCAATGTCGTTAGATGTTTGGGTTATCATTCGTCATTCTAATCCATGACTGAAAAAACGCGGAAAAACTTTATAAAACAAACAAAATGCCGTTATTCTTCAAGCTCCTGGACTAAGTTTAACTACATATAATTTATCACAATGTTCCGTATTTATAGGTTTTTATAGAAAGTTTACTTTTTTAGTAAATAATGGTTTTATCTAAACTTTTTACTCGTTGAAAGTAAAATCGAAGTTAATTTATTTTTTCTTGATGTATTCCTAAATCTTCAAATGCCGCGCATCAAAATAGACTTTACTCTCTATTGTATCTCTCTTCTATTTTCTCTTTTATAAGATTCTCTTCGATTTACAAGTCACAAAATTTAATACAGGCAGTCTTTATCTATTATTGTTACTTCGATAGTGAGTGTAGTGGAAGTTTATAAATGAAAAGAGTGGACTGTATGAAATTAATTATCTATTCGGAAGTTATAAATTTACAATGTTATCGAGACCGTTTAGTGCAAGGTCGTTGAAGAGAGTGCGTCAGGATCGTCTTCTTCGATGTTCGCTCGCGAACCGAACATTGCTCGTTCGTTCGCCGAACGCTCGCCGCTCCCTCCGGTCACGCCGCCCGCGGGCAATGTCCGTGAGTAGACAGGTAGGTAATAGGATTAGGGCTTGTTCCCACAGAGACATCCTGTTTTTTGCCGGAACTGTCTTTTTGCAGGATTGCGTTTTGTAGCATAAGTGTTTTAATCTTAACGTTTAGGTACACGAACATCCATTTGCAAGGTCCTGCAAAAAATCTTTCTGTTCGAATTTCAAACAACTTTAGATATTTGATAATATGCGTGTTCACATGAGTCCAGTGCGGGATCCCACATTACTGGATCCTGCAAAACTGGATTTCAGAGGAAACGAGCCTACTTTTGCCATTGGCAATTATTAGGATTATGTCCATAAACTCCCTGACCTATGGTCACCCGAGTGTCGAACAATGCGGGACTCTCCTGCCCGTCGCGTGACTCACGTGTGAATGTTTGGAAGATGCCATGGTATTCTAAAAGGATAGCTCTTAACCCAATGTGTTAAGGACTAGAATAGAAAACCAGCCTTGGTACTCCACAAATGGAGGATAGTCCTTAACGCAAGGAGATAAGGACACAAATAGACTCGTTAATGTTTGGATGCCTTGATGTTGATGCTCAACACCATATGTTTAGGAGAGCTTTTAAGCCAGTGGGGTAAGGTTGAAAATAGGCGATTTATATTTTTGGAATGGTCAACGGTGAAGTTTAGCATTTTCAATTTGCATTTCAATTGACAAAAAGCTTATGTTTAAATACTTTTGACACACCATGTCCTTATCGATTGATGCCTTAAAGTAATAATCCTTTCAAATGAAAAGAAAATAATTGTCTACTCACGGACATTGCCCGCGGGCGGCGTGACCGGAGGGAGCGGCGAGCGTTCGGCGAACGAACGAGCAATGTTCGGTTCGCGAGCGAACATCGAAGAAGACGATCCTGACGCACTCTCTTCAACGACCTTGCACTAAACGGTCTCGATAACATTGTAAATTTATAACTTCCGAATAGATAATTAATTTCATACAGTCCACTCTTTTCATTTATAAACTTCCACTACACTCACTATCGAAGTAACACTACCCTATTACCACAGTACTATTACTAAAGAACGTAGAGTTTGAGAAACTCATCATTAATTTTTGTCCTTCTAATTTCTTTTTGATAATCAAAACAAAGCGTTCAAAAGCTTAAACAATATCCTCGCCATCCATATAATAAGGTCGCCCTCCTTTGTAGGGCTATTCGAAATTCAAATTTGACATTTCCTGCGCGCACGCAGCGACGCTGACAAATAGTTGCCAGACAAAGCTCAATTTTCATTCTAATTTCATCTTTATCACATCTTGTTAGGAGCTCTTTCTTATTAACACCATACAAATTCATTTAAGCTCACGTTGACAGACGTTAAATGTGTCACAAATTAACAAGAAAAAGTGAGTGATGATGTTATTTGTGAAATGACTGGCGGAGTCAAAACTTTTTTAACAAATTGACGTAGTAATAATGAATATTAATAGTCTTTGTAAGTATTTACCGGTTTATTGAAACACTAGCGGCCGCCCGCGACTTCGTACGCGTGGATCCTGTTTACCCCCTTAGGGGTGGAGTTTCATAAAATCCTTTCTTAGCGAATGCCTACGTCATAACATCTACCTGCATGTCAAATTTCAACCCGATCCATCCAGTGGTTTGGGCTGTGCGTCGATAGATCACTATGTCAGTCAGTCACCTTTGAGTTATATTTAGATTAGTAGTTAACGTAAATGGTTTGAAGAGAAATAGTTCTTACTTATTTAAAGCCCTATTTCAATTTCATTTTTTGTTTTCGCTTCAAAATAAAGCCTAAGTAAATAGTAACGTTACTAAAGTTACTCTACATTTAACCCTTGAACTGACTTGGAACTCAGTTGATTTCGCGATTGGATTATTATTTAACCAATTGTACACCCAAGTTACATTAAGTAATGGACTTGGAGCCGGTCCAATCGACTTAGCGACGTCTTAACTAGAAGTTAACAGACGATCGATAGGCGGTTAGTTAACTTAAGACTAACTTTGGAAGTCGAAACCTTGTTGGAAATAAATTTTACTTTAAATGTTTGTGTTTGTGTTTCATAGACGAATAAATTGAAATTTGGGGAGATCACTCTGTGGCCGTAATATCCCAGACGCCATAAGAAAAAAAATGAAGAAAAATTACATTTACTTTAAATTCGGGTTTAAAAAGGTTTACCTACATTTAATTGTTCAATAGCTGGCCACTCATAAAACTTCTTTTTTATTTCAAGTTCGAATTTCGATCCGTTTTTGTTTTTTATTTCATAAGGCGCGTCGACACTAGTGTTAACCAACTGATTGAAATTCGCGAGCGCGTACGTTTGACGAGAGTGTTATGCCTCAGCTATGTGTTTAGGTTTTCTCATGCACCCGCGCGGTTCTAGTGGGAATGCACCTTTAGAAATCGAATGGTAAATAATTATTTATTCAAAAATATCTTCTCAAATCATTGTAACAAATGACTATTACATTATTTTATTTTTAAAAACTCTTTCACACAGGTACAAACTCAACTATGTGTGTTTTATATTTGTGATTTTAACTGTATTTAATTTGATTTGTTTTTGTTACAGGTAAGCCCGAGTCTCCATAAGTTAAACACGCAGTAAGTGGCAGAACCCACGGGCCCAGTTAAACCAATATTGGTTCACAGAGTGTGATCTTTTTGTTTACAATGACCCGTTCGAGTTTATGGTAAGTACTTAGTTGTTATTAATTTGGTAGAGTTGAGTGTGGAGGAGGCTTTGATACAATATACGGTTATGTCCATATTATATTGCTCACTTATAATTAGAAAGTTTACTTGAAACGTAGTAGGATTTGCAATCTTTAAAAATTACTTCAAATTAGGCGTAGTATCGTATTTTAGTTTCGCTAATTCTGAATTTCTGATTGCTAAGGGTTTGCTAAACATGCTCGTCTTAAGACGCAAAAATTGCTGCTAAATTAAAGGACACTTAAGTAGATACATTTAATGTTTTGTAGTCTGAAGCAATCAATTTTTATCAACTTCATTGATTGAAATCAAACTGACAGTTTTCTATTCTATTTTCACTGCCAGTCTGTTTATTCTGGATTAGTATTCCTAAACCTGCTGAACCGATTTTAACGAAACTTTAAATCTGGCTTCAGAGATAACAGCTGTGTAGTCCGAGCACAGACCACACAACCGTGTCAAGTGTGGTCTGTGAATCCGAGTACCTACTTAGGTTAAAAACTTAAAAAAATAAAGTTCGGTATAAAATGTATGTACCTACAATGAAATGCTGTTGAAACATTGTTAAACAAATAAAATAAACTAAAAAAGAAACCGATGATATAGTTACGATTTGACCATGACCATGATGAGTGTATGGTAATAACATTAACATACAAATAGTAAACAACATAGTATCAACAGAGAATACTAATGCCACATATAAAGGCATATTTAACCGCAAACGAATATAGTCGGCCATCTTGCTATCTGGTTGCATGCAGAACTAAGGCTGGTCATAGACTATCGCAAGGAAACAATACGTCCACGAGCAGCCTAATATTGTTTTTATTGACTCGTCTCAAGGTCCAGAAACAGTAAAAAATTAAGCTATTTAAGGGTTAAGTACAACATTCAGTGGACTTTAGATGTAATCAGAGTTGGATAGATATGAATTATAAATTCCACAATAGTATCTTATCTCAAATCTTAGCTGGATATAAAATTATAAACAATTGATTTGTTTTAAACAGATTTAGTAGTACCTATTAGTGACTGAGTTTCTTGCGCTGCTTCTTCCCAGCACTGGCCCATTTATTGTCCCGAAGCAGTGGTAGGGTTAATACTGGGACGTGTAAGTGCTTTTTGAAAGTCTACTTGCAAAAATAAAGTTACTTTTATGATTTTTTTTTTAAATACGACAGTACCGGCCTAAAGCGCAGGACAATGCAATGCATATTAAAATAATCACACTGAATGGCATAAAGTTTCCTATCATTCGATCTCTAAAAGGCTTTACCTCTGCAATGCCTAAGCCTTATGCAAAATAGTTTTATTGACATGAAGCTAGAGATGCTTGAAGTTAAATAAGTTTTAAGGCTGGGTTGCACCATCTTTAACAAACGTCAAAATCTGTCAAACTCCATACAAAAAACACCAGTTATAGTTACAGTTACGGTTAAAGTTAGATGGTGCAACTCAGCCTTAATGAATTACTAGTTATTTACAGCACAGGCCCACATTATAGTCCGAAGCTGTTACAGGACAAAGTTATTCCTAAATTGATATACTCGTAATTACATTTTCGAATGCAAAACCAAACATTTTATTCACCTACATAATTTAGGAAATGTTTAAAATCCATCACGTTTCATAGAATTTTATTAACCATTAAAATAACTCATTTTAATAGTATTTTTGTGAAATACGCTGCCACAAGACTATTTGTTTCAATTTGTGGCGGATTTACAGTAAACCACTGCCTTAAATTACGAATTTCATTTTCTCTGAATTATTTTGTTTGTGCCGTTTCGGTGGAGTTATTGCTTTTTATGAAAATCTATTAGTTTTGCTGGAGCTGATTCGGAATCGGTGGGTGTGCTTGAAATTTATTTGGGCATGAATTTCAATGAAAGTATTGAAATTAAGATTCTTATTTATATTTTTAGTTGTTATAATAATTATTAGGTTTTATTTTGCAACAAAAACGTGTAGCCCGATCTGCTGTCCCTTGTTATTAACAGTTGTGCATTATTCAATTAATTTTGAGTTCAAATTAAAGCCGGTATTAATGTTACTCTCATTTGAAACCACAAACGGCGCTAATTTTGACGTAAAACACATATTCGCATAATTGCAAGCTGCATGGCAATAATTTGAAATGCACTACCAAATACGCATTTATGATACAGTTATCTGTTATAATAACTAATACATAGATTATGATTATCCTTTGTTCATCAAACATAGCCATTATAAGTTCTTCTTAAGGGTTAAATATTTTTAATGAGTGCAGTAAGATACTTATAAATTAATTTAGAAAGTGTTAATTGTAAATTTAAAAAAGTGATAAATTAATAAATCAAAATAAGCAAACAAAACCACATAAAGTAAAAACAGGGGAAAGAAATTCCTTCAGAAAGCTTTAGAAAAGACGAATAAAATAAATTAAAAGAAGAATTCCTTTCCCAAAGCTTTCTAAAGGAATAAAACTAAGAAGAAGTGTAGTTTTTTTTGGGTATAAAATCTAAATACATTTATGAACATTAACTTATCCCTGTTCCCATAATTCCGCAATCCATAGAACAATGACCGGTGGGAGACTAAATAAAAAAAGGCTCGCATAAAAACTATTTTCTTACTCCCTTCGATTACCCACCCCTGCTTTTTGACCTATATCAATCACGCCCACGATCTAATTCGAAGCCTATTACACTAGATTTACGGCTCACTTTCGTTTGTTACATCCGATGGATGTGCGACTTTTTGCGCACACGTCACTTGTAACTTATAAGGATTGGCACGTTCCGCGTTATCGAATTGTAAACTGTATTGTTATGTGATAAGGTATGTTTTAGATTGCGGGTGTGTTTTCATTCAGGCGCCATGTGCGGGAAATGAGTCAGAGGTGGGTAGTCAGTTTGATGATATTTTATGTGTTTCGGATTTTTTATTGCAAGTCTTTGTTTGCCTTTTTTGCTGGGGCCATGAGGTCATTGAGAGTATAGGACCTGTTAATAGTTTTTTGTAGCCGTATGCAGTAAAGTACTTCGTATAGCGTCATTGAATAACGGATGAATGCCTCTTTCTTCTTGTTAAATTGTATGCAATTGAAATTATATTTAAACGAAAGACAATCGTGCCTAGTCTGAAATTTAAATGGTGCATGTACCAATGCACGCTCCAGCCAGAACAACACGCGCTTACGTCATTCATCTGAGTTGCAAATATTTACTGCTTAATTCAAAATATCAGACATGTAAAAATTATTCTAGTCTACCCCATTTACATGGGACATGCAAAAAGTACATTTTTATTCATTTCAATCAAAATTCAGAAGTCCCCTCTGCTAGACTAAAAGTGATACATTTCCAGCGGTAATTTATTGGGATGGCTGAGCATTATCTCAGTTACAGATTATAGAACAGTTTCCTAGACTAAAATAAGCCAGCTAACTGGACATTTCCCTAACGTTTCCGATATACCGTTTTCGCAACATTACCTCTACATCACGCAATTTCTCCTCCGTCCCTTGCAAATCCCTTTCATAAACAGCGCAACCGGACACCCGGACGGGCGTAAAACCAGATATATCCGGTCATATCCAGACGCTACCGGATTCGTCGGTGAAATGAAACAATGAACCGGTTCAGACGGGCGATTCTCTCTACTTATTGCGTCTAATGGTCTGGTTATCATTTTTATTGTACGTACAATTGCTGCAGCAGACATTTTAGAAAAGCAACACGATAATAATACTGTTTTATACAGATTCGATAGCCCTCTTCACAAGCAAATTCAGTCCAACCAAAATGTAAAATTAACTATTGGACATTTTTCTAAACCTTCTTAAATCTTTGAAAATTGTAATTTAAAGCAAAAATAAATCACCTCGCCTACAGACACTAGAAAGAAATATAATGTCCAGACTTAGACTTATCGTTGGACTAGAACCTGGTTGGCATTAGTCTACCACCAAACCGATAATTTACACATTGGTGCCTGGAATAAATTATGCTAAGTCTATGCAAAACCAAGAAATATAGGACCACTTTCTCTAGGCTCAACGCAGCAAAGAATGTTTATAAAGTAGGGAGGTGCAGAAATTCTGGTCGTGATACTTTAGGATTTTGCTTCAGGATCATTGTTGAATATATTACTCATATTTTGGCCAACAATAAGGTCTTTTATCGGTCTGAAAAGTACATTATTATCGCTAGAACGAAGTTTACACTGTGCTGCTGCCTTTTGCGTAATCCGAGATTGCTTCAGAAAGCTTTTATCGGCCTACACCTACACAGCTTTACCACCGATGTATACCTACCGTATTTAAGTACACTATGACTTGATACAAGGCTTCCCACGCGATCCTGAGTGGAGCACGCAGTGGCTGGATCTGTGCCAATTAGTGACTCAGATTCGATTCCCTGCGGAGACTGCACGCACACTAATTGGGAAGATGGTATTGTCAACAGTTTAATAGATCATCTTTATCGTACATGTAACTCTACTATGTAGATAAAATCACAATAGAAAAACGTTTTTACCGTCACAAAGCCGGCTGTAAAAGCCGTCCGAAAACCATTCGATACGTTATTGATAGCTTTGTTGGTGACCATCAATGGGTAGCCGAAGTTTAGAAAGCTAAGAGTGTAAGTCACAATTTCGACCGTCATACTTTAGAACACTTTAGGTAGTTAGGAAGTCAAAACTGAATTTAATGTTACAGTAGATGTTACCGAAATATGTGCTTTACGCGAAGTCGCAGACACAGAACAAAAGTCAGATCAAAAACAACCACTACAAACGAAAGCCTAAATCCTTTTACATTTTAAAACCGGCTGAATTATAAATAACGTTTCGTTTTACAGAACAAATGACGGTCGCGCCAGACAGAGCCCGGGTATTAGCGTAGTTCACCATAATCCTCTTACGTGTGTCCTATTGTCTCATGTATTCGTTTAGACTTCAAAAGGGTATTTAAAAGGTGAAACACATACAGTAGAATACTAAGTCATAAGACAAAAGACTTCATTGTTGCAGAATTGTATTACGTCGTTTTAATTCTGTAATAGGACCTGCAAACATAGATGTGTGTGTTTTGGATTAATTTGATTGATACGAGTTGATACTATAAACAATTTTACAAGCATTAATTAAAAAGTTATAAACTGAAGACAGTTTTAGATTAAAAGTAAGATGAACACCCCGGACGCAGCATAAATCCAACCTACAACATGGACTCGGCTAACGTATATTATCACATAGGCATCCATGTTAATAGCTGCAACAAGACTTATGGGGGCAACGCAACTGGATCCGCACACCCTTAAGGCTCCAACAACGGTCTGTCCTGACAGTCTCAACCTGTTTGGCTACATTTTTCTCACATTTGCATGCAGCTTCGGAGGT
The DNA here is from genome assembly GCF_963855985.1 of Ostrinia nubilalis. Classification (NCBI taxonomy): domain Eukaryota; kingdom Metazoa; phylum Arthropoda; class Insecta; order Lepidoptera; family Crambidae; genus Ostrinia; species Ostrinia nubilalis. Next base: position 13,459,614 of record NC_087107.1, on the reverse strand, counting down.
ATCAAGTTTACATGGATGATATTCTAGTACTAGACAAGGATGTAATGATTGCAATAACATTTAACAACCTAATAGGATGCTTGAAAGCTTACTAATAAAAAGTTGCACAGTCGTTGAACACTGTTTTAAAATGACATTTCCATACCAAACGTCACTTTAAAACAGTGTTCAACGAGCGTGTAAGTTTTATTAGTAAGGGGGCATGTCTTTTAAAATATTACTTATTTTCTGTCTCACTCAGCTCATCCTTTAACTTATTCACTATTGTTCGTGAATTATTTGGTCTGGGAAACCCGAGTGAATTGTATCTTTGTTACTTATTCATTAATTTGCAATTAAACACCTCTTTGTCACGATCTAAAATCATCAATAATACTACGAGTACATGACTTATGAACACATGAAAGCGCGTACTATGGCTAGTGTTAATTGGTTCCCGATAGCCTTTATCTGCTGATCTGTTCCATTTCCGTGTTAGCAAGGGTTAAGGGGGAGTCATTATTTTCTATGGAACGCATATCGGATACAACTTACTTCCGCACCATTTTACAAAAACTCATGGTATTCGAGATCTAACTAAGTATTTAATGTGATGTGAGTGTTGATATAAACAAAGGCAGTTAGTTAGTTACAAGCACACTTATGCGATACACTAGTTTTGTAAAAATATCTTAGCCCTGATTAGCTAAATCATAATAAGTTAACTAATTATTTTTACTACTTACCTACCCCATTCATTTTTTTTCTTAAATAATCTACTTTTCCTTGTCATTTCACTGGATCACAATTGAATTCAAATTAATTGGCAAAACTGGATCTCTAACATAGGCACATCATGTTCATTCAATTAGATCTGAAACTTAATCTGCGTAGACACACTGGCACCGTCTCATCTTCCGCAAACCTCGTCTGGGGCTGGTACTGCCGCTGCATCAGCGGAATCCCTCAAGCGACGCAAATATGTAGGTCTTAGTAGTACCTACATGTTTGAGCCATTTGGGGTCGAGACGCTAGGTCCGTGGGGACCAAGTGCTCATCGCCTGTACAGGGAATTAGCCAAGCGGCTGATTGACTGTACAGGTGATAGAAGAGCTGGCGCATTTCTTGGCCAACGAATCAGTTTGGCCATTCAGCGCGGAAATGCAGCCAGCATTCTGGGCACCATGTTGCGTTGTTTGGACAGCGATTTGGGACATATTTTTTATTTGTAAATATTTGTAAATATTTAGTCTATGTAGGTTAATTATTTGTATTATTCTTAATCTCCTAATTCTATACTTTTAATAAAATCTTCTTCTTTTCCCTTACCTTTTTTCCCATTATTTGGGATCGGCTCTTCTTGTTCTGAGGCGCCAGGACAAATCTGAAATTAAATAATAATAAAATTAAAAATTCATAAAATTCATTTATTTTTGCAAATAGGCTTTTAAAAAGCGCTTTTACACGTCCCAATATTAACCCTACCACTGCTTCGGGACAATAAATGGGCCAGTTCTGAGAAGAAGCAGCGCAAGAAACTCAGTCACTATTATATTAAATTAATTGTCCTTGCTTCAATAAAATTTATTTAAATTTTAAATAAAAAATGTTTTTAAAAAGTCCTGTAAGTTAGGCTTGCCCTTAACAGCAAGTGCGTTGACCTCCGATAATGAGTGCGCGCGCCCTATGCGCCTGCGCCGACCTTGCGCGCTCTATTTTTGTTGCACAATGTTTACAACGCTTTATGCACTCCAGTGGCTGCAGGAAATTAATGTCATTGCCGGAAGTTGTAAATGGGAGTGCTCGTTTTATGCTTCAATAAAATGTAGGCCTCATGAAAGAGATGTTTCGTTGAAAAAGTTTCGTATCTTTGGAAAAAAGTTATCAACAAAAATTTTATTAGTTTTTTGAATGGAAAATGCTAATAATTGTTTAACAATTCAAAAAGGCATTTTTTAAACAATCAAATCAATATTTCAGAATTATTAAGAGCACATAGAGTCGACGTTATAATGTGTAATAACTTTAAGTTAAAGTAAGATAAACTTTTGTCAAATGTCATAAGTCTGTCACACTACATTACTATATTATTTACGGTACCTATTGATTCTAACTGAGCTTTCACTGGTGTGATTATCATTGGCTTACATTTTGGCTACACAGGAGTTGTATTGTATTTGTGAAGCGATAGGTGAGAAGTGTTGTTTTTTGCAATACAAGACAGATTCTTGAACCTACCACAGTGCTACTAATTCAACGGTAAATAACACAGTGGTTTAACATTGTACAAAGCTTTTACTAGTATAAAACATGTATTATAAATAGAATCAAAGTGACAATTTGTAGCAACTCTACAATTACAACACGAGCCGAGAACACGTGCGCGCGCGCCGGCCGCATTGCTACAACATGACTGTACTGTGACGTAAGATTGTACAGACCACGGCATATCAATTTTAACACGGGGTCTTATAAGGTTGTATTAAGAGTGATTTTACAACAAACATTTGTGTAGTTTGATTTGCTGTTGACTGTACTGACTGATACAGAGATTTAAATCTCTCGGTGGTAAATGCAATATTTTTCGGTTAAATTGAGTTTATTTGAATATTGCAGCACCTGGGTATGTTTCTATAAAGTAGAATCAGGCAGCTGAATCAAAAGATACTAGAAACGATTCCGTGTTTTCAAGCATAATACCTAATGCTTGTACTCATTACACTTACACTGACAATTGCTCCCAGCGAGATTCAAACCCGCAACCGCAACATTGAAATCCGAAACCAAACCACTAATCCAGACCGTGAACAATGAACATGAAAGTAACTTTATCCAAACACAAAAGTTTCATCATTGGTCTCCGACAAAAATAAATCTCGAAACGCCATTTTAAGAATGCATTAAACTCGCCCTTTTCATTACAATGCAGTTTATATTTCACGTTTCATACATCAACGCATAGTTTTAGACCTATCATCCATATACATGACACCCAGTTTCAATCAGAAAGGATTTTAAAGTTAAATGGAAAAGTCTGATTGCTCTCGGATTCAGGCCGTTTTTTAGGATGAACTGGATCCCAGGGCTAGCCATAGCCGTGTGGGTTGCGCTAGATCCTTTATTTACCCTTCAGCATTGGAAACCGGAGAGTTTATTTTGTGTGCTGTAAATGGGTAAAGTGGATTAGATTTGACTTGAAAACTCGGTGGGAAAGGATCTATTTTATTGGCTTTGGAAATTTAATTGTTAATGTTTCTACGGGACTATTCCCACCTCTCATTCCCACCGCTGCAACTCCTGTGTAGCCAGGATCTACAGCTTTATCGCCAATATAAACCCAACCAGTGAGTGTAGGTCAAGGTTATTTTGTTTCTAGAGAGTAAAGACAAAAAATCTTAAATTATTTTCATTTCATACTAGAGAAAATGTTGCCGATCCCCGCTCCCAGCTAAGACAAGTACGTCATATAGTGCTAGATAAGAAGTGACATAAAATGAACCCGTGAAATGACCAGAGTCGACTCCCTCAAGACTGCAACCTCCTTGCTAAAAATACTCCCGTAATAACACGGTCCGGTGGAAAGGGGATGTTCACATGATTTCAGGAAAGAGGAAAAATATTTTATTATTTTTCATCAACATGTAAAAGTTTTTTTGCAATAACGCTTTTAAAAAGCGCTTTTACACAACAAATAACTTTCAGCTAAGTATAATAATCTTACAATTGTTTTTTTTTATAAAAAAAAAATCTGGTTTTAATGAGCATTCTGCGAGTCTGCCACATAGAAAAAAACTACGAGTAACTCGCCCTGCCACTGTTTCCTGAAATACCAAAGCCGACCACAAACCGCAGTGGCTCTATCTACCTATGTAAGAAATGCCTATTTGGAAAAAAAAACCACAAAGATGAGAGCTCTAGCTACCTAATGGTGGTTTCTTGGCGGAACCTGGAACGTAGTTATAATTAATAAAAATAAAAAGAAATGTATAAAAAATACTTCATATCTGTTGCAGTGCATCTCAACGAAAAAACAGTAGCAGCCATAATATTTTGATCGGATAGAAAAGTTAAAAAACTAGCTTTAAAAATCAAAACTGGTTGATTGTACACTAAGTTAAACATTGAGGTATCATAAACAGTTGTAATAAGCGTTATTTTCCAACAAAACTGTATAACCTGATGTGCTCTTGGCAAACTTCGTACCAGTAGTTCGTGTGCCCAAGCCCTAAGGCCACATCGTCAAATGCGGGCATTTATCGCGGCGCCGGATCGGGTCCGATACCCGGCTATCCGGCTATCTGCCGCCCGAAAATTCCGACTATCCGGCTATCCGGGCGAAAAATCTCGTACACTACGTACGGAGCACCCGTGCGCCGATTTTATTAAACTACTTCGTCCAGACCGTTTTAAATACACAAACGAATGTTGTAAACGCATTTTTGCTATGAAAGTGTTGCCGAATTCGATTTTATTGTATAAAAATACAGAAAAATTAAAAAGACAGGTTACCTAATTAAATAAATCGGTACAAATGTTGTTATTATTCGTACCTACCGCTTATTGATATGATTTTTTATTCTTGATAAATGAATATTAATATGTTTTAGTGTCATTAGTCATAGTTACAAAGAAATATTTTAAATTCTTACTATTAATTTTATTCTTAGTTCCAAATGGTTACATACGAGAGTCGTCAGATTATTTCCCGAGAACAAAACCAAAGTTAACATGGCTACTTTCACAGTATAATTCAAATTAGATCCTTTGTTTATAAGCTCCTTGATTTAACTTCCAACCTGTCACGAACGTGTAACCAAACACTGCACCACATTCGAGCGTGTGCGCCGTAAGCAAGATGGCCGCCGCGTATCACGTGACCGATCTGCGGGTACTTCCGCCGTTATTAACTTGAAAGCGGACACGGTACTCTACAATACTCCTGTTACTACTGAAAGTTAGTTCACCAGTGGAATAGAGAACTGTTTTGATTTTATTTATGAAGGAATCGTTTCGTAAGTGTGGATGTAAAATGAAGTAAATCAATTTTAAAAATGTCCTAATTCTTATTAATTAGAATAACGCGACTATTCCCACCTCTTGTTCCCACCGCTGCAACTCCTGTGTAGCCAGGATCTACAGCTTGACCGCCACAAAAACCCAACCAATGAAGGTCAAGTTTGTCCCGGGGGAAATTTAAAACTGTCATTGCAACTAAATTAATCAGAAGAACATAGGAGGACTTCGAAGTTAAGGTTCGACTTCCCTCCATTGCAAAGCGGATGACAGGTGACAAACAAAGGTTTTAATTACAAAATGAATTAATGAGCGTTAGTCTCGCTAAAACTCAAGAACGGCTGGGTGGATTTAGCCGATTTTGGTTTTGAAATGGTCGTCGTAATCCAGGGAAGGTTTAAACGTAAAACGTTTTATTTTTGCAATTTAGGTAATTAGAACTTTCAAGAGCTTTTACAGAATATCCAGTAAAGTTTTAGCTCTTTCTGGCGATGAAAGGCGTCAAACAATCGCTATGAAGGGTGAATTCTAAAACCTTTGCCCATATTTCCTTAACTAATTACTTTAAGGCTGTCGTGCTACCATGAGAGTTCGTTTGATAGCAGAATTCTAACTGGGTTCAGGTCCAAACCTAGCTTATTCCTTGTCTGCATGAGAATAAAACCCAAAATTGCGTGCACGAAGCGTTCGTGAGATATGTTACTGATATATCTTACGGTAGGTCACGACTGGACTATAGTAAATATACAGGGTGGTTAAGATAATAATTTCAGAGCGGAGAGAGGATACAAATCGTTCTCATTATAAGTATTTAAACTAATTGTAGCCTTTCTGAAAGTATATGTCTTATTATTTAAAAGCCAGTTAAAATTTCCTGAACGAAAGATTACTGCTACACTAAAAGACACTATAGAAAGTATTCCTAGTACATAGTAGACAACGGCTTGCTGTATAATATTTAAATAACTAGGCAGGCCCTACCAGATACCTACTTTAATTTATTAACGAAAACTAGTGTTTTGTTTAGAAGCACCTACTGCCTACCTCGAAAAAAAGTCATACAACTTTTAAAGGTTTTCAAGAGTACCTTTATCCAACTTCAGTATTCAGTATCTTTCCGTCTCTACATTTTACACACCCTGTATAAAGACCACCTACAAGATTGGCCGAACTAGAGTATGCCCTAATAAAGTGTTAGTGAAATAGTAGTCGAGGTAGTTAATCTTGTTTTATTGTTTGGTAGAACATTTCAGTTTCCTACTTGGGAGTCGATTTCTGTCTATGCCCCATTAAAACAAAGGCTGAGATTATGTTTTTAAATCATTTTGTATGGCCTTTGTCGAAATCAAATCCAGATCTGCCTCTTCACAAGTATTTAGGCTGTTCCCGACATAATAATTGGCTTTTCAGTAGAGCCTGTTGTAGGCCTTGTGCTTAACTGACTCCAACGTTAGAGAGACTTCACATCTCTTTTAGATTTTTATGCTGTGTCACGTCATAATATGTCAATATCACCCCTCGGTATTGACTCCGTTAAAGTCAACAAAATTCGCTTGTATGAATAAAGTGTGTATAAAAAATATCTTACTTTATTCTCAAGATTCTTAAGCCAAATTGAAAAAAAAAAGTTTTACCTTTATGTAAATCGCGGGTAGTATGACACGCCCTAACCAAGTCCCTTCAGAGCAAGTCAATTATTAAGGTACCTTCAATTTATTAGCTAGGCGGAGCTACAAATGACCCTTTTGTCTTACGACTTAATTATCTGTAGGAGTGTTTCTTTGGTCAATGCAATGGCTTGTTCACTGACAATTGATTAATTAATCGCTGCATCACACATTAATCAACTTTGAAGTTGCCGACTTGATAAAAGTACGGTTAACTGTCTTCGAGCGTGGGTAAAACCTTTTTTTAGTGTGATGAATCAACCGCATGTTATCTAGCTATGTGACATAATTAAGTGTGAATCTATTCATTTACCTTTATTTTTTATCTTTTGTAAGTTGGGATAGTATTAAAAGGTGTGTTTGTTTACCAGACAACAGTAAGGTAGTTGGAAAGAAAAAATAACGCATATAGTACCTGCCTACTACAGTATTAGAATGTCATTACCGAAGGAGGAATGTCATTATTACTAATAGTGTCTAAAGACATATCGAAGTTTTGTTTTGCCAAAACATCTTCGCCTGACTCTATGACATTTTACTTACTACCCCCAACTTTTACGATTTTCTATGAATACCTTTATGTTTGTTACTAAGCGAATTTATAATTCTTAATATGAAAAAGATCTTAAACCAAATAGTGTCTGAAGAAGACTTATCGAATCTTATGTCGGGCTTCTTTATAGAAAACATTGCGTATACGAACTCCACAAGAAAATACACTAAACATTTTAACATGGAAATAAGCCGTCTGAGAGCGAAGTGACTATTTTTCGCATCACATCGTCAGCTTAACACGGAATCGTTACCAATTTGGCTGACGTCCCCCTCCGGCCTGGGGCGCCGGCGAATGCCTATCAATTGTGCGTTCCAGGAAAAAAGGAACGAATCGGTACACATTACTGAGCGCCGGAGGCGCCCTTCAAAAGGGCACAACGATACAGAAAATGATAGAAGTGGTATTTATAATTTTCGGGTAATCGCGCTTTATGTGTACTGTGGGGGTAAGAGCTTTTAAACTGAGATTTGATTGACATGAAAAAGGTGTTCAATCAAATAGGTTGTAGGTAGTACAAGTATCAAGGAACTGTGCAAAACCTTCGAATAAGATTGTTTTTAGACATGATGCAATACAGGAAGAGAGATCTAATGAATCCAGTCCATGATGTTATTAAATATTTCTTTTATTAAGTAACGTTTTAATTTGTCCTAAAGTGGGATGACGATGACGAGGACGACAATGATAAAACATTGCTCTAAATTACAACATGTGACAATGAAACGAGAGAAGGTGAAGTGACTCCCATTACTGCTACTTATTCGCAACAAACCAATATTTCCCATTTTATGAGGCAAGCAACTAATCCATGAAATTCCGCGAATAAAAATAATTTTCACTCCCATAGCATCTCAGGGAAAATTTCGAACTCCTCCTATGTTCTTCTGATTAAATTCGTTGCGGGCCCAATGACAGTTTAACTTACCCCTGGAACAAACTTGACCTTCACTGGTTGGGTTTTTATTGGCGGTCAAGCTGTAGATCCTGGCTACACAGGAGTTGCAGCGGTGGGAACGAGAGGTGGGAATAATCCCGTATCTCAGGAAATCCCCGTGAAATAATGCCACATCCATTCACCATACCTCTGCTACCCGCTTAAAATTCACAGGCTCACTCGTGTGACAGATTGCATTTACCTACCAAATAGCCCAGAGTATCACTTACCCGGGCTAATATAAAGATGGCGGATTCCCGCCACGCCGCCGGAATGTTAGAGGGATTACTTTTCTATTATAATTCATTCTTCAAGCCAAAAAAGGGTTTGCGAAATGAATGTTAAGTGGGTCTCCAGTGTTGATACATGTTTTAAGAGCTGATGGGACACATTCAATATTATGGATTTAGTTCGATGGAAATACAGTATTTGAATTAACAAGACCAGTTCTACTTTGGTATTTATCTACTTATCTATCGTGAGGTTTTGAATAATTAACTGAGGTTAAAACTCTAGCTTTACCAGACTTGCACCTGGTGCCCTAGCTAAAAGCATTTTCAGAAAATCTTGTGTGGATTTCATACTCAAGCATGCATCAAAAGTGAGAACTATCACTTGTATAATTTTCAATTCATGTCTCCCATCTTCTGACCCAAGCAATCTTGTGTCATTGACGGATTATCCTTTTCATTAAATTCTAAACTGGATGGAAGATGAGGCTATCCAGAATTTTATTGGAACCCTCTGAATTGTTCTTTATCTATCAGAAACAAAAGGAACAAGGCAGGAATCACTATCAGGAAGATCTTAAAAATCCCATAATCTTTTTAGGCTACAAGAAGCCTGTATCCAATCTTCTTTTAATGAGGAGATACCCTAATTATTTTAAGACTGACTGCCGAGACTAGACACAATATCGTTCGTCGTAGTGGCGTCCAACATATTAACAGGAGTCTGATACTAGAAAAGAACTAACATGCAATTACTATCGTAACTGAACAGATAAACAAAAGCAAAGTGAAATGTGTCGCGACTCCAGCGAGGAAGCGTCGCGGTCGCTGCGCGTAAGCCGAGCCGCGGCGCAAGGATGCGCGCGCGCAAGGTCACTGTCACTGCACGTAGATCATTCTGTGAGAGACGGGTTTTAGACTTTTGTGAATGAACAAATCCCAAAATGTGAAGAGATTTCACTTGAGAGTGGAGAGAATATCCAGTCTGATTTATTTTTTCACCTATTGAACCCTAAAGTTATTAAAAACATTGTCGAAATCTACAAATGAATTGTCAAAATCTGCTCGATACATGCAGTAGCTTGGTTCAACTACTGAAAATACTGGTGATTGGAAACATAGCCATAAGTTTGGTTTGACTGTCAAAAAGGTAGTCCTTGTCTTTGATTTATCTTTGAGCAATGTTTGTCTTTCCTAAGCATTGTTTTCGTCCATCAGCCCCCAACTCATAACACTAATCGCGACCATAACAGCAATGCTTGTGCTTGCATCTAAAGTCCGGGTCTCCGAGCACGTAGAATTTTGTCCAATGGCCCCAAGCGACTGTGCGACGGGCGCTTGCAGTGAGTGTGCGAGCGCGACAGCAACATAATTACGCCCGAGTGATAGGGATGGGTAGCTTGGGGTCATTGGACAAAATTCTACGAGCTCGGCGACCAGACTATAGTAGGATAAATCTATGCTAATTTAGTTACCATGTTTTCCTACAAATTGGTTTTATAGATTATATTATTCAGTATTGCGAGCCAAATAAAAAAAACAATTTGAACTCACCAACTTTATTTATTTCCAGCGCGTCCGCACGTTCACAACCTCCCTCGACGAGCTCGCCTCCCGCGTGCAAGGCGCGGAAGCGGCGCGCGCGTCGTGGCGCGGGCCCGGCGACGCGCGAGACGCGCGCGCGCAGTTGGACGCGGTCACACGCGCGCGCGCGCAACTCCCGCCGCTGCGGCGCTTGGCTGACGAGCTGCACGCGCAGGCCCAAGCGCTGCAGCGGGACAAGATACAGCTGCCCGAGCATCTGCTGGGCAGGCTCGACGACTTGAACACAAGGTTTGTCGCACAACAAGCATGTTTTTGCAAAATAACAAGTAAAACGTGAGACGCGCGCCCTATTGGCTGGTTCATGAATGGACACGCAGGCCCAAGCGCTGCAGCGGGACAAGATACAGCTGCCCGAGCATCTGCTGGGCAGGCTCGATGACTTGAACACAAGGTTTGTCGCACAACAAGCATGTTCTTCTTGCTAAATAACACGTAAAACTTGAGACGCGCGCGCGCTATTGAGGCGCAAGCGCTGCAGAGGGACAAGATACAGCTGCCCGAGCATCTGCTGGGCAGGCTCGACGACTTGAACACAAGGTTTATCACACAACAAGCATGTTCTTCTTGCTAAATAACCCGTAAAACGTGAGACGCGCGCGCGCTATTGAGGTGCAAGCGCTGCAGAGAGACAAGATACAGCTGCCCGAGCATCTGCTGGGCAGGCTAGATGACTTGAACACAAGGTTTGTCACACAAAAAGCATGTTCTTCTTGCTAAATAATGCGCGCGCGTGCTATTCGCTGGCTGACGAGCTGCACGCGCAGGCCCAAGCGCTGCAGCGGGACAAGATACAGCTGCCCGAGCATCTGCTGGGGAGGCTCGACGACTTGAACACAAGGTTTGTCGCACAACAAGCATGTTTTTGCAAAATAACAAGTAAAACGTGAGACGCGCGCGCTATAGGCTGGGTGATGAGCTGCACGCGCAGGCTCAAGCGCTGCAGCGGGACAAGATACAGCTGCCTGAGCATCTGCTGGGCAGGCTTGATGACTTGAACACAAGGTTTGTCACACAACAAGCATGTTCTTCTTGCTAAATAACTCGTAACACGTGAGACGCGCGCGCTTTTGGCTGGTTCGTGAATGGACACGCAGGCCCAAGCGCTGCAGAGGGACAAGATACAGCTGCCCGAGCATCTGCTGGGCAGGCTCGATGACTTGAACACAAGGTTTGTCACACAACAAGCATGTTCTTCTTGCTAAATAACTAGTAACACGTGAGACGCGCGCGCGCTATTCGCTGGCTGACGAGCTGCACGCGCAGGCCCAAGCGCTGCAGAGAGACAAGATACAGCTGTCCGAGCATCTGCTGGGCAGGCTCGATGACTTGAATACGAGGTTTGTACAATACCACGACTACATCATCATGTTTGTTTCAAATAGTTCCCATCACAATACTAGGATACTTAGTGGCCTCAGTTGTGCCTCAGTGCTTAGCTAAAATATGTCATAGCTCAGCTAAAATATGTCGGATAAATTCAATTAGTTAATTGGTGCTTCTTAGGTATAGATAAGTAACTCTACTATCTGCCTTTCCACGCATGAAGTTGCATACCTACCCTGCGGGGACAGGATAGACTCCGTCATTTACCTTAAGTGGGAAAGGAACAGTGGGATTCTGGCCAGAGCCTTCACTGCCACAGCTCCTCCCGGCAACTGCCCGCCTTCATGGCGGGCCCTATAAGCCCCCCAGGATGGTGGACGTGTATAAGTTTCCTGCTTCGCCTAAATTTTGTATCTTCCCCAGGGTGGGCGCGCTATGCGCCGGCGGCGAGGAGCGCGCGCGGCAGCTGGCCGGGGTGGCGCGCGACGGCGGCGCGGGCGCGGCGCAGGGCTTCCTCGCCGGCTCCGTGGACCCGCCCTGGGAAAGGGCCGTCACGCCTGCCAACGTACCTTACTATATCAAGTGAGTGACACCTCGAACTCCTTCTTGAACCAGTTTCTGAACTACACTTTAAAAGTTGTTCAGAACAAGCGCAGGGCTTCTTGGCCGGCTCCGTGGACCCGCCGTGGGAGAGGGCCGTCACGCCTGCCAACGTACCTTACTATATCAAGTGAGTTACACCTCTTAACTTCTTCAAAAGAACCCTGTACTGAAAGTAAATTATTTTGACCGCAGCTATCTTTTTTATTCTCTTCATAGGCAACAGAGCAAAACCAAAATCTACACTTTGGCCATAGACAAATAACATTCAGAAATAACTATACTGTTAAATATTCAACAAATTGTGAAGTAAGAAACTAAGAGACAGCTGCCACTACCCAGAGTTTTCTGACGACCACCAGCCCCATTCTTTCCGTGGATGGTCGACTTCGAGAAAGTGTAGGGCAAATCCTGTGGTCAATATGGGATATGAGACAGTCTCCCCCACAGAACATAGAAAATTCTGTGGTCCCCTTACCCTCACTTACATGACCCATAACAAAATTAAAATATTATTTCTCCTCACCTTGCCTCGAGTACTCTACCTTCGCTCGAAGAAGAAGTGTTCCTAGAATCATAATTTCAGCCACGGGACATCCACTGCTGAACATAGGCCTCCCCCAATGATTGTCATAATGACCGATTGGTAGCGGCCTGCGTCCAGCGCCTTCCTGCTTTATGAAGTCGTCGGTCCACCTTGTGGGTAGACGTCCTACACTGCGCTTTCCGTGGCTTCCATTCCAGAACCTTGCTGCCCCATCGGCCGTCTGTTCTGCGTACTATGTGCCCTGCCCATCAGTCCTGGATCTGTCAATAGGCCGTATAGGCCGCGGCCTAGGGGCGGCAGATTTCAGATGACGCTTACTCGATTTCAGAAGATAAAAGTTTATTTAAATAAAGAACCCCACCCTAGCCTACGGGCGGCAAAACTGTAAATCCGCCACTGCTGCCCATTCGATGTTCCTAGAATCATCATATTCAAAAACTCATTTTGAATCTTATTACAGTGACACTAAATATTCTTATCCTCCACAGCCACGAATTAGAAACGACACACTGGGACCACCCGAAGATGATCGAGCTCATGAACTCGCTGGCCGACCTCAACGAGGTGCGGTTCTCGGCCTACAGGACAGCGCTCAAACTCCGGACTGTACAGAAGGCGCTTTGCAGTGAGTATTGTGTGCTCTATTGGGAATTCAATAAGGTTGGAGTTAGGATACCATTAGGAAATCAATAAGGTTGAAGTTGAAACGACAAACTTTTCACTGCGTTTGGAACATTGTTCTCACTCATTGAGAAGCTAACACTTTTACCATCATTTTTAAATTGGTTGGTCTATTAAGGACTGCGCTCGAACTTAGAACTGTACAGAAGTGGCTTTGAAGTAAGTATTGGGAATTCAATAAGGTTGAAGTTAGAATACCGTTAGGGGTTCCTAAAAGGATCTAAAGGTCTAAAAGGTCCAAGTTGAAATGACAAACTTTTAACTGTGTTTGGATGACTTACTTCTTAATTGAGAAGCTTGAAGCAAACACCTTATCACACAAAAACAATTACTGAGCCACTGCGCCAATAGGTCCCTACCGATCAGCATATTTATCTTGGCATGCTCGTAATAAGGACATGTCAAGAAGCTGGTCTTCCGCGGACGTCCTTGCTTTTGGCATCGCGCATCCTTTCGAGGAGACACCGACTTAGTTCGATATCCCTCAAAAGGTTGGGCAATACCGTGGTATATGTATGTAGGTAGGTAGTAAAGGGTCTTAATACTCACAATGTCTGTGTTTCAGTGCACATGCTACAATTACCAGCAGCCTTAGAGGCCTTCGACTCGCATGGGCTCCGTGCGCAGAACGACCGACTCATCGATATCCCTGACATGATCACCGTACTTACGTCGCTATACGAGGTAAGTTCAAATCTAGATAGAGCATTATGTATCACTTTAGTTAGCACTTTCAAATGTCGCTTCATCACTCAACGTTGATAATAATTTTGTCGGTTTTGGCAACTGTGTGGCAATCTTGGCCATCAAAGAAAGAAGAAGAAGACTATAGCTGATGCTGTTTCGATGGAAAAAATAAACGAAGAATAAGCACCGACATGCCACGTGCTTGGTCAAGTCAAGGCTCTAAATTAAACCTATATGATGCAAATTCGTAGCCGACTTCACACAACAGCAGCAGAAGACGTTCTATGTATTTCTATATTAGTTCTATGAAAAAAAAACTTTCAGAAGACGTGTCGCTAGCAACGGTAGTGTCCAGTAGAGTAACGATGACACTTCGCCTGCTGCTGCTGTGTGGAGACGGCTATGAACTTGCACCTTGAAAGGCTTCTCAAAAAAGTCAACTTACCTCCTCACCCAATTTCACATCACGTACTATTTCAGGTAATAGCAGCAGAAAACCCGAGCCTGGTGAACGTGCCTCTCTGCCTGGACCTGTCCATCAACTGGCTCCTCAACGTGTACGACAGCCAGCGCACCGGCCAGATCCGGGTCCTCAGCTTCAAGGTCGGCCTCGTGCTGCTGTGCAAGGGACATCTGGAGGAGAAGTATAGGTGAGGACTACAATGGTATTTGGAAAGGCGGTCTTACCATAACAAATCAAGTGGCAGTGGGCGGGGCACATAGCTCGTAGAGACGATGGCCGTTGGGGCAGAAAAGTTCTCGAGTGGCGACCACGGGCTGGAAGACGTAGCGTGGGCAGGCCTCCTACTAGGTGGACTGACGATCTCGTAAAGGTCGCGGGAAGAGCCTGGATGCGGGCAGCGCAGGACCGTTCGTTGTGGAAAACCTTGGGGGAGGCCTTTGTCCAGCAGTGGACGTCATTTGGCTGAAACGACCATAACTGCCTCTTTCTTTAAAGGGGAATCTATAAATTGCCATGGCTTGGATAGGATTCCAAGATTGCTAGGATATCTAAGCATAACTGCCTTGCACATACCATTTTTTATGCATGACAAGGCAGGTATTTGACCGCAATCGCACCTGGTGTTAAGTGAGATGCTATCTAGGATGGTACATATCTGCCCTGTAAGTGCCTATTCACTCTCGCCTTGAAAACGCCCGGATTATAGTGTTCAGGAAATACAGCAGCAGGCAGCGAATTCCAGTCCCTAGCTGATCGCATAATTAAAAGAGTGATCGAAACGTAACATTATATAAAAGTTGCAGCATAGTTATGTCCTTGTACACCTTGTTGCAGCACAATTTTCTTTACTCAACGGATATTTCTTGGTCTCTTCCAGATATCTATTCCGGCTCATCGCAGACCCTTCATGCAGAGCTGATCAACGAAAATTAGGATTACTTCTACACGACTGCATACAGGTATAATAACAGCACTAAAATCCGTTACTTCATTAATTCCTCAACACCTTGCTAAGTCAACCAAAGCAGCAAAAAAGCCATACTGTTATTTGCTCGAGTCGTAGCCATTCGGGTAATTTTCGTCCCCCAGTAACTTCATTTTGAAAAACGACAGCAGATATCAACCATTTAGAATGTCAGATATCCTCAAACGAATTCCGTTGCAGGTCCTTCGACAACTGGATGAAGTGACCATACAGGCAGAGTGTCAGATATCTTAGATTCACAATTTATCTGCAGGTCCCTCGACAACTGGGTGAAGTGGCAGCTTTTGGAGGCTCCAACATCGAGCCTTCGGTGAGGAGCTGCTTCGAGCAGGCTTCCGCCGCCACCAAAGATGGCAACAAGGGTGGCACTCTTGATAGGAAGGCGCCAGGTATGTTTTTTTTACTTTAGAGGGTATATTATAAATTTAGATTAGTGATAGTTTTACTGTGTTTAGAAAACTTTGGCTAGATTGCACCATCTTACTTTAAAAACATCAAAAGTCTGTCAAACTCAACGTCAAAAGTTAAAATGAGGTGTTGTAACTCAGCATTTATGCTGGATCCACTATTTGGGTTGAAAGTTGATGTAAAAATAAAGTAACTGGTTGTAACCATCGTAGCATCAGCTAGATTACCAATAAGTTGTGTACAAAGAAAGAAACAAGAAGGACTACAGCCACAGACCTTGAAACAAGTTTAGCATAAATTGAAATAATTCAAAACTTTTCTCAATCATTGCAGAAAAAGAGAAAGACAAAGAAGACACCAGCGACAAGACCCTCGAACGAACACCAGACGGGCAGCTGCAGTTCATCGAGGCCTTCCATTTCCTGCAGTGGCTGCAGAAGGAGCCGCAGTCCATGGTGTGGCTGCCCGTGCTGCACCGCCTGGCCGCCGCCGAGCAGGCCAAGCACCAGGCCAAGTGCAACATCTGCAAGGACTACCCTATTGTGGGCTTCAGGTCAGTTCTGGATTGATGGAGAGCCGGCAAATTTGCACCTGACAACTTAGCATGAACCCATAAAATACCAGCGACGTTGCGCCAGGTAAAGTCCGGTCGCCGAGCAGATATATTTTCGTCCAATGACCCCAAGCTACCCGTCCTTATCGCTCGCGCGTAATTATATTGGCAGCCGCAGTGAGTGTGCGAGCGACTTTAACTTAAAACCAGACCAGGTAATGCCATGATGCATCACATGCCATGACGCACCAGGCCAAGTGCAAGGACTACCCCATCGTGGGCTTCAGGTTAGTCCCTTGCAGGAGCCTCAGTCATGGTGTGGCTGCCCGTGCTGCACCGCCTGCCGCCGCCGAGCAGGCCAAGCACCAGGCCAAGTGCAACATCTGCAAGGACTACCCTATTGTGGGCTTCAGGTCAGTTGTAGTGTAGCACCAGGAGCAGGAGACTTAGTAGGAGCTTCAGGTCAGTACTGGATTGATGGAGAGCCGGCAAATTTGCACCTGACAACTTAGCATGAAACTATAAAATACCAGCGACGTTGCGCCAGGTAAAGTCCGGTCGCCGAGCAGATATAATTTCGTCCAATGACCCCAAGCTACCCATCCTTATCGCTCGCACGTAATTATATTGGCAGCCGCAGTGAGTGTGCGAGCGACTTTAACTTAAAACCAGACCAGGTGATGCCATGATGCATCACATGCCATGACGCACCAGGCCAAGTGCAAGGACTACCCCATCGTGGGCTTCAGGTCAGTTCTAGTGTAGCACTAGGGAACTTAATAGTAGACCAGGTGAAACCATGCTGCATGAAACGACTTAATATCAGACCAGAAGATGCCATGCTGTATCAGACGACTTAATATCTGCCTAGAAGATGCCATGCCGCACTAACTGACTTACTAGCAGACCCTAGGCGCACCAGGTGATGGGACTGGCGATTTAGTCTCCCACCAGGTGATGCCATGTCGCGTCAAGCACCAGACTAGGTGACTTGGTTCCAGACCAAAAGTTGCCTTAAAGCACCTGAAGACATCTGGACTAGTCGATTTCATACTACATCACGTGACTTTATACATATCCAGCTGACATCATGTCACATGAGGCATAAATCTAAAAAATTGCAGTGTTGTCGTTAGATGGGTAACAACCTAGTCCATAAAATCGTACTGTATTAATATTTGTAAATCATATTTTGGCTGTAACCTGTTTTGTACGTCTTAAATAATAAATAAGTTTTTTTTTTTATTTAACGTAATTTATTTCACTTCCAGATACCGCTGTCTGAAGTGCTTCAACTTCGACATGTGCCAGAAGTGCTTCTTCAGCGGCCGCAAGGCCAAGAACCACAAGCTCACACACCCCATGCAGGAGTATTGCACTGCGGTGAGTATTGATGGAAAATCACCCCTATTACAAGCACGTAAGGTGCATATCACACATGTGACATAGTACGCAGAACTGACGGCCGATGGGGCAGCAAGGTTCTGGAGTGGAGGTCGCGTACCGAAAAACGCAGCGTGGGACGTCCACCCACAAGGTGGACCAACGACACCATAAAGGTAGCAGGAAGGCGCTGGACGCAGGCTGCTACCAACCGGGCAACATGGAAAACATTGGGGAAGGTCTATGTTCAGCAGTGGACGTCCTATGGCTGAAATGATGATGATGAAGGTGCTACAGTGGTGTACAGAATAGCCTTTGTAGATACAAGGGAATGTTCTACTATCAAATTACTGCTAACCTATAATACATCCCAGTAATCGCTACAATCCCATCGAGACAGCATCAGCTAGTGCTGAGAAAATTTGGCGGAAAAATCTCAAGTCGTCTATTTCTGCCTGGTTCAGAAATATTAGAAATCGCGCGGTTTCTGGGTGGTTCTCATTGACGAGGCACTGAGGCAGCAACCATGCGGTTACGGTTTGATGCAAATGTACGAGAACTTCCCCAACCCGTCTGGCCAGGGTGGGGAGTGTAGGCTAAATCCTCCATTTGCTTCTGGTAAATTGGGTCGTACTCCTGCCTGGATGCGAGCGGCGCAGGACCGGTCTTTGTGGAAACCCTTGGGGAGGCCTTTGTCCAGCAGTGGACGTCCTTCGGCTGAAACGAACGAACTCCTGCAGTGGAGACTAAATGACCTGATCATGTACGAGAACTGATTAGCAACCGCGCGATCATCGCTGTGTCTGAACCAGGCCTTAATGAGTGTCCATTTATGAATGGATGGATAATTTTATTGCTATATTTTCCTGCAGACGACATCAGGGGAGGACGTGCGTGATTTCACTCGAGCACTGCGCAACAAGTTTAAGTCGGCGCGCTACTTCAAGAAGCACCCGCGGGTCGGCTACTTGCCCGTACAGACTGTTCTAGAAGGTAAATACTGCTCTCTTTCTCTCTCTTCTTGTACTTCTCTCTCTCTCTCTCTCTTTCCCTCTTTTCTTGTACTTCTCTCTCTCTCTTTTCTTGTACCTCTCTCTTCTTTCTTCCACTAATCATTCACTAGGTACTACTAACCCCTTTATAATCGAGCCTTCTGTTATTGGCCGCGGCGATCTATGCAGAATACGAGTCCTATTCTTATATTTTATCATCAGTACCTGTTCATACAGACCTCTAAAGCTTTAAACATCTGGAATGTGATCGCGGAAGTTGCACGTAATCGCGCACGCGTTGTTTCGGCCGAAACTTAGGTGTAGATTTGCAACACTGGCTGGGAGAGATCACAATATACTATCGGCAATAGTGTTTAACTGCACATTGCCGGTCATGTCGTCTCGTTCTATCGCAAAGAATCACCATTTGATGAGAGCGAGAGCAAAAACGGAATTGGGTAAAGCCTGGTCCAATGATTCCAATCTACCCATCCTTATCGCTCGCGCGTAGTTATATTGCTGTCGCGACTGTGCGACGGGCGCCCGCAGTGAGTGTGCGAGCGCGAATTCTACGTGCTCACGGACCAGGCTTTAGTTAACAAT